>NC_090943.1:31901878-32526545 GCF_040807025.1 Struthio camelus | reverse complement strand
ATTCTGAACAATTAATTGGATGGAAATCGCTATGGAACTTTTTATGTTTCTTTTAACAGGAGGTTTCACATTTTTTCCTTAACAATTTTTTCAGTCCCTGAAGAGACTGAATTCAACAAGGAATTAGATGAGAAATGGAAGCTTCTGTTTCAGAAAATAGACAGCTAGACAACAGAAAACAGATGCCAATTATTTGCCAGTGTTTGCTGTAGAACAAAACATTTTATGACATTTACTTTGCCTTAGCAGAGCTGCCGTTGATGTCAGAGAAGCACCAGTCAGCAGGTTCTGAAAGAAGGCACTATATAGCCTAGAAATAGTGAACTGTCTCTTACCCCTCTGTAAGGATGAAAAGATGAAAACTACACATGACTTTGTATAGAGTAGCAACAAAGTCAGCTGTATTGGCACAACTGGGGGTAATGCTGTCTTACATTGTAAAAGCAGAGTTGCTTAATAGGCTAAGTGAAAACAGAATTTGCACTGTTTTAGGTCTTAGGAGTCATAAAATAAGATTGCTTTTGTCACGCATTGAACAGAGAAGAAAGTAAGACAAGCAATACAGAATAAATTAACTCTTTGCCACTATATTAGCTATTTTTATTTGACATCTTTTGTCACACATTGAATGGAGAAGAATTTAAGACAAGCGATACAGAATAAAATTAACTCTTTACCACTATATCAGCTATATTTATTTGGCACGAGTACACCTGTAAGGCGGGCTAGTCTCCAACTTGTGCCATCCTATGAATACACAAGTTGGTACCACTCTATTTACCTGCAACAGACTAAGGTAGCACAATATTTATTGATAATAAAGGTTAAGTTAGGCCAACAGCAAATAATTGTTTGAAGTTAAGCTGACATTCAAAACTTTTAATGTTGGTTAAAGGTTAATTTTTAACAACATTTTTATCTAGCAAACACTCTAATTAAATGGCTACACTGGTAAAACATGAAGACTATCTCTTGTGATATACTTTATTTTGTCAGTATGAAAGCAACAGGCAAAAGCACTCTCTGGAGACGGAAATTATACTGCTATTAGGAAGGTATGGCTGTATCATTCTGCCAGTCAATCCTTTCTAGCACTGACTAGGCCTCAAATTAAGGGCAAAAGATAGTAACATAAAGGAGGGTACTTGAAGATCAATGCACCTCAAGGCCGGCAATGCAAGGTGGTAATGCAGTGTAATGGTAATTTTTTGCACACAGCTGTATACTCAGGGGACTACTACACGCAAACACATGGGAATTAATAGGGGAAAAAAAGTGCCTTTTTTTTTAATACAGTTTTTAAAGGCATTATAGATCATATCGGTATAATTTCATTCTGGACACTTCTGCTGCCTATGGAAAAACTGTAATACCTCATATGGTCCCTTAGCTGAAAAGCTCATTTAAGAAATCAGTGGAGGTTCAGATATTGTTCAACAGTGGACAAACATTTACATGTGACTTATCAAACATTATATGTTACATCAGCTCTACTAGGCCTGATTCACAAAAGATGTCTTTTTTGACCTTTCTAACCACACTGCCTATTTTCCAGTTCAGCCCTCAAGTTTGGAGTCTTTTATATGGTGGGTCTGCGGCCACTCTATCTGCAACCATCCCTTGTGTGTGTAGCCTCAGTTCATTTTCTCCTTTCTACTCTTCCTCTAAAATATTAATAATTTTAAAATATTAGGATATCCCAACTATATAGCGCCTCGACAACCACTCCATTAAGGTACCTGATGTTAAAGATAAACGATCAAGTCTCTAAACCATCAAGTCTCTTCAAAACACTATTAGCAGAAAAAATCTAGCTCTCAGCATAGATTCATTAACAGTTATTGTTTTTAGGACTTAGGGTGCAGACTTTATGAAATGAAACATAATGCAGAGAACAAACCAGCAGCAGCTGACCCAAGCAGCACCAGAATCACACTACTGCAGCACAGTGGCCAAACTCTGTTAGCTGCTATTTCACAGGGTCAATTTTTTTGTATATTTTTAAGTCTTTTTTTTATTTACATGGAGACTGCAATTTGCAAAATACATTTTCGAGAGTTTTTTCTCTTTGTATTTCTTTGCTCTTCTGTGAAAATGATAATCTTTGTAGGCATTCTATTAATATTTTCCAGAAAGAGAAGTGACAAACCCAATAATATTGACACTTTTGGCAGAAAAGTTTCAGTGAAGCATGTTGAGCCATGGTCTTTCTAAGAACAGACTTTTTGAAGAAAAAAAAAATCCGTTTGCTCCTCTACTAGTCAAGAATCCAGATGATAAAGAATCACTCTTCCAATTACTATATTTCTTGCAGACTTAAAGGAGAGGTTAAGGTAGTGAAAGGGAACGAAGACTGAACTCATCCTCCCTGGATGATGAACCAGCATGTTGAGGAAGAGGGGCTGAGGGTTTGAGGAAGATTTAATGATGTCACAGGGGATATGCTGTAGTGCTGTGGCCCAACAGCACAGTCTTTACTCTTGTGAATAACTCTACTGATTTCAGGTGAATAGTTGTGCAGGATTAAGTCACTGATGATTAATAAATGTTTGAAAACAAGGCCAAAGCCCCAGTCTTATTCTAAGCCTCAAAGACAGGGTAGTTTCTATCTAACCTAATAGATCAGAACCTTGACTTGCTCATTAGCTGAGAACCTCTGCCCTCCTTATTAGGCCCAATTCTCTCAGATGAATTGTTTGATGGAAACCACTGCAATTGTCCACAGGACAAATTCCATGTCATTAATGGAACAGTTGTTTAATGATTTTGGATGCATCAAGTTTACCTGGCTTCTTAAAAGGCCTCTTCTCAAATATAATAGTGGATGTGGCACCAAGGATCATTTGCAGAAAAGGCTGGTACTTCCCAAGCCATCAAACCATCAGCTTTATGTGCTCACATGGTAAATTTATTAGGGAGTTTGTACTGACTTCTTATAGCAGTGTTTAGTATTTCTGTTACTAATACTGATGAGCCAGTAATTCAGCCTTCACTGAGATCAGTAGGAGCTTTAACTGGGTAAGGCCCACAAAGAATTTAGGATTTGGATCATTAACTATAATAGGCAGCTTTCACACAAGAAAGGTTACATTTACTTTAAAAGTTTTATTTCTTCAAGTGCCAGTAAAAGTTCATAAGCCAAAAGTGTTTTAAATCATGGGTGTCAAAAAGTAACATTTTTTTCCATGAAAATATGAACAGATGCAAAACTGAGCTTTGTAACAGTGAAAACCCTTTGTTAGGCTGAAGTCACTTAAGCTACAGCTGACGGTGGACTTTAGCGCAATTTAATCATATGATTTTATCCCAGCTGGCCTCTTTTCTTTGGCACAGAAAGCACCAAAAAGTTTGTCAGAACAGAGCCTGTCAAGTCATACAGAACCCGCCCACAGGGCAAATGGAAAAAGAAAGAAATATGCCTATACTGGGACAAGACAGATTTATTTTGAAAAACTACTGCATAAAAATATAGATAGGTAGAATAAGGAATTTTCCAAGCCAAATAAGGCCAGTAGCATTTGTAAGCTAAACTTTACCCAAAGAGCAAAGCAGAGTGGCTTTGCTTATTTCTGTTTCAGTTAATAATCTTTGATTTTTTTCAGGCTTTTGTGTGAAGGAATTTTACTGTCCACAGAGGGTGGTACCATATTAAAAAAATAATAATAAATTTATCCCCAAAGGATAAGTTTTGGTCTCTAATGGAGACTTTTTGCTTCTCTTCTTTTGTTGTATCTTAATTAAAGCTCATTCAGAATAACAATAAATGGCTGCTCTCCATGCAAGGAAAATTATGCTACAAAATGAGGAAATGGTTATCTTTTTAGAAAAACTCAATTCAGGTACAGACAGAAGTTTTGAAGCCAGCTCCTGAAGGTCGCATAGTGGTGGACTGCGGTGAATGCCCATCCCTCAACTGCTTCAGGCTTCAAAAACCAGCTGCTTAACTCAAGCAGCCAATGAAGTTTTAGCCAAGCCACTGTGCTTCAGGTGATTGAGGTGTCCCAGATACGTTCTTATCTGCCAGTCCTGCCATAGGGTAGCCAGAAATGACAAATCCTCCAGCCACTACAGCTAGGGTCAATAATTTTCACCTGCTAACAATTCACCATTCATTTTTGGATAGCACCTTACCTAAATTCTAATATGGGAGGCTCCAAAAGCTGAGTGCCATTCTTAGACAACCTGGAGTTTCTGATGCTTCCCCACAGGGCTGCCAGATGTGACACAAAGTCTAACAGGAGAGATTGCTAAAATGGCAATACAAACCCATATTTAAACACCTTAGATCTGTACCCTTGTATTAGGTCAGGCAACAGAGTGGGTGGGAATCTTGGCTGCTCAGTGACAAATATGCGCATGTGCACTAAGTTATATCAGGGACGCCTTTTCCTAGATCTCATGACAAAAGAACAATTTTGTCATTAGACCAGCAATTTGACCACTTTTGACCCTAAGGTATCTTTCAGCTTAGCCAGTTTAGCCTGAGTATGTGACCTCACTATGCAGGACTTTAATGGTCTACTTTCTAGTTTTTCTATGACTGAGAAACACCAAAACATAGAAAAATATGTTTTCCCTTTTCTCCTTTCAGAAATGCTTAGTCTGGATAGTAGATTTGTATCTTTGACTTTCTAGTGATGTAACCAGACAAAGAATTCTTCTAAACAACTTCAGTTTATAGGTGAAATAGTTGAAGTGGGACAGTATGCTGTATCAGCAGCCTTTTACTTAAAGCTTCCCTACCTTGCCACTGGTAAAGAAACAGCTTTACTGAGAATATCTGAGTAAACTCAATAGCAGTTAGTACCACGGGACAGTGCAAGACCCACTGCCACTCCTGGCAGTTCTCCATAGCTACCAGCTTTTGCTGCATCATCACCTCATCAGGAGAGGGGATCCCTCCCCCAAACATAAATGAAATTGTGCCTCTGCATGAAGTAGCTACTCTAAAATGGATTCCCAACCTCAGTGGGAGTGAGGAGGTCATGAGCAAAGCCCTTCAGAGAGACAAGATCCTGCACAATAAGAGCAATTAGACCCCACATCCCACCTTCTCTGAAATCCCAATTTAATAGAAACTGTGAGACCATGTCTCTAAATTCTCAGTATGGCAAAATCTTACCCTTGAAACGGGCAATTTTCTTTGGTTAACCCTGTTCTGAGCTTGGCAAGCAGCACTTCAGCTGAGATGACAATGAAACAGGGGTTGGCAACCCCTATCTGCTTTTTCTCAAAGGTGAGACACTGCCTTAAAGAAGCTCCCACCAGCTTTTGATAGCAGACATTTGCCTCCTTGCAGAGACTAGGTTCTGTAGGGTGTTTTGAACCCAAGGATACCCAGAGTTGCATCTTGCCCCCAAGTCAAGAATTTGCCTGTGTGAAAGGCAGCAGTTTCCAGCCTTCCTCAGTCTAGCCTAAAGTCAGCACTGAAGTCACAGGACAACCTATATTACACAGATGATCCTCTTCTGCATGAGCTCAGTAGGAGCAGGAGCTCTTTCCTGCTTAGAAACAAGATTTTGCTGATTGGCAGAATCTTACCTCTTAGAGGGCAAAGGATTGCTTTAAAATCATGCCCTAACTTAGTCATTACTGCTGTTGTTTTGCTTTGCTTGTAAAGAAATATGAGACAGGTTTCTTGTTATCAACAATAATTACATTTCTGTGGAAAACCTTCCCATTCACAACAACATATCTTTGAACATGGAAAATACATAGATGGTCAACTAGTACTGTCCCTTTTTTATCATGTTTATGACAGTACTCTATCTAAAGAAGAATATTCCTGGCCCATTTTTCCTTGGCAATCTTTTCTATCTTCACTGAAATTTGTCATTAGAGAATCCAGGATTCTCTTCCTTTCTTCTTTTTCCAGATCTCCAAAATAACCTTGCTCCACCAAGTTGCTTGGGCTACTCTTTGCAGCAGCAATGTTTCTGATTTCAAGGCTCATAAAATTAGAGGAAAAAAAAGTTTCTATTTCATATTTATCTTCCCAAATTAAATTTTCTCTTTCCTTTTTTAAACAAGACGAGACATTATTTCCAGGAATGCATTTGCCCTAAATTATACTTTGCCAGACAGAATGTAAGTGATTATAACCATGGGCCAAACACACCTCTTCATTTCCAGTACTGTAAATTAGGGGAGAGAAGCAATGCCTCATACCTTGTTCGTGGCACTTGCTCTCTGGTTGAAATATGCAACCTTTTCCAAAATGCCTATTAGTGACGGTTCAGCATCATCAATCTGGCATCTTCAATGAGCAATAAGCTCCCTCTGAAGGAAGAAGGAAAAAGCCTTAATTGATAGGAATCAGGAAGGACAATCACATTTCCAATTCGGACTATTTGTGTTTGCCCATCTTAGGGGCAAGTATCCAATACTTGTTCCCTCATTCATTTCAGTATGGCACTGATTAGAGTTTTCTTTAAATTATAGCACTGTTATTGAGAAATAAGTTGAGAGATCACTTTTGGCATATGCCAGTGTTTTATTTATAATTCTCTTCTAGGTCACTATTTTATTTATGGTATTAAATACGTAAAGAGTCTACAATGCAGGAAAAAAAAAAAACAGAAAAAACAGAAAAACAGAATTTGTTTTTTCCAAGATCCATGCTAATAAACAAGACCACCTGGCTTAACCAGACAGAATCTGTGCCTTCCTCTAAACCATTAACATACATTGATATTCAGCCATACCGAGACCTTTTCTTTTTCTTATCCAATCAGAGAGTTTATCTGTGTCTCCCACTGTTGCATAAAATACAAGACATTTCTTTTTAAGGAACTGATATGAATCAGATCTTTTTTTTTTTTTTGGAAGAGGACAATATTCTGAGTTTTGTTTTTATATTAGGCCCTCGAATATCTTTGCTGCCTGGAAGTACATTAGTATTAAACAGAGCGTTTATCCCACAAGTTATTATGTAACCGTTGTAAATAATATATAAATACTTCAGCTTTATCTTAGCTTAGCACTACTTTTAGTACTGAACCCATTTTATTAACACTTTTTATTGGAATTGTTAGTAAATCAATCCACAACCATCTCTTTAAAGCAGTCAGCTCCTCCTAGTGGCTGCTTGCAACCCCCATGAAAACAGTCTCAAGGATTTGCTGCTGTTGCTTTTGTCCTTCATCTTCACTCAGCAAAGGGGTAAAAGTGGAGGTGGAAATCACTTTTCCTCCTTAAAATAGAAGAAAATAATAGTGAAATCACCCACCCTTCAAAATTATTGGTGGAAAAAATTAATTGAAACAAATAGGTTTTGCATCAGTCCTTTTTTAAGGCTTCACCTACTTTTCATAGATTGAATGATTTGAGTCACGTAAATGTAAGAGGGTCTATTGCTGGATTACTCTGATTCCTACCTCTCTTACTTCAACACTTTTTAAAATGTTTTGTAAAGCTTACCTGTAAAAGCTGAACTATTTTATAGACTGAAGGATAAAAGCCTGAAAAATCTTTGTAGAAGTAACTTTCCTTTAGACATTCCCTTAATTTCAGCAGCACTGCTCACACGAGTAGTTACTCACATGCTTGCATGCTTGTCGGAATTGGTCTCTGTCACTCAGCCAGGAACATATTTCTGGCAGTCTGCTTAGTTTTCCTTTCTCAGTTTTACTGCATAACTTGCTATTTCTGCAATGATGTTTCACCTGTTGAAACTGCCCGGTGAAAATTTTGAATGTTACCCAGCCCTGTCACAACAGTTTTTTAGGGACTTCTGCTTTTTTAAATCTGAACACCATCTTCCTCACCCCTCCTTCCAAAAAAAACCACACACAAAGAAAAGCACCGAACCGCCTGTCTCCTCTCATACCTTCATAGCAGACTTGGGAAACATCCAACTAAAAATGCAGTTGCTGAATGCAGTGTGATAGAAAAATATGTTACACAGTAATACTGCTATATTGCATTTTTTTGAACAGGGTCACAGGCAAGACTTAGCTATTGCCTGGTATGTAAATACTGTTTCAGAAAGAAGTTAAAATTGGAGAGAAAAAAAATATAAGAAGTTGCAATAAAATGCACTGGTAACAAACTATCAACTGCACAGCTGGATGCAATCCACTTCATTCAACAAAGGGCAGAGCATCTGCTGCGATTGCTCAAGAAACTGGGAATCACTAGCAGTTTTCAGATTTTAGGTCCCTAGATTAAGGCAGTATCATCAGTCAACCAATAAAGATGCACTTTTGGTGTGCCTCTTAAAGTAGCAGCCAGAGTCCTAGTTTTCAGAAGCAGGTATTTAATGCTTTCTGAGAAAGAAGGCATCATGCATCATGCCAGGCACCTACAGAGAGAGCCAACCCAAATCGATAGCTAGAATCTTAGCAGGAGGTGAAGAACCCACGCACAGCACAGCAAGCAGACAAGACAAGCTTTGTTTCTGATATAAATACCCAATGCACTGAAGAAAGCCTACAGGCATTGCATCTTCTAGGATCAGTGTAATTAGCTTACTCAACTATTTTGGTGTCAAAGCACACGGGCAACAATTAGCGAGTAAATTTCCACTGCTAGCTACTGAGGGAGAGAAAATTGGAGATACAACCTTTAATATGAATAGAAGAAATACAGTAAAGGTTTCTGAACCTCCTAGATCTTGTGGCCTGAAGCAGATCGCTATAATTCTTAAACTGGCATGGATTTATACTGTCCCTTGCAAAAACCTAGATCTAAACATAGTCCTGGGTTTTATTGTTACACAAATTTCCAGGAGTGGGATTTTAATTTGTGCTCTACATATGAAAGTCATCTGACCAATAAATCTTTTTGTAGTTGACTGTTAAAGATGGCTTCAAGCCAATGCTTAGGGATGCTCACCTTAAAATAACCCCTTTTTATTTCTGTAACAGCTTATTTTCTGTGGAAAAATTATTGTTAGTTATTACAGTGGTGTCTCAATCTAAACTGAGATCAGGGACTTATTACATTAGAAACTACCCACAAAAACAATAAGAAACAGTAACTGAAAAGATTAGCTTGTAACTCATATAAGCAACAGAGATTCAAATGAAATTGCATATTCCCCTTCCTATTGAAAATCAAGATTCTGGTAACTTTAGAGTTAAATGAAAATCTTTTTTCTTATGCTTTACTGAAAGACTTTGCACTTATTAAGGAATATTAATTATATTCCTAGAGCTAGTCGCAACAAGGACAGCTGTTCCATAAGATAATCTAGCATTTTGAAAAATACCTCCCATACTGGAATGAAAATCTGAAATTTTTAAATTTCCAACAAAATTCACAACTTGTATGGATTTTAACTCAGGGCTATCAAAGCATGTCTTTCATTAATATTATTAAGGAAAAATAATTCAGCAAACAAAATTTACTCTTTAAGAAAATATGGAACATTTTAAGATTGTGTGTCTGAAATTGAACACACCATCTATTAGTTTGTTAAGCTATTGAAAATTAATTTGAATTTGAATGTAGGCTCTGAAGCCAGCTTTTTTCTGCAAGCTCTAGGTAGTTCAGCAACTACCTTGCTGGCAAAAAAGTGGATCAAACTAGAGAAAATGAATTCTGTAGCTGTGAGGAAAGCCTATAATGTATTCTGCTCAATCCTGGAGACTCAGGGCAATTTCTAAAATAGCAGAACTGCAACTTTCTCAAACTCAGTCGAAAGCTCCCTGAATTCAATAGTAATATTTTCAGTGAGTCTAATGGGCTTTGGGTCATGCCCTCGTGCATTAAACTAATTTATAAAGAAAAAAATCTATTTCCTTTTAGTTTCAATTAATCAGAGGACTGAGTGTGACTTATTGGTAGAATGGTAAATACAGAGAACAGGTCAGTTGTACAGATTGACTTGGATCGCTTGAGAAGTCAGTTCAGATGTGAACACAGGTTTTGATGCAGCCAAAGGAAAGTCTTATAGCTGGAAAAAAGGAACATAAGATGAGGAAATACGTTGCTGAAAGCAATGAATCTGTCTGCAGACTGATAACAAACGCCTGTCATAGTAGGTGACCAACTGAACCTGGTCTCCTTCAGTAAATTAACATGATCTCTGACTGATTTGCAAGCAAGGTAATATATCATAAAAATGGTAAGGCAGTACTACCAGCATTAGCGACCATTACTAGAAATCCATGCCCAAAATTAATATATGTAATTCCAAATGAAAGGTAAAGAATTGGAAGCAATTCTAGAAAGACAGGATGATGCAGTTGTGAAAATATGCCTTACTTGGCGATACTGAAAAAGCTCAGTCCGTTTGGATGATCTGTGAAATGACCTGTTGATAACTTGCTCATTGATTTCATGGAAGAAAATATTTCTTTTGATAAGTAGGAGTTTAATCTGACAGGACAAGGTATCCAAAGTGAATCTAGACAAAATCTGACTAGAGACAAAAGAAGGATTTTAAACAGTGAGGAGAACAAACTTTTGAAACAAAAGGGATATCATGAATTCCCCCTTACTGCATTCTTAATTAAAGGATTTTTTTATGGTCATGCTTTACACAAAAAGAGTTATGGCTAGTTAAATAAATTAATGGAAGACATTCTTTGACCCGTAGTACACAGGAGATTGAAGGCAGTTACAGGTGAAAATAATGTCTTTTCCCTTAAGGTAAAAAAATACCTTTTCACACAGCACCTTTGCTGCACAAGAAAGATGAGTATATAATAGTTATCTTAGACTTTTCTGTTCTACTTTACTAATCTTTCCCATAGTAATCATGATAAGTTAGACATTGATCAACAAATAAAAAAGCTAAAGCCACTAAACACAAGAAAATCTAAAGGGTACTTAATAAAGCTCTTTGATTTGCTATTTCAACTTTTAATACACTCTATCATAATTAATTTTGATGATCTTAAGCTAAATTAAAAGCAACAGGTAGCACTGCATGGAAGGAAAAGTACAATAGCACCTTAATGGAGCCACCCAACATAGTGCCCTGTAGGCAACCATAACTTAATTTAAAAGCACACTTGATATGCAGTAATACACCCAAGTAAAATGGCAGGTGATCCTCAAAACAGAGTAAGAAGTAGCTGTTGTATCCATCCTCAGTCACAGTAAACCTGTGTGAATGTGGCACTTTTCATTAAGCAATCAATAATATATTTTATTAGTTCCAGAACACTGCATACAACCCACTAGAAGTAATCTCACTCCACTGTTTTGAGTGTGAATACCATAATTAACCCAAGAAAAAATAAATTAGTTTTTCTGAAATCTGGAGGTTTTCAAGTTGTAAAAGTCCAATTACAAATTAGCAAGCTGTGAATAATCAGATAAAAAAAAAGAAAACAGTTTCAAAGCTGCATGAGCTTTGCTTGTAGAATCCCCAAAGATTTATGAAGTTAAATCATAATTGGTGGCAAATGACACCGCTGACGATAGCTAGCAGAATCACTGCTTTTTAACCTTTACTTTCAGAAGTAATACTTGACCTTTTGGGAACACCCTAATCTTTCTGCCACCCAAATGTTGCAAGAAACTAGACAGAGCATCTAACAAATACATTTGTGTTTGAAAGTGTCTGATCTTCCAGTCTCCTTTCAGTACAGCAGTGGATTAACTTTCCAAATATGTTTCTTTACCCATCTCACTAAGAGAGGGAGATACTGATGGCTAAAACTTTTGGAAGCCTGGTTCACTACATTACCGTGCTAGCCTGGAGACAACCTTTTCTTGAATCTCATCCAGATCTAGGTGCTGAGGACTTCTGGAATTCTTCCTGGCTTCATATTAGTGCTGATACGATTCATATGGATGAGATTCTAATGCAGCTCTTCATCACGTCTGTAATTTAATCACGGTATGGTAATTTTTAAGTTCCAAGATGTTCTAAAGAGTTCTAAGGAAGAGAAAGAGATATCAACCTCCTTTTAGCATGTGAGAACATAAAAGCCAAACGTACTGGGGTTTTCATTCATTTGCTAGCTGTTACTGAAGTGAATGACCCTTTTAAAAATGTTAGGTAGGAAGTAAGGCCAACTCGGAATATGAGAGGCACATTTCAACCCAGTTGCATTGGAAGTACTCAAGAGTAATAGTGGAATGGTGAGGAATGCAATTTCAGGCTTACTGAGCACTGTATTCTCAGTGACTAGCTTGAACTGTGAGAAAATCAACACTGTATGAAACACAAAGGTAAAAATAAGACAAACTGTGTTTTAAGTACTTTACAATCTATTCATTAAACCTGGTAAGTGCTGTTCAAGCAGAACTTTCCATATACTTTGACTGCGAGGTGGTTACTTAGAGCCTTATGGCCTAATTTCAGGAGTAAACGATTGTAGATTCAGGCCTACAAAAACATATGAAAAAGAATAGGATATGCAGGGAAATTCAGAGAGCAAAGGAAATGAGTCATTACTATCTAAAAACCTCCTTGTATGGAGACATCACAATCTCAAGAAAGGATGACCCAGCTGCTATGATATTAGTAAAGGGCTTTGGAGACTTTATATTTTTGCTCAGCTGCAAATTTTAAACAAATCAGTTAAGGCACAGAGTCTACTTCCATAGTGATTGATAAGAAGGACAGCTAAATTCTCTTCTCTCCCACAACAAGAGAAACGTGTCCAAACTGCTTACTGGGAACAGTCTTTGGTTCAAGCCATCCTCCAAACTGTGCTTGGGAATTGTCTGGTAAAGTATGAGATGGCCCAGTCCAAAACTATGCCAAGGAGAGTGCTAATAGCTAAACTTTATGGGCAGTTGGTGCCATTGCCTGTTTCCAGCTTTATTTCATCTGCTACTGTACTTAAATCCATTGCAACTATGTGAAAAACCGCAAATAGGAACACTTTCTTACTGTGCAGTGCTCTAATACGATGGTGAAGGGAGCTCTGTGAGCACAATAAATCCTTCCTGTAAAATAATGAAAACAATTAGTGAGGTAGACAAGCATTCATGAAGTACGAGATTTTAGAATTTCTCTTAGATTCTGCTCTTCTAGTCATGAATTCTTTCTTCAAGACGCTGGACACAGTTATATTATACTGTCAGTGCAGAGGGGCAGGTGTGAACATGATACCAGTGTATGTGAGCAAAGCTTTGTAACCAAAAACACAAAGGCCCACCATTATGTATCACATAGCCATTCCCAGGTTTGTATATTTCCTGTTTCTTAACAAAAGCGATGTATCCTTTAAATATGTCGGCACTAGTAATTTCATCTTAGAGTCTTTACGCTGGATCAGCCAATCCTTTCGTAAGTGTCCTTTTCAGCTATGGTCCATTTCAAGAAATGCAGAGCAAATCCCGTTTGCTAGCTCTTAAAAGAGCTCAACCTTTCTGGAACTGGCCCAGACAAAGATTTTTTTAATAGAATCCTAATACTGAGTTCTTGAATGTGATGCTTGTGCCCTGATTTTTAGCAGAAATGCAAAGGCAGCTATCAGCCCACAATGGCATAAGTGACAATTGGTGATATCTGGCATTTCGGGAAAAAAACTGGTCACCTGATATAGAGAGTTAGCTCTTAATTTATATCATTCTACTAAGAGTTACTAAGAAGTAGACTGGTATAATATTTTGGAAAATTATCACACCTTTATTCTACAGATTTATTTCAGCAAAGGATAGAGACATATATATATATATACATATATATATATATATATATTTATGTAGACAGTACTGGTTTTGCCACTGATTTTCTTTGCAGACTTCACTGATACTGCAGATAGAACCCATGCAGTGTAAATTATCCTTTATTTCAAAGATACTAGCTTTAAAATGAAGTTCATTTTCTTGCATAAATAGAATACAATATAAACAAAGGTTCTTAGACAACTCAACATGGAGACTGAAAAATACTTTCAATCTGTGCTAGTTAGCATAAAACAACATTATGTTTCCCTGAATGGCTATACTAAACATTTAACAAAAAAAGTCTACATTTAGAAGCCATAATTTGACTGGTTTCAGTTGCAAAGCCTTCTGATTACTACTATTAAAAAGCTTACCGTGATTCATGCCCATTTTTGAAAAAAAGAGCTGGCTAGGAACAGAAAACTAACAATAACTAGTCTATTTTTTCATGAAATTATGTTTTTTTCCCATGAATTTTGAGAATTTTTAATGTTTTTAAATTAGGAAATACATTTAATTTCAATTTCACTCCCACTTTGCAAGCTACTGTTTTTATTTAACCATCAAAATGGAAAGAAAAGAAAGAAAAATACAATCAGGGTTGAAAAAATGAAAAAAATGAGATAGAATAGTAATGAACCTTTATTTAATATTTTTAGTGCTATTTTTCAGCAAGGGAAGAGTTTTTAAATGAAGAATTCTACATTTGGGATGAAAAGTCAATTGAAACTAATAAATGTGGAAAAGTTAACCATTAAAAGATTGATAGGCTGAATTTCACTGAAATTTTTTGTTCATTTCTGAAAAAAAAAAAAATCCAAAACCAAAAAAGTAACACTGGAGGAAATGGGTAAATTCTTAAATGCAAACAGTAATTTCTAGCGACCCTCTCTAGGTATCCAACTATAGCTCTAGGATCACAGGATAATTCATACTGCTGGAAGAGAGCTCAGGAGGTCTCTAGCGCAATCTCCTGTTCCAAGGGTCAGCTATGAGTTCAGACCAGGTTGCTCAGGGTTTTATCCAGTCAGGTCTTCAAACCTGCAAGGGTGGAGACTATCCCAGAAAGATCATCCTAACACAGAAAGAATACTCTAGTGTGACAAATCAGTTCCAGCCATGACATCCAAATAAAACCACACTCACATACAGTGCTAGCTGCAGTTAATGTGCGGTGGGCTTTTTCACTGGGTCATTTGCTTCTCTTTTTACGTAACGGACAGATTAAGCGTAGCCCGCAGTTTAAGCTTGCCATTGATTCTTAGACTAGCCTTAGTCAAATGCTTCATATCAACAGTTGGGCACCCAAGCTACATGCAGACTTCTCTCTCTAAGTTTGACATCAAGTGTTGACTGGGACGTGATGGGTGGGAGTGAGAGGGAAGGTAACTGGCTGTAGTGTGATAGCATAGGAAGACATGCTGTACCCTATTCTTTGGGCCTATATGACAAGGCCCAAAGAATATATGTATGTACAGAGCTATGTAGAGATTATGCCTTGATTGTGTTGGTCCTTCATGGCCACTTTCAGCTATTGTAGATTAGAACATCTTGACATTTTGCGCACATTTCATCTAGAGTTTGGGGCCACAAGAAACAAATTTTGCCCCCAAAAGGCAGAAATAGAGCATATCCAGATGTCGAGAGCTGCTTCCTCAGTATCCAAGGACATCTTTTTATTGCAAACATAGGAAAAAAGTAATTTGTCTGAAACATATCCAGGTTTGGGCTGGGGGAGTATCATATATAATACTAGAGTACAACAAATTCTGGATGACACTTTGGAAGGGAACCATCTCAGGCTCATGGCTTACATAATATGTTATTAGCTGTCTGAAGCTAATAAATGATATGATCTCTAATCAACATTTTCAGATTAGTTTTAATACCTGTAATAGCCTATTTTAAAATATGTATTTTATGAACTGAATTTTTCTCTGTAGAGCTTTCAGCTGGACAACGTTATAATTTTCAAGTTTTTGGCTAAGCTACTTCATATGCATAAGAGGAGATATGGAGAAATGTATTGAGTTATACTCAGTAGTTTTATGGCACCATTACACTTAATCAATCTTCTCATATTGCTATATTTCTTGGGATTGTGTGTATATGTGTGTATGCATGTATGTAATGTTCACCCCAGTATATAACCCACTTAACCAAAGATTAATGATGATGAGTACTGTAGGTATTATTACTCAGGTAGTTAACATGGGTATTGATATTAAATTTAATTTATGTACTTATTGCTGAATCAGCAGCCTTTGTTTAAACAGCCAAGTTATGTTAGAAGAACAAAGTATGGATTATATTCCTTGGCAATATGAAAAGTTCAGGAAATGAAAAGTGCTTCAATCATATGTAACATATAAATTAGAGTATTGTTACTGAAGAAGCCTTGTATCAAATTCAGTGACCCATTTACTGGTTATTCTTTCATTGTTTTAAAGGCATTATGAATTAGAGCTCTGCAGTCTGAATAGCATCAGATATATGAAATAGCGCTTCTGTGCCTCAGTTAACCTTAAACAAGTTTCTAAAAGCAAGAGAGAGATTTAATGGATATGATGTCATTCCACTATATCATACTTGCCAGAAGGAAAGAACAGAATATAATAGAAAATCAAGGCAACATAGGAAAGCCATTTGTTAGCTATTTAATGCTTCAGAAAAATGAGGCAAACCTATGAGGAAGAAGCTGAAGTGCATTTGGTAAGGCATCCTAAAACATCGAGATACTAAAGCTTTTTCATCCTCTTTAGCATTCTATATTAAATATCTGATGCTGTTCCAACAATACCTGTATAAAGTATTTTTAACTGCTCCTGCCACTTGATACAGCATCCACTGAAGTTCACTGTGAAATCTTCATGGGCTTCACTGCATCCTTCTGCTCCCCTTTCTGACTGACTTCAGTGGAATTGGGCCCTTAGCTTCAAAAAATATTTGCACTCCTGTTTGCACTATGAACAGTCCCTTCCTGCCCTTTTGGAAACAACTGTGGTCCTAGCTTTAACTCAGATTGTAAATATAGGAATGATTATGTGATATATATGGAGTCTATCCAAGTTCCTTCAAGCCAGAGGGAGAGTTTCCATTGATTTCAGTGGGAGCTGGACTAGAGCCCAGGATTCTCCTTACTAGGTGATGTTGAGAGATACACGATCTTTTAACTGGACAGTTCTTAATCCAGTGATTATTTTTTCCCTTACTTCCTTTCACTCTTTAACAAACACTTTTGAAATCATCAGGTGTCTAGGGTCAGGCATATGGCATTTGATAGGGGTGTGCTATTTGATAGGGAAATCTACTTCTTATGAGGTTGTAATTTACATACCTTCTTTGTACAAGCCAAACAGGTTGATAAAGCACTCTGAGCAGGTAAGTCAGTCAAGCCTGACAGCTAAAAGGACTCATCAGCATTTAAGCAGAACACCCGGGAAAAGGCTAGCCGTCTTTCAAGAACACAAGAAGAAACTTTGAAGAAGACTGAGGAGAGAGTTCTGAGATCTCCGCTAATATCACTGACAATAATGCTTTCATTTTGCCAGCTGAGTCCACTTTAGCTTTCATTGTCATTTCCATTATCGAATGATCTTCATTCTGAAAAGGGATAACTAGTTATTGATTCAAATGTCAGCAGCTTAAATGCTATTAGCTAGGAACAGGATCAAAAGGGAAGGCCACTGCATCAACAATGTTATATGTTCCTACTATGCAAGACTGCCTCTCCTGTCTAGGCAGGCATGTGGCTCAGCGTTTCTGTGGATCTCATAATCATTCATATATTTATCCTCACAAAACCTCTGTTGCCCTTCTTATTTTAGAAGCAGGGACTATCTAAGGTGCAGACTGTACTGGAGCACAGGGGTGCCTGGGCTAGTTTTTGCTATCATGTTTGTACAGTGAGCAGCAGTGTAGCTGCAGCAGCATGAAACTTGATGCAGGCCAATATGTCCTCAGGAGAAGCAAGGACACAAGATGCTTCAACTGCTTACATTAGCTCTTCTAAAGCCAATTTCAGGTATCTCCTAAGTTGCCTGACAAAATCACCCCGGAGCTAGCACCGAACTGAAGCCTCGAAGTCAAAAAAATTAGTCAGTTCTTTCATGCTGTGGTTAGCTTGAGATATCCACACAGAGCTTGTACAAGCTCTTCCTTTCTAGCCCAGGAATAGCCAGAGGCCCAGTGTCACAGCCTTGACTCACAAAAATAGGCACTGTGCAAGCAGTAAGAACAAGAATAGTCTCTCCTACAAACAGCTAACAGCCTAATACTACAAAGCAACATATGCACCTAATAAATGAGAACTGTGGGAAGAAAGTTGACAATGACAGAGTATAATAATAAATATCTTTCATGCACATGGTTCTGGGGACTCCTAAGAAGTAGCCCTCATTTTCTAGCTTTTAGGAGATCACTAAATCTCTAAATATCAATCTGAATTCCTTAGAGATCTGTACAACCTGGAGCCTGAGCTCTCTGCAAGCCTCCTGTTTCATCTCTAATTCAAAAGATCACTTCCCAGAAGTTTTAAAGGGAAAATAGTGAGGCATTTCCCTCCTTTTTCTTCCTTCTTTGAACCACCACCCATTGTTTGCACCAGTGAAGGGCAAAATATAGACCTAATTCACATAAAGGTAAGTATCTATTTAACTTCACTGGGAACTACAGATCTACACTCTCTCAGAATTTAACAGAACGGGACAATTAAATCTATTAGATTTATGGCCCCTAGGAATATTTCAGTCAGAATCAAATCACAGTTTTTCTGATACAAAATCAGAAGCGTTAAAGGTAAGAAAATTTTTTGCCGATTGCCATCTAGTTCATCTTCTGAATGAAGGCTTCTTTTAAGCTCCAGAGCACAAAAGTGCATCTGGAAAATGTCAGCTAATGTATTTGAAAGTTATTATGTGAAAATAAAAAAAAAAAAACACTGAACATTTTTTATGAAACCTTCCAAGAAAATTCGCTTCCGAGGCTTGGCTTGAGAATGAGCAGGAGACATTTTTCAGCCCAAAATAATTTTATGAGAAAGGTTTAAATGTTTAGAAAAAATGCTGGAACTGTAATTTCTCCCTTAACCAATAGCCTCAGTGATGGATTACATGACTGATAAAGTGAATGTGTGTGTATGCACATGTACACACTCTATTCCATTTGTTTACCTTCAGATCAAAAATAGAACATTACAGCATTTGTTTAAGCATTTTTGATCCCCCTGAGGCATTGTGACATTTGGTACATTTACTTCTCCCGTTAAGAGATGATTCTTTAATTCTTTGAAGCAGGTGGAGGAAATATTTAGCAGAATGTTTACACTGTGACAACTATACATCGCGGGGAGGGGGGAAACAAGGGGGAGTGTGTTTGAACATGCACAGAAAGTCAGAAGTTGATTACATTTCTTTCTTTTGCACAGTCCAAATGTACAAGCTAGAGAGACTCTCTGTCCCCAGCAGAGCTAATAACAAATGTACAGATTTCAAAGGGGCCACAGGCATCTTGCCATTAACTTTCGCTGAGCACCTTAAATCAGGTGTGAATACTTACAGGCAGTATTTCACTGTCCAGCTTTGGACGTTTAGCTTGGGGGTCTTCTTCATAGGAAGTCAACAGAAAGATGTCAATTATCCTCCAAAAAGTCCTTTCAAGATATCAAAATTCAAAGCCCCACCTCACACCTTATTGCTTCAACTATATTAGGAAACTTAAAACAAGGTCCCTATACACTTAGAAAATACTAACTTAAGTGTAGAGCTTAAAACTATTTCCTGTTCTTTGGATAATGTCTATGCCATTTTTTTTTGGACGTTTTATGATTAGCAGTATCCAGGACAAATTGGTACATACGGGTGGACCCCTGAGCTCCAGTGTTCTTCTTCTAAACTGCACAAATCTGAGCTAGATGTGCTAAAACAGTGCTGTGCATGACAGACAGGATACATTAACTGATGTCCGGTAAAGAAAATCAGCCTACTTACGTTTTGCTAGTGAGGTAGTATTACAAACATGTGGTAGGATATTATCACTCACATACCTTAGTCACACAACTGTGGTTGAATCAAGGCCTATTTTCTTTTACTGTTCTGTAATGAAAGTGTATAATTGCTCTTTCTGTCTTTTAGCAGGTAGAACCTCTGTGTAATTCTGTAACTTAAAGTCTTAAGGGATCTTGTTTCTCCAAGGCAGTCCTCGTCTACAGCAAAAAACAACTGCCTGTAGAAAATCCAAATCTAAATCCACTTGTCCCAGACCAGAGCTCTAAATGTCATGATATGAGATAGTTCAGGAGTTTTCCTGAATTGTTCCACTTGTGGGTCAGTGAACGGATCAGTTTTCTTAAGCCCCAGATGGATATCTGGCCACCAGGGAGTAAAAATATAGTTTTTCTGTGTGTCAGTGAATATTTAAATATTGATAGGGGAACTTTAACACCTCCCATATGAAATAATGCCTTACAAAATCACAGACTACAGCATAATACATAGGATATCTGGTTTCCTCAGAAAGAGGAGAAATTTAAACTTCCAAATTCTGGAAAAGTGATCTGAATCACTAGCCTGTTAGGTCTGAATCACTAGCCTGTTAGGTTAAGGGGCAACATCATCTACATCAGTGACACAGCATAACTTTAACTATGGCTTTGTCTTTGGACATCTCAATAGAAATTTCATACCAGAGCCTGAAACAATTTAATTTTTAGCTTTAATGAGAAAGAAGAAAGTTGCTTTTATTTGGTGTGATCCAAAGCGATGATTTTTTATTTGTGTGTTCAGACAATAAAAAATGTCAGTTCATTGCCAGCATTGCCAAATTACTGGCTGAATATTCAGCCAGCTTGCTACTTTCATGAACTTATTCTATTAATAACCATCATCAATGGGATTTCCATCAGCTAGATGGTTAGCAAGCAAATGGTTAATTTGGCAATGCTGTTTTTTAAAACTCCTTTCTTCTGCACCGTTACCACTCTCTCTTTTATCACTAAGAGTTTCCAAAATGTTCTTAAAAGTTTCTATGCCACAATCCAATTTTGTTGTCTCTTTCCTTTCTCTTACAGAAGGAAAGAAAGACAAGATGTATGGCAGGGGCACCCACAGAAGGTCAGATCATATTGTCCTTAATGAATGTTGAAAGTTGCCTCTCTTCAAACTCCATTCAAAGTGTTTTAGCTGCTAATATTGCCAGATCCATATTTTTTTCCATAGCAGTTTGCTTTTGCTGACTACTGAGATGATGTACAGAAGAAGCTAACAGAAGTAAAGGCAATACAATCTATTCCAGAATAATTTCCATCTTTCAGAATCATGTACAAGTATATAAATAAGGATGTCCTAAATTAATAATTCAGTTTGTTTGATGATATGACACATCTTTTGTGGATAGAGATTTTCATGATAGAAATATTCTGATTTGATGTAAATGAAGATCATTATAAGTAACATGCAAAGACCTATCACCTCATGCACATTTAAAAGCAAAAGGAGTAATTTGTAAGATACCTAGCTCTTAGCAGGGTCCAATAGAACCCCAGACGTCCTCTCTGTTTCACAAAAAATTCTGTATTGCATCAGAAAGCCTTACTGATGACATTGATACCGTCTCAATATATTGATGAAAAAGCTTCCCTTGAGTTTTAATCTTTTGCTGCACTTGTTCTCAGAATACACACAGAGAAAGCAGTGCAATTCCATGAGGGAAAAAACATTTTCTTTTTCCCAGGTAAAGCTGACTTTTGGTTATAGTTCACTGTCAGTAACTAAATTTCCCCATCACATATCCGTATCACTACTGACAGAACAAGGGCTGGAAATTTGCATCTTTCTATTTTATCTAAAAGGTACCTCCAGAAAAAAAAAGATAGTGTTCTGTTTTTCCCTCTGAACTATTATTGGGAAGCCTAATGTCTTAAAATAGCTTTACCTAATTTATTGTGTCACCACTCAAAATCTTCATTTTGTATGGCCCCAAATTCTGGTGGGCCTGCTCTGCTTTGAAGAAGCACTTAACAATATGACATACGTAAGTGCTGGTATCGTGGGTTCCATCATGTGACAAAAAGACGAGGCCAAAAATCAGAAACCTGCATTTCATCCCTAGCTTTGTCATTGACCTGCTCTGTGATTTTGGACTACTCCACTTTGTTCTTGCGTCTTCCAGACAATCCTTAGTTCTATCTATTTAGAAAATAAGCTCCGCTGGGAAGGCACAGCCGTCTGCTACGTTTGGTTGCACAGTGCTTAGCATGCTGGGCCTCTGATCTCATTTGAGTCCTTTAGGCAAGATAGTATTACAAATAAATCATCATAATATTCTTATTTGCAGTTAAGATTAAACCTAAAGTTACCTTATTGGAGTGTCATCCTGGTTCCTGTGATATTTGTCTGAAACTTTCTTCTTACAGTATAACAAATGTGCTTCAACTCCATTGGTCAGCTTCTTCCTCTAATGCAGACAGCTTAATGGATTTTTCTTAAGCACAGTACAGCTTGTTTTTTAGTATTAATTTCAACTTCAGGTTATTGTGCAAATGATGTCCTAGCTGGAAATTGAACCACGTTGACCACTGAAAAAGAAAAGCCTAATATATGACCTGTATTAGACAAATTTGCCCAGCCAGCAAAGTATAGTTGGATTGATTTTCACTCTGTCATGTGAGATGGTTTGTTAGACAAGTTCTCCACCCAGTGGCGACAAGTGTTCATGAGAGCAAGGACATAATCTCCAAAATAGTATTATGGAAACACTGGAAACATAATTCCTTGCATAGTTCAGTTAACTGGAAGGGAGACAGCCAGAGTTTCCTTCATGTAGACTTAGGAAATCTATAAAACAAAATATTTAAATCATTTAAGATAGAAAATAAATTTAAGAAATTAAATAGCCATACACACACAACACACACACACACACACACACACACACACACACAAATTCCCATGCTAGTATTTTCCACAGTTTTTGTTTTTCAGAATAATTTATTAAAATAGACTGGGAAGTAGGATTTTTTTTAGTTTTTTTTTTTCAGCACAGAAAAGCAAGGCAAAAATTCCATTTCCATGCAGCTGTCAAATCAAGACCAATTGTAAAGTCCTTCTGAGAGAGTCACATGAAACAGGATTTAGCCCTTGAAAACAAACAATATGCTTTATACCTACAAACTGTATAGACTCTGATACAAATAATTTGTCATCTTTTAGGTACTTGAGTCTCTTTTTACTGTAATATGAGAGTTTCTCAGAGGTTTAACACGGTGTAAGTTTTCTATGCCTAGATAAATCTGGGAAGTTCTGCTGGTTGGGAAGGTCATTTCTCAGGAGAAGTCTAACACATGGAAAGGCTGTGTTATTTTGTCTGCTTTGCACCCACTGCTCAACCCAAATGTAAAAAATGCTTTGACTGAATTTCAGCCAGGATTATATGGTTTTCTAGATAACAAAGTTTGACAGCCATCCTATCTCCAACAGTGGCGCGACCACAAAAGCTTTGCTGTATTTCTTTTTCAAGGTAACTGCAGCAGTGCATACAACTTCTTTCTGCCTCTGCGGGATCTTTTAACAGTGTCTGCCTCCCCTAATCCCTGAAAATCCATGTTCAAATACCATTTTCTTCCAGAGAGAATCCCAGGGAAATATAAAGGGAGGAAGGCTCTGGACAGACCCTGTTTTGACGGGATGCTAATCATGAAGAAAACTTCTTTTTATTACTGATGAGGTAAATATGCCAGGCGGCTATGGGTCTTGTGACTATCTCCAATAGCAGTTATCAGGGAAGTGCATATTCCCGTCCCTATCCTTTGTGTTTTTCCTCTCCCTACCCCAGTTGCCCTCAGTTCTCTGAGAGAGATAATAATCCAAGTAATAGAGAGCCAGCCTAGATAGAATCACTATACTTTCCTGGAAAAACAAGTGAAAAAAACAAAACAAAACCCTAAACCCTCTGATTCAGCAGCAGCATGGGTTTACATGTGTGCGTGCTGTGAAGGGAAGTTTACCACTGTTCATTTTTTTCTTCTAATAGATCACTCACCTCTGCTTCTCATAGTTCACACTTTCTCCTTCTCCCAGTATTTCTATGTTTTGAATTCTGCCTTGCCTCTTTCTCTGATCTCTGTGGGTTCTTTTCAGTTATTAAAATATGTAAGAGGAGAACATGTTATCTGAGGAACCTGAAAGTTACTGTATTTTTATATGTACCTCCTTGCTTATCAGTGATATGGCTGTCTGGGCAAATTACAGTTTTAAAAATCCACCAACATGTTTTCAGTTCTTTTCATGTTTCAAATTTATAAAACACAGGGTGAACAAATAAACAAAATGCAGTACACATTTCTCCTTCGACCCCTCAGCCTCACAGGAAGTTCAGCTGGTTTTCACATGACCGCACATTTATTGCTCTACTGTTCTCTGGCAGGACTAGGGTATCGTTTTGAATACAGACAAAGCTTTTCTATCTGAGGGGAAAAAAGCACTATATATATATATATGTATATATATATATATACGAAAATGAATTAAAGTTTACAATTAACATTTTGTTCTGCAAGTTTAGGAAATGAGATCAGTGCAATGAAATTTAACCTAGGCAGAAATCCAGAAATACTTAAATACAATTTATTCACAAAATATTGTTTGCTTTTCTTGCAAGTCTGTCACACTTCATAAGATTAATCTTCTATTCAGCAAAAATATCTGTTTTTTCTACTTTATGTCTGTCCTCATCCAGTCATGTGAATGTTTCTGCATTTAGCCTGCATCTGTAACATCCTAACTCTCCCAAAAGCAAACCTGAAGCAGAATTTTCACTTTTATTCTTGTTAAGCACTGCTATTTTTTCCCAAAGCCTGTTCTGTCAAATAGAATATTTCAGATAATCATTCTGTTTATGCATTAAAATGAAAAAAAAAACATTTTTTGTAAAATATTTGGGAAACGTGAAATGGAAAGTCTATATCTTAAAACTCAGTGGGGTTTCTATACAATACTGAAGATTAACCCCTCCTCCCAACAGCCAAAATTCTCCTTTCCTGTTTTCCACTCACCTCAAACACATAAACTTCAAAATTGTTCTCTCTTTACAATTGTTTATTACCCTTTTTTATAATTCTTGGGGTTTGGGAGACAAATTAAATATTTGGTCTATTCTGAAGATTAGAAAGCTCAGAGAAAGCAATTAGCATTTAGTTTTCAATGTGGAATTATTTCTCTCTTCTACTTGTTCATTTTCATTTTTTGACGGGAGAAATTGTGGACAGGAATCTTACATTACAGATTTTAGTTGTAAGAGAGATTTCAGTGAAGGAGAGAAGTAGCCTTACTTTGAGTTTCTTTTTCCCTTTTTTCCTAGAACCCAAATTGTAATTAATTTGATGCAGGGAGTTTAGAGACCCATAAATAATCAGAGATAGATGTAGAAGAAATAATTGCAAACTGAAGTTTCATTTTGTATAGATTAAGCCTAATAAAGCAAAAGGCTTGTGTTGACTTCCCATGCAAACTGAATTTACTCTTTCAGTTAAGAACCAGTTCAAGTTCTGCAAGTTCTTTTGAGTAACTGTAACATATTCCTCAGGGAATGAATCCCCAAACCACACAGAAAGAGTGCATTGATTTTGCAAACTGTAGGCTGACTTTACCACCTAGCGGTAGTAGAGTAGAAGTTTTCAGCCTGGTCTTTGCAATTAAATCTAAGCAGGAAATTGTTATGAAGCACAAATATTCCAATATACTATGCTGCAGTTAGAGCTATACAGTTGCACAGAGTCTGCACTTCCATGCTAGCATCCCCTCTTCCCCCAAACATACCATCATTCCAATAAAAACTGAGCAGATAAACTCTCTGCCCCTTCTGCATCCCTCAAGTGCCTTTTGCAGCATTTGTTCCCTGCAGTGACCAGCAAAGTTATTCCACATTCAGATGTCTTTCCTAATTTAACTCCAGGTGATCTCTGACCGAGCAGCAATTGACCTGTCTGTTATTTTAACTCGTACCCTATGTTGACTTGAGAGATTTGAGATGCACGGATATATAACGACCAAAGTTTAGGGAAAAATAAAAAACAAAAATGATACTATTTAGCTTATTTTTTAAAAAAAGTGTGATAGGCAAAATGATCTAGTAAAGAGGATACTAAGTTAAAAAATCAGTGAATTTCTACATCAAATCTTTCTTCGTGATGCCTGCTTTAACAACTCACAATGACTTAGCTCCTGGCTTGCTGCAGAGCTTGATGCCAACTAATTTTAGCTAAAGCACTGGTCATTCACGCATTCTGAATTCAGTCCAATACTCATTTCAATTTGCCTGTCAATAAAATAGGGTCATAATACTTAGCAATGCTTTGTAGAGTGCAACACTGAAGAATGTGAGGTATTCTCACAAATCAATATTCAAAAAGACAGCCTAGTCACTATTAAGAACAGGCTTTAAGCCCTGTATGACACATTAATAACTTGTAGTTACATTTGGCTCTTCACAATATTTAGGCTTATCACACTAATGCAGATAGCCTCTGCCCACCTTGAATAGCTACAACACTAATTTATATCAGTTATATAGTAGCTATGTAGCCATATATAGTTATAGTTATATATTAGTTATATTAGTAGCTGAGATACAGCTGCGTGACCTGCAACAGATTTATATTTCCCTCTGCTCAGACCCTTTAAAACTAACCATTGTTGTCCAGATTGGGACAGTGTTAGATGGACATAATATTAAAGAAGATATCATAGCCTCAGTTCTATGATTCTCAATGAAGAAATCAGGGATGATGTCCTCAAGTTCTGGCTGCATTCAAATGCAAAGCATAAAGCCATGCATTAAAGTTTTTATCTCTATGAAGAAGAGGGTTCACCTTAGGTATAAAGCTGACTTTTCACTAACTTCTAAATGGTTTTCATCCATCTCAAATTTATACAATTCATTTTCTAATTTTGTTTTCTGGGTTTACAGTTGCTGCTTCAGTTTTCAAGGAGTTTGAATAGCTGTCCAGTTGCCTTTGTAGTGCCAGTTATCTTCTATGTAGCTGACTTTGGGTAGTATGACTCTTTGTACAAACAGAAGACTACTGAACCTTCTTCTTTTCCAAAATGGGGTTTGTGGAGATGAAAGGCTCCAATTTCATAACTGTTTCAACTGATCTCCCCTGGTTTTGCTGAGGCCTAGTCCTCTTGCCCTGCACCGTCTCCCAGCCCCTTCCTGCTCTACCATCTGACGTCTCAGAAATCCAACTTGGCCCACACAGTCAGGAGAAAATTACTCACTCTTCTTGCTGGTTCACTATGTGCTCATCAGGGCTGGTGGAGGGTAGGGAAGAAGCAAAAAGGGCAGGACAAAAGCAATGACAACTAAAATAGGCTTAAATGCTCTGGAAACTTTCCAGGGTTGTTGAATTTCTGTAGTTTAGCCTTTGATCTATGGATTTGGGGAGGGATTTGGTAGACTACTTCTAACAATTCTTTCACAACAAATCTATTGGCAGAAAACTCAGACTTGCAATAGAGGGAGTCTATTACAACACCAAAAATTTTTAGCTCATCAGATCCATAGATTTGAAATACAACTGTTATTGTATTTAAATCACAAAGACCACGTTGCTTCCTGGTTGTACAAGCCTGCTGAAATCTTAAAGGGGAGCAGTAAGTAGAGTAGTAAGAAAATATGCACAAACAAAACCAGAAGATTAAAATTGAAGATGCTGCTAGTTTTGGAAGAAAGCAGTTATTTTCTTTCCAATGTTAATTCTTAGTATAAGCTTCAGTTTTTTATTAAAAAACAGGTATTAAAATTTTCCAAGTATTTGTTCTTCCCTGTGAGCATGATCTCAAAAGCACTCAGGCACTAGCCTAATGCTCCTTCTTCTAAACCCAAACTATCTTACTCTTAACTTCCATAGGAACAGCCAATCTGGGGACTTTACCCAACTTTCTCTGAAGTTAACATAATAATAATTGATGATGCACATAGTACACTCTACATCTCATCGGAATCAATCAGCTCAAGCTTGTGGAAGTATCATCAATTAGTATTATTAGCAACAGAAGGAATAGCTCAACAGAAGGGTTAGAACCAAGCCAGCTGCAGCTTTATTAATAGGGGAGAAAAAAAGCCTTGGTAGCAAGGAGAATTAATTCTCTGCTCTGTAGCATTTTATTACTTAAAATTTCATACCTGCACCTCTCCTTTGAGTGAACAGATCCAAGAAATTATTCTTGCAGAGGTTTTCTATTAATATCTCCCACCTTATTAGGATGGTCAAAGGACATGTGTGACTACTGATTCTCGCAGTTACACAGTAGGCAGACTTCGCTGAAAAGCCTGTAGCTAAAACCTTGAGAAGGAGAGAAGGAGACTTATCCCAAAAATAAAACATTAGGTGATAATCCTGCAAAGAAAGTGGACATTTCAGGTCTTTCTGGTCCCTTTTTGTCTACTAACTGCACTTCTAAAAAGTTTTTGTGACACACGTTAATACTTCCATGTGTATACTTCTCTGACAAGTAATGCTGATAACCTCCTGGTGTCAGTATGGCTCTACCACAATCCAACTCCCTTTGTAAAACCTGAATTGAGAAAAAAAACAGGTTTGAATATAACAGCTAATACACTGGTTAGGGGCTGGGACTTCAGTGTGCTAGATGAGCTGCTAAGTAGCATTAGAAAAGATTTCCTTACACACACATCCTTTGCAAATATGCTTGTTCTACCCACAGCCCTTGTACCGTTGCCACAGTTCAAGTTATGAATGCGATACCCTGATAGTATTGTTTATAGAATACAACCACTAGCGGGCACGTGAATACACAGAAGGGTTCTCTTCTTTTTTTGTTTTATCTTGGCCCCTCTGTCTCTTAGTAGAAAGATGGACAGAATTTATCCCTGGTCCTTTTGCAATTATTATCTTGTACATTAAGTGAAAGGAGCATGAAGGAAGATAGCTGTGTGGAAAAAAAGATAGGTGTATGGGAAGTAGAGGGAGATATGGTACCCTAAATAGAAATGATTCTACAAGGGAGGGAGAGAGAAGGGAGACTGACTTCCAAATAGTCTCCAAACCTTCGTATCGTTCTCCTCCTTGAACCCCTGAACCCACTTTAAACCTTGAGCTCCCACTGACTCTCCTAGGCCTCTTTTACCCCCCACCCTCTGCTCCAAATCCACGACAACATTGAATTTTGTCAGCCATACTGAGAAACATTAAAACAGTTCTCGGATAGCCAGCTGGAATGGGAGCACCTTATGCTTATTCTTCATTATCATGAATGAATTTTAAGCTAGGAAATATTATTACAGCTATCTTGTCTGGACTTTCATATAGTGTAAAGAACTTTAAGTCTGCTTTAACTTTGGCAGGAGGGTAGCAGCATCAGTAAAGGCAAGGCTTAGACAAACTTTTCTACTAATGAGTCTCTACTATTTCTGAACCTAAACAAGTCTTTCGCATAGTTCAGGACCTCATCATGAATTTATTCACATAAATGCTTTCTAAGGCGTTTCTACACTGTTCTTCACTAAGCAATGGGGTTAAATGACCTTTGCATAACTCTCAGAGGTCACTTATCAACTCATGTGGAAGTAAAATTTAGAGTCCATTGCTCCAGAATAGTGAAATCCGTGTGTCTCGTTGTATGGAGAGGAGTGAATGGCACTGGGAAAAAGCAGGTGCCTTTTGGCTCTCAAAACAAGCTCATGATCACTTTAAATAAAGCAACTGGATAATATGGTTGCTCTCAGGAATACTGCCTACAAGTAACTATTGTTCTAAATAACTGAATTCTACCTCAATGTTGTTAACCAACAGTGCAGTTGTTATATAAGGATTTATTTTTTTGATTGCTAAGCGTGTTAAGGAGACCAATTTAGCTTTTTTTCAGTTTTACTACCCTAAAAACAAATGTCCTCTTGGCATTTAACAAGAAGCCAACCTGGACCTTTACTGGCAAAGCCTGCTGACGGTTTTCCCACAGGGGTCATGAGTACTAAGCTGCATTTCCGTTACAGAGTACACTTTCCAGTAGAACTATTTTTCAAAGAGATTTTAATAATGTTTTGGTGATATGTTTCTTCAGCCGGGAGTTCCTAGAATATCAGACAATCCTATAGTCTGGAATTATTTTATTGCTTGCCTTTGAAGTAAACAATGGTAAGTGGTTCACTGAAACATCAGTATTGCCTCATAAGCCTCATGGAAATCCTGAATAAAGCTGTAGATTAACTGGCACTTCCAAGAGGTAAAACATGAAAGATTTGTGGAGGTACAGTCTGTGCTGAGTATGTTCGTTTGGCTTTCAAAATAAGTCGAATTCATGTATTAGTCTCCATTAATCTTTCATGATTATATGGAATTTTTCTCCCTACATAACTCACAGTGTATCTACTGTGATTTCTGTCAAAATTGCAGAAAGACACTTAAGTTGATGCTGCAGATGCTTAAGCTGATGCTCTATATAGCAAAGTTCACATTCACAAATGCAAGGAAAGTTAAGGAAAACTCTAGATTGCTTAAGGTTAAATGACAAGTGACTGAGTGGTAAAGAAGTAATACAGGGTTTAAGACCGATTCACATACAGGATCATGGGGATACACATAACTGAGGTTGAAAAGCATTCTGAGCTCCCTTGTATTTAGACCGGAATTATAGGAACACCACTTTTCTGAAATTCTTCATATTCTGAATTATATTTTCTATCTCATACGCAAGCTACATTTGCTTGTAGTTCTGGCACCTTGTCCATAATTCTGGGACTGCTTACTTAGTTGACCTAAAGTGCTTCAAGTGCCTCATTGCCATTTAAGATAAAGAAATTGAAACCTGCAGCTCAAAGTGAAACTGATTTTGTATTTCCTAAAATAAAAAAGCATTCAATGTAATTACCTGTCAATCATTCAGCTGGAAGCTCCTAATTTTTGTAATCATAGTTTATGCTTCTTTTTTAAGTGAATAGTGTAAGAAACTTATATGTCACTGGAATAACCTCTCCTCTTCTTCAGCCTCCAAACTCTTATCAGTGAAAATCCCAGTGCAAGTGATTAGTTTATATGAATTTTATTAGAAAGCAAGATACCGCAATGTAGTGCTGAGGCTTGAGCACTAATATACATGCACAAATGCTGGTATTACATGAGTTAATACAGCACAGAAACTGCTTGTCTTATGCAGAGGTCTGTGGGCCTTCATTTAATTCCTGTGTCTTTCATAAGCCAGCAGGGTTGCCTTCAGTATGTTGTCCTGTCACCTCACGCTTGTCACCTCATTCTCTCCATTTATAATAATGTGCTTTATGATACTCATTAAATTCATTGGTATTAACACCCTTCTTACTAATACTGTAGATATGGTCTTTAGTGCAGTCTTGCTCCAATCGTCTCCTGTTTCCAGCTCTATGAACAGGCACTTTAGCTTGCGTGGACTTCACTGAAAGCAGCTGAAAGAGGCAAACTACTGAAAATACTTGCGGATTGCATGTATTTCACCCAGATGTTAGCTTTAAAAAATGATTCATGTCAACAAAGGTCTTCATTGTTCCTACCAGAGCTGTGGCTTTGAAATCTGATCTGTGTTACGCGGTGGTGTATTCACCTTCACGGAATAAATGGGTCCAGAGAATCCAAATTGTGAATGCAACTGTAATTGTACGACGTTAAACAAGGCCTGGAGGCTTTGTGTACAGAGGCCTTCAAACTGATTTAATCCTTGGAACAAAAGTTGTTTTTAAAAAGTGACTCTTTCATTAAGCAAGAACTTTTTTTTTCTGATTATAATTTTACTGAAGAGCACACAACATTATTGATATTTGAGGCACTAATTAAGGCTTTCATTTTATTTTACTCCTCTCTTATCTTTTTTAGCTGTATAGGGTTCTTCTAAGGAAGAAGTCCCATGTGAGTTTTTAAGCAGTTAATACTATCCTTTTTAAAAAATTTGCAATGAACTGGGGTGCCTGTTGTTGTAAAGGGATCTTATTTCCTTTGAGGCAAAATAAGACAGAAAATGTGCAAAACAGAAGAAAACTCAGCAAAAATAATGAAGTTCCGTTGCTAGAGGGAAAGCCCAGCACAACTGTGTTGCCTGAACTAGCAAATCTACGCTAACATTCAGACTGTTATGATCCTTGCTTTGCCCTGCTCTCAGCCACAACATGATGCTTCCTTGATCAGCTAACCCAGACACTACCTGGGGCAGGTAAAAAGGGGGAACAACCCACCCTTTCCTCATTAAAAACAAAAAAAAAGTAAAAACAAAGCACTGGTAAAGATGACAAAGCTCTCATATACCATCTGTTCTTCACATCTTTTTTTCCCTGGCTGCATAGGTTTGTCACCTGCTTCCACTTCCAGCTTGCTGGTAGTCATCCTCAGGTGAGGGGGAGTTGTGCAGTCCATGACACTGCAGATGAGTTAACCTTTTCAAAACAGAAAATGTCTTTAAGCCAAAGTGAAGGGAGAGAACTGGGAAAGAGAGAAGAAAGGGGTAGTTTTTCTTCTGGTATTTAACTAAGTATAATTTCTAGTACCCTGTTTTTCATGTATCCAGTTCAAATTCTGTGCTCCCCTTAACTACTTAACAAGTTCAGTTCAATCCATGAACTACGTAAATCACTCTTTTGTTTGAACCAGCTTATTTTTTACCTCTTGAACTTTTGCCGAGTTGCATAAACAATTTTATATAAAACAGGCTAAGCTGAACTTCTGCACTGGAAGTTAGGAGCATAGCCAAAAGGACAAGGAGTCCCCATGCTAACCCCCAAATCTACCATCCTGCTTATATGTACACTTGGGTCTGATGCAATTCCCATCAACTTCATCAGTTCAGGGATAATTTGAGAGGCTTCAAGAATGCCATTGCTCTGTGGATTATGTTTCAGAAAGCCCAGATGTCTTCCTGTGCAGACACTGGGTCTTTTCTCACTTTTGAAATCAAAAATGTCTCTTACAATTTTTAAAAGAGGAATTTCCAGATTTTAAGAGCTATTTCACTCAGTGCAAGGCTATGAAGACAATAGCTAAGTGCAATTTATTCTATCTACCATGTGCGTCTATTTTTAGCATCAAAATTGTAATGTAGCTGAAAGATAACTACATGCTACAGTGGAAATATCAGCCTTTAAAATGTGAGCAGTAGCTCTTCCCTCTCCTATGTAGACAGGGTTGTTATAAATAAAACATCTTTTGTCATTGCAGCATTTCTCCCCATGTAAAGAAAGCTCACATGAAATTTTTACTGCCGCTTGGATAGTGTCAAAGCTCTGGTATAGTGCTCCAAATGAGTAATTTCACTATAATTAATCCACAAGGGATGTGCTCACTCCAGAACTGCTGGCCTTTTGATCTCAAAGAATATAACTGTTTTACTATGGATGTCTCAAAGGCTACAATGCTTAAATAATATAGTCTTTATGTCTGCTGCCTCTTTAAAATCTAAGGATGTTTTAAAGGTCAGTATTCCAAAATACAGGAATGCACAAAAATAGCCTAAATAGTATCTAACGGCAAAATGGAATTTCACAACTGTATGCTAAAAAATGCTTATATATTAGAATATGTGAAGTGATTTTAAGAACCTTATTCAAATCAAGACTTATTAAGTGTTCTGTAAAAATATGCACCTCTTTTTCCCAACCACCAGACATGTATCCTTATTTTAAGCAGCTACACAAAAAACTGCAGTTACTGATTTGACACTAACATATTTAGGCTCTTATAAATGTGACTATTACATCCTTTAGAAATCTGGCCATAAAACTTATCACAGTGAAGAGAATTATTATTTCTAAGGCAGAGAGCTCCAAAGTTCAAGATTCGTAGAAGGAAAAATGTCTAGGCTCACGTTAGAGAGCTGCTTTAAATTACTGAAATGCTTCAGAGTTACAATGGGTTATGAAAAAATAAATCTCTATGGCCTGTGTATTAGCCAAGGGGTTTTGTTTGCATTATTTGGTTTTTGAAAGGAGGTGGAGCAATCAAAATCCAAAGTTAATACTTCAGAAACAGTGAAAAATATTAACTAGAAACAGTGTCTGGAAGTCTCCTGGTTTTCAAGTTTCTGGAAAGCTTATGCGTGGATCTAGTCTTTGAACCTATTGTATTTGTGTTGGTACTTTAGGATTTTATTCATTTAGTTCTTTTATTCTGATGTTTGTTAGTGATATATGATGAAAGGAATGCATTTTATTAGTTTCCTGCCTCCTGTGCATTAGATTCACTTATACACAACAGTGGATGCATACTGTTTTTATCCTATTGCTGTACTTTACCATGTTTTTTTTAATATAAGTAACTGGATATTCCTTCATGGAACAGCAGATCTGCAGTTAACTATACCTCTAATGAAAAGAAAAATCTGACTGATATCCCTTTTTATTTATTTTTACAGTGAGTCAGAACTAACTACTAATCCCAATTTAGGATTTGTTCATTCTGTTTTTGGAAAAACCTTTTTGGGGGGGGGAGGGGGAGAGGGAGGGCAGGCGGCACATGAAAATACTTCATCTGGCAAGAGCTAACCTATAATACCAAGAAGGGATCACTTGTTCAGCCCCCAAAACACCGGGCACTTTCTCAAATCTATCAGGGAAAGTAAGAGTACCTAGTAAATACCTGAGATGAGACAGGAGCTATTTCCTTTTCCCAAGTTGAGGCATGCCTCAGTTCTATATACCACATGAAATTTTTTCTATACCGTTTCTGCCTTTCCTTGACTCCTCTTGCCTCTATTCCAGTTAGACATACATTACACTCAGCGTAGCAAAGACAATTACATGTGTGGTCTTCCCTTTTCCTCGGGTTTGGTACCTTGGTGTCATGGCTTTGACTTGGGCCTGATCTCTCTTTATCTGTCTTCCAAGGAGTTTAAAATTCAATCCACCTTGAATTATTCATGCTTAGTGCATCAGTGACAACTCTGAGCTTCTCAGATCTAGTCAGACAATGTTGTCTCAGAGCTGTAGAAAAAGAAGGTCAAATACACACTGCTCCATGTGCCCTAGAATGCTTTAGAGCACAGAGGGAGCACACACCTTAGGATGGTACAACATGCTCTTTGCCCCCAGACAGCAGGGCAAGGTGTACCCCTCCTCCAATCCTTTACCTCTCTTCTGAATGAAGTGAAAGTTTCTTTGTGAGCTACTGTCATCAAGAAAATGCAATTGTGCACAGCATCTAAAACCAGCCGGTCAGTCTGGCCCAAAAGGTACTGGATTGACAGCCTATGATGCAAAGTTCCTTTACAGTAAAAAAGGAAAAAACAAATATAATCACTCAAGAGAGAGAGTATCAGCAGCAGCACTGCAAATATCTTCCCTATGTCTTGTCCATTTGCCATTACTCTAGACTGAAGAAACTGCCTCCAGGGTTTAAAGAGTAGCTCAGACTCTCGGTACATTAATCCTTTGATGAAATTAGACTAACCATTCCGGTTTACTATGTAATTATCTAATTAAGTAGGCGCCTTTAGAGAAAAAGGCTCTTTCAATTAGCTCAAATACAAAAGTCTAAGGAACACAAGCACTACCCCGTATCCCAGCCTTTTTTTCTGAAACGAGAATATTATTGTAGCAGATTTACAAGCCCCTCCAAAATGAAGTCTGTAATAGAAATGTGAACATAACTTTATCTGCCACTGTAAAGACTCCAGTGTTATAAAAATCTGTACTTATGCCTTCAAGGTTCATTTATTTCAAGGATTCCTTTATTTTCCTACTTCCAGTAAAATAAGTAGGAGGCAAAACTTCTCCTAAAGGGTTAGATCTGGCACAGTGCACAAAATAAGTAGCAAAGAGGTAGACTGGCAGTGAAAAAAGACCCAGATTTTGCTAATGAGATCTGTTAAGTGGTTATCAGTTTATTGGAGGTAACTACAAGGCTCAAGAAGACAGCAAACAGCTAAACATCTTGTTAGAACAACGCAACAATCCTTTCTTTGCCTCATTAAGTGTTCAGCTATGCCAAAGTCCCAAAACTGAAGCTGATCATGTAGCTGGACCATAGGTAGTGATATATATGCCTGGCTCCAAATTTGCCTACATTCCTGTCATATTCTCTGTTCACATCCATCCTGTAATGTGTTTGTTCTGTACTTTAAGAATTGAATTATCAATGTCTTCATAGACTGGCTAGCGGCTTGCCTCAGAAACAAATATAGCTGACACTTGCCTCCCAGGGGAGCAAAGTTGTTTTTTTGGCAGTGCCAGCAGTGTTCACTGACCCAGAAAATGGAATGAGTGGTTAGTCATGAAGTCTCAGATCCAGGAACACAGGACAACTTGTCATCTCAAAATAAGCACAAAGAATCATGCATCTGCAGATACTGATGTTAGCAATTTGGTGTTAGTAACAAGGCTCTTAATTTGCACCATCTTCACCAGCATCACTTGTTCTCCTCCCTACTTCTCTCAAATGACTCTACCGTAGTTATGACACTAGTCTATAATTTCTCCCACAAAATTTTTTCTTTTCTTGCCCGTATGCACTTCTCTCAACAAGCTGACTGCTCCCATTTGTATTGAAAATACAGTTTCAGCACAAGATAAGTTTTTTCTCACCTAAATTCTCTCTGCCAGTAATGGCATTCTTTGCTCTGCCCAAACATGTTCCATTTGACAATATAAAATGTGAACTTTTCTCATTATTTTCCTTCTTCCACAGACACTTTAAAAAATATATCTTGTCTTTTTGTCTAACTCCCTACTCCTGAGTTCCTCTGTACTCATAGGCTGCTTCCAACGTTTTTCCCCTCTTACATCACTCTTCTCCAGTGCTTCAACCTAATTCCAAGAAGAAATATTGAAAATACAAACCTTTCTGGCAGTGAAGGGCTACCTCCTGACGCACTTTATCCATGTACACCAAAGCCAAGAGAATGCAGTGTTCTCAAGTTATGATAGAAAATAAGCAATATGTTAAATGATCATCTCCCACATGCACTCTCTACCAAGGAGGACAGTGACTTGATGTGAAAGTCCATAAAGGAGTAATAAGGCCGGATAACAGCATGCGACATTGATTTGGTATCTGTGACCTCTTAGTTAGATGACAACTCAACTTGACTCACTCCTCTGTGATTTAGTATCATCTAGAGGCACATCTGTTCCATATCAACTGCAGCTGCCATCTTATCCAGCTCCTTATTTTGACAATTATTTCCATTCTGTAATCCTAGATTCACAGAATAGATGTTACCAATTCTTTTGATAGTATCTTTAATTAACATAAAGCAAAGTGACATGGTATTTCCCTCACATATTTTAAACACGATATGTAGAAAAATCATACTGTTAATCACAATAAAGCAGCATTTGTCTGAACACAGCAAGTAAGATGCTAACTGTAAGCTGGAAACTGAAAAGATACACTTACATACTGTCCTTTTAGAAACTGCAGGTGTCATCTTTAAGAAATTTTAGCTCTGCTTTCATTTGTAGGTTGCCTACAGTAAGTCAAATAAGCTCAAGATTGATCCAACTCCTCAAGCTAGTTAGGTAAAAACTAATGTCATCAACAGGAGTGATTAATTAAACGAAATTTCGTTAAATCTCTTGACTTAACTAAACAGATTTATGAAAAATTATTCCTTCAGTATTTTCTGTGTTATCAAAATCTCTAATTTATGATGATGTATCGCATTTTAAAAGTAGCAAGGTAGGGACACATTATCTTCATTGAGAAAAAGAAATATTTAAACTCACTTACTTGCATTAATGTGTTGCCTTGAAAAGAGCTCAGCTAACAGAGGCAGCAAACATGCAGCAGTCTGCACAGCAGTTCACGCAGAAGGGCACAAGAAGGCCCCTTCAGTCATCTCCAGTCATAGTAGCATACACTTCCTCAGACATGGTTTTGACATGCTACAGAGTGCACTCTCCAGTAGCTGTTGGAGTTGCTGCATCAGCCATGTCAGAGGTTCCCACCCAGACAGACCTTCTGACAGCAGATGCAGCTCTGCAGGTCTCAGCTTGCAGGGAGCACCTGGGACCCCTCCATGAGGCCCTGGCTGACAGTCAACTTTTCTGCAGAAGGTGTGCGGTTGTTGTTGAGTTCTGTTGCCAGGTCAAGGAGTTACGGGAGAAAGTGAGCAGGCTGCGCAGCATCAGAGAAGATGAGCGAGATATACATAGGACATTCTTAGAGACCCTACAGCTTCAAGAGTTTCAACCCCCCATAGCAATGAAGATGCAGGTGGGCTCTGAGCTATGTGAAACAGTAAGTCATAGCTCCACAGAAGATGAAGGCTGGAAACTGGTCATTTATAAAAAAGGAGAAAGGTGACTCCCTGCAGCAAGGGACAGGCCCTAGCTCTCATGGGGGACTTCAACCACCCCAACATCTGCTGGAGGAACAACACAACAAGGCACAAGCAATCCAGGAGGTTCCTGGAGATCACTGATGATAACTTTCTGACAGAGGTGATGGAGGAACCAACAAGGGGAGGTATGCTGCTGGACCTTGTGCTAACAAACAAGGAAGAACTGACACTGAATGCCTTATTTGCTTCATTTTTTACTGCTAAGATCAGGCCTCAGGAATTCCAGACCCTACAGTCCAGGGAGAAAGTCTGGAGAAAGGAAGACTTTCCCTTGGTTTAGGAGGATCGAGTTAGAGATCATTTGTGCAAATCTGACATCCACAGATCCATGAGCCCTGATGGGATGCACCCATGAGTGCTGAGGGAGCTGGCAGACATCATTGCTAGGACACTCTCCATTATCTTTGAAAGGTCATGGAGAACGGGAAAGCTTCCAGAGGACTGGAAAAAAGCCAATGTCACTCCAGCCTTCAAAAAGGGCAAGAAGGAGGAGCCAGGAAACTACAGGCCTTTCAGCCTCACCTCCATCCCTGGAAAGGTGATGGAACAGCTCCTCCTGGAGGTCATCACTAAGCATCTGGAGGACAAGAAGGTGATCAGGAGTAGTCAGCACAGATTCACCAAAGGGAAATCCAGCTTGACCAATCTGATAGCCTTCTATGACGGAATGACTGGCTGGGTAGATGCGGGCAGAGCAGTGGATGTTGTCTCCCTGGACTTCAGCAAGGCTTTTGACACTGTCTCCCATCACATCCTCCTAGGTAAGCTCAGGAAGTGTGGGCTAGATGAGTGGACAGTGAGGTGGATTTAGAACTGGCTGGATGGCCGAGCTCAACGGGTTGTGATCAATGGCACAGAGTCTAGTTGGAGTCCTGTAGCTAGCGATGTCCCTCAGGGGTCAGTGCTGGGTCCAGTCTTGTTCAATATATTCATCAATGACCTGGAGAAAGGGACAGATTGTGGACTCAGCAAGTCTGCTGATGATACAAAACTAGGAGGAGTAGCTGATACCCCAGAGGGCTGTGCTGCCAGGCTGGAGAGGTGGGCAGAGAGGAACCTCATTAAATGCAGCATTCCGCACCTAGGGAGGAATAGCCCCATGCACCAGGACAGGCTGGGGGCTGACCTGCTGACTCTGCAGAGAAGGACCTGGGAGTCCTGGAGGGCAAGAAGTTAACTATGAGCCAGCAATGTGCCCTTGTGGCCAAGAAGACCAATGGTATCCTGGGCTGCATTAGGAAGAATGTTGCCAGCAGGTCGAGGAAAGTGATCCTCCCCCTCTACTCAGCCCTGGTGAGGCCTCACCTGGAGTAGTGTCCAGTTCTGGGCTCCTCAATATAGGAGAGACATGGAGCTCCTGAAGCGAGTCCAGCAAAGGGCTGCAAAGATGATTAAGGGACTGGAACATCTCTCCTCTGAAGAAAGGCTGCGAGAGCTGGGCCTGTTCAGCCTGGAGAAGAGAAGTCTGAGGGGAGAGCTGATCAACGTGTATAAGTATCTGAAGGGGGAGTGTCAAGAGGATGAGGCCAATCTCTTCTCTGTGGTGCCCAGCGACAGGACGAGAGGCAACGGGCACAAACTGGAACACAGGAAGTTCCATCTGAACGTGAGGAAAAACTTCTTCACTGTGAGGGTAACTGAGAGCTGGAACAGGTTGCCTAGAGAGGGTGTGGAGTTTCCTTCCCTGGAGATATCCAAAACTCTCCTGGATGCAACCCTGGGCAATGTGCTCTAGAGGTCCCTGCTTGAGCAGGGGGGTTGGATTGGATGATCTGCAGAGGTCCCTTCCAACCTCAACCATTCTGTGATTCTGTTGCAATGCACCAGAAGTTGAACCTACATCCTCCAGGTTCAGTGCCTCCTCTATAAATTGCCTTAATTCTACCTTTTCTTCCTGATGGTATCGTTTGACATTAAAAGGCTGCAGTGGGTAAAGTCCTCTGTAGCATACATATTCCATAGTGCTCCTTTTCTACTTTTCACAGAAGATAGTACTTGTAAGAATGTTTATAAATACTGAAGTTTGATCTTAACATCTTTATTTAAGCAAAGTCCCATCAGGTACATTAGAAACATTTACTACAAACCTGGAACCTCAACTATGACATCCTAAAAGTGGATTTAATTTGTGCTTTAGGCTCAGTTCAGGTTTGTGATTCTTTTGTGTTTCAAGCAAAATATGATAGGCTGAGTAATAATGACCATCATTGCTTAATCTCTGGAAGTATTAGGCATGGCACTTGCATACTTGCCTCCTGGTACAACTCTGGTGACATTTCAAGATAGGAAGATTCCTCTTACCTGAAACTTATCAAAATGCAGAGGTAGGCAACAGAACAATAACCAAAGACTTGCCCAAATGAGAAACAAAATTTGTGTTGAAATAAAATATGCTTGTTCATCTAATATCTGAAATGTTCCAATCATAACACTGGATTTGGCTCTATTGCTGTAATACATTGCTGTAGTGTTAACAGCGATTCAGTAATACAGCCCAAGTCCCAACCAAATTTTTTTTTTTGGCTCCCTACTCTAAGATCGACTACCTGAATCCTGCTGGATTCTCAGGATCAAATTTCTTGCTGTACTTGAAGTATCACAATGGAACTATATGAGAACGTCCCACTGGAAGAATGGACATTATAGTTCTTTCATATACTGTAGGATAATCTTTACCTCTTTACCTCCTTACCTCAATTCTGGAAAATAGAATTAGGCTTTATTCTTTTCATAGTGTGGAATTCAGACCTACACATTTAATGAAAATATCCATAGCAATCATTAGTCTCATGACATCAGAATTTCTCCACCCTATGATGTATAGTAGTGGAGTGTTTAGTCAGTCTAGCTGTTTGGAAGATAGACTAGCTTGAGAAATTATTAAAATAATATATTGAGAGCTAATCCTCTTGGTCTAGTTACCTTATACACAGCCAGCGAATTACTTAACTTTTTAATAAAGGTAATAAATTAATTAAAGAGTAATATTGCATTTACTGGCCATATAATTGTGATTAATATGACAGTTAGTTCTATCTACTATGGTGCTAATAACTTTATCATAAGCATTGATGAGGTATCACCATTTAACATGACTGAAGGCAAATTATATTGCTATCCGTAAACTAAATTTTACTGGAGATTTACTGGAGATTGATTCTTGATTCTACATGCATGCAGGCTATCTGTACACACGCAGACAGATAGAAAAACGCAAATCGTATTTATACTGATTTGAATTGACACTTAGCCCTTCTTCACTCTAAAAAGGGCATATGGAAAATGAAGGAAGATAATTATCTGACTACATTCCCAGTTTGGTGAAGTTGTAGAGACTTCAAAGTTTTTGTTCCAATCTTCTGACAACCCCACAACTTCCTATGTCTCCAACACAAACTTCTTCTTGTATGGTAATGCAAGGGTAGCACACCAGTGTTAATGCTGTTAATTACTGGTGTAATGTTAAGAGTCAAATCATGTCAAAATTAATAATGTGTAAGCATATATACATGTGTGTGTGTAATATTGTGTGTGTGTGTGTGTGTGTGTGTGTGTGTGTGTGTGTGTGTATATATATAAAATAAAATATTTGTGTGACAAACATATGCAATGTACTATGTAAGAAGTGATAACAAAAAAGAAAAAGTTCCAGTTAAACTATAAAAGCTGTCAAAGATGTCCATGGTGAATAGATATCAATATCGATGGAGAACTGGGGAAATTCTCTACTTATAATTTTTACTGTCTCTTGTCATTTACACAGAAAATGTGTATCTTATCACTCTTTAAAGATGTATTTTATTGTATCTCTGGCAAAGGGACAAATAGTACGCAAATTTTGCTAAATCTGTGTTTCTGCTGTACCTTTAAAAAATTTAGAACAGGAAAGACAACCAGTCACTCTTTCGTACATCATATAGCATAGATGATGAATTAAAAACTTTGAATAAAACATTTTAGAAGAATTTGAATGACTTGATGTTCATTTCACTTTCTTTTTGCTTTTAGTAAGTGTCCCTGTCACGATGTAAAAGTCTAAAGTTATGCAAACAAAATATAATCTAACATGCATTAAGATTTGCGTAAGTTAAATTTAGCACTCAAGTGTAAGAATATTACTTAGTTTTTACAAGACATTAATCATCCAGTGATATCAGTATACTAGAAATATGTAATTAAATCCTTTTCCTTCATTTATTTGTCAAGAAAGTACATTAACATCATGGAAAATTCCATGAAAAGTTTCAGAATACTTGTCTAAGATAATGAAATACTTTGACCAAGGAGAGATCTCAATCAAACAGGCATTGTACAATTTTTGGAATTTGGGGATGCTCAGAGAATTAAGGAAAAAGCTGAAATGCTAGTTTATAAATTAAAAACACAATGATAGAAATTTATATATGAAAAATAATGCAAGTTTTTCATTAATTTTGGCCAGATTTACTAATAATGAAGAAAAATTAATATTAATAAATCCATTTGTTAGTTCATTTTAGGCACTCCTTAAAAATTCTTTTTTATGACTGTGATTTTGAATAATAATGAAAGCACAGTCATAATTTCAAACTGTGTTGAAAACTTTTCCAAGTAGTTGATCAGAAAACTATATCACATTTCCAGAAATATATAAAATGTTTAAGCTATTTTTGCAAATGTTATTCTTCAAGCGATGTCCCAACGATAAGCATGTGGAGAGAACCTCTGAACAAAATCTCTACTGTAAGTTCAAAATTAAAGGGGGAAAAAGAAAAGCAAGATATCTGTCAATTTAGTAGAATTCTTCAACTTAGATGTTCTTAAGATAACTTTTTGGAAGTTCGGAAAGCCTCTAACAAGACAGTACAAGATCTACGGAGTTTAATCCCCATGTTATTAATTTTATGTGACTCCTTTTCTATATATAATGAGTGTTCTTTATAGAAAGAATTACAGTGAAAGAACAAGAGGCCCAGGATATGAGTAAACTCTGTATTCTTAAGTGAGTATATGAGAATGGATTCTGTAAGAGAAAACCTATAATATTTTCTTCCCACTAAAACTTTTTCCTTTCAGAGGAGGCAGATTGCTTCCACAACAAATCATCTGAAATTACCATTTTCAATTAATTAGTTAGTTTTCTTCTGCATCTTTTATTTCGATTGAATCAGTGACTGGTTGGTTGAAACCATTGAGATTAGCTGCACCATTTTATTCTATTTATATTACAAACTTTGCTACAGAAAATATTGGGTTATGCATTATCTATCAGCAACTATACATTAAAATCTTTTGAGGTATCAGAACATTAGTTAGGAGTTTGCCTGTTTCTAGTACTTTTTTTTCATTAAGACCATGTATCTGTATTTCTTTTCAGTAAGACATACATGACTTGTTCTCAGGATAAGCACAACAATCCCATTCATGCGATTGCATAACCAGGCAGCCCCACTGATCCACTGGTTATACCTGAAAATGTAATGGATGCCAAATTGCCCAAAGATGCAGTTAGCTGATGTTGCATATTGTAAGCCTTCTTGTTCCTGGTGACTATTGAATCTTGTATTTCAGCAAGTTTGTCTGGCTCATGCTTTGTGATGCAAAAACTGAACACTGCAGAAATCAGTATCAGTCTGTGAGAGGTTGAATCTAAAGTTACGTGGGAACTGTCACAGAAATAAAGTTTATCTTCTTAGGTGACTGCTATCCACTGAAAAAAACATCACTTTAACCATGCACAATATTCCTCCTTCCATTTAAGCTCTGCAGGTACATTCTGTGTTACATTTTGATTCTTGAAATTTGAGAGCTTCATTTGGATCCATATTCTTTCAGTTAACAGAAATAGAAGATGGGCATTTGCTACAGTTGGACCTTGTTTGCTGATCTTAGAAACGTTCACAAGCAATGCATGTGGTCTCAGCTGTCCCAATATACTGTTTTGCCACAGCAGAATAAGTCTTGCAGTGGCTATTGCCAACTGTAACAAGTTTAGATGAGGGAAAAGTGTGTGCAGATCTTATCTGTTTTTTCTCTGTTAGCAGGATCTGCTCCCACAAAGCATATAAAATGCAGTAGAATATCACAAGAGGTAGTACAGGACACTTCATTAGCCTTTTAAAGTAGGCAAAATGTATAATGCAATGCTAGGAAATATTTGTCCCGCTTACATTATACATGATACACAACATACACCCCCCACCCCGATTTATTTGTGTGCATCGCTATTGTGGAAGCAATCAAAAGTAGCAACAGAGGTATCTGAACTGCTGTTTCGGAGTTCAAGAATTATGAGGGAGACAAAAGTCAACGCACAGATTAGTGGAGATAATGGAAACTGTCAAAATACTAAAACTGCATCTCTGATCACTCTGAATGCCAAGACAGAAATCTGAACATTAGGTATCTGCATAGTCAATAGAAAAGACAGGTTCCTGCAGAGTGTGACTGAGGATAAGAACTTAATGTGTTTTCTACTTAGTGATCAAAGCTTACCGTTCTCCATTTGCCAGGAGGATAAGTCTAGTGTTCAAGTTTATCAGTAATCCTGTGATGGATTCTCAGAGACCAATTTTCATCCTCATTGAAAGTAATACAGTTCTTAAAGGCATTTATACTCAGTTATATTTGTTCTTCTTTATTTTTTTGGAACTGTATCATGATGGCTCAAGGCTGCTGCAGCTGCCATGTCCCTTTCCACGCCAAGCAGCAGCTGTTAAAGCATCTCTCAAATCACAGCGCTCTGTTAGCCTTCTTTTCAAATTGCCCACCTGTCTTAAGAGGGATTTGCTTTGTGAGATAACAACCCCTTCATCCACATTAGTGCAATATGAGGCTGGCCTCAAGTCAGTGTTGAGTGGCAGCAGCATATTGCTAGCAGGTGGAGAAATGTGAGGTCCGGTTGTGATGGAATTCATAAATTCATCCAGCTGTGTAAATTTCTACAGAGGCAGAATGAAGATAACAGAGTGTGTTTATGCAGCCATAGAACAGCATGTTTTTTTAAGATTAAGGGGATGTGTCAAAAACGATATGAAAAACGCATACTTGGTTTGCATCCACAATTATACATATATATTAATACAAATAAGTATGACTGAAATCTAGTAATTTGGATAGTGTAACTATTTCAAAGACTCTTGGGGCCATGAGTAGATGGTGGAATTTTGGTGAAGTTTTGTACAGTGTTATCTTTTTCCTCCGCAACTTAGGCAAAATTTCCACTTGAAGTAATCATATCAAATAATTTTGGCATAGAAATAGAATATGTTCACTATAGCGAAAATTCTTCACAATACTATTTACATACAGAATTGTGACTGCATAAATGTTAAATAAGAATAAATTCATGAATAAAGAGGCAGAAACTTATCTTCCACCTCAATTTAGAGGAGAAAGGTAGTCAATTAAAAATATATTACTCCCTAGTAAAACAATCTGTGAAGACTTCTCTCCTGAACCCTTCTTAATCTCCGGCTATTACCGTCCAAAATGCTGGTCACTGTGACTTCACTCTGACAATAGTAGTATTCCTCCAGTAGGAAATCAACAGCCAGGTATTTTCAGATCCCATTAAAACTGTACAGTATATATTTTGCAACAGAACATGGCTACACACGATTAAACTTTCATGAGTAAATCACCAGGCATAGCAGTTAAGAGGCACCACGGATGTGAAGAGTCATTACAGGTTTGCAGTGAATTACAACTCAGGCTTGTAACTTGGAGAAGGAGTGCTGTCATTCCACCTGTGTTGCTTAGGATGATAATATTGTCAAAGGGCAAAAGCCAATGAATATTAAGCAGAGAAATGATCCTGAGGTGAAGGTATTTCTCCTGTTAGTATACACAGTGAAAAATAAGGCTTTTAAATATAAATATATTTTCTCAATAAGCTAATAGGAATATAATGTAATAGCCAGGAGATAGCCGCCCAAAACGAGAGCGGACTTTTTTGTGTGGCTAGACTATACTTTCCAAAAAGAGACAAATTTACAAACATAAAAAAATTCTGTGTTCAAAAATATCCCATGTTACATAAAGCCAGCTGCCAAGTAGAGGCCACTGTCTAGGACATTAGCAAAATCTATAGGAATATTGTGAATAATAGTCTTCAAAGACGATCGAGTTAACTATCTGCATTCTGTTGTCAGTTGATGTACATTTCCTGCTGGCTAGCTAATGTGGAATATACTGCTGTTCAAAAAATAAACACAACTATGAGTGAACTTAGAGCAGGGAAAAGAAAAGAACTCACAACATCTCTTCTCATGATTTTTTCTCTCTCTTATGGCACATTTTTGCCATAGTTTTTGCTGAGATGTTACTGAAATTAAATAGTATAGTTTCAGTATCAGAACATCCTAGAATATCACTTTCCATAGGTAACAGCCTACTAGTTACTGAGTAATATGGCCTTGGCTGTAGAAAGACTGTGGTCTGCCATGCTGTCCCAGCTAAGATGCTGCACTTTTGATCAGTTCAAGTGAGGCATTTCCAGATGAAAACTCTCCCAGGCTATTGAAGAAACAGACCTAATCATTAATCCAATAGAAAAATAGATTTGCTCCTTCCCTTGGGTCCTTCCTTCCAACCCTATCGCTTCTGGAAAATGTATTTTTCTAGCTGTAAAAGACAAATATTTTTTCTAGCAGCACCAAAATGAAGGAAATATGGACAATTGTTGTTGTTGTTGTATAAAGACCCAAGTCCTGGGACTAATTTCTGGCTATGCCATGACTTCCTGTACAGCCATTAGGTTTAACTTTGGAACTCCTTTCTTAAATTGTAAACTCAGACCAGACTTTGGCAAACACGGGATCTCCTGACAACAGATAACTGAACTGGCATTGTCAAAGACAGATATATACTAGAAATATAAAGCGTCATCCCTGCCACACAATCTGTAGGACAAACCTTATTTTAAAAATATCTACATCTGTTCTAGAAAACAGAGCTCACTACATATAAAACAACACATTGCTCTTTGGCAAAAAGTAAATTCAAAACATTATGAATTACATGAAAGCTGAACCTGGTCTTCTCACCTCATGTCAGGAGGTAATGTTCCATATTAAAACAGCAGTGAACTTAATAGTATGCAGCATGTATCCAAGAAACAACACTATATAGTTAGGTGCATTTATAATATCACATGTCAGTGGAATCAAGCCTCAAGCTGACCGTAACATGACCGGCGTGAGAATGGCTGGAAGACAGGAGAGTTACAACCACTGCCATACACGGATCTTCAAAAGTAAATAGCATTTCCACCAAAGGTTTTATGTAACTCCCTCCCCTCTTTATATTTACTCCAGTATATCATTTTTTTTTCCTGTTCTTTTCAGTTCAGCAGTGTGCATAACATATTTACCACAAGTACTGCTCTAAGTTGTTACATTTATTACGATGCTCTGAATTAAATGCTTTCACCTCCACGTGGTGCTAAGCAACACCTCATGATCAAGAGTAAGTCATTAATACAAACATACAGAGAATACAGTGGCAATAGGGCTTTTCTAAGTTGTCCTAGAAAGACACAGATGTGTGATGCCCAGTTTTGTTTTGAAACTAAGTGATCAGCTAGCTCTGAGGGGAAACCATACAAGTGAAAAAGGGAATCTCAGTGAGACATTCATAGGAATTTCTGTCTCTAAAATCAGCTTCTTGTGAACAGATAGAGGATGATGAAACTCATTCTCTGTTAAATTATTTCTACAAGAGATTCCTGAAAGGCCGTGAATTCTATTGCAGGGATATTGTTCTTTATTCAGTTCTATAGGATGGCAAAAACAGAGATAGCTTTTTGTTCTTTTTATATGACTTAGGTATAATGGAGCTAGCATGTACCTTCTGTAATGCAAAGGCTTATTGACTGCATATATAGTGTTGTGATTGCCTTCTTTGCTGAATGTATAAAACACTGACAAGTAAAAAAAGGGGAGGAAAAGTCTATTAGCTCTTCCAGACTAATCCTGTCCCAGTTGAAATCGTTATGGAGTGCCAAGTGCCTCACAGAAAAAATTTATTTCTTATGAAAAATAAGTCAAAAACAATTAAAAAACCCAACCTGAACAAACAAACAAACAAAAACACAAACAAAAAAGCACACAAAAAAAAAGAAACAAAAATACCCTCCTCGCAGCTTTTACGTAGTCTCTGGTCACCTTACTTTTGAAATTGTTGGAATACACAACTAAAAGACTCCAACATAGCAGAATTTTTAAGTCTCATATATAACAGACAAATTTTAGGCAGAATCTTCAGCTTATCTAAAAGATTTTCAGAAGTCATTTTTTTCGCATTGACCATTTTTGGACCATACTAACTTTAAATAAGATTTAAACTCCTAAATCACACTTCAGATACAATTTTGATTTCCAAATTGCTTTGAAGTCTATGGAAATAGTATGTTTTCAGAAACTGATTTGAAGGTATTGCAGATTACCCAGGACTAATATTATATTTTGTTGGACAATGTTCATTCCATAGTGAATCTGAACCGTAGCTATTCTGACTTCCCAAAGTCGACATCCCTTAGACCATTATACAACTTGAAGTGGTGTCAAGGAATAACAGTAAGATATTTTCATCCCTGACTGCACAGCAGAGTTCTATTATACACACGTTTTTCTGTACATGAGGAATAAGAAGGCTGGTTAAAAAGATCCAAAGTCTGAATGAAAAATATCTTCAAAACTCTAAAATTTCACCCAATACTGGACGGAAAAGGTAGGTTTTTTTCATGAAATATGCTTTATTTCTCATCTGCTGACTAACCATAAGACTCATTAAGCTAAATAAATTCAAATTTCAAATGACATAAAAGATGAGAGCAATCTTACCCTTTTGCACTGCTCTAGGGGCAAATTCTAATAAATTTTTGGTTTCAGACAATGTTAAATCTCTAGTCCTCCTAATAATATTAACATATTGAGTCTAAAGAAGTAAATCTAACCCTTTTTTTTTCATTAGACAGCTTTCCAATGAAATTTGAAGACTGTAGACTCAAACATTTTGATGATATCACAATTGCTTGGCATCATGCACACTCAAAAATATCCACCTGTAACATTTTAATTTATCCATATGCAAAAATAATCAATTCTATCAAAAAAGTGAGAATCATAGGGACGGTGATTACATATTTTCACTTAAAACAAACAAGAATTAAAAAATAATAACAAAGATGAAAATATGGAGTTTTGTGAGAAAATAAAAAAACTGGGAAAATTAAGACCAACAGTCGAACATCTATCAGATTTTGATGGAGTATCTGAAAAAACAGTACATTTTAAGGAGTTACTGTTATTCATCATATGAAAAAATAAGATATACAGACAAGGATCTTTAAAATATCATGTTCAGTTCTTGCGAAGAATTTACAAACTTCTGAAAGAAACTCTCATGATAAGTTTAGGTGAAGTACCATTTATTTCCAAACTATTATCAGTCCATTCCATTTAATCAAATTCTAGTCTTTACTTATCCAGTCTCAGTCACAAGCTAATTATCAATTGCATTTGTCATATAAGCCTATAAGCAAAAATAATGCATGGTTATTGGTATAGGTATGTTTATATGAAATATATGACAGTGTTTAGGAAATTGCACTCTTGGGGTACAACCTGCTAGGCCGAAAGAAGTGTTCTACAGCCACCCAGTAAGTTGAGTATGCTCATTGATGCCACTGAAAATTAAATCATGTTTTGTTGCTGGAGGGTTGCTCTTTAATCCTATAACACAATCACTTGAACCAATGCAAAGAGAGGAGCAACAGCATGTGGTTGAAACGGCCCTTTTAGGAAGCACTGCAATTTCAGATCTGCTTTAGCTTATTGTGAAGCCACGTGCTAAGACATAGAAAAACACTGTGTATTCTGAGAAAGCCTTCCATAGTCTGACAAAAATAAGTAGAGCTGTTCTGCTGCTGCAGGAAACCGGTGATGCTGCACTAAAATCATGCAATTCTATTTATTTTTTGCTTCTGTCTTTTTAGCAGTCCCTCTCAGAGTACTTTAGAAGTCAAATTTGTAAATGTCTCTTATTCCAAGATAAACAGCACTCAGCATGACACAAATGACATTTTGTGAGGCTCCAGGAGGGAGTGAAGTAGCACTGGCACACAGTTTCTTCTTCCTTCTGAATGTCATTACACTGTTTGATACAGTAACAGAAATCACTTAGCCAGTTGGACAGCACAGCAGGTCACTCTAGAATGATTTTAAACAATTCTAGGAAAAATGTTTCCTACACACAAAATAAAAATTTAATGCAGAATAGCGTACTGTCCCAAATGGTTCACTAATAGTTTACTTACTCAGCACTTCATTTGCCAAGATTATTGTATATGTACATAACAAACTTAATTGCTGGCTGGAATAGGTTCGCTTATTGGTTCAGCCATATGAATACATTATGTATTCATTTTGATATTCATGTTCTCATATCCTTTTTGTACAAAATCTATACAAAATCTGAACAGCTGAAATAATATCATATGCATGGTTCAGTGCAATAGATACGAAGATTATGCTGAAGTTATTTCCCCTTACTTTAGTTAAAGCACGACATAGAGATCTGAAAGAATGCTAAATACACCTGTAGTGCTTTACTTTTCTGTAAAATGTACAAGATCAGTCTCTTTAGCCATGTAAATAATTGCAATGAAGAACTGTTGGATACCAAACCAATACAATTTCCACCATCAATATTCAATGGAGACTTTTTAAAGCAGTAACGGAGAAAGTGGTATTATGCACAGCCTAAGTATCGTAATTTCCCTATGTGGTTGTTCTCACTTTTTATACTTCACTCTTAACGTCTAACTTTTTTTAGTCATGAGGTGGTATGAAAAGAAACAAGGCAACATAGCAGACCATTTTCAGGAAGCGTTAGAGGAAAAGGCAGTGGTGAGAGAGTGAAGTTAAAAAAAAAATAGTAAAAGTATTCCCTTCCCTCTTGCCTGAGCAATACGCAGTGTGGTGGATTTCCCAATGATGCTCAACCTCCTATTGTATTCTGCTAGCTTGCATTATCCAATTATTGATTGTCAAACCACGGGATTTTCTTTCATTTGTGGGAAAAGTGTTCCAAAAATTCTGCAAAGCCTTGTCGTTCTTCTCGGTCACCTCCAAATTCGATGTTTCATGACAGCTACCATACGCTTGATGGCTATGTAGATAGTATGACATTATTGCTTACTATGTCAGCTGTAATAACGTTCCCTAAATTCCTGTTTGTTTTTTACTATATTCTTGTATTCTTTCTTAACTGGCATTAGGGGCATGAATGCTCTGGGATATCACTTCTGACTGAAAGTAGTATGTAGTATTTTGGAGCTCAGACCCTGACTTTGCCTCTATCTGCTACCATAATTATGATATATGAACACTATCTTCCGGTATCTAATCAATGACTGCAACAGACTACAAGATTTGGCATTCTTTTTGTTCTTTTTAAATCTCTCTTAAGACATAACCAGAAAAGGTTTAGAGCAATTACAGATACTTACGATATCTGTAACACCTTTCATCTAACAAGAGGAACATACTTCTTCTGATATACTAGTAAACAAAATCTAATGTTTCATGCACATTATTAATTTCATTTTATAGCTGGGTAAGTGCAATCAGAGAGTGCATGCTTGCATCCAAGAACTATGAAGCTGCCCGCTGCCACAGGGACATATGTGATCATAAATAAGGTGACAATTCCATAAGAAAATGTATAGTCCCAGTCTTCTTCATTCTCCCAGGTTCACTCTCTCGTCCTTCTTTCTCCTTCTTTCTCCTTTGGTAATTTCAGTGTTCTCAAATACATCGGTTATCATCCTAAATTCTGGGCATCTCTTCTTTATAAAAAAAAGAACACAAAATAACTGCAAGTGAGTTATCTGCAGAACCACAATCTGTAAAGAGGTAGTAGGACTGTGCTGCACTTAAATTGCTGTGACGAGAGGCGGAGTTTACTAGTTTTACTAGTAAAGCACATCTTACTGTGCTTTTGGCACCCCAGCTACTATCTCTATATGATATCACTATGTCACACGGCATTATGTCAGTTCTCAGCCACCAGCAAGAATATATTACTGCTTAATATGCCATGAGGCATGGTTATGGTTTATTAAAAGAATGCTAACCTCTTGCAATAGGCTTTAATACTGAAGCATAATAAAGGGGACATTAAGAAAAAAATATCAATAATGACACAGCATTAAAATATTTTGGCACATTTAATATTTTACATTATAGTTTTCAGCTAAATTGAAAAATATTGTAGCATTTATCTGTGAAATAACGTTTTTCACTGCATTATCAAAAGTCTTAGGATATTCAGACAGCTTTAAACAATACATTTAAGTGCTTTTGTTCCATCATGAATTAACAAACTCTTCGGAACATTTGCAGTAATATAAATCTATTGTGTCTCAATTACAAAACTGACTAGTAGATTTCTTTTATAATTGCATATAATTTCTCTGTCCATTTGTTTCAGGGAAACAATTTAGGGTTACCGGTTTTCTAGCTAAGTGTATGTGTTGCTTGTTTAAAACATTTAAGAAACGTAAGAAGTATCCACTGCAGTCCTCAGAAGAAACCTTTTAGCATGAACACGGGCTCAAAATAGACTCAGAATAGACTGCAGCAGACCACAAGAATAATTTGAGTTTTGAGATACATATAAGGACAGTTCGCAGCACAGAGCCGCCTGTATAAGCTTTAGTTAATTTTTATTAAATTATTGAATTCTATTATTCTAACCACTCATGCCTGAAAGATTTCCTTTTCTCGATTTTAAGGTAGAATGAAGAATTTTACCCAAAAAGAGGTCTTTGCTTAGTTATATTTACTAATCAACTTGGTTATACACTAGTGAAATTATAAAGTATTTAGTGTTCTACCTATAAGGACTTTTCTTCTTTTCTTGTTGGCATATGATGCTGTCACAGCAGAATAGCTGTGCTCTTCCATACTCTTACCTTATTTAACTTCAGTTAGTGATACAAAATAAGCACATTCAATAGTAACTAATAAAACCCATAACAATTGCTATGACTACTGTAATTGTAAAGTCCATTCGTGTTATGTCTTTAGCCTAGTGTTTTTAGAACTACTGACCAATATTAACTGGCCAAAGAAAAGAGACTGATGTGTGAATGAATCAGGAGAAAACTTGGAGGAAGAATATTGATTGTTTGCATGCTCATGGTCTGTTAGGTACAGTTGCAGAATTACAGAGTGTTTAGAATTTTTTTTTTAAAGAGAGATTCTTGCCATTGCGTAAGGCAGCAAATGATTGATGAAGCACAGATGACTTTGATCAGATGCTGCTGTTAAGACTAGCCATGGTAGGTAATGTCAGTTAGTTGAAAAATCAAAAAATTTATTAGTAATACAGCAAAAGGTAAGCACACAGAGAAAAGATAACTTATTAGTTGAAAACTAAGGATAGTTTTTCCATATGACTCTTAGAGCTCCATATGCTAGTATCTTTTAGTGCAGCTGCCTATCATGAGCTGGTCTGAGCAATGGGCAGTGACATCAGCTCATGGACAGCTCTCAGAATGCAGTACTGAGATTAGCTTCCAGTGATGCTGACTACTTTAATTAAACAAATATTTAAATCATATTAAATAAATACATTTAATTAAAATACTTCCATGAGGAGAGTAGAGTTCTTTCTTATTGGTCTTCCTCTGTGAGGAAGACTCTCTTCCACTCTCTTCCACTCTCTTCCATTGCTCATCAAAAAGATGAGCCTTCCAAAAAAAACTAAGATCAAAGTCTGTGCAGCGAAAAGGATGAGCTTTTTTTTTCTCTGATAGCTCACATTAGCTGGAGAAATATGATGTGGTATTTGGAATTATAAGAGACGGTTTAGGAGCCTATTTCACTGATTTGTATGCATTTCTTTACTGTGTCTCCAGATAGCATATTTACACAAGAAAATCATGACAGTTAAAACTAATTAATGAAAGACATCAATAGAAAACAATTCATTAATGCATACTTTAAGTCTCCAGATCAATGTTCTTATTGTAAAAGTTAAAAAAATTAAAATGAACTAAAAACATTTCCAGCTACAGTGTTCACACTAGAATTTCATATATTTTAGGTTTATTTCAAATTTAAACTTTTAGTAACATCAGCTTTACTCTTTTGTATTTCCCCCTTTAGATATACTGGAGCACTTTCAATGAGTTTTGACACATTTGATTTGTCTAATGATGCTGATTTTGTATCATTTGTATTTCTATTATTCAGATGGTCTGTTCACTACAGGATGAGGATGTCCCTGGGAGAATCTGTCATTTAACATGATGTCAGATACCTCACTTTCTATGTTGAGGATAGCATTTTCTGAGCCTACTAATTACATTACCATCTTAATACTAACTTTTAAAGGTAACATTTTCTAAAATACTTTCTGCTTTGCTAATTCTACTGCAGAGAAATCACCTTCTTTTTTAAATGACATGAAGAATTGTCACCTAGGAAACACACTAGCAGTAGTATTGTAACACTTTCTATTGTGCAACTAATGCAGCATAAAAAAAGCTTCTATTTATTTAATAATTATAAAAGCTCAAATAAAATGTGTCCAGCATCAGGAGCACAGATTACTGTGATATACTCTATAACTATTACAGTACAGCTTTCCTTCAACAAGTGAAAAATTTCATGGAATTCAGAAAGACATCTCCCCCATGTTACATGTTTTAATTCTCCAGCCATATAGGGTATCTGAAGATGGTGCCAGACGGAAAAAAGTAACGGGAATAGTCAAACCACTACATTTAAATGCATCTACTGAAAAATTTCCCTTAGTGAGAACATTTACATACAAACTGTTTAGGCAAAAAAAAATTATTTCTTACTATTTCTTCTTTCTCATCCCATCCCATTCCACTTGTTTCCTATGGATGCAGTGACTGCAACAATCTTCCCTCCAAGCATTTTCTACAGAACCTTGAACAATGGTTTCTGGCACAAATCTCTGATATCGCTATTCTTTACATAGTGATAGTACATTGCTACAGTGTTTGCTGTAATTTCTTCTATCTGCTAAATGATAATTCTTGTTTTCATAGCACAGGAAACTTTTCAATTTGCTTTGCTACCATATTGTTAAGTCTTTCTGCTGGATGACCCTCACAACTGTTTTGCCACTGAAGCAAAACAACAAAAAACTGATGTAAGTTTTACTTCCATGCTATGTGAGGGGGAAGAGTATATGACCTAAAACTGTGCTGTTCTATTTCTATACTTGCTTTTCTCCGCTACCACCCCCTCTTCAATTTATAAGTGGTAAAATATGAATGGAAAGAACTATTCAACATATAAGGATATAAATGGAGATGTTGACATCAAGAATACAAAAACAAAATTTGGTAGGCATTATATGTTTATGAATACAACAGCCTCTGGCCAGCAGTGTGGAAACGGGCTTCGATTTAAACAAGTATTAGTAGATGTATATTCTCAGCAATATGTGGCTACACACATGCTCCTGAATTCTCAGCCGTGTGGCAGTCTGCTGAATGATCAAGTTTGCATCAGAGACAGCACCACAATTCAAAGCCAGGAAGTTTCTCATCGAGCTGTAAGAGTAGGAAAGAATATATAACAGAGCAAGGAGTTAATTCACTTTGTCCTTGTCATAGTGTCACAGCATCTGCTGTGGAAATGGTTAGTAACACAGGACAGATTGCCACACAGATGAGGAGCTGGTAACAAGAAGTTTCAAGTGTCTTTGGAAAACAATTGTGACTAAAACTAACATGGATGATTTTGCACTAAAGAACAGAAGTGAGAACACAGTTTATTGAGATACTGTATTCTACTTACTGCATTAACAGAGAACCCTTTCAATTCAGACAGTCAATGTGAGCTCAAGTCTTCATTTCCGATCTTTAGATTTTCCTTTTGGTGCCCTAGAAACCCGTAATCAGTACCTATGGTATGGACAATCGCATAAAGAGAATCCAAAATGTTCAAAAACTTGTCTTCAGTTATGCCTTTGCAGAGCCAGTGACTGCAGTGATTAAACGATTAGAGTATAAAGCTATGGCACAGCTACATTTTTTCATGTGGGTTAATATCGCATAATTTGACACGCCACTACTCTTACTTCTATCTGAAATTCACTGAGGATGAAAATCTTTGGAAGAAACTGAACCCACAAAGATCAGTATGTTTCATATAAACTTTATTAATTTATAATAACTTATATTTGAAATAAATTAAAGCATTTGGGAGCCTTGGTTTAGAGTGTCATTATTTTCTCTTGCTACTAGGACCATGTAAATCTAGCCAAGCACTAATAGCTGGATTCTATTCTCTTATCATCAGTAATGATTATATAGGTTGTTGCTTTCTCTATTATTCATTAATTGCCAAGATGAAAATGGATAAGTGTCCTTTTTAATTTACAGAAAAATAATTACCTTTGAGAATTCCAAGCGACCTGGAGTATGGTAGCAGCCACTGTCTTCACAGCATTCCCCTCCATTTCGATGGAATCATTGTATAATCTAGCAGTTTTGGCCTCAAGTCCACATTTAATTGTTAGTACCTGAAAGTCATCCTTTGGAAACAGACTTGTGGGAGAGATGTTCAAAAATGTTAAATACCTTAGGTTTCGGCTGTCAAAGAGGGTTTTCCCCTGAAGCCATGATTGCTAAGGAGATCTTTTTCAATTGAACATTTAGCAGCAAAAAAGAGCAATTGCACTTTAATTATGGGAACTCTATACAGGTCATTCGAACTCCATGCACTTCTGCTTGAAGGCCACAGACTTCATCAGGAATGGCCGCCTAATACCTGGGGTCATTAATTTTATGGCTCTTGAAGACATCCTGTGTTATGTACTAAATGACAACTGTCTTGGTGATTTGGGTACTTATTTTAGAGAAGTTTGCATTCTTGATTTTAGCATCTCCATTTATATCCTTATATGTTGAATAAGTGTCATTAGTTCAGCACAGAACAAAGAATATTAAAGAAGACAGCCAAGTGTACCTGTATCAGGCCACCACAACAAGTCAGTACCTACAGCAAATTAAATCATCAGTGTTGAACCTAGCTTAGGTTAATTATTATTTTAATATTATTATGAGCTCTAGATTTTCTCTTTCTAGTCCTTACAATATCATATTTTACTATTTGATAAGATATTTCAGTATTTAATATTTAATACATTGGTCTTATAGAAATGTTAATGTTGCCTCCAAACTGACTGCTTCATCTTCCATATATAGCATATGCTATGCAATTGATGTAAAAGTCAAAACAAAACTAAACAAAATTAGAGCTGTAAGTTAAGAAACCATGGAAATTATTATTTTATTCATAGAGAAAAAAATAAGAAAGCCTATCTTTAAGAGGCTGAACGTGCTACATCTTCTAGAACAACCAATCTTCTAGAAGGTTTACCTGTATAGGTTAGCTAAGGCTGACATAAATGCAAAGATTACTTCATGTTTATTGAAGCAATAATAATTTCTTTCTTTTTTCCACTTTCATCTGCCTACTACTCATTCTAAAGCCAAAACTAACTACTACTTGTTGCCGTTTTTAAACCAATACATTTGGGCACTATGAAAATTTACAGCTGAAAATAATTATGCAGATTTGTCAACAGAGTGGAATTACTAAAATGGAGTACAGCAGACTGTACACCTCACAGGGGAAGACAGCGCAGAAGGGTTTTGGGTCTGCTTGAGCAAAGCACTCTGGTATACATTCTGTCTTAATTCTGCTCTTAACTCTCACTAACTTCAAGGAGATGAGCACACACTTAAGTGCTTTGCTGCACAATCATAAGATTAGTGAAGCGCTTGAAATAAAGCATGTGTTTATGGGCCATACACAAAACCTACTACGTTTTACCTTAGTATGTCAGACCACAAATTCTGAAAGTTCATGAGAAACTCAGCCAGCTGTGCAGCTGATAACAGCACAAAAAATGGTAACCTGGTCAAGTGCTACGATGTAAATTGTTCCATCTCAAGAATCCAAGCCATTAAAATACCTACATGCTTCTTTGTTTGATCTGAAATTCCCTCGGCAGCTGAAACAATTCCTACACATGCTATACAAACTGCCGGTGTCTGAACAGGTTGATAGTGGTCTTTTGCTTAACCCTCAGTGAACCAGGAACTGTGAAAAACAATGTGCAAGTCTTCCAGAAAAACAGATCAGAAGTCCTCCAAAGGCCTCAGATCATGCTTAACAAAATCTCACAAGGCTGCCCTCTGAGGCTGTTTTTAAAAAGTTGTTAGCGGTGGTGTAAAAGGTTATCTGCATTTTTCAAAGGAACCGGTGTCTAATCCCAAAATGAGAGAAATTGCTCTGCAAATTCCTCCAGCTTTTCAGATCCACTGAGGATCAAGGTCCTCAGAAACTCAGTCTTTGGATCTGGACAGAACTTTCCCGTGTAATGAGAGCTGTGGAGCCTTGGCAGAACAGATGAACACCTGAGCACATGCATAAGCACAGCCATAAATACTTGGAGGCAAGTACTGCAGCTCTGGAGTTAAGTTGCAGCTACCTGGGGTTTTCAGAATTCCTTTTTTTTGGAGTTAGGTGGCATTGCAAAGATAAATAATGGCACATCCATTTCCCACATGTAAATGGGAATAGCAATATTTCCTTACCTTTCACAGTTATTAAAAGACTGTGATCTAATACTTTGCAAGATGTAAGAATTAAAGTTGACTCCCATTCTCAAAAAATTGATCTTGCAGCAGTATAATAAAAAAATACAGGAAAAGTGGAGAAGACCAGAGATACTAACATTCACTGAAAAACTATATTCTTTATTATCTCCGAACACTTAGAATAAAAACATTAGTAAGTAATATTTGAATTGCACTCCAAACTGCCTGCATGCAATTATATAGGCAAAATTTAAGTGGTGAGTAGTCAGGCTGTCTTGCACACTTGAGCACAGTGGAAGATTCTAACGTTAGTGTTTAGGAAATGCTTCATCAATTATTTTGCACTATATTTATCAGTAGAACTATTTGCTGTATTTTAAGAAGTAGGAACATTAAGAAAAATTAATATCTAATTACAGATGCATATAAAACCCTAAGCAAGTTATGTTTACAAATGAATAGTCGCAGGGAGAAAAATAACTGTATTTGTTACAAACTTCATAAACTCAAATGTGTGCATTTATGTAACTGTGAATCTATATATTTGCTTCCCTCTTGCCTCATGTAACAACCCATTCTCCAAAATTTCATTGCTGCCACACTACCTCATATTCATTTGCCATATGCCTCACAAAATCTCTAAGTTTATGATAACTAAAGCACAATTAGGTGGCTAGATATATGAGATATGTCAGCATGACCAAAGGAACATTTAATTTCATTCTGAGCTTTATTCTAAATGCTGAGTATTGAATTTAACAGATATAGCCACCATAAGACTTAGATCCATTTTTAAATTGATGTGCCATTAACATATGGATAAAAGGTCAGGAGAGTAAGGCTGGTCAAAATATTTTCAAGACTTATCTAAGGAAAAGTTGCAATCTCACAGTTACCATATTGCTGAAAATAGTGAATACCTTGTAATTAGTTATAGTGAGAGTGTTAAACTGCTTAATATAATACATTTTTGCCAAGCTATCTTTCTCATTTATAATGGCCTTTGTTAATGCTTCATGCAATTAATCTTCTCCACACGATGTGTGCTTTCAATTTTTACTCCTCACTAGACATAATTACATTGCCACCAGGAAAGAGTTAGCTTCCAAATTAAAGGCATGCACAGAAAGAAAGCATAACCCACACCAAATATTCTCCCAGAGCTTAGAAACCCTACGAAGTCTAATAAAACTCAGTTGTGTCCTGCTCTTTGTCACTCATGGATAGCTCCTATACTCATTACTCAATGAGCTGTTTATCATGTTCATTATACCCTACTTTCCATGCCCTTAGTCCCTAGTTCACAAAGTGACACTTATATGGAGCTTCACAGAGGGACTTAGAAGCTGTGGTTTATTGCACATACCACTTATTCTGAAACCACATTACCCATAGACTTCATCTGATAGCCTGAATAGTCTATAGTAAGAGGCATCTCCAAATAGGATACTATAGTATCCTATAGTAAAAACTGCTGAGGGAGTCAATAGGAAGCACTATGGATATTCTGACACCTTTCTGGCTGAATGAATCCTTAAATTTTCTATGCATAGTATACCCTGGTATACCCATTCAGCCTGGTAGGAAATGATCAGTGAAAAGCAGGAGATTCTATAATAAGTCAGGAAAAGAAATGAGCCTTGCCTATTCAGTTAGCATTCCATATCCTCTTATTGCCAAAAACATGATCATAGCCACTGTTTGTGTGCACTCCAGTAAGTGTTCTATGAATATGCTTTCCAAATCTTCCTTTCCCTCCTTTTCCTAGCCAAAAAAAAATGGAGAAACATCTTGTTTGTGAACCACAGGACGGTAAGGCCAAGGGCTTCCACTTCCTGGGCAAGTTCTAGGTCCGGGATGGACCTGTACGTGGGAAGTAGCTAATGCTGGATGCAACTGTGATGGTATTCTCCTTCCTTGGGCAAGCACTCCTCTAGTGCAGAAATCTGCAATTGTTCCAGATTCCTAAGCCTGCAGTGCTGCAATACTGAGAGCTGTGATAACTTCAGGACCTGTGCAAGCACATACAGGAATCTGGTGGCAAAACAGCGGAGCTTTAGTCCAATCACAGAATAGAAGCTTACATATCCCCTGCCTCTCCTAGTGCCTAGAAGCGCAGAAATCTGTATGATGTAAGGTATTATGTAGGGTGAAACTGTGACATCTGAAATGTTCATCCTTTTTCAGTGAATGCTTCCTGGCTCTTTAATGGAGTCATAATACCTTAATAGCTTCTACAAATGACCACACATTATTTTACTTTTGTTATATAATTAGAAACAGTTGCACACTTTCTTAGTATCTTTCTCTATAATGCATTGTGATCTTCAGACAAATGTATCACTGATATAGTTACACTCACTTCATTTAATTATGCAAGCCTGAAGCTGGCCTTTTGTAATCAGTTCCTGACAAGACTTGTAGCGGACTAAACTGTGCAGCAATATTTATAGTGATCATTGCAAGTGCAGATTCAAAATTATAGTATTGATTTAAAAGCTAGAGACCTCTGGTTGAGTGGTCAAATCTCTTTGTTCTAAATATAACTGTTTGAGTCTGACTTACTTTGTCCTATTTAAAGACTAACTGAAGACTTGCAATATTAAGGGCTCACTTCAATAGGATGGTATTACACTTTCCATTAAGGAAACAGAGAAAGATGTTACACTTCATCTGCAGTTTGTGGAAGAAGAATCCAAAACCCTAGAAGAGGATTTTGTTGTACGTTAGAAGTTATTGGTAATTTCGAAATTCTTATCCTTACACAATCTTTTTCTTTTCATAAAAATGTATCTTTGCATTATCTTACTCTCTTTCTGCATCTATAACGAAAGGCAGATAGAAGAGCCAGTCATTAGAAAACTGATTACTATAGAAGACCAAATACAAGCAATAAAAAATCTTAAAAGCTACGCTGTGTTGCTGGTGACCAATACTTGATATCTAATTAGTTTAAACCTAAACCACAGTAAAAAAGATGGAAGAAATAATTCAAGCTACCCGAACAATAATAAAACCATCTGGCAATGTATTTAGCCCACCCTATTCCTTGATCAATCAACTCTATTAACATGCTAATCAAAGCAGAAAAATTGAAACAATAGTGAAGTTTTAAATTCAGTCACTTAAGATTTCCTTCATTCAAATCAGAACCTTCATATCTGGACATTCATCCTTGTCTTCTGAGATCCAGAGCATAAAACAGTATGTTTTCTAAAAAGCAACTAAAAGTCTGCAGGGTTTTTCCCTACAAAACTCCTGCCAATATCAGTGAAACAATTTTATTAGATATGATCTATTAGTAGGGTATCCACTGTGTAATAAGCCAAACATAATCTGTTTTACGTAAAATAGCTTCACTTTTCTCTCAGGTAAAAGAAAAGGAAAATGGAAAAAAAATGATAATAAAAATTAAGAACACGCACCTGGTACGAGGAAATACTGTCTCCACCAATTCAGTGTAAAAGGCACCCATAACACAGCAGCTATTTGCTTCTCCTGAATTTAAAGACCTTTGTATTAGGAAAGGTTCAGGAGAAGGTTCTTATATAGTCATATATTCAGTAAGAGTTAGTGAGACTTGCATTTTATTTACTTTCAAAAATGCTGCTATCTGTTTCCAAGGAGTGCAGAGCTAGAAATCATCCTGTTCTTATCGAGTAAATCTTGGTATAAATATGATAATAAAATCTTCTGATACTATAATCTAATAAAAACCTAGATACTATACGGGTTTCTACTGCTTCAGACTCGTCTACTAATTTATCATCATTAACGGGGTAATTCAACTGCCTTTAGAAAAAATACTTAGTGCTTTAAATCGATACCTTAGACTATTTGCAGTCTGAGGCATACATATAAGGATCAAAATTTTAAATAGACAATTCATTAAAAAAATAATTTGCCTACTGCCACGAAGATACTGTATTCTGCTGCAAGGCTGCTTCAAGACCACCAAAGTGTTTTGCAAGATTTACAAGTAATACCCAAAAACATCTGTGGAGAGAATTATCCCCTCCTGATATGCCTCATCCCAAAAGTCTGGCATCTGTTGCATCCCACTCCTAAACACCCGTAGTTTAGCTGTGGCTGTAAAGACTCACACTAAGTCTAGTATCCCAAGCTTACTACCTGCTGCTAACCACTACATGAACGTAGGGATAGCTCATTTTAGCCTTCGAAGTAAAAGGCATGTGCTTGCTTTGCCTGGTGGTATAAACCAGATGTTTCTGGTCAAAATAGAAATTGAAATGATTTGTAGCTATTCTATATAACATTAGCAATACACTAGGCAAGCAGAAGTCATATCCAAACCACCACTGTAACACCGCTGCTTCCATCTTAGCTGTACATGGCCTAGCTTGCGATCTATACCAAATGATCAATAATAGGCACAAAAGCAAAAAGAACACAAGGTATTATTGGGAAAGCAAAAGATAACAAAACAAAACATTGTGCTACATTACACAATCTATGGTATAAAAGCATCTGGAAAACTTCGGTTCTGTTCTCCATTTCAGAAAGGTTCACAGAAGATGCTGATGGTTATCAAAGGTATGAAATGGCCTCAGAATGAAGAGTCACTAAGTATATTAGAGCTCTTCAGCTTGGAAAAAAATACTCTCTTTGGCTACATTCACTCACATTTATTTGCGTAAATCACCTTTTGGCCACTAGCTATGATGGACGCTGGACAAGCTGGATCTTTGGTTGACGCGTTATCCTCGCTCTTACAGTCCAGCTGACATACCTCCCAATTTCTCTTCATTCTGCCTCCCTGAATATCTACTCTGCTTCTCAAGTAGATTCTGCAGCTTGCATTTGCTCCCTTTGCTGAGGCATTTGCATCCAAAGCTAGTAAAGTTAAAGACAGGTCCTGGTTTCCCATGTTGCAGTACCGTTAGTTCACGTAGTAGAAGTGAATGCACTTTAGTGCTGAAAATCCTAGCTTGGTTCTAAATATGAGTATACTTAACAGTTTTCTGACCCAGATATGACACCAAGAGTGTTCTGGCATAGAGCAACCAACAGGGCCTACTGAAGCACTGCTTCTGATTTCCAGATTCGGTGATTCCTGAGATTAACTGGTGGGCTTCTTCGGAGTGTTTGCTACAACGCTTCTTAGAATTTGCCCCTCTCTGATATTTAAAAAAAAAAAAAAACAGAAAATATTGACAGTGACTTCTCCAGGAGCCCAAAATCTGGGAAACTTGCCCAGCTAGACGTAATTCTCTCACCACACTTCTCTTAGGTACCCAGTCTTGCCAAGTGGTGCCAATGCTCAGAGTCAAGGATACTCAAGACCAACGCATTCCTGGAAAGTGTTCAGAATTCATCCTGGGCAAATAATGACAACTGCTAAATTAAATATCATTAAAAAAAATCTCTTATTACTGGATCTTGGAGAACTGTCTCTTTGTAGTAAACCGCAAGTAGACTACAAAGCAGGCTGAGCCATAACAACAACAAATTCCTCAAAAATGTTTACTGCCCCCCTCCCCCCCCCCCCAGATTGCAACCATTTCAGGAAAGCTGTAAAATGAATTCAATTGCTTGGGCAGACTTTGAGTTCTAAATGTAGAATTAAAAATCTGTTTCACTGTTTAGACACACAAAAAGTGTTTTGAAATTGCAAGCACTCATCAGCTTTCAGCATAACAAAAGCTTTAGAGGTACAGTGGTCATTTTAACACTACCTCCAACATCCTTCTCTTATTCCAGAGTGCAACTTTGGAAGGAGCGAAACTTTGTTTTTTTTCATCAGTGGATCATACAGCTGTGACGGCTGGAGTGACAGGAGGACCAGCAGTGCTTCTCAGCTATGTAATTGTAGACACCCTGAGGAGCATTTACCTACTTTCTAGCTGCTTATTCTTTGTTAAAGAAGAAGACAAAAGGACTATTCTGTCATTAATCCCCATTATGCTTTGTAAGTGAATAAGGCAAATTGCACGTTTGGTGATTCTACAAAAAGAGAGTAATGAGGTCAAGGCAGTCAGCAGGCAGGATGTAACAATATCAAAATGTGACACAAACCTCCAGGCTATCAGCCAATTACCTAAGGCCTGATCCTGATGATGCAGGACTCAGTGGCCCTTCCTTCTGGTAGTGAAACACGCTCAGCTGAGTCCCCTTGTTCAAAGTCATTAAGAATCAAGCTATTACTTCCAGAAAATGACCTGATCCTGAGAGGGCACTGAGTAGATTGATCTCAGTGCTTCAGAAGATATGGACTTCTTTGTGGAAAAGGAAGACTTAAACTAGAACCTTTCCTCTAAACCTCCGTTAGGACCAAGCTCATGGCTGTAGGAGTGCACTAAAAAGATCAAAAAGCCTGAGAGGCTGTGGAGGTTTCCCAAACACAGGTGCACAGAGTGCAGGAAGCACCAAAAATGCAGTTATGTATTGCATGAGTCTTTACAGTACAGTTTCCAGTATTCACGGTCTCAGCCACCATTATTAATCAGCATATGACATGAGGGCAACTGGGTAGTGGGGCACTGATTATGGGATAGATTCCCATCTCCTGTTCTCCCACGGCCATGTTTGCAGGCCAGCCCCTGGACTTCTCTCCCTTTCTGTCATCCCACAGACCAGCCCAAACTGGTCAGTCTGACAGGCAGCTGGCTGTCATGCTGCATTTCAGATAGAGCAGGAGAAGCTGGAGTGTTACACTGAAGCTGTGGGACATTTCAGGCAGTATGGCACAGTCCTAAGTTACAGCCTAGAACTTTGGCTTCTGCCTTGTGCGTGCTATTTGTATCTCCAGTCATATGCTCTGATATACTATTGCCTCAGGCAGATACATACTCCAGAGATCTATAAATGCTGTTAGTAGCATTCTCCTCCAGAGATTATTCTGTATCTCCTTCCACTACTGTCCTGATATTCCCCATACAATTTGACATGCTGCAGACAGAGGCTGTAAGCACTAGATAGTTCGTGTGTACTTAGAGTGAGATGATACTAGACCACTGGTAGAAGTGGCCTTTAACACCTAATTTAATGCATCATTTAATCTCCTTTGGAAACCTCATTGGTGCTGGGTGATGTGATCACAAACAAGGACTGGTAGAACATAAACTTTCTTTCTGTTCTACTGATCTAAGAGGCAAAATACAGCCCTGGGGTTAGGACAAGCAATCACTTAGGTGTCTTTCTGCGCATGGCTCCAAAATTGCTCCATTGAAATTTTCACCTTCCTATGTATGTGCAATTCTTTCTTTTGAATTAGAAGGCTGACAGTCACCCACCTTTTGTTATCTGGCACAGTCAAATTTAAGTATTAGAAGTGACTGAGCTATTTTGCAGTCTAACAGTACAACCACACAACTGCAACAAGCTTAGGAAGGTTGTTTTTTTGGTTTGCTTATTTCATTCTTTCTGAAACAGAAAGATATCTCAAGGCTTTTAATTAGTTAAAACGGTACACTGAAATATAGGATTACTGCTTGGTTCATTTTGTATTATGCACTAACATTCTTTCTAAAGAAAGATTCAAAAATGTATTTTAATGCAAATCGCAAGCACTGTATATGTGCTATGTTGGTGAAAATGATGTGAAAAGAAATTGATTGTGTTCTTTCTATATTTCTTAAGTTTTTTAATTCAGGCTCAGATAATTAATTCTTTGTTCCCATTGGCTACCAATGACTTACACATGTAGTGGGGCTGATTCAGTTTTACACTTGTTTGAATAATTAAACTCCAGCGAACGTAAAACGAACCCAAAGCATTATTTCAAGGAAAATAAAAGCTTCTACTTGTCAAAAGATTCATTCAGGTGACAGAAGTTTCAATCCTATACCTAATGCTAGTTTCGGAGAGTGAAGTCATATTAACTAGGTCTTTGTAATATTGTGATTATTTGACATGGAGATTATGATATTTTTTTAAAAGGCATAAAAAAGAAGTGGGAAGAGCTGAACTTAGCAGCAATGAGCAGCATATTTTTATGCAATAGGCTCAGAAGTCATCATGATGAGAAACAGAAACTATGGCATGTGATAAGAGAATTGCCCTCTACAGAATATCCATATGCTATCAGCAGCTCTTTAAATTCCATATGTATTTCATAATGGATGCTCAAAAGAGCTCTGTGAAATGAGAACTGATAAATGGAGTTGATTTTTTTTAAAAATGCTGATATGCTGTAAAAGGAGATGCACACTCTTCAAAGCTTCTGACAGTGGAGAAGAAGCATTTGCTATTATGCTTGCAATCGCTTTTTTTTCCAAGTGCACTAATAAAATCCATAATGGTCTGTACCTCTGTCTGGAAAATGTATTAGGCTAATATCAAAGCAATCCCTGCAAGTATTAACATTAAAAACCATGAATATTGATGAATATCAAGTCTTTCTTTTTCACTCTGCTTCTGTATGTGCAGAAGAGCAGAAAATCAGTTAAAAATGTCAGTGAGTTTCTAACCGTTCTAACAATTAAAAAACTCAGATCTCTGATGCACCATCCTTTGTTCATAAGTGCACACTGTACTTCTGTTGAGAGAGATGATAGATCTGATAGTTCATTTACATTTTAAAAAGTATTTTCCCAAAGGATAAAGCTCCGGGCAGAAACCAAGAAGTCAGTATCTAGTATTTCAAGTGAAAAAGTTGTAGTATTAGTAGAAGAAACACAAGTTTCAGAAACTACCAGTTGTCAGTACCAGTGTATGATGGCACTTATATTCTCCTGTAATGAAGAAAATGTGAAAGTCAATGACAAGGAATAGATCAAAGCTATTTTAATTTAGTGTCAAAGTTTTACATTTAAGGATCATGTGGCTTATTGCCCTCAATTTGACATGAACATCAATAGAAGTTGCATGAATGGTATTATACCCATATGTGGTCCCATTCCTGCCACAAACCCACACAGAAAGATTTGCTGCATAGACAGCCTTGGATAAGTCACTGGGGCTCTGTGCAGGCATCTGCTTGTATAGAGCTTATTTCAGGATTAGGACCTGTATGCTCAAAAAATACAGTTTGACAGGATGTATTGCTGGTCCCTCCCTGCTCAAAAACATGACTGCGATAATGTTATACAGAGGATTGAATATTATCTGAATATCTGATTTTCTGTGCCAGCAGCTTCAGGATTCTGGAAGTTCATCAGAAATTAGACAAGAAAATTTCATTTTTTGTCTTCTTGATAATGAACCATCATGTATTTGTGAAATAAAAGAGATACCGTGTAGCCTATTTTTTGAGGGGTCTACGCTCACATAAATCTTTCTATCATGACTTTCATCTACAGCAAACAACCACCCAAAGTATTCCTAAAATATAAAAAGACAGATTATTTCAAAAGATAAAAAGAAATTCTGCAAATAAGTAATCTAGATGGTGACCTCCATCAAATAAAATGCTGGAGGATGGCATTTGTGAGATAGCTTGAATGAATGCTTTTCACGAGATACATTTAATAATGCTTTTATTCATTAAAATAAGGTATTTGGAAAAGGCTTATTTTAATTAAACACAGCAGTAGGTACAAACATTATTGCAAAAAAGTTGAATATACCTTTTTAATACTGTAATACAATATTTCAAATATGGTTGCTTTCCTCAGCAACTATTTACGTTTTAATATTTCAGTTCATATTATACTGATGTTCTCTGATTTTGTGGTCTGTTCCACTTTTCAACACAGTAACCACACACCATATTTACCTCAAATACAGTGAAACAAAATGAGTGAACTAAACTAATCTTTCTTTAAAAAAAAAGGTCTTGAAAAATATTACTAAATAAAGCATCTACTTAACTAGCCAGTGAAAGATAGACATGTTCCATAACTAGAAAACTAGAAGCCAGTCTCTATTAGACATAGCAGAGAGCGTCTAAAAATTAAGATTGGCCCTCAGTACTCACAGTCTGGCGTAAGGGAGAACTTCAGAGGGGACCAGGGCAGAGGCAGCCACAGAAGGAATATCGCACAATCCCAGCTCCCTCTAGAATTTAACTGGACTTTTCAACCCTGGCAATGATGGGCTTTTTGTTTCAATTCTTCATCTCTGTCCGTCCCTCACACTCTCTTTCCCCAGGTACCCCAGTCTTTCACCTCAGCTTCACTCCTCATCTATTTCTTTTCTTTCCTCAATTCTCCTTACGCATCCTCTACTTCTATTTTTCAGACTAGGCAAAATTCCCCTGAAGAAGCACCTACAAAAATAAAGGAATATATGTATAGCTGTAAACCTGTTAGGGTATTTTCTATTATCATACCAAGAACTGTGTTACATTCCTTCTTCTGTTTCACCTTGTTTATGCTCTTCACAACATGGACTGCCTACTTCTCTGTGTTAGTACAATGCACAATCAATGTCCTTTTGAGGAGAACACAGACACTACAGTATTAAGCAAGGAAAATGGCTCATGTCTGTATTCTCAAAAAAAATGTTAAATACTTTTATAAAACTACCTTGCACAGTCTAGGTTGTTTAATAGAAAGTCTTGATGTTAGCCCATAAATTCTGAGGAAGACTATCTTCACATTTAATTGGCGCGTATTCGTAAGTTAACTCATCACCAGGATGGCGGCTTACACTTAATAAGCAAAGCATCTGTTAAAACTGCAATTTATCTCTGAAGAATACTTCTAAGTGCAATTGAAATTGATAAATCTGCTAAGGCGGATAGTTCATAGCGTCATGTTTTAAGTCTAACTTGACACATGAGGTTCTGTGATATTAGCATAAAATGTGAAGTATTTCCAGATGATGGCTTTACACTTAGGAAAGCAAAGGAATAGTTTTGAGGTCTGCATGGTTATTTTCCCCTCTCAAATACTTCAGTGATTTCTTACTAACTTAATCCTAAACTTAATTTAATCATCTGGATCGTTAGAGCTAAGGTTAACAGGCAATACCCATTACCTAGAAATGAGGCTTACCTTTTTTTAGCATTTGACCATTGTGTATGAATCAGGAAGGATCTTTATTAAAAGATTTTGCTAAAATGAAGAAAACATGCCACAATTTGCTAACAGAAATTCTGTTTCCTCCAACTAGCTTTATCAGTTATTTTTAAAAAGAGCAACAGTGGTAAAGAGTATCAAAATAAAACACAGTTTTAAACATAAATATGTTTAAGTACATATTCCCTCAGTGGAAGAGTGATGGAGCAGAAATGCATGAAACAGAAAGTATGCTTAATTATGGCAAATCATGTCAAAGAATATTGATTTAAGGTAAATAAAATGATCACTTATAATTGGTTCTGTGATTGGTATGTCACTCCTCTGTTCTGTTCTACTGCAGTGAAATTCTAAATTATTATGGAAGGGTTGTAGTCTGTAGGCGAGACAGCAATTCGGGTATGACATTGGACAATGACTGTATAGCTGTTGAAATGTGTAAATATTCACAAAGAGAGAAAAAAAAGGACAAACCATTTTTCGTGGTGAATTTTGAAAAAAAATAGCTCTTAGAATTTTCTGGTAAGATCATTTTTTAAATGAAAATTTAGATAAAAACAATTTTTGGCCTGCTTGCTTACTTTTTCTCCCTTTTCCTCGTTTTCACTTTCTCCTCATAACTTTTCAAATTGAAACAAAAATATTGCAAAATAAAATGTTTTTAAGCTTTCTGTAAAAAATAAACTTATTTTAACATGTAAAAAAAGATATCTTCCAATACCTTTTGGCTATTGCCCTCCTGCCATTGGTTCTTCTGAGCAAAAATCAGGTTGTATTTAAAAGAAATAAACATGCAAAAATCAACAGTAAGCTTCCAGGTTTTAATCTAGCAACTTTTATGCTAATTATTATACCACTATCAATGAAATAAGATTCACATAACTATTAGTTTTAGTCTCTTAACCATAAAAAACAAGATTATCAAGGTTGTGCACCTAGGTTACGTATCCATTTAAAAATGTCTGTACTTTCCAAGTTCTCTATTCCACTGCTAGTTTAGAGCTTTACAAGTACAGGATAGTGAGCTCATATCTACATGTCCTATGGAATAATGCATTAAAATGAACAGGGGACTTCACAAGGATTATGTTTTCTTTTTATGCCTGCTCATAGGTATTCTGGCCTACTTTCAGATGTAATACATTACTTTGATAGTGCAGAGAATCCAAATAAGGAGAAACAGCAAGTCCTTGCTGACCAGCTGGCTTTCAAGAAAGATGTTTATCATACTACAGACATTTGCAATAAGGGCTCTGTGTGAACTTCCACTCAATGTCACACTGGCTTCATCTTTTAGATACACCAAAGGGGTAACAGGAGAGAAAAAAACAGAGAATCTTCTTGCTGGTAATGTAATAACAGCTTGAATTACAGGTTCTGCCAGATTTTTTGTATTATCTTGCATTTATTCGTGGTAAAAACATACAAAAAATGTTCGGTGCAAAGTTTCAATCCAAGCTACTAGACTATTGCTCTGTGACAGCCAGGTGAAAAACTCTTGGGAGAGAAGCAGAGAATGGGAGGCGTTCATGAGAGGTCAGTGCACTCTACTCCCTTATCCTATCACAGGTCAAGACAAAACGGAGTAACATTCAGAAGGGAACACGGAACAAGTTTAAACAAAAGCAGCAGCAGGGTATTACCTCTAAAGATCTCCTTTGATTTGCACAAAGCAGGATGAAGTAAGATGAGAAAAGTTACTTGGAATGCCAATAAAACCAGGATTGCCAAAACATTTGAAGATTCCTTTTACTATAAGAATTCTTTGAATGTTTGCACCTTTTGAAAAGCAGGCTAGTCTAAACCTGAAAAAAGGAACTAATTCATCAGTACCAGAACAGTAAGTTAATGTAACAGCAATAACCCAATAAATAGTAATAAAGATCATAGTAGGAAACTTATATGTGAAGAAGTGCATGAAACTTTTTTTGAAAGTTTTTTTTCTTTTTTTTTTTACAATCCATCTGACAATAGCACCATTGTGAGCTGTTACTGAGGAATACTGCAGCAGGTTTTTTTTAATAAGAAAATGATAAGAGTCTGAAGTAAGGTTACTGGTGAAAGATGATGATATGTCCTGAAAATTTAACTGCTATGCTTTTTCTTTTACTTTGAAAGTTTTGGATGCATGATCTAATTCTTATAGCAACTCCTTATGCATCCCCTGGATTCTAGTAGCTGTTGACAGACTTAATCTCTTGTCCTTAACTATTTGAGTCCATATCTATGCACCCCTGAGAGGCATCTGACGTAAGCGCTTCCAGAAAGCTTTAGCTACGGCCTGAATGCACACTGAATGGAGACTTTCTGGGCATGCAAGTTACCTGCAAGGCCTTTCCATGCCATTGACAAGGTCCATCTAATCATCACTGTAGCTGCTTTGGTTTGCTCAGATTATGCATCCCGGAATTTTAATAGATTTTTTTTTACTATTACTGTTTTTACCCACCCCTCACAGCACAAGAGTGTGGAGAGAAGAAAGGAGGAGGAACTTGGGCCAAACCAGTCTTGGACCCTTCGGCTATCTGCCTTCTCCCAGAGCTTCCTTGTCCCCATAAACTGACAGATTGCACATGTTGCTGAGGGGAACACTGGCTGTCATTGGCTTGGTCTGCATGTTCGCTCTTTTTGCCTCCAAATCTGGCATGCCTTGGACTTTCCTCCTTTTGGGCTTTTGACAAAAGAGAGAGCTCAGTTGCCCTTTCCCTGCTGCAGCAGACAGGCCTCACTAAGAAGACTAGGCCTAACCTGTGCCAAGGGGCATAGCTCAAGCTGTCAGGGAGCTCTGGGTTTTAGACATTCTAGGAGGAAAAAAGGGATGATGGTGCTCAACTGTGCTTGAAATCTTTCCCCTAGGCACTGACTTAAAAGGTAAACCATGCAGCATCAAACCTCAACTTTGTAATTCCTCGCAAAATACTTATTTTGGTCAGCACAAAATATTCCTCAAGGTTGCTTTGGCCAAATCCTTGAACTAGGCCAGCTGTTGCAAACTTACTAGTCACCAAAGAGTTCACCTCTCTTGCAGCTTCCACAGGCATACTCTAACATGCTAATTCTCTACTTATTTACTAGGAAATGGAACCTATGTTAATGCACCAATGAGGAGCAGATACTTCCTCAGTATGAGTCAGGTTATTTTTTTCTGTTTCTCTCCCAACATCAGATCTGGCAACGGTGGATCCAGGGCCCAAAAGTATACAAGAGGCACAGAGGGTGCAGGGAGGATCATGCCATCATTTTAAAGCAAGGGCTTAAATAGTAGTTGTCTCTTCTTAAACGTAGGGAAGGCAAACTCTAAGCCCAGTCACAAGTGCTGGTATACCTCTCCCACAGTGAGACACCATCACATGGAATTCCTCTGTGGCACACAAGCATCCTGTCCAGCATTTTGGCACTGATAGGGCAACCTAATGAATGAGAATTAATTAGTAACCAGCTTGTTTTAGAAAAGGCATACTGCTTCTCAAGACCATGTGACATGATATGAGGGTATGGTCGTTCAGACTATGCCCTCGCAGTAATATCTTGACAGGTGTATATTGGCAATTAAAGTAGGTTCAAACTACGGTGCTCCAGAGTGCCATTTCACCTAGCCTGCCTAGGAATATGTCCTAGGATTGTTAGGACTTTTCCGACTCTGCAGTTTTCCCCCACACTGCAACAATCAAGCCACTCTTACAATGCCTCGAGAGGGGTCCAAAGCTAAGGCCCCATTGAAAACAAGAGAATTTTACCTACAGAGTTTTGAAGGGGTACACTTGAAGGACTGTAAATGCAATCACTGGAACACAAAGGATGCTTTCTGAGTCATGTTGCTTCCTTGGACTCTCTCTCACATATTACATACTTAATTTTCAGCAGTAATATCTAACATATAGGATACTGAGTGCTTTTTATTGATACGTTCACAGGATCCAATTTCCATACAGCACATGCAAAGGTAAAATTTACTTCCCTGGATGGACATGTCAATCAAGGTATATTCTAAGGAAAAATTTTCTTTGGGAGGGAAAAACAAAAAGAACAGAGTATTAGCTTGACTCACCCAAAACAAGAACTGCTGGGTAAGGATATGCAGTCACTCTTTAGAGTTCAAAGTTTGTCAGGAGATTGCCTTTAAAGAAAAAAAATAATGAAGCCTCCAAGAAGATTGCATGCATTTTTTGAGAGACGGTATGTCGGAAAGAATGCACTGAATCAGTAAGTTGTGCCTGTCACCACCGTCAAGAGAAAAAACTGACAGTACTTTTTTCTGAGTGTATCAGTTTGACCGCACGTCAAGGCATACCAATCCAATCTCAATAAGATCAAGTTACTCTCTCAAAACTTTAAAAACACACAGTAGAACTCCCTACAATAAAAAGTTAAAAAGATGGACTAGCTTGAGAGTGCTAAAACTGCTATCAAGAATAGCTTGATGAATAAGAATACAAGAGTTCTGTTTTCTTCAGCTGAACAACATATGTTTTCTTAAGCATCTAGTGAAGAGCAGCTATAAATACTAGGAAAATCTGTTTTGGTATCTGTAATGGATACATTAAGCCTGAACACACATCTCTAGGGTGTTATTGATTATTTGTTAACCTATCTTTCAAAGCTGATCATTAAATTGTGGCTTGGGAAATCTATCCCACTAAATATGTTGACCTGATTCAAGCTTTTGGGCACCATATAGTCATTCAATTAAACCTAGTTAACATGAATAGGCTTTTAATGAAAAAGAGTCAAAGAAAGATTATGTGGCCCAGATTCTAACCCTTTTACTTGGGTTTCCTCACTGGAAAGATCTATTCTATCTTAGCAAAATTCTATTGATAAAACATTTTATTTGGAAATAAAGACTTAAAAATAAATTGCTTTCCTGGCTACATAGGATTAAAGCCTGAGGAATCAATATGCTTATATTTTATGTGTATTGTAGTCTATTAGCTTATTTTTTTCACTATCAAACAGCTTTTCTAAAACCTCTGTGAACTATTAACCCTGAGAAACAGCCCTCTAACTTCTGACACTGCCCAGGGAATCAGATTTCCTCTAGATTTAATATAACAGTGATTTGCAAGGCACCACAATATGGAGTAAAGAGTCCTATTAAAGGAAAACTAATGTAATAGAATTTTATAATATTCTACCTAGAGCAACTAATAAAGAGAAAATCATTTTTAAAAAGTGTGTCTGAAATGTAATTTTAGAAATGACAATCAGACGATTTCTATCTTGAAACTCAACAGAACAGAAGAGAGCATTTGGACTACTTTGAATGAGTGTGTGTTGATCATGGCACCTACCTGGCCACAGCGACTCAGCTCCACTTAAAATTCAATTTTTTTAACACAATAAGAGATGAAGCCTGGCAGTAGGCACATTTATCTCGGTGTGCTTTCATGCTGCCTGGGTCATTCCTTCTTTTATTAAACTCCATCATACTCAATAGCACATTACGACTCCTAACTTTCTTGTCTATACAGGGGTCCATCCAAGAACATCTTCTCAAAAGTCTGAAAGGCCATTGATTTCAATAAGGGAGGAAGTGATTTAACATACACATTTCCCATCATAATAGCAAGGGAGGGGTGTCACCTCAATCCACTTAGATACAGTATGCATACAGAGACATCATATTATTCAGAAATGCTCACATCATGGTGGCAGTGCTAGAAAAAAGTGGGAGAATATAGGGAAGAAGAGTGGAGGCAATAAAGAACTGTTAGCTACCCTGTTAATTTGGACTGATAACACAGATCAGTAAGCCACCTTCACTGACGATTATCTTAGATATTCCAAAAGCTTCTAAACCACAGGAAAGACAAATATTATTTAAAGGAACACAATGCCTTGATCGAGAAATATTTCCTTTGCTTATTAGATAAGAAGTATTTTCATGAAGCACACAATACAGCCTGCATCTACCTAGCAAGGCTAACTCTAAAATAAGAAGCTGGGTACTTTTCAGTTCTAGAGCATTCAAAGAATAGATTACTCTTGCATGGAAAATAAAGAGCACACAGAAAATAAAAGAATAACAGCCTCTCAAAATTACATGCTTTCACTCTGGAAAAATAGCAACATTGCAATTCCAACGTCGGGTCCTGCTTAGCAAAAGATTATACAGAGTAGCTCTGCATACAGACTACAAAAGCTACAGATGCACGCTTTACTATGATTCCCAACTGAAATTTGTCTGAATTTGGCTCCACTTACACAGCAGGCTTCACAAGATATCTTCAGCTTTGTTAGATGGCCTTTTCTTCTTCCTGCGATGTACTCTTAAGTATGTAGACCTCTGCAGAGACTCTAATAAAGCTGTATTGATCCTGTTTTTTCCATTTGCACTGAAGAAGATTGCAAGGTCAGCTTCTTTCTATCCCAAAATCATTTAATTTCTAAATTGCCTGGATTTTTCTCATCTGAAACAACATACAGGTATCATTTCGAATAATAACACAATTTAGAACCTGTCAACCCGACAAGACCCATACTGTAACTTGTGTAGGACATAGGCCAGATCCATTGCAATCAATTGAAAAATGACGCCTAGGTTAGCTTCTTCCACTGTTGCTAATAAATTTACTGCTGCTGCTAATTTCCCTGTTTAAAAAGGTCTTTGTCCATTACTTGAATCAAAACAAAAGGGAACTCATATTAAAACTGGAAATACAAACTTTTAAAGGCTAGCTGAAAGCTCCAGACTTAATCTCCAAATAATGAGAAAGTTCATGCCAATTTTAACCTGTTACAGTATTAGGTGTCACTTGAGTTTGTAAAATTTATAAGTAACTAAAACTAGAGCTTTATATCAGTAAATAAGCAGTATTACCATTCTCATTTTTAACTTATTCGCAGATTTGGCTAAGAAAAGTAGGTCAGTAGAAAAGCTATTATATTTAATCCTAACTTTCCAATACAATATGCTTCTGTAGTTCTTAGCTGCTTAAAAGTAGTTTTGTTTGTTAAGCCTCAGTAAAATTTTATGGCTTAATAGACAGTCTGAACTTGTAAGTACACAAAAGGTTAGAAAACTGGTCTTATATTTGCATAAGCCTTGAAATTATAATATGCTTCCCAAGTACCAATATTGTTTGTATTACAAACTTGTTCAACACAAACGGATGGTAGGTTGATTCGTATAATCTGTATAATTTAGAATGCTGAGATATCATCTCATTTCTCAACACTATGGAAAACTTAATACGTCTTCGATTTTTTAAGGGATAACCACAGTGTCCTAGGTTAAATTATACAATGGAATTTGAAAAGTGCAGCACTATGGGGCATTGTTGTAAGCTGGTTTTCATAAACTATTATGTTTTAGTATGACTGAAAATTTCTCAGACCCTCAGTACGCTCCAAGTCTTTTTGACAGATGTAGAGTACAAGAAGTGTAGCTTTACATTTGGCTTCTATCTAATATAAATCCTAGCCTAGGTACCAAAAAGGTAGCAGGTAGGCGCCACCTCTTCTTGGTAAGTTAATACAAGGCCTTAAATCTTCTTCTGTCTTCTGTAACAATGCTGTGCATGTTCCATTGCTTCCTTGCTTGACATTTACTTTCTAATTGTCACAATTCATTTTGCAATTAAGGTCCTTTGGCCCAGGCTCACATAAAAGGTCAGTTTTTAATCAATCAGAGACACCATAGTTGGAATTGTGGGATCTACGATCTCCTTTTTGCAGGATTAGCCTAAATACAGCCCTTGGCATGGATGCAGAATCTAATGAGAAACTGGATCTTGCCACAAAACTGGAGCAACCAATGTAACAAAAGAGAGCTAGAGTGAAGAAAAAGGCAGAAACTACTATTGTGAATAGGCATTTTGTTGTGTTAGGATATGTTTACACATAAACAACAGTGCAGTGTTGTGCAAAGATACCCAAGCCAGTCATGAATAAGATTCAAAAAAGTTCAAAAAAGTTCAAAAATAAGCAGTGCAGTCAATTAGCGTATTACTCTCCCTAGGCTAACAGAGAAAGGATTGTCTTCAGCGTTTCCACACGGCGTATTATGATCCCAAATCAGACCAGCTGAGGACGTATGGTGTTGGATCCACCACTAAAATACCAATTTTTAACCAGATATATCATTATACCATCACTGCAGGGGAAAACTTGTCTCTCGTGGTACATCTATGCCATTAGAGAAAACAAAAGGCCACGAGGCAAGCCGGATCATCAGGACCCTCTCAATCCACAGTTCTGCATTAGTGGCACACCCTCCCACATAGTACTGGCCTTCCCAAGGACAAGGGATGGCTTTTGTCCAGACACAGCTGGGATCACATATGCTAAGGACAGTCCCCACGAGGCAGTATGGAAGAGGTAGGACCAGGTCTGGGCTCCTTTCCCTCTGCATATTTCTCCAACAGTATTCCAGGAAGATTTAACCTCTTAAGCCTTCCTGCATGCCTGCCTGCTGCATGCCAAGGTAAAGTATGTAACATACACTCTGAGTTTCACAAAGCCCTCACATTATTTCATGCTACTTCAAGAGGCACTTTAAAGTGACTCCTCCCAAACCCAAATGCACCCGCAATTTTGATTTTGTCTTGGGCTACCAAGGCCTGGAAGAAACAGAGGTTCAAAACTATGTGCTGTAGCTTCAGGCCAGGGAATCATCTCTGGCTCTGTTTTATTAGCAGCACAGTGCCAGGCACCAGTGTAATTACGTGTTCTTTCACCAGATACCAAATACCACAGTATGATATGTACAGATCAGCTAGACCACATCTTCTGTGTATGCATATGGGAGGTCAGGCAAGGGTTTAGAAAAAGGAACTTACTAAGTGATTTTTGAAACAATTTTAGGAATTAGTGAAAAAAATATTTTAAGCACTATTTACAGAGCAGTCCTCCACCCGCTTTCTGATCTTTTGCTGTCATAGATGTACTATTGTTATCAGAAGAAGAAAATGAGCTCTAAATGAATGTCTTTTAAAACCATTTTGTCAGGAAGTATAACATGAAGAGCATGGTATTCAGGAACGCCTTTGCTTTTTTGGGATAGCACAGATGTAGGACTATGTACAGCTGCATTTTCTTTATTGTAAGGGTTTTAAAAGATATTAGCAAACTTCTGCTTCAGAAAATACACTCTGGTATGCTGCAGAATAATCAGGGCCTCACATAGGGTTGAGCAAAACAGGGTAACTTCAAACCATAGTGCTTATGTCTGTAAGCATCCCAGAACTCAATTATATTCCAGCATACGGGTTTCACTCAACAGCATGACAGCAGTGGCAACATGTCATGACACCTTCCCTGTAAAGCTTTAGCCAGAGAAAATGGTCATGCTTGATACCAGTTACCATTATTTAAAGGACTACAGCTCACTGCCATTGCTACTAGCCAAAAATATCTGCTAGTACCATATTTGACACTAATTCTGACAGTTTGTTATTATAACCAGTTTTAAGTATGAAAGAGTGAAATATAATATAATGAGTGAAAGAGGGCACCAACTGTGTGTGCATGCTGAGAGAACGTCTCTCTTCACTGTTTGGAAAAACGACCGGTTTTCCAGGAACCAGGAAGAGGTTCCTGGGTTAAACCAAAGAAAAAGGGAGACTCTGACTCTAAAAGAACAAAGTTTAATTTCCTGATCACTGATAGAGATGAAGAACTTACTTAAACTTCAGCTTCCCATAAATGAAGGGAGCGCTTTAGATTTTATATTTTTTCACAGTGAAGTTTCCTCTGCATCCCCTGTTTGTAGCCACTCTTTCTTTCCATAAGTGAGATCTGGAGAAATTGCCTTCAGTACACCAAGTCCGAGCCACTGAGCTATACGGTCACTTTCTCTTTGATTTTTCCCTTCAAAAGTCTGAAGCTAATCACAGCGTGGACCAAGAATAACTCTGAAAGCTCACACACTTTTGTAGAGTGGAAACACTGTCACGCATGCACTCCATTTCTCAAGTTTGGAGTCCAGGGCTGAGCTTGTTTCTTTCAGCAGGTTTCACCAAGGACCTCTGTCCTCGTGCTGATGCTCAGGATAAAGCTCATCTGTGACAAACAACTCATTTCCACTGATTTTACTTGGGAGTTCAGCATGTCCTGAAGCAGAACAGTTGAAGCTTTACAGGCCAGAGCATTTGGATAACTCTATGGCATAATAATGTTTTGATGTAAAATTCACAAAACCAATGACAAGCAATATTTTGAAACTGTGTTTTTTACAGTACAAATGGATATTGGATATCTCAATACAAATGGATATAAATGGGTAACTGCACTATGAACTAGCATTATTTCTTTTCTGTTGGTCATTAGGTCTGTAACTTCCAAAAGCACAGTGATAAAGGAAGGAAGAGGACCTCTCACATAAAAGTTAATACACTATTAGAGTGGTCTGGACTACATATCATAGCAAGAAATACTTGCACCTCTTTTAGAAATAAAAGGAACAGAAAATAAAAAGCCTTACATTGCTATTATTATTTATATTTAATTATCATTTTACAGGAAAATGAAATAATTCTCATTATCTATTCTGCACTAGATATTGCAAGAGAACTTAACCATAACTTTTATTTCAAGCAGTAATATTATAATTGATTTAAAATATATTTGCTAGAAAGACATTCTAGTAATAGAGTGATTGTAGAATCAGCTACTGCCATCGTTAAAAGCCTGTATTTGAAACATTTTGTAATCAGTACTGCACACTATCAAGCTTAAGATAAAATGAAAAAAAAACTTAAAACGAAACCAAAATAAAAACAGTGCCTTCAGAGAAATGGTCTGTCACATTAGAGTGTACCATTTCTGACAAAAATAATTTTCATAAGCTACCAAATTTTTCTTAAATTTGACACATTTCTTAACTGCAAAATAACCCAGTTGATACCATTTGTCAGTTTTTTTAAATCAGAAAATCAGATGCCAAGCCAGCTTTGAATGGCTCTCTACTTAATATAAATTCAACCTATTAATATATAGCAGTAATACCTGTCTCCATCACAAGGATGGCTGAACAATCTATTTATTTCACCTGCCAAGGTGACCTTGCCAGCAGCCTCACTACACAGACAGGTGGTAACTACTTACTCCCAAAGCCTGCCTCTCCTCTCCACATTTTGTGGCTGGAAGCATTTTGGACATGATAAACAATCCTCTCTCACTCAAGGTTTGGTATTAATAAAGTTAGATTAAAAACTCTCTGCTACTTTCACATAGCCTACATTTGTTAGCAATCCCCCCACCTCCCAGCACTCTATCAATGAGAGATACAGGAATTTTTCAAAGCATTCTTCCAGAGACCGATTACAGTGAAAGTGTGTGCCCAGCTAATACATTCTAATATATATCCTATTGAATCACATTATCTGGAGTAGCGAGATGTGCCTGCAGCCACATTAACCTTATCACTAGATTAGCTACAGCACTATCACTAGAGGTCTATCGGAAGTAATCTGTCTTGTTTTGACCCGTCATGAGATCACTTAATAGGAAACCAAATAGCCCACAGAACTTAGGATCCTTTCAGACGATTCAACTGCTTGTGGTCACAGAAGTGTATCCTTTTGTCTGAGACAATGCCTTCCAGGCACTCCACTTGCTCACCCATTGGTATGCTTTGATCTCCATTTCAGTATGCTTTACACTTCTTCTGTTTCCTCCCCCCTAACCTTGAGGGGCATGAACCTTATTTTTGAAAATGAAAATACGAAATGTTTCGCAGCTGCTTTAATTGATTTTGTTTGAGATCCAACAGATGGGCATGCAAAATAAGCCTTGTGGACTCACTGGAAGACCTTGGGAAGGGAAAGAAGGATTTACTCTCCCATAATTCGTTTTCCCAAGGAAATAAAGACAGATTCAATCCAGACAATCCAAACTAAAGATGGAAGAGTTGGAAATGGCATTATGTCTGTCTAATTACAAGACAACTGGAAATTTACCATCATTAAATAAATAAAAAGGTTTGTTGGCAACCAATTTTTGGCATCTACTGTGTGCTCACTCTCTCATAGACTGGATGGAATAGACACTTATCTGTAATCAGAGTCACGCTGTTTCTTTCTCAGCTGTTTATTTTCATCATTCTTAATTAGGAATACTGCTCCTAATACGGTGTCTGTCTAGTACAGTGTCTGCCTAAGACTGTTGCTGACTGACAGTCTCTATTTAACCCTAGAAAGGTTGAAGTGCAAATAGGACCAGACTTTCTTTTCAATGCTTGTATTCTCACTCATGTTTCCTTTTCCATAGCAACAGAAATGCTAAAAAAGGAGAGAGAAATTTTCTGCCTGTCCCATTGCTAGCCTCTGTGTTGAGGCCCAGTGCAACCTCCTATTACTATGCCCTTAAGTAATCCAATCCTTTCTTTTAGTATTTTCCTCTGCTATTGCAACCATTACCACTAGAAACAAGGAAAAGAGTAGAACAGCCCTTCCCCCGGGATAACTTGCATAACATTGCTGAAATCCAATCTCAGAAAAAATGACAAGACTAACATTTGTCAAACAAAAGCTAGATCTGCACTGGTAAACTGAAAAATATCAGGGCATGTGCTCAGGTGCTGAAAGGTCATTGCTCATATCATTGAATTTTTGGAACATTTTTGGCATGCTTTTGATTCATGCCAGCTACGCTCTCTCAAACCATTCCCAGATGGCATTGCTCAGGGAATATTCCCAACAAGCGGTAGAGATGAAACCATGCCATTTTGGCATACTCCCTCTGGCACAGTCCCTGAGCATTTTCCACCAGGGTCACACCTGCCCATTCTCATGCCAAACCCCCAGCAATGTATAATGCACAGCACTGTGATACTAAAAAAATGGTCCAGTTTTCAGAGCTCTCATTTTTCAAGCTAGCCTCATATAGACAGAGAAAGCTCACAGTGAGGACCAAGGTGTGGGGTCCCCGGGGGTTGGTACACCCACTATTTTCCAAAAGGAGCTGGATGAAAAAACAGAAGGATTTGGCTCTGAATCACCCTCACTACCTATGCTGAGCTTGCAGAAGCTGGAGACTACCACACAGCCACTCCCAAACACAGGGTTAAATATTAAAAATGTAAATTTAACTTACTCTGGACATGAGACTGGTAATATCATTAGCTCAGCATAACTGGGGCAGGTCTCCACCATGCCTTTCATGGTCTGCAATGCAAACAGAGGAACACTGGGGTTGTAGTTCTGCCTCCCCTCTCCTTGTCCGACTAAGGCATGTCTGAACCTGTAAACAGGTGCACAGGTGCTGGGATAAGCCCCTCTTCATGAGCCTCTCAGCAGCCCTCCAGCACCCAGCCTGGTAGAAGCAAATATGCGTTGCTGAGTGATCACTGGCTCATTCTCTCCAGGTAGAGTTAGAGGGCCAGAGGACACTTACACACCTAGTCCTTCTCCTTTCATGTGTATGTTTTTCAACTGTTAATATAAATAAGCTTGCAAATAGTTCATATTTGTGTTACAGCTTTGTAATAAAGAAATCACTAAGAGTACTGGCTGATAGGATGGGAGATGTATAAGTGTCTGCGTCAGAACGGCATCTACACAAAGTACGGATGGGGATATCTTTTGTTTAAAGCGTTACTGTGGCAGGGAAAGTAAAGAAAGTATTTTGTAAAAATTCTCTTCAAAAGTCAGAAAGCAGAAAGTGGAGAGAGGTCATAGAGAAGCATCACAGAAACACAGAGACAGAAGGGGAGCTGTGGGAGATTGCTAGAATCGGATAGTGAGTTTAAAAGTGTAGTGACTAGAGGAAAGCAGAGGGGCTGTAGGTACCTGCTAGAAGAAGGATGTCAGTGTGCAATACAGAGAGGGAAGTAACTTTCAGCCAAAACTCAGGAAAGTCTACAGGTGAGAGTCAGGATCTACTTTTTAGCTACTTCTGGTTTATGAGTGAAAGTTCTCGATTAAGTGCTGCCAGAGTGCTCATGATGGCTGAAACAGAACTAGCCCTGACCAGAAAGGCACAAATAGCTTTATATACTTTTCTGCCTCCTCCATCACGAGGCTTAGGATAACAATAAGGCCAGAAAGTAAAGGGCCCAGGTCCACTGCACCTATTCCAGCGGGAGTGGCTCACAAACATCCTTACACAGGCAGCGTAAGACACAGTAGACAAAGATGATGTACACAGCATTGAGACTGGAGTCTAACCCGTGCCTCAGAGCTCACCACTTTGTGGTCAGCTGGCTAGATACATGCCCTACTGAGACCCTACAGGTGTCTGAATGAAGTACAATCCACTGCAAAGACAAATAAGCCAGGACCACAGAAAGGCCCCACTGTCTGTGATGTTGTAGAAGCATCAACTTAAAGATCATGAAATCACGGGAGTGACAAATATATCTGACTCCACTGTCCATGAGTAATCTCCAGTTGCAAGTGTAACAGCCCTTCGGACTGATGCTTTCAGAGTATCCACATGGCAGCTGAGAAGCATATACAGGCAAAGGCCTGCGAGGTATCATCAACATTCTTGGTCAAGACCACTCATCACTATTCAATCTGTTGGCCACAGTGACCTCCAACACAACCCTGCCTACTATAGACAGGCCAACCCCAAACCTGTTGCTTACTGACCAGTAAGAGTCAGTAACAGCAAGGCTGCAAAGGGAGAGGGCAATCATCTCTCCACAGCGATGGGCTTGTAGGATACGATACTTTGGTGCTGGATGGCCGCTGCCAGGTCATACGGAAAAGGAAAGTGGCCTTTATGCAAATATTTGCCACCTTGTGCATACCACAGTGTGATCTGTCCTGTAAATCTCTTGGTCCAAACATCGTCTTCAGGGCCAACAACTCCACTTTGCTTCCTGCCATTGACTTGAGTTGAAAGGTCTATACCCCAACAAGACCTCCTTTCTCTATGTAGTTCACCATAGTGAACCATGTAGTTCACTATATACCTGACTCGGAAGTTTGGAGCCTCCATCAGGTGAAAGCTCTTCTAGCTGCAGTCTGCAGGAAAAGCTCCCTAGTATGCACCTGAGAAGGCATCAAAGATTGTTTCCTATGGGTGGTGAGGCTTCGGAAGTCGGAATATCCTGAAATGTATTGGCAGCAGCTGCAAACATGTGACGACAATGTGTTAAATAGACAGTCAGTTTGAAGGTATAGGGCTCAGGGCTTCTTCTTATATACCTGAAGGCATATAAAAGTGCAATTCATCAGGCAAATGAAAGGAAAAAAGGCAGGTATGGCAGCCAAACATATGGGCAGGTAAGCGCAAAAACCTATGGGATACATTCTTTTCCATCTTCTCTTTAACTAATATGCTGTTGACACAAGGACACCCTCGCAAGTTTACGGACATAGATGTCCGTCATACCTTACCATGTGGCTTCTTGACAGAGTGTGCACCCTTGCACATTTAATTTACTAGTATAGATAAAGACAAATGGCCAAAGTGTATTTCCCACTGGTGCATGATGAACCCTAAGAAAATCAAAAGATGAGGATTTTTGGTATTAGCTGCTTCTCAATTGAAACAATCTCTGAAGAGCTGGCATGCTATAGGACTTCAGACGTAATCCCAGTACACAAAACTGACAAGCAGGGCAGCCTTTTTATTCCATTTAGAGCACCCATTGTACTAGTGGTGTGAGCAAAGTTACTGAATCTGCACTCTTTCAGGCACAGGAATCCCAAGTGCAGGGAGAATATGGTTGCAGTCTTCTGATACAGTTCACAAAAAGACAGAGAGCGAGAAAGAAAAATAGCATAAACACACGACAGTAAGTTACAGAGGAAAGCCTCTAGGAAAACCATAGACCTCAAAGATGGATTCTGCCACAGTGAAATGGAGCTGGAGGCACCCCTTTAGAGTGATGCTCTCCCTACGTCCACAAAGCATTTTTACATGTAACAGGTCTGACCATCTCAAAAACAAGTACAGTGGAAATTTCGACAGTATACAACACACTTAGAAAGACCCCAGTTAAATAAAAACATGTGTTCTTTCTTTTCCATTCTACTTCCATTCTCTTATCTTGATCGCTGCTGTGTTTTCTCAGTAGTGATGAATATCAGCAAAACAATTAAAATTTTCCGCAAACAAATTTGCAAGTGAATCTCAGGGGGGTCAAATTCTTCTAAGGAACGTGTGCTGCTGAGTGGAGTAGCAGCAGAGCAGCCGTCTTTATTTTTGTTATACCACAGGGCAGATAGCCTTTTTCCACATCACCCTATATATATTTGACAAAGCATGGAGACATTCCTCACATGCCAGAGAAAGTAAGGATTAGCATATCAAGTACAACTTTGCATCTTACTTTTCACAGTGAAAGGTTTTACCCTGTGCTCTTTACAGCTTCTTATCTGTACTCTATAGACAGAAATTTATGCTGCTACCTAGAACATTTCATTTTCTAAAAAAACCTGTTACTGGAATGCTATCTTATCAGTAGTGTTAGTTATGTAATAGTCTGTATTTATCCAAGGCAAAAAGATGGATGGCAAATTAGGAAGGAAAAGCTCCCCAGAAAATATGTATCAATAGAAAAAAATCTATGGCTTTTCAGAGGGTAAAGTTGTAACATGAGGTCAATGAAGTGATAAATTATACCAATGGGAAGATAAGCCCTACCGAGGTTACAAAGGAATAAAGTTTGTGTAAACCACAGATGATATTTAGAAGTATGTTAAATGCTTCTCCCTGTATAAAACATAATAATTATACCACTTTTTGTAGCAATGCACAGTCTAGCTATTCCCAGTAATATGAATCCAGCTACCAATGTTAAATGTTGAATGAGACACAAAAATTTGGCCAAGGTTCTTGCCTTACATGGAAGTTGAACGGCAGTGTATTTGGCAGTGATTTCTGCATGGTATACCAGATTAGATGCATAATATTATTATGCATTCTCCAGCACAAACTCAGACTGATTTGAACAGAAAAGAATTGTACAGATGTGCAACAACTCGATATCATATGAAAACATGTGCTACCCCAGCTGAATGACATTAATAGCAGTTCTAACACTGGCCTTCCCTTCCTTATCTGAGTTTCATAAGAGTAAGAAGAGCACATTAGTGAAGGACAAATTATTTATTCAAATAAAAAACTGAAGTTTGAAGCCAACCAAAAAAGTTTACAAAATCCTCTCAGATTCACTAAATTGCTAATTAAACAGTTTCTAAAAGAATGCTTTTAAGTTTTTTCATTGAAATATATTTTGACTTAATTTTATAGAAATTAAAAACAATACTAAATGAAAATTTAATTTCAAGTAAAGCAAAACATGTTTTCTTCAGTTCATCTGTCCTGTTAGTCATTAGCATGAGGATGAAAATTGCACACAGCAATGCTTATTTTTTCTCTAACTAAATAGAAAGTTCAGATGTTTTTACCTCACCTTGACGAAATGAATTTCTTTCTCTGTGATATGAAAAGTAGAGAGAAATTTCAAAAAATGGATATGAAAATACTAGTAAGTGTAAGTATAAATTGGTTCTTGATATACAAGTCATTAGAGAGGTTTTTAACCTTTTTCTATCTAAGGGCCCAAGAAAAATGCTTAGCAGAGCTGTGGACCCCTGTGCAGTAAATGTAAACTTACTGTCAATGAACTATTCCTTCATTAGCTTTTACAGACCTTTTATGAGGACTCTAGATTTTTAGTTATCTGTAGATCATTGCACGAAAACCACTACATTACGAAAAAGGAATAATCATACAATTTGAAAATACATCAAAATGAAAGACATAATCCAGTCAAAAACCACAGTTTTAAATGTGATAAGCTCAAAGTATTGAGGCAAAATAAGAATAAGCTTTCAAAGTTCGGTTACATTTTGAATTTGTTCTAATGTGTCCCTCCCTAAGAGAAAGATAGATAACTGAATTGTGAAGTCAGTATGCTATTAAGACACATAGTGTGTCAGAAATGAGTCACTCAGTAGTAACTGAAATAGAAATATTTGACTACAGAAAACTGACCATATTCAGTAAAGCAAGCAATAAAAACTGATAGTCGTTAACCAGTAGTAACCCAGTTGACTATCTCATACAAAGTGTAAGTAAAATAAATGAAAAAACAAAACAAAAACAAAAACAAAAAACAGTGAGGTAGTAATACCTTGCCTAGCATTTACTGTGTCCTGTTTGGCCTCCACTGTTCACAGAACATACAGTGAGATATTCTGATAGCATATCATAGTACCCCCTAGAGCCTATGCACATTTTAATTTCCTCCTTCAGACAAGCAAATTAGAGACCTACAATTAAGCAGCATGAATTTTCTTCCTTCTTATCTATTATAAATCCTACTGATTGAGTTTTTCCAAAGTTTAACGTTTACCCAATGGCAAAAACTGTAATAAATATAACAAAATATATGTTTATATACTATAGATTTTAAATATCATAACTTGCAATATTTAAATAGTATGCAACAGATATAATGGCACATCTTATCTGAGCTGAGCCTCATCTTCCTGACTCTGTGGATGAGTTCAGAAGTGTTCAAGTGTTCGTTCTGTCAGATGTCAGCGCCATCCATGTAAGCATGTTAGAGCATCACTGAGCATAAACTAACATATGCTACCTTTCTTTAGGGCTGTATTAGCTTAGGAGTAGCTCCACAATAATATTACCTTTAGATCATAGCTGGACTTCATCCAGCCCAGTTCCAAGTCTGGAAAAAGTGAAAAAAAGACAGTCCATACTCGCCCATGTATGCATCTTTTGGTCTAGACAGAACACAATATATCTTAATGGCTCGTCAAATAGTTGATTTGTAGTCACTAGTGTTTCTCATGTATGTAAAATGTTACTCAGTGATGAATAAACATAGTTGTATTTTTATATTAAAGTTGCCAAGGAAATGACCATTTTTAAATATTTCTTCTCTATGTATGACCAATTGAACATTGGTAGTTTTAATTAATAATAATGGAACAGGAAAAGGACAAAATCCTTGCCTGAAGGAGAAAGCAATTTAAAGTTAATGGCCTTTTAAAAGGTATTGGTGATTTTCTTATAAGACCCAGAGGAAATATATTCCAATAACATTTGCGGCTGAGCTACTTGCTCTTTTTTTTTTTTTTTTTTTTTTTGCCAGTACACGATTCATACTTTTTTCAGAGCATCAAAATCATTTCACAGCTGCTTGTGTGTGTGCACACGCACTGTGACTGCAAATATATAATTTTACACATATGTATGTATGCAGTCAGCTTTCTTACAGCTTTATAAAAGTGTAGTCAACCTTCCTACAGCTATAATTTTTCAGCGTCACAAAAGAAACCCACACATGAGGTAAGCACAAACAAGCAGTGATTACCGAGGACTACCTTCCTCAAATGTAGTCAAAATTGCTGATGACATGCTAGTTTCACACACCTCCATGGATAGCGTTTGTATCTTAAAGCATTGCGTTAACCTTAGCTCTGCTCTGTATCCTCGATGGTGCAGCTGCTCGCTTATGTTGATATCGCTCATGGATTATGGCCTCCCTTCAAAGCTTCATAGCCAAAGTGAGACAAAAGGGCTCTTGCATAAATAATAATGTATAATGGGATACATTGTTTATGTTTGCTCAAACTTAGGAGCTACCTTGCCTTCAGGGCGTCTTATAAACTGATGCTAGCAATAGAAAAAATTATATATAATTCACAGCAACACCCACAAAGCTAAAAACAATCTTTAAGACTGTTCCACCACTTTGAAGAAAAGAAGACAGTAGGATTAAGGTCAACTGAATTTTTCTCCCCAGCACCTGAATACAAGCAGATCAAAAATGTGAGAAAAGTATTCTTTGATCTAGTACCTGGCACCAGCCCGTTCGAAGTAACCAGGAATATCATTTACATGGAAAATCTTTGCTCAGCTCTTCATATATTTGTGTCATTTTGTATGTTTACTCTTTTTGTATCTCCCGTATGTAGGGTATGCAGGGTGGATACAGAGATTAGCTTCACAGAACAGAATATGGCAACAAGTAAGTCTTAACTGACCATGCTCTTATTTTTCAGGACAAGGAAAGCAAGAAGCAAATCTCCTGACGCTAAGATAATCCTTGCATCAAATACCAAGTCCCTTCTAGGGAGCACGGATATTATCTAGTTTCTCAGTGAAATAGCTGAAATTATTGTTATTTTTTAATAGGGAAAAAACAAATGTATTTCCCTGTCTCCTTTGCCTTCCCCAGTATCATCCTTGGAACCATGTTAAATGAAACATTTCAAGGCATGATCCTGTAGCCAATACAATCTATGGGAAACTTTAGTACAACTGGATACATTTCCTGTCATCATGACATTTTGTAACATCACAGGAAGCAGAAAACAGTGTATTTTAACAGAAAATGTCAAGCAAACTAAAGTTAGGCAAAGGAACAGCTCCTCCTGTATCTACAATCACCCGAAGAAAAAGGTACGTCCACACAGCTGCGTATTGTGGAGTCTTCCATTAGAACAAGTGTGTTTAATGAACAATATATCAAGTTAATCTAGGATGTGGGAGCTCACAGCAATTACCACAGCAATAACAGATATTACTGTTGGTTCACTAAATCAAAAAAAAAAAAATCAGCTGAAAGCTCAGGTAACTTAAAATCCATCACTCTCCTTTGGGTGAAAGTCAGTTTACTGGGACAGTGAATTTCAGCTTTTGTGGTTCTGGGTTTAATGGAATAAGTGTGCTGCTTGCTGCTAAATGCATTTTTTTTTCCCTGACAATATGGTGCAAGTTAGAAAAGAACGATCAACCTTGCTCACACAAGGAGCCTCATTCCAAAGATTTTCAGAAGACAGCAGCCACAGAAAACAACTTGCATACCACGAGGAGCCCAGTGGAGGAGAACTGAAGGAATAGTTCACAGAGTTCCCTGGGATCCCACTGCTTTATTGAAGAAGGAGCTGGTAAATAGCTGATCCTTTGCTGTTGTACTGTACCAGCCCCTGCTGACTTGCCCTCTCCTATTCTGAGAAATACAGCTGTCAGTGCAACCTTCTTGCCACTCATTTGACCTAACTTGGAAGACATAACTGAGCAGCTCACAGATGCATCTGGTTCAGGAGTCACTGGCTGGACAGCCACACTTGCTCAGTTCAACTGTCAGGAGAAGTTACTTGTGTTCTGAAAGACCCTGTGGAGAAAGTCATAAGAAAAAATGTGATTAGGGATCAAACTCTGAAGTTTTCATTTTACTAAAACTCAGAGAGCTTGTGGATTCTACCTATTACTTACAGTGCAGAGTTTTTATATTCTGAGAGCACAGGTCTCAAGTAGTAAAGGAGAAAACTTCTTTTACAAAATACACGAATACAAAGCTAATTCTCGCCACACAGGTAGGATAAAGTACCCTCCAATTCTCTAGCATGATATGGATCACTAAATCAAATGAAAATTTAGTCTTGAAATATTTCATTCCATCATCCAGTGCTAAGCTACTGTACAGCATTGCTGATTTGTACAAGCTCTAAATTGACTTCAGACAGCAATCAGGTCCTTTTCAATTATTCCATCCTTTGGCTCACTTCCTGCATTCCTTCCACAATACCATAAGACAGCCACTCAGCTTCTCCTTATTCTTCTTCTTCTTTAAAAGACTTTGCAATCTTTATGGAATGCACATGCCCCTCATGTTTTTACGCTTGCTTTTTATCATTATTATGCAGATGAGCAATTCCCACTTCACATCTTAAGTCAATAATTAGTGAACAGAACCAACACCACAGCATGAGACCAGGAGATCGAGCGACTTTGGCCCTCCAGGAAATGAATCAGCAAGGTTTGTTTACAGAACCTCTATAATGTTCTTGCAGTACCTAAAATCAAAAGATGAAGGCAGCAGGGAACATTTATTGATGTACATATATATATACATATAGACACATTTATATAAACACGCACACACACACACAGACAAGATGAAAGTGAAGGGCTTTTAATGCCCCACGACATTGATTATTCTGGCTTCCTGAATAATTTGAGTGAATCTGCTTTTTAGTTCAGCTCTGAGATCTGGTGGAAGGTGAGGTATTAATATCTTATACAGCTTAAATCCAACACTGATTAAGTAGGACAATTCAGCTCTCTCATATATTATTACCCCTCTGCCCCTTCAAAATTTTCTCAAAAATATCAAGTCTTTGCTTCACCATTTTGTACATACAGCCAGCCACTAAAGGTACATTGACACTTTACATATATATAGTTCACCCTCTGGCAGTGAGTGCGTGAAACTTCTTAACTTAGAGATTTCAAAGATAAGAAATCAACTGAGCTGTGAGTCTGGGGGGCCTCTGCTAATCATTGCCCTTGAAAAAATTCTTGTTATAGTACATCTGAAAAAGGTGTCAAAGGCCTCTGCTAAATGCATACTTTGGCTATAAATCTAAGCAGGCTGCAGTAGGATACATTTTCCTACTCACTGATGATAGAGTTAGAATGAAGTTGCAAGAGCTATTAAGAAGCTGGGATGCTGCCATAATATAGTATCCTCAGTACTGTAGATCCCTTTAATTTGAAACACACTTTCTCCAAGCAACATCAGCTCTTTTATATCAGAAACAACTCCAAAGCAATGGAGAAAATGTGTTGAAGTAATGGAAAACATACCAGAATGACGTCATAAACTGTTGAAGTTCTGTGTTTAAAATAAAGCATATTTTTTCTCCTAGTCTAATTTTTCAAAGTCATCAAAGTGAAGAGTTTTCTCTTTAGGAACTTGCTGTGAAATCTATTTGAAATTGACTTACACAGCAGAGCCACTGGCCTATCACCCAACCATCTTTTACAAATATGATAATACTAGACAAAAATACAAAAGAAAAAGAGGGTGCTGAGAGTTTGGCCCATCCGGATAGGTAACACTGACAGCTCATAACAGTTTTTTTTCCTACGTGGAAGCAAACTATCTAATTTCAGGAAGAGTCATTGCAATTGGAAAGGTATGTTTAAGAGTACAGCCAGTGGCCAAGCAAGATATAGCATCCTAATGTATCATCCAAAATCTTGCTACACATACAAAATTTGAGGGAGGAAAGACAGTCTTTGAGTTAAGATCTGGTTGAAAGAGGGAGTTAAAATACGAAGGGGATTTTTCCATCCTTGTCATATTCCTTTTAGCTGACTAGTAATGTATTGTCCAGGATATATAATCTTTAATTTTAAGTGGGTCTTTTTTTATGCTTAAGAGTTTACATGGGAACATAAGAATGGCCACAATGGTTCTGAGCACTGGTGAACAAACCCAGTTCCTGACAATGGCTGAAGTGGAGGGCTAAGGAACAGTGTTAAGAACACGGTACACATGTTGCAGTACTTTCCTGAGTACTGTTAATAGCCTCCAAAATTTGAGGCTCAGTCTCCCAAACCAGAGGTTTTTAGTATGCAGTAACTCTCAAAGGATTTCCTTTTCATAACTCTACCCCAGCACGCCTCCGAACCAGTGTAACCACCACATCACCAAACCATGTGAATCATCAGGTGCTTGTATCAGCACATAATCTATGCTGACTGTAAACGTTTACAACCACGTGTTAATGATGAAAAATATCATCTGATTTCTAAAAATTTGATCTTCTGTTTCTCCATGTCTCTGTAGCCCTTAAAAGGATGTTCTGAAGTTAAACTCATTTGCTTTTCTTAGTAATTGTCTCTCTGAAAATGGAAGGTGCTATAAAAGCAGGGACTTTCTCTCTAATTGATTGAAGATGAGAAAAAAAAAATTGTTCCTATATTTTAAGTTGCACAAATAAGTTAAGGAATTGAGATCATACAAAATAGCACTTATTTAGAAACATAATAAAACACAGTAAGACTTTAATATGTTCTATAAATCTGTGTATAGGGCATACTTCTTTCCGTTTCATCCATCAGGAGCTTCAAAGAATGAAAACCAAATCCACACCTTTCATTATTGGTGTATGAGCAATTTATCTGTGATTCATAGCAGTACGGAAACACATCAGGACATAAAAACACATTTAAATAAATTTCCACCCATACCACACCTTCTTAGAAAATTTACCATTAATTTATTGATGCTCCATTTTTCATGTTTTTTTAGTTTGTTCACAAGGCAGCATTCTTCCAAACTCTTTTGAACAAATAAAATCCATATACAAAGTTACACTTACCTCTTACAAAGAAAACCTTTCAAGCTAAGAAATAAATTTATATTTTATATGCATCATTCAAGATTTTGAAAATGTTACCAACTTGTCCAGTAACCCAGTTAATTGCCTACTTGCATTTTCAAAAGATTCTGAATTTTGTGTGTGGAAGACAGACTGGTTGCAAAATTGCCAAGAAAAAGGAAGTCAAATATTAATAGATTTTAACAGAACTGACTTGATCTTGAGCTTCTGGATAGGGAATTTCTCTTTCTTTTGAACATATGTAAGAGTAACACAACTTGCAAGACTAGAGATGTGTGATGTGAGAAGCCCAGTAACTTTGAATTCATGTCTTTTGAGAATGTTACCACCTTCCAGTAAGACTCATTATGAGTAACATTTTCTAGAAATATGAAGTAGTATTCCTTCTCTCTCAAGAATCTCAAAATAACTCCACTGCTACATCACACTTGAAAAACTATTTTAAAATGGTTTTTTTGCAACATAATGATCTGCATCAATACTGGAAGTCAAGTACTCAGAAGGATCCTCCTTCTAAATCATGGAATTTCTGGGAAATAGCTTATTTCTGACAGAATACTTCTTAGTTACATATCTAGCTTTACTCAGACAATATCAGTAGAAACAGTGTTAGTTCAAATTTTCATTTCAGTATAAATTCTTAAATTGTGCTTCCAATGGTCTGGTTTTGGTTGCATTATCATGGATTTCTTCTATGATATCTGTCCTTTTTTTACCTTGTTATTGCTTCTAGCCTAATCATTGATTAATGAAGACAATTTATGGCCGGTAGAATCTTAATTCTTTCTGCAAAATGCATACATTGTCTTGACTTCATTTTTTACAAATCATATTTTCCCAATATTTCCTTTTCTCTTGTTTGTTCCCCATGGCCTCTTCTACTTAGTGAGTCCTACTCTTTATAGTAGCAAAATAGTGTATACACAGGAGTTTTAAAGAGTGTAGTAATCGTGCCCCCTGCTCAAGAGATCTTGGTTTTTAAAGACAGCACAACCGTAGCTTGAGTGTATATGTTTGTTTGTGTATGCACATGTGTATGAGTGCTTTGTGTTTCACACATACCATTACTTTTACATTCCTAAATTTACCTACTTTTACATTACATTAATTCACAACCAAACATTGAATGCAATGGAATCGCATTTTTCTGACAAGATATTTTATCTTCCCATTCATTCTTACTAAATCTCTTGCCACTGACTTCTTAATTTTTGGAAAATCTGGTCTGTTTCCACTCCCTGCGGTGACAGCCTTTACTGTGCTGCAAATAACAACATTCATAGGATAAAATATGTAAGCAGATGTAAAGGTAAGGTTCAGATTCCCTCTTCCCACAAGACTTCCCTAGCCTCTAGACAACATAAGTTGCTCTTCTCTCTCATTGGCCTTATTCTTTTTTTCCACTGCATCAGGAGTTTGAAAAGATGGCATGAAGCGTATCCATACCTCAGAAATACCTTATAAAATCTATTAAGATTGCTCTCCTGTGACACAGAAGTGGGTTTGAATAACTTGAAGAATATAGGGGAGTTGATTAGGAATAAAGGTTGTTTTGAACAAAAACCTAGACTAATCTTTTCTTCTTTGGTTCAAAATGAAAATTAAGGACATGAACCTTCAATGTAAGTTTTTAAGTTGTAGATTTTCAAGGAAGAGACAGGCTTGAGACACCTTTTGCATGCTAGCATAATGTATTACCAAGAGAGCCTGCTATTCTTCAGCAACATGGTTCAGAAACTTCCCTTTTCGCACATGTGCCTGCAACATGAATTGCTGGGATATGTATATATAAGAAGTAAAAAGGAGATAAAAAATATTGACAGGTTAGTAGAGGTCAGTACATCAACATATATTACTAATAAGGATGACACATCTCAATCGTTTATCTTCTCAGAAAACATTCCTACTTCCTCCTGAAAAATGTTATCCTTCAGGATCTGGTCTTTTTTCAGAGTCTAAGAAAGAAAATAGGTGTTTAGTATTTTCCGTTAATTAGTTATCTCATTATAGAGTGCTAAAAATATGTTTGCAATCTTACAAGCCGTTCTATAAATTTATTGCTATTACAAATTTTATTTAAAAGTACATTAAAGAGCACTTCAATGAAAGAGTTAGTGCAACAAATGATACTGAATTACCTACTGCATTTCAGTCCTCTCTACTGGCCTTTCAGTGCTTTCCATGTAACTGATTCAGTAGATGACACACAGCCTTCAAGTGCAGGACTGGGACCCATACAATCAGTTTTCTAGAAAGTACATTTAGCAAAGTCTAAGAATCTTCATTACTATATACAATAATTACACATTAATTAATGAAAAAGGGAGAAACAACTTTGTACGAAACACGGACAAGTGAGGCTCACGTTACCGTGTAGTATGTTGAGGTCATTTTATGCATATATTTCCTAACAGAGATAAACCGCACTAATTTATTTGCTCAATGGTGTTAAAAGCTGGATGCTTCTTCAGAGATTTAGGAAGATTTGATCTTTACTTGTCTGTATTTTTATTTTTATATAATATGCGTAAGTTAACTGAATTTTAAGATCAGTCCAAAAAATGAAACTCAATCTGTCGTTCAAAGTTCATCCTTAAGTTCTCTCTGTAAAAATAACTAAAAGAACTAAGATGGATTTTTTATTATTTTTCAAGAAGACCTTTTTATGGCCCAGAGGTTGGAGGTAATATTCTAGATAGAGCTGAGAGGAAAAGGAGTCAGAGAACATAATTCTTAAAGTAAAACAAAACAGAAGGTTTCTAAAAAGTTTACTTGCATATATAGCTATCATATAGTGAAAGCAGTGTGGGCTTTTTGTTCTTTAAATACATTGCAATTACATTCAAAACCAAAAAGCAAACAGCTCTGCTCATGTCACAAGTTAATATTGCCTTTGGAATATTATTTTTCAAGACATGAAGGATTCTGCCCATATTTTCATGTTCTTTTTTAATGTTATCAATCAGAAAGATATCTGAATGAGTACGTTTCCAAAATGTTTTCTTCCACTTTCAGAATTTAAGGTTTGCTACATGATGAATTTGTTGTGAAGTCATTCAGTACAAACTATTCTCATCATCAGATAGAAGCACATGAAAAAAAAGCTACTACAGTAGTACTACAGTGAGATGCAGATGTTATTATCATTAACACTATCTTTTAATAATGCTACCTGACTACGGTGAGATGCAGATGTTATTATCATTAACACTATCTTTTAATAATGCTACCTAACCGTTTGTGCAGATTTATGTCATCATGCAAGAGAGCCAGATTTGATTCTGATCTCTCATTCTCTTCCTAGAATCAACCTGAGCACGTTAGGTCTTCAGCAACCCAAATGTTTGGCTCAGCTTCAAGTACATGGCTGATTTCATTCAATCAAAAGGTTCGTTTTGATGCTTACTATTTCAAATACTCCTCTGAATCATGCCAAAATGGCAACTCTATCAGCAGAAAGTATTTATATCCTAAGCCCTGTTTTATCAGGGCCTATAAAAGAGTTAAGGAGAGAACACACAAAACTTGTGCACCCTTCCACTTCTCCCTCCCCCCAAAAATTAATGTAAAAATCACATGAGTTGTTTGGCCCTCACTTTAGGGAACTGATCTGGTGGTAATCAAACATTGTTCCAGGGTAAACACTTGCAAAAAGAAGCAGTTATATGATGACTATAATAAAGCTGCAAAATTACAGCATCCTGCAACTCATCTGAATATGCATTTAGAGCCTTATCTGGTCACCAAGTGACAAAGCATATAAACTTAATGGAATCATACTGGGTGAGCACCTTGCAAAGAGCATGCAGAAGATGTTGTCATGTGTTCACTGCTGCCCATGGGGCCAATGTAGTAACACATTGTCGTAGCCACACGAAGTAGGACAGGTAATAAAATCAGCCACTGACTTTGATTTGAATAGAAAATAGCATTTCACTGTTAAAAACATAGTAGGAAGGTTTTAAACTGTTATGTGCTCCTTTATAAACAACACTGAAAAGATCTGAAAATATGTTAAACATTCAATCTCATGACCTCTTCAAAATGCCTTTCACTCTGTATGCTCCACAAGTAGAAAGTCTAGAGAGGGAATGCAGGAAAGTATTTTACCTTTAATTATAGGGCAAGAAATGGTAGTGTGAACCAAAATTTAACACCACAAATTGTTTTCTCTTTCACAAGTTGTATAACCCATATTTCCATATCAGTGATCTAAATTGAAGTTGATCTGTTTTTTTTTTTTTCAGAAAATACCAAAGGACATACAAATACCTATTAGATGCGGGTTTTTTTTCATTTAGAATTTCTTTTTTTTTTTTTTTTCCTCATACATACCTTGTGGCCCTTCTATTTGTTAAAGTCATGGCCAAAAAGAAGCACAAGACTCTCAGGCCTAATTCTCTTTAGAACAACAAATGTTTCTGCAGAATGTTATTTAAACTGACTAGCTTTGAAAGTTTGATCCTTGGAAGTGCCAGCATTGACCTCAAATATTTTACACCAGGCCACAGACCTCAGCAATATTTTGACCATTCCTTTTACTTTGATGCATCAGGCAAGAACCTCAGAAGAAATCAGACTCTCTTGGAAATCTTTCAGGGCCTGCCTCTGCCCAAATCTATGATCACTGACAAGTCAGTCCTAACATTGTGCCTCACAGGTTTTGTTGGATTTTCTGTGTAGATTAAAGTTTATTTAAATATTAACAGTCTCTCAGAACAATAGGGTAATAAGGGCCTGATTCTGACATGACTTTTTAGAATTAACGATGATCTAAATAAGCAAAGGCTGGGAGGAGTTTCAGCATTGCCTGACTACGTATTTCTTCATGTACCTTGAGTTCTCATCAGGTCATTTAATCACGTTTTGTTCTGCTAGGTCATGGTGAAAAATAGATACAATAAGGTTCTCTTTCTAACTTGTTAGGAGACTTGCCTGGCTCCCACTATCGTAAGTATCAGCAGCTTATTAGCCTTTCTCCTACTAATATATGCTTCCCTGGGTGTCAAATCTTGATGCTGCAAAGGCAAATGCATCCCTCATTCTCAAACTAGGTTTCATCAGTATCTACTTGTTGGTCAATTTGTGAATAAAGACTGTTTCTTTAATCCTAATGACAGCATCTGGCCCAAAAAGTTCTACTTATTTCAAAGACTAATGGATGATTTGAAGATGCTCAGCACTGTAACTATTCAGTAAGGAAACATAAATTCATGTCTAGCTAATGGTAAGGGAAAAGACCATATAGTTACACACAGAACACCAACTGGGGCTTGGAAAGAAAAAAAAAAAAAGACTGATTATAATAAAGGGTCGGGTATAGGTTAAGTGATGTTATTGCCTGTGTTTGATAACAAACAACAGATTGCTGGCAGATTCACAGACCCTTCTAAGGTTGGTTAGAAACATTTCCTCTGCAGATGTATTTTCTAGTCTTCACTGCTCAAAACACCAGCCTTTCATTCTCAGGGTATTCTAAGAAAGTTGTAGTTGTTCTCATTCCTAAATGAAGGCGAGAGGAAATTATGGGGACATAAGAATTTAATAGAGATGAAAATTGCTATCTGCCTCATGAAGATTTTGTGTCAGATTCAGTTAGGATCATCATATCTTTTCTATTTTTCCCAACGGTCTAATGCACAGATGAGAATGCAAATCAGTCTTCAGCAGATACTGTTAAGTCTCATCATGACGATCCTGTCACCTTGGCTGATGAAAAACGAGCAAGGAAACTTTCAGAGCTTTTTTAGTAATAGATTTCAATGTACTATTACAAAAGAAAAATAAAGGAATAGTGTTGACCAACAGGTTTTGCAGTTCAGCGTAACTTTGAATAAGCACATGAATATGTGGTTGCTTATCTGATCCTTATCAAAATAATCTACACAGATGGCTGCAGCTTGGAAATCATGCAAAACCAAACAGTTGAGGAGATTTTAGAACTGGAATTATCTGCTACTTACCAAGAGTGAGAACAGTTACATCATCTATTAATTAAACTATCAGATGTATATCTTTATAAAGTACTGCTTTCAAAAGGAGCTAAGGAACCTAGGCTTCTTGTACCTTTCTCCCCTTCATTTTCACTGGAAATGTTGCTTAATTTTACAAATTGTATAAAAGTAGGAAATGAGTAAAGAAATATTCCCGTGCTGCACTGAGGTAAACCTGATCCGCTGAAGTTTCCTGTCAGAAAGCAGGGAAACCCAACCCTAGGTAAGTGATTACTTCACTTGGCTAAGGATTTCATTTAAGATGAAGAAAAGTCAGGCTTATTTTTCAACACTGCTTGATTCAGACCAAGAGTTTAATATTTGCCCCTAACATTTAACTGCCTTTCCTTCCCTCATTGCTGCTGGGATGTTCTCAGGCAAATCTTTCTCTAGAGTTGACCAGAAATTCAATCTTTGATGTGAGACATCTTTTCTGGCAATTGTTGAAATTGTACATTTACACAGAAATTCAAGTCACAAAATGGAACTGTTTTCTGGCAAACCTACTTATGATTCAATGTGATGGGCACAGGACCAGATGCAAGGAACATAACATATCTCCTGCTTCACAGAAGCTACCAGTTCTTTCCTTTTTCTCCTCTCTCTACAGCGTGGCACATGGCACTTCTGTCCCTTCTGCTCTGGGCATTAGTGCAAAGACAGCCTCAATACATTAAATTACTACACTCTATCTATCCTGTTGAAATTAATTACATATAATCACCTGTAAAGAGTGAAAAGTCCAGACTCCCACCCTGTCTTCTCTCTCAGACATCTGATTAGAGCCTTGAACAGGATACTCAGTTCAGGAATGACAAGAAGTGCGCTTTTCCCTGAATCCTTCTCTCAGTCATAACTTGCATGTTTGACATCAATCAGATTCCCCACCCTGCGTCTGGTAGCTAAGGCTTATTGCAACACTCAAGACTATCCTCCTTTCCTTCCTCCTCCTACCCCATCTAGTTCCCCTTGCCTTACTTCCCCCTTCACTTACTTTAACTACCCACACCTCTGACTCACAGCTCTATGACACTCTACGTTGTACCTGCATGCTTCTCCCACCTTTGCTACTGCTTGTGCCAAGCAGATAGGAATCTGGGTACTTCTGCATGCTCTAACAACTCTTCATCTTATGCCTGGCTTTTGTACAATATGATTTCCCTCCACTTTTTTCCTCAATGTATCTTTCTTATCTGGTACTTTTGAGTCACAGGAGTGACTAGACTGGATGAAAAAGAGCACACAATTGATGTTTGGCTAACTCCTAATTACTAATACTCTCATATACTGCAGCATTTTTCAACAATTCAAGCCATTTTCTTAGTTTCTGAAAGTTCTGGATTGTTGGTACATATCATTAACTGTTGTCACAGTCAGAGTCAAAAGAGCTTAGGAATTCTTGGTAACTTTTGCAGTGCCATGTCCTCTGAATATACAAACTAGCTGGATGGCTTATTTGAGCTCAAGTAGTTGATAGTGAGAACTTCAATTAATGTTACACAGAAAAGTCTTTGAATGTATTTTTCCATAAAATCTTTCAAATTCATAAAGGATCCGAGGACAGTTAGGCATTTCAGATCTCTACAAAAGATTGTGTTTCCTTCTGCTTTTTGCAGCTACATTGCAATGAAAAAGCTGGTTAGACATGCGCAAGAGAAGAAACAGATACTTTTCAGAGCCTGCATGCTAAAAAAAGAATGGATTTTCTTGAAGGGCGTCATTCTAGGCCAACCTCAGAAAAAAAGGCAATACATTAAGTAAATTAGATTTTATTATAACTATCTCTTGAGCGAAAGAGTCAAACACAGTTTCAAAGAAGACAATTTCAAAGTGCTTAGAACTGGAAAGAATTATTTATCCATTAGCTAAAGAGGAGGGGTTTTTTTTTAAGATATTTGATATTTCTTCGGGATTCGTTTTTTTGAAATCTATTGGTGCCTGAAGATGAACGTGACTTATTTTTTTAAGGTATACCTGCTACAGTCCTTACCCAGGCATTATTACTTATTATTGTAACAGTACACTATGGTAATATTCTTCTCTTTTACCTAGATCTTCCAGCTTTTCTCCACACTTTAAAATTTTTCTGCAAAACCTTCTTACTGGCTTGTTGCTCGATGCTTGTTCTCGATTTCTTCATTGGTCCTTCTTCCTTACCTCTCTCATCCTTTGCATATAAGCACACACTTTTATTCAAGACCTTTCAGAAGTTAGTCCCACCACACCTGTTCTGGGGATGGGATCCTAAAATCCAACTGGCTTCCATTTTGACTGCTAATGATGACAGTTTCAACCGCCTACATGTTTATTTCTTCCCAGCTTGCAAACTGTGCTTTTTCATTGTTAGAAAACATTTTTAGATGTTAGAAAACATAACTGCTTGATGATGACTAGGCAAGGAAGAACTTAGACTGCTGCCTTGAGTGTTAGCAATAGTACTCTTTTAATAGTCCAGCATGGTGTCTTGCTGGATCTCCAGATTCTGAATGGATATTACCTTATTATATGGTGCCTGTTATTCAGAACATCTGAAACTTTTGCTATTAAAATAAGGCTGTCACTATACTTTATACCTATAGCTCTGTCTTTCATTGGTTCTTCTTATTGTCTACGGGAACAGGATCATCATGACAAAATTGATCATCCACTAAATTTTCTCAGCTTTTTCCAAGATTACAAGTAAGATTTTTTTAATTCATAAATCAAAAATTAAGCTAGGAAGAAAATTATAGAATTTCAGATTATGCAAGAACTGATAGTGTATTGTGATACAATGTTTAATGGCAGGATCACATGAATTCTGTTTCTTTATGTACGCAGTTTAAATCCTTCTGTTTTCCCAGAAGCTAATATAATGGTTCTCAATCAGAACTGAAGAGCAATAAAGTAACAGGAATGCTACCCATAGACATGGCCCCATCTACTTTGGGATATGACATATATTGCATAAATTCAGGAAATGTGAAGGCTATGTATTCTTGTTTGAACTCCTCTCTGGATATCATATCTCCTCAGTTCTACAGCATTTTGATTTTATCTTTTGGGGAACATTTTTAATAGCAATTTGAATTTTCAGTAGATACCGTAGATAAAATATAGAGAACTTCACTTCACTAGCTTTCACTTTTAAAGAAATGTTAGGGAAGGAAAAAATTAAGCACAATATCAGTAGCAGTAAATAAAATTTTTAGCACAAGGACATCAAAAATATTCTGATTACAATAAACAGTGCTCCAATTCTGTAAGAGAGTCTCTTATGGGAACTACTAGTGTAAAAGGCTTTGTGTTTTTTTGGTATCTGCTTCAGAAAAATATGATGCAACTTGTGGAAATCGAATGAGTGAGGATGTTAGATGTGTTTCTGCCCTCAGCAGTTTCTCACTAGTTTAACGGTCTGCGTCCTACATGAGCTAAGCCATAATATTTCAAGGACACTGGAATTGCTGCAATGATTATTTAGGGTATTATTCATTAGGGCACTCCTGAACATTATGTAAACCAAGACGAAATTCCCTGCCTGAGGTAACAGCAAATTCCTTTATCTTTTCAGAACACCAACAAACACCTCTGAGGTACAACTTGTGCTTGTATTTGAAGGAGATAAATTCATGAAGATTTCTCCTGAGCTGAGCCATCATTCTCCTAATCCTTTTTGCTCTAGTTAAGTCCAAGGCAGACTTGCATTTTTACAAGACTTAGTTTGCTCTTACATTGTGATGAGAGATGCCAGATTCAGTCTGGAAAGTGGATAGAGTCAATATTTATTTAGATTTCTATTTCTCTGGGAGTTTAACCTTTTTCTGACCAAAATTTTGCCCTGGTACAATTTGAGAACTTGAGCCACTTGGCAGAGATTTCCAGATATCCTCATAGCTCCTCATAGCCCCAGAAATTTTTTACATATCACTACTAAGAATGTATCAACTTCATAGCTCATGCACTCGGCCCTGGAATAGAACCCTTAAAGAAAACAAGTTGGCTTTGCAAAGATGAACAGTACGGTATTGCTGGGAATTGTCCTGGATTCTCGTTCAAGGTTTTAAATAGGCACTCGACCCAGAGGAAGGAGAGTAAAAGGTTCTTCCTTAGGGAGTTAAGTATAACAACAAAAAGCATTACATTCCAGAAAAGAGAGACCCTCTCTATAAGCAAGTAATAGTTTTGAGAAGGTAGAGGTTAGTGAATTTCGACTACCCTTGTCAAACCCTTGGGCTCATTACCCATACCCTCCTTCTTTTCCTCAGTAAAAGTCTCTTTAGTAAATTGTTACCACCCATACAAAGTGACAGTCATTTATTTATTTAGCCGAAAGAACAGAGAGTCCAGTCTACAGCTTAATGTGTTCTGGGCACGTTGAGCTTAATGAGAATCCACAGTAGCTCTAGCCTTCCCTCAGTGCTATTGGTGATTCATGCTCAGTAGCCCAGCAAGAACTAGTTCTCCAGGCATAGGCAAATAGCTACATTTTACGCGGGCAAAATTCCTATGCATTTAAAGGTGACATGTCCTTTAGATATACTCCCTGTCTAGAGATATACTCTCTAGATACGATTATGACTTCCATAGCAACAGATTATAAAATTCTTAAATTTTACCTTGACTACCAAAATCAGCTAATGCTCTTCAGTCACCATATCATTTTGGTGAACATCTGCCCTATTGGACATACAGCACCAATGGTTCCCGTGATCAATGACCAAGGCTAAGGAAAACTATGCAGAGTTTAAACACTGATGATTTAGGCAAAATGCAGTTTAGATGCACTTAGGATACATTTTATCTACTTTTCCATTTAAAATATCTTACGGTAAAGTACATTTATCCCTAGTAGGAAGAAAATTAATTTGTCTATAGAAGTAATTTGATAGTCTAAACTCTTCCCGTGAAGCAAACAAACAAATCCATGTGACTAGGGATCACAGCATACACTAGCATGAGTCAGATATAGCTCAGGCAGACCATCTTAGTCAGATAGCCGTGGATATTTCTTAATTATTGGATGAGCACTACACAAACATATTAGTTGGCAGAGTATTTAATTTTAGTGCTCTTATTCCCTTCATTTCATTGCATTCTGCTGCTGCAGCTACTCCAATAAGCCATTTGTATAGAAGTGTCTGATTTTAAGAGTTCAAAGTGACCAAGAAGTATTTTTTGGGGATGTAAGTGGGTCTTAAATATCCAAACCTAACTTCTATGCTGCATCTATTCCATATGAGCAGGAGTGATAGGTGCTGAGTGAAGTTCTTGAGTAGACCCAATTCCAGCAGTGGAAGGAGCTACATTAATAGCCAAGCCTACTGAGACTAACTCAGGAAAAGTTTCCTTAGCAAATTGTTAGCCAACCCACTCAGCAAACTGTTAGCCACCTAAACACTGTTGCACATACTACCCATCTCTGATAAACCTAGAATATCCTAAAAACATTCTAACAGCAATGCCATTGTCCTTTAATAGCCATTGACATTACCCACTGGCACGCTACTCCTAGAGCTGCTGTTTCCCGAAAACATTTTTCCTCAAACCTACAAATGCACAAAACCTAGATATCATCGCATCCTGTAATGAAAGGAACAAATTTTCAGAAAAGCTCATCAAGAAAGATACAACTGAATCTTCCCAAAGCAGACAGCCTTGAATTGCAAGAAAACAACGGTTATGAGGAATAACAATATAACATTAAATAAGAATACGTAATAATAAACCTTTTCATCAGTAGAACTCCAAACTATCTTTCAAAGGTGCTGGGAATCACTCACTGCCATATTCAGGGATGTCAAGTGACTTGCCTTAAGGCACCCAGCAGGCCAATGTACAAGTGAAGTTCAGCTCTCCTGGGACATAGCCCAATGACTCGACCATTAGGTAACACTGCCCTGGTTTTGCATTAGCAAATTATGACTTTGTTACAACCACAGTCATAATAAATCATTCTGGGGAAAATTTAATTTTAGCCACATTTCCAGCAGGTCTTAAAGCAGGTTCATATGCAAATGTAGCTTCAATCTAATCTAAATAACTTTTAATAACTTTTTCAAAAAAAATTAAGGGTTAAAAAGTTTCCCAAGCAAACTGTTTGGGAGATAATTATTATTTACCCTTCTTAATCTTAAAGCTTTTAGATTATTTCTTTGAACTCCATTTAATGAAAAACTTTCTAATCAATCCAGGCTGACAAGAGGACTGGTTATGTCACCTGAAGTCATTTTCTTCCATAAAACACTTTCCAATCAGCTTTGCCTGTCTGTGGATGTTAACAATAGGAAAAGTCAACTTAAACATATTTTTCTGCCTTAAATCTGCCAGATACCAGAATGTACTTAAGTAAAGCTGTGAGGAGAAGGTAATGTTCAATATAAACTCCCAGTCCGCACTTCAGGACGCAGGAAAGGCATGTAGTGTACATAAATACACTGATCAGTGCTGAGACATCAAAAACGGCCTCATCATATCTGACTTTCAAAAATGAAAACTTTTCATAAAAATAATCGTTAAGTGTTCTCAAGATTAGGCCATACTGAACTAATAACATTCCACATACCAAGCTGACTGGTTTCTGATCACTTCAGCTTTACAATAACAAGGCATAATCTACAGGATATATAGCAGTTACAGAAAAGAAATCTGTTCCCTCTAAAGCATGTGACTGTCATTTAGAGGCAGACAGTAGAGAGTTCCATGTGACACAGAGATCACCTGTACCAGATGGAAAATTTGCTTAAATGACTGAAGTTATTATGCCAGCCACATTCAAATGACTTTAGCAAAGCTGCCTAAAGGACGCTATGCAACAGGCTACGGATCTATTTGCTCAACATCACATTTATGTTCTCTTTATTAACATTCGAATTTGTGTGGCTTTTGAAAGAAGGATATTTTAAAGGAACGACAGGTATGATGCCAGTCATGCAAGTGAAGTATATCTCAACCTTTCCATCAACCACCATACAGTGAAACTCAATTTAGATACAAACCACAACCGTCCTGTGCTCACCTCCCCAAATACTACTGCACTTCAGAGCATTAAAATGAAGACTATCTGGGCTAGGGCATACTCCCCTTGTCACAGGCCCTTGAATATTCATGGCTACAACTGTCACACTATGTAGTCCTCTTCTGCTTAGAGCTTTCAAAAACATTTATTCAAGCCATACCTGATCCACACCCCTTCTTTGCAGAATCATGCTAATTGATCACTTTTCCCTTCTAGACCATCTGGGGAAATCTGCAGCATAAGCAACTCACCCACTCACTCCTTTTCTACTGGGCTTCCCTCTTACTTTCTAAGGCTTCTAAATCACCATAAAAATTCTTAGGCCTTGGGCTGGAAAGTGATTTCTTTTGGAATGGCAATCGCAACCGTTTCCTCCTAGCCATCTTTCCCTTAACATCACCATATATGAAAAAATATTCCATTCAGTAGTTGATAGCATTTTAACAATAGCTTAGTAAAGTCTGATATCTCTAAAATGTCATTGCATCTGACACTACTAAATTTCACCCTCAGTCCTTTGAGATTTTTTTTTTAAAACAAAGCTGTCAAACTATTTTCTTTTTTTAATATTCTTTCTACTCACCACTCAATTTTCACAGGCTTTTGTTTTAGTAGAGCACAGCTTTGTTCAAAATTTCTTGCTTATCACAAACTTATACTGCTCTCTAAAAAAAAAAAATTGTTGAGAAAAACTAATTTACATTCATGTTTATTAGAGTTATAGATATTCATTTTTCAAGGTAAATTATTTTTACCATTGGTCCAGATTTTCAGGCTGAAATTCTTCCTTGAATTTTGCAGTACAGTTCTCCTTGATTTCAATGGAAAAAGTGAAAGATTTCTAGCACTATTTTATTTATATAAACCGAGTTCCATTAAATATAGAATACTAAAAACTTTCTTATCAGAAATATGCAAATCTAGATTTTACTTTTCAATATTATTTCCATATATGTGTTTTCAGGAATTATAAATTTAGTATATCATACTTTTTTCATTCTGCACTCTGTTTTCTTTCTCAGCTGTGAGACGCTGCAGTTTTCTTCTTAACTTCTACCATACACTAGGATATGTATTTTTGCTTTATTCTTATCTATGTTAACGCGGGTAGTCCTTTCTGCCCATTTTACCTTGCAATCCATATATTTATCCCATATCTGTTCATGTCATCCAATTCCTTTTTCAATTTTAGTAGTGATTTTGCAGACAGTTTAATTTTTACAAAGCTTCAGAAATTTTTTCACTCTTGAGCTGACTAGCACTTTCCCCTGCAGATAGTCCCTTTCATCTCTCTGGGAAGTGGTAAAACTGGAAATTTCATTTGTCAATGTTTTAAACCTCAAAAGAGAGCTCCGTTGGGATAGAATCGAGGCCTACATTCATTCTACAAACAATGTGCTGTGCTAAAGGAGAAATATGTTCCAAGACTGTATTTGCCTGCTTTATGAAATAAACTGTCAGTGTTAAAGGAGGGAAGCAGTTTGTCTGAAGATGAAGAACTGTTAGAGTAGATATTTTTTGTTCTTCTTATAGATAAATGATAGGAGGAAGAAGGAAAAAGAAATACGCTTCAGAGACTTCAGAACTCGTATAAGTTTAAATTGATACCTGAATTCTGGAATTTGCAACCAAAATTAATTTCTAAACACTGAGAAAACTGCATTAAGAGACTATAAATTGTAATGGGGGTGCAGAGGAGAGGAGGCCTCGCTAAAATGTTTCCCATTAGAAAATACAATTTCTTGCTTTCACAAAACACGTGAACTCTGACTACATTTTTGATACACGGCACTCGTAGGTGTACCTTTCACTTTCTTGCTTTAATAACACCAAGAAATTTTGACAGGGTTATTGTTTCAGGTTTATCAAAAATGAAGCAACATGATTTGAAATTACCAATGATTACTGATCAAAATTTGGGATAAAAAACAAATGTCCAAATATCAGAGTTGTGCATAGGTCAGAAATTCCACTTTTCAACCATCTCTCCCCATAGATTAATTTAAGCTGTATTTTTACATTTCAGAATCATTAAAAGTTTACCTGATTATTTAAGAAAAAAGAGAGCATAGGCTTGCCTACCAGTGAGGCAGAAGAAATCATTTTGCAAATTGAAGTCTCTGTTCTTTCTAATGGAATTTGGTGAGGGCCCATGTGGACACCAACAATTCCCCTACTCACTCTAAGTTGAACATGAACGCATTAAGGAGTCTGGATTTAGAAGGAAGGTAAATATTATGAGCTTAAATTCCTTCCTTTCAACTGGTGAAATATACATCTTGACCTCTTTTTAATATTTCCTGAAAACTTTAAAAACTGAGACCTCCTGGGTGAGGGAAGGAGGTGCAGTTGGCCAGGAATAAAATTATTGCAAGTGGTAAAAATGGTAAGTCTGGTTTGCAAACCTTAAAATTTGAACAAAATATTATAAGGAATTCACAAAATCAAAAAAGCTCTCAGCTTCCCAAACACCTCCTATAATCTGCAGAACAAGTGTTTCCTTTACCTCCAACTTGGCCCACAACCACACGCATTTGTCCATTAGGTCAGCCTCATCAAGGAATGCAAATGTGAAGACAGTGGACGATACTGCATAGGCCTGAAAGACATCCAGAAAGGCAACTCAGGAAACAGAGCTAGGATACTAATGTAAAGAGCAACATGACAGAGAATTAAATAAATAAATATAGTAAAAGAAATAAAATACCCCTTGAAAGATAACACAAGGGTGTCAGATTCAGTGAAAAAACATAGCAGTCAGACAACAATTCCAGGAAAGCATGGCTCAAACTGTATTTCCTATTATGCAAGAACAGGTGCAATTATAAATAAACAGTACTTTTCCCTATAGTGATTAAAGCATTTGTTTTTTCTATCATAAAGCCAAAAAAGTACACAGACCCATTTATAATGCAGTATATAGACATGACTTTACAGTGCCAATGAACTTAAGTTTCCTTTTAAGATCACAAGTGGAAGACATCACAGATGCAAACTTCACTATGATTTGACAAAGAATTTGAGCCACAAGTGGTGACAAAAAATAGTATTTTTTCCACAGCATTTAATGGCAATGATGTCCTGTGTACACAGCTGGTGGAATAATGAACTAGATTACTTGTGAATAATCATCCCATCGTTTTTTTTCAAGAGCCCAAATTCTATCTCTCCAATGAACTTCTGACTCAGCTTGAAATAGAACAAGCAATGTGAATTACTTTCCAGATGGAACGTGAGGATATTTTTATGGACTGGGGGCTGAAAAAATGCAAAATATCTCAGCATGTGTTTACAGAAGAGACGCCCCTAGCAACTGAGACTACTGCGTAGGGACTAGCTAAAAAAGGGAATTTAGATCCAGATGGAAAAGCTCATGCAATTTTAATATTGTCCTGTTCTTCCCTGCAAAATAATTCAAGGTAATTTACTACTGGACAAAACCAAACAAATCTACTTTGCATTTACTGCTGGGTCAGGAAGTTACCACAAAACAAATGATGTGCAATAAGTTTCTGCAGTAGCTTACCTCTCCCATCTTGCTTGATGCTTAGCTCTTCATTCAGCCTAATGGTAACATAGGCAAGAAAACCTCACTGCTTTTTCCGGTCTGCAGGCCAGACCAGAAGTACATGACTCAGAAGCAGCCAGAAATCATTTGGCCTATCAGATCCTAACCTAACTCTGCAGGCTTTTCAATATGTTATTTGCTCCTAACCCCACCTGAGCGTTCCTCAACAGTCCCAGTACTATTACAATTGGTAGGCAATTACCTATGCTGTTATTCTTCCCTAGAAGTGTTTCTGCTCAGCCTAATGGTCTCTATGACTCCTATTCTGAGAGTCTCACTATGCATTATATGAGGTGCTAGGACACCTAACTGAAGATGAGGACTCCGCTAAGCATTTGCATTTGGCAGCTGGAGGCTGCCATTTCTGAGTCTTTCTTTCTTGCACATCCGCCTAGTCTACATAACCACAATTCTGTTCGTCCTTACAACTATCAGGCTGCTAGTCGTATAATATGAAATACTAAATCTGACTTTTTGCTCCCAGTATGCTCATTTCCATATTCCTATATCGTTATTAATCTACAGAACTACTGAACCAGTTATGGTATTGGTTGGAAATTGGCTGGGGAGGCAGTCCGGAGAAAAGGCTACACAGCAGTACGGTTTATATAACCATGGTGCCACTGATTATTAGGAAGGCAGTATTTGTTGCAGCCCTAACTATGCTCATGTGTTTACTAGCAGCTGGCATCCCAAGCAGACTGTCATAAACAACTGGAAAAGAATTCTGTAACAACCCCAGGATACAGCAGTCACTACTGAGTGCTAATGCAGTGGTTATCTTGGAGCGCGTACACTTACAATCAATATTACACAATTATTAGAGTCTTGTTTGTTTTTTTCCTTCTTAATTAAAGCATTTTCACTCTCATGTGGTTGTTCCAAGACTTCTGGCAGTAAATTAGCAGACTTATTTGATTTCTGCTTTTTAAATGTCATTCGGTGGATTTGTTCAGAAAATGATGCAGACTATATGATCTCAATCAGTCTTTTACACTATCTCATCTCAGTCCTTGGCTTACACCAGTGATATATCACAAACTATCCCATTACACAGAAGTGAATAAGCAGAAAGGAAGCTTGCTTTGATTTGCATTTTATTCATGTCTTTTGCAGTTGTTAGAACTTCTGGAAAGTCCTCCTTCACCATTCTTTATAGCCCTTCATTTAGCTGTGAATAGCAGAATGGTGGGGCAAACAGAGTAAGAGTGGCAGGAAGCACAAACAGCTTGGTCTGGTTCAGGCAAATGTCCTTCAGCGATGGTGAGGGTTAGGGTTCATGTACCAAGGACTGATGAGCTTTGCTTATTGCTTGATTCTGCAAGCTCTGCAGCTTTAGGATGAGGTATCACAGAGCTTTTGGCAGATTTCCTGATAAAGTTATATTAAAATCTGTTTGGGATCAAGATTAAACTTCAGCATGGCAGGACCTGAAAAGCTATGTTTATTGCTGGATCATGTAAATCCAAACACAAGTATGAATAAATACCTGCAGATTGTATCTAAAGGATGAAGCGCATTTCTGCACCTTATAGTTTGTCCTATTTTGTTCAACAATAGTTAAGATTTGAACTTGTGCTGTGATTTAGTAAGGCACAGGATAATGACAACCTGGTTTTGGTTTTCTTCTAAATCCTACATGACTCAGAAGCAGCCAGAAATCATTTGGCCTATCAGATCCTAACCTAACTCTGCAGGCTTTTCAATATGTTATTTGCTCCTAACCCCACCTGAGCGTTCCTCAACAGTCCCAGTACTATTTTTCCCTTTCCTTGTGGACTTACTTCAGTTCTCCTTCCCTATAATTACACTGTCCTTCAGCAATGCTTCTTCTTACATTATCTCCTTTTTGTGATCATTGGTGCTTTCCTCCCCCCCCCCTTTTTTGCCTCTGATCTCTCACCACTCCTCTTTCTCAATTGAAAGAAAAAAGTAACGGCTTTCCCTGCACACAGGCAGTTTATGGCTTACAGTATTCATCATCCTTTACAAATATGTAAAACCACCATAACTCTGCTTACAACAGCTATGACAATTAACACCAGCGGAGGATCTCTCCCAATATTTTCCATAATTACTTGTTCATTTCTTCTGAAGGCCTATGTATTTTCTTCACTGTCATTGTTCTGTTACTTTTTTCTTTCTACTACATATTAATGTTTTTCTCAATCCTTCCCCTTGTTTTTCTCCAGTTACAGCAGAATGACTTTTAAATATCATTTTCCTGTTAGTGACTATTTAGATCATAGTAGAAGACTATGAAGATCACGGTAGATGACTACTACAAGACCCTAACTGCATATGTCCATGGTCCTTAAGGAGTTTAAAACCTAAGGTGATGAAAAAGATCAGACATCCACTGAAAAAAGAAAAAGCAGTAAGAAAAAAATCCACTGGTTTCAATTGTTCATAATTAGACCCACATATGACATTTAAAAAATTTACATTGTAATACAGAAAATATCAGTTCTTCAATCCAGCTGTGATTACATATTAGATAAAACTTCACAGAAGATAGGTCTTCACAGATAGATTACAGAGATGTTTGAGAAGACATCCTGCCAGAAACAGTAGGGGTTTTTTTCCCTTTGAAAAGCGCAGCTTTCTAAGATGACAACATACATCATGTTTGTAAGGACAAGACTTTTGGAAAAATGTGATTTATGCTGTGTTTCTAACCTTGCCCATGGCCTTTTCTCTTGACTACCAAATGAGCACCTAACTGCAATTAAAACAGGAACAATGCACTCAAACACCTTTGTAATCACACTAATGATAAACAATAACCTTCATAAAGGAAATAAAGACATTATGTGAAAAGACAGTAATAAAATGCAATTTTATTATTACTGCTTGGTGGTACGAGAAGTAGCATAAGACTGCAAGCTGTTACCAGTGGAAAGGAAGACAAACGCAAAGGAAGAACATGTTTAATGTTTATAGAAATTTTACAGAACTATGCTTTAACAGGGTAGAGCTCCGTCATAAAAGAGGCTAGAAGATGGCACCCTGAGAGATCTGGGACCTTGAATCTTGCTAAAGGAAGACTATTTGCTATGGGTCAGTACAGATAGAAATCTCAGTCTCAGTGTAAGCCACTGTAACTTCATAGGAGATAAACAGAACTGGTGAAGCTGTGGGCTAGCAGCTCAATCAAATCTGGTACAGTGTTCCAAAAAATCCACATTCATATTAAAACCTTTCATCTAGTCATCCGCATTATGTTTTGCTTTTAAACTCACTAAAAAAGTGTCAAGACATCGCAGAATTCTTAGAACACAAAACACTAATATGTATAATAGGAACAGGCCACTACCTACAGCACAGTAGAATAAAATCTAGAGAAGATACCAGTAAATGGATACATTTAAGAAAGTCACTTGCATCATTATAATCTTTGCTTTCTATTGCACTCTGTTGTGCAGTGAGAAAGTAATTTTTCATAATATCCTGACTGCTGTGTTACACTTTGCCATGCTTAGTAGTCCAACACATGCATTCATTTTTGTACTACTACTACTTAGAACTGCAACAATACTAAAAAATCTTGATATTCTTGATGGTGTGATAATAATAGACATTAAAAATGTCACAAAGCATCTTTACTTTTGCTGACTACACATTAAAATCCTAACACTATGCAGAGCGTCTCCTTACAGCCTGAGGCTGAGTTTGACAAAGTTTGTATTTACAGCCTTGATGTCTTACATCCAAATTACTGTCAAGTTTCTGCCTCCAGTATGTGCGGTAGAAGGTTTGGGTGAGGGTCAAACATGCAAGCCTTTCAAAGAAATAAAGGTCACAGGCACCCAAATGTCTAGCCTTGGGGACAGTAATTTTGAGTTTTCACGGTCCTGCGCAGTAAAGTTAGAAAGGTCTGATAAAATTGCTATTTGAGTAGATAAGCAGCTAGTCACTGAACACAAAGTAACAAATTGAAGCACATTGTGGAACAGCTGCTCTTTTTTGCCCAGCGCTGCAGGGTTGACCTTGTATTTGTGAAACAGCTTCCCTGTTCACATCAAGCACACAGCATCAAATCAGACGGAAACAAAAATGAGGATAAATGCTGACATTGAGTTCAGTTCACGTTTACCACTTGATTTCTCTTCAGTATACCATGCTTTTTCAGTTTTCCATTGATTTCAACAGAACATCAGTAGAATAAAGCAGCAAAGGAACTGGGGAGGATAAAGCAGGATGTACAGACAAATGGGATTCTCACTTTCTAGCTAGGATAAAACACTTTCTAGCTAGGATAAAAATTAGACAAGAGTTATGAGTCTGAGCTCCCAACAGTGGCTCCAAACATGCAGACAAGCTTTACTGACTGCCATTTGATGGCATGGCAGGGTTGAGTAAAGAGGAAACACATCCTTAAGTTAGCATTACAGGCACAGGATCAGAACAGGCACTGTGTTAAGTAAGTTCCCTGAAACCATGGACAGCTATATATAACAGGTTATCTAGTTCAGAAGGATCCAGAAACTACCTGCCCCATATGCCACTGTGGCATGTGTACAGACTACAGAATGCTTTTAAACTGAAGACTTAATAAAAGGCCAAGAGCAATGACTGCAATGTATCACTGAAAGAAAGTAGGCCTTGCAGTGTTGTAGATCCCTGTAGATCCCTTTTCTTTCAGCTTCTCATAGTGGGTCATTTGCCTATATGTATAATAAACTGCCAGTTAAAATTACTGCTCTTAAGAAGTTATCAACCTCTCCTTAGCTGAGATGTCACATTGCTGGTCACATTATTCCAGCTGAGAAGTAGTATTTTCTTAACACAGTCTAAATCACTTGCTCAGGACTGCCAGACTACAATCTTCATCACAAAAATGGTGAATCATATTGTAGATGTTCAGTTCTGGTAAAGAAAACTCTTTGTTCTGTTTTCCATCAAAAGTCCTCTAGACCTGTTATTTTGAAAGTGCATTGGGATAAATAAAGAGAGAACAAGTGATCAGGAGCAGGAAGCCTCTAGGAACAGAATGCAAACTGCTGAGTGGAGTTCATGCAAAAATACAAATCACGCAAGAATCAGTCCCATTTTGAGAAAGAAGCACCTGTCAGGTGGTTGGCTAGTCAGAACTATCCAAAGAGCACACTGTGACTGCAGGAGACTTCTGGTGAATGTGAGTCTTGGACATCCATATACACCTGGTTTATACTGATGACGAGCAGAAGAGGGATTTCAGTACTTCTTGTTTAATGTTACCTAATATCTACCTAATTCCAAACAAGTTCAGGATTGCACTAGCAATTCATAGTGTGAATTTGTAAAGCATTCTCATCTCTAAATAATGTGCAATTTAATCATATAAAACTTGATTGTATAAGTTGCCATTAAAATCTGTTTAATTTACTGCTTTTCAGTAGTTAAAAGTAGTACAGGCGTAAATAAGATTCCATGTCTGGTAAATAGTGAGCCTTTTCTCATACACGGGAATGGAGAGCTTAAAATCTTCCATTAAATACCTGATTTAAACCTTCTAGGTAAAACACAAACACATCACCTTTGTGTACTACATACTGAATGCTAGCAGTGCTGAGCAGTCTGCACCATTGCTCAGCACATTTTTGAAATATACTTCCTCTACCAGGCATAGGACAATTTAATGCAATGAGCTAATTTAACATTTTAAAAGAATAGAAGGTCAAGAAACTTTCTGTTACAGGCAGACTATATACCTTAGATATACGGAGCATCAGGCAGTGTTCCCCGAAAATGTTTAGAACACCTGGCTCCTCTGCTCTACCCTGGGGAGTAAGGCACTACTATAGTGAGCTTTCAGCTGGTTTGCTTCGGCAAAGAGCTCAAAATATTCAGATCCCACTTGTAAATTTCCTTTCCTTTATCTGAATAACTGCATCAATTCCCTTGTATATTAGTTCATGCTAGCGTAATTCCACTGACATCAGTGCAATCAGTAAAGCGCCAATCAGATTATTAAATACTATCGCTTCTCCCATATATGGAGGAATGGTTAGCTGGGGTATGCTAGAAAACAGAATAATCTTAGTAATATAAGTATTACAGGAAAAATGGGAAAGCATGTTAGAAGATCCCCATGTGGTCAGTATGCAGTCATTCACTGGTGTTTGTTAATTCGGACTTATAACCAGGGTGATCTAATGGTTCTTCCCAGGTTTGCATGAATGTCTTTTCCTCATGTTTCACTGTATTCCTGGTCTGAGGTGGGCTTCTTAGCACAGGTGTCTCCCCAAACAAACTCTCGGACCCAGCTTCCCATATCCAAACTAATACACCCTCCTGAGACGCGGTATATTGAACATGTAATGTAGTAATAACAACCATATGCCAACAAACAAACACTAAATCAAAATAGGCTTCACACGGAGCGACACAGGGGTGACTGCTACAGTCTCCACAGCATTCCTAACCCTGGTAGCACAATTCAGAAATGCTCAAGGTACTAACTTAGACCTAGTATGATTTACTAACTTCAGCTTTGTGCTATGCAAAACTAGGTAAGTTGCTCTGGGATTTGATGATCCTAGAAACAATAGTGTCATTTCTGTATAGCACTGTGCCTAATTAACAAGCCTACCTGAACTTAAATTGCCTCTGCATGGAACCAACACAGGTGTTTCAGCACAAGTAGAATAAACAATCTAAAACTCATTTGAGCAGCTCATGGATGATGATTATCTATTACAAACACTGTTATATATTATATAAGGGTATTTAGACACCACAAGAATTGGCACTGTGTGTGATTTTATACAGCCTAGATTTTATTCAAATATCATTTTACTGGACTGGGACTGAAGTGTGTGAAGTCCACTTCTGTCATGGTCTTTCCATTGAGAAATGACAGCTCCAGGTAAAACAGTTTACGTTAACCTGTTATTTTCAGAAGTTACATTGAACTTTTTCCTTCCTTTACCTCATTTATTTCTCTCTCTGGGGGCACAGATAGCCTCTCACTATGTGTACGCAAAATTAGAAAAATTATTATCTTAATGATATTGATGTTTACAGAAGACTCACTCATTCCCACTCATATATATTAATACACTGAGATAGATACGTAAAAACACTGAAAGGAAAAGAAAGGTTATAAAATTAATCTACACTTTACAGTTTTGTTCTCCTTGACAAGGCTGCATTTTTAATACCACTAGGTAAGTGTTTCCTTTCAGTGGTTCCTGCTCTCAAACCATCAGGAAGATTTACAGTCACATTTCAGCTAAAGTACCTGAGCAGACAAAACACACTTTTTCCTCTAAATTCTAGTCATTTTCTTCTTTTTCAGCTCTACCTTCTATTTAAGCTAAAGATTGAAAATTTATACCAAATGGCAGAAACTAACATTCTCCCTTTCTTCTATGACCTACCTTTCACTATGAAAACAAAGATCAAATAAATTTTTCAGGCTCTCTTTTCTCTCCAAGGGATCATTTGACTCACCTATCTACATCAGTTTATATAACAAGGCTTTCCAGTATATGTTAGTGACTTATTTTCTTTGGGATTGTTCAGAAGAATGAGGATATGAAAAAGCATTTTTGGAAAGAACGGCGGTTAAGATCTTTTTATTCAAGTAAATATTGAACACATTCCTAAGAACAGCCCTTCAGATGTGGAAGAGATTCAAGAACAGTTACTTAACAGTCAGAAGAACAAATGACTCCAACCTTTGATAGACAGTTTTGTAAGAAAAATGTCAAGAGGCAGACTGGATGTTAATCATACAATAAGGAACCCTGAGGGGTTTTCTGTTTTGGGGGTTTTTTTCAGTGCGGGGATAAATCTAGGTACTTTAGAAGGACACTTATCAGAAGTGAAATAGAAGTGGTATCAGTTACTCAGATATTCTTACTTGGTTATGTTTCCACACAACAATAATCAAAGAGGAGTTCAAATCAAAACTGTGGTTACAAGAAACTCAAAAACAGGTAAACATCAAAGTGAGATTCCTACCAGGATAGGATTCAGAGGCCACACATCTACTGGGTACAGGCAGAGTTTTCTGCTAGAAATCTTTTGTTCTTTCATTTCAGACAAGTATAACTCCATATCAGAATTTCTCTGATGATTCCAATTTCAAAAATGGCCTGCTTGAAAAATCCAGACAGCCTACTGAATACAGCAGCTTGCTGGATTCCAGCTCTGCAGTCCAATTCTGTCTTTAAAACAAATAAATCAAACTAAATGTGCAAACATGCCAGTGTATGATTGCATGTTCCTTCTACGAAATAAAGTCTAAGTCCACAAGAAGGGTCTCTTCATTCATCTCTTCATTCCCAAAATCACTCCCACCTGTACTTTTTGTGGCCTACCTTTTGCTGCCTCCCTTAGCACCAAAATGCTAAGCACCAATTTATTCTGCAGCAAATACACACAGTCACCAAGACCTAAGACCCCTAAACTCTGCTTTGCCTTATAGGTCCACACATGGTGTCTGTTGAACAATGGCATGTATAGGCCCAGTCCTGCCTAAGAGTCCAGATGACATCTCAATCCAAATGCCTGTCTATAGGATTAAGAGTCTCTCTTTTAGCCAATGGACTAATGCTAGTATCAAGAGCACTCATCCCATACTTGGAAGACCCTGTTCCAGCCACTGCTAAAATGAAATTCCTGGAGCAAGAAGTACAGCCCAGCTCTCCCTCTTGTTAGTCAGTATAATGGCTACCCAGCACTAGTTCATACTTGCTCTTTCAGTCTCTCTCTGGCCCGCTGATTATCAAAGAGAGGGGAAGAACCAAGAGAGCCCAAGTGAGACCCTACACAGCTTGAGGTTCTTTGCATCACGCTCCAACACAGTATGCCGGTGCTTTCCAAGCTACTGAAGGAAATAAGGCTGGCTCTATCTTTTCCTTAGCATTTTCTATAGACTAGTTTTTGGGCTTCCTAACTCACTAGTCTCCTGTGAACCTGAGTTTCAAGTGTCTAACTCAGAGGACACGAATTCCACAAAGCAGCAGGGCTCCTTAAACCTAGGTGCTGCTAGTCTGAATGCCTTAGTCCTTCTAAAAAAAAAAAAATTCTACCTTAGTCAGAGGAAGAGGCTGGCCTGTCTCCGCAATCGTTAGCTTCTGCTAGAGTGTGGTAAGAGACAAACAAAGTGACTGCAGAGTTAGCACTAATCCTCTCAGTAAGAATCACTAGCTGGCTCTTCACAAATGCTTTTTCTGGAAGAATCAAATCACATCTCCAAGGTGATTCTTCTAGGAAAGGCATGGGAACATCAGAAACACTAGTGCGAGAGATTGTAGGGGCAGGAAGGGTCTCTTCAGCACATTTGGTGACAAAACCAAGTACATTTAAAGTGATTTAAAGGTCAGAGCACAGCTAGAGACAAGATACAGTAAGTTTAAAAAAAAAAAAGGTAATTGGAGTAAAAATGATGAGAACGGCTAGTAGTAAAATAGTAGTACAATTAAGCAATTGCATAGGTTTGGTGAACATGGTTTATAATCATATAAACCTGACTTAAACCTTTTAAAATACTCTGTAATGAAGCAAAAGCAATTATTCTCCAATGGCATCACACCTTACTTGAATATACTGCTCATTTTTCTTTTGCTAAGTAGATTATATCCAGCTGTGGCTCCTTCCATCCTGTCAAAACCAGAAGGGCCAGATCTTCAGGTGGGGTAATGATTATATCTATGAAGATGTCAACAGAGTTAGGTGAGCTGAGGATCTGGCCTATGAACTATTTTTTTCGTACAGAAATAGAGACAGTTTAGTCACTGGCAGAATGACAGCAGCTTCTTCTCTTTCCAAAACTCAGAAACACCAGCTTTTGAAAGCATGTGTTTTCTGAAAGAGCAGTACCTTGTGTCCTCCTTCAGACAGACTAAATGACATACAATTCTAGCACAATTACTACCACTTTCCTCTTTAAACTCACAAAATCCAAAGAAAAGTTGTAAGTTTACTTTGGTAAAATACTAACTCTCTTAGCATGGCTCTGAAAAACAATGAGCACGCTGTATGCTTGCAGCAGCATCTACCCCAGGAACAGCAAAATATAAACTCATATTTATTGCATACATATACATCTCTTTTATAAATTATAATACATGTTGTATAAGTTATTAAAGTATGAAGCTAAATTTTATTATATGAAACTATATTTGAAAAATCTGACACTCAAATATTGGTATATTTAGGAAATCAATTAATTTCTGCTGTGCGCATTTTAGTAAAGAAGCTTTACTTATATGGTAACAAGCTGTTTCAGGAGTCTGCCTTGTTGATTGAACTGTGTTTAGTTGGGTGGCTTATCCAATATTATTATGTTTACACTTGCTTTCCAAGCTTGATTTATGGCACACAATTCAAACACTTATGAAAACAGAACTACTAACGTGTAGGCTTTTTTGTTATCACAGTGTGATTACCTTTCAAGAGGTGGAAGATAAGGGATACTATAACCATGAAAGTAATAATGATGATAATAATAACAAAATTATCCGCATGGGCAACTGAGGTGCAAACCCACTAGTATTTAGGGCAATTTCTGGTTTCCAGTTTGGTATGTCTATAGCCTCATTTTTCAGAGGAGGTAACATTTTCAGTAATCCCTATGATCAAAAGTCTGATAAACTAAAAAACTAAAGTTCAAGTCTCTCCTTCAAAGCATACTAACTTATTCTTAAAAAAATTTTGGCAAAAAGTCTGTTAGCAAACCAAAGTTAATGAGTAATTTAATTGTTTTTTGCTGAACTGGGGGAAGGAAAAAAATAGCATAGCATAGTTTAAACCTCAAGTCTGCCTATGTTCCTATCGAGTGAAAAAGAGGTTCTCATACTAAAAAATATCCAAAAAGGCTTTAAATGTGAGAACTGCACTACTGTAAATATGGGTACCTGTGCTGTATATAATGACAGAAAATATCCAGGTATTCAGAATTCTGTGCTTTTCTTTGGATTAAGTACTAAAGTAGTTTAGAGTGCATTTATGATAATCCACTGAGAAAGTCTTGGTTTCCCAGTGGCGCAAGAACTAAATGCAGACTGTAAGCTTCTACTTGCGGAACAAAACATCAGTTTGTATTATATCTAGGTTAAAAGTAGCCCGGGAAATGGCTATAGTCACATGAAGAAAATCAGCTGATGGGAATGGTAGCATGCCTTATAAACTATTCTTCTTTCTCAGATATAGGGATGTGAAGTAACGTTTCTGTAGCAGAACCAAACCTTAGTGTTTGCAATGCTACCATGTATGCAAGGAAATGCTGACAAGTGTTGCCTTTCCCTAGTTGGAAGAAATGTTACTTGAGTTTTGTGGCAGAATACTGCGTTGAGCACTGTATTTCATGCAGCTATTTCTCTTATGAATTAAAGTATTAACACTAGCATTTTTACTGTTCCTTTTCAAATTTGAGTTGGATTCTTCCTCATTCTTTCCTGAATTCAGAGTCATAACTGTTCTCTTAAATAAAAAAAAGGAATCTCACTTTTTTTTAAACATCTTTCCAGTCATGAACAAGCAAACCAGGTGAGATAAATATGGAAGAATAAGAAAAGGCACGTGGATTTGACTCCCTATCATTTGAAAATACACCGTCTGAGCCAAGGTCCTAATCTGACATTAAAATAATTAAAGATGTAAAACCCCCCCAATTTTCCCATCAGCACAATTTATACTTCAAATTTGCTTGTTTTGATACAAACATTATTCATGTCAAAACTGCATTTTTTCAATTCCATTCTGAACTTGTTTGATGTTATCAAAAAGAAATGGGACAAACTTACTTTCTCCTCCAATAGTTCTGCAAAGTTTTGATGCAGATAAGACTTTTGACCTTCTACAATTTTGCTATGAAATGAAAAAATGCTACAGTATTTCAGTCTGTACCATATTTGACAAATTATTATCCTGCTTTTCAAATAATTTTGGTATACTCTCATCACTTCCACACTTTAACATAATTTTAACATTGTAAACATGACTTAGTGTAGCAAAACCCCCACATAGTTTTCAGACATTTTAATACGGCATGTTTATTTTATAATTAAATGTGAAATTTAGGGAAAGCTATCCACATCTAAAATACAAATCCTCCTCTTTGTCATTACGTAGACTCATCTTAAGGCACAGAAGAGATTTGGTAGATATTTTTTGCTTTGATCCTTTAAAACAAAGACAGGCAGCTGTTTATGAACTCACCCACAACAATCATGCTGCGCTGAATTTCAAGTATCTCACCTATCAGTTGAGTGAAATTATAGGCGGCACTGCCTCTAAACTGCATGCCATAAATTGCATCAATTTCATGCATGCAGGAATGGTGAAATTAAGAAAAATGAACTTCTGGGGGAAGTTAATTCAAATGTAATCAAAGGGTTGGCTTTGCCTGCAGGCTTCAGAGCTTTAACAGCCTAACAGCTTTCTGGAAGTTTACGGCCTAATCAGAAAAATGCTCAGTACTGACTAAGTAGGTATTATTGACTACTATAACTTGACTGGCGAACCAGTTAACTCAAGCAGTTATTGTTTCTTAAAGCACAGTGTAACAATATACTTCTTTGCATCTTTGAGGAATATCTAGCAAAACACTAAGGCAGGATTGCTTGTCTGATTCAGACTATCCACTTATTCTTTTAGAGGCTCTTAAATCTTTCTAACTTTACACTGCTTTAACACACAAGAAGTGTGTGGACAAGCATCCACATAGAGAGCACATGAGTTCTTCAGATTCCTTAAGCTAATATCCCATGATTATTATATGTATCTGATACACAGAACTGAGTGACTTCATTCACCAGAGTACTGCAAAGGAGTTAGACAATACTAAGGTTGAATCCCAACAGATTGACTGAGAAACAGCGGTTGCTTACTGCTTATAATTCTGGATTTGGAAACAAAGCGTATTACTTCTCTGAGTATACTGTGTTAAACACTACATATTTCTGGGACAGGATAAACAGGACTTTTAAAAGAAATAGAAAAATCACTGAAGAAAAAGAGAGATGGAAGAAAGAGATTTGGAGGTTCTCAAGAAAAAAAAAGTAAGAACAGACATTAACTTCAAGTGCTAGCCTACGCAGTGTGCAAAATTGCCTCCAAGTGGAGAACAAGAAGCTTGTCTGTCTCCATTAAAATTGCTGGAAATAAAGAAATGAGAAAGGGAATATTGCAGGCTTTCTTGAATTCAAGTATTGATACTCTAGGGAATTGCTAAATTTCTGTAGGGTTCTGCACAAACACAAGCAGGCATCGACAAGGCTCTGCTTTAGGACTGGGAGGTTGTGTTTCCAATTCAGAACCAAAGCTCAAATCCATCCTCATAGAGACAAGAGCAAAGAATTACATGGAGAAAGGAAAGAGAGGAAGTTTACACAAAAGAACCATATTGCCTTCTCTTCAACACGTAACTCTATAGTAAAAAGCAGAAATGAATGGGAAGCTATGAATGTAGGGATTCACTGAGCCTAACAAACCACTGGAAGATAGCTCAGAAGCATCAGTAAAATGCAGAAAATTAATTCCACTGTGTATTCTTCATCATAATGCTGCTTATTATGTACAAATACAATTGATGAAATTAAATTCTATACTAGGCATGTATGCAGGAGGAGTGTGTTTGGTTGTATGGGGGGGAAAAGTCTGTGTTGTCACGCCATTTGGAACTCTGAATAGCAATAGGTGACAACCGTAACAGGGCCCGCTAGTCACATAGATTGAGCATTTTGTGCTTTTAGCTATTAAGTTTCATTACAAGACTACATTTTCACAGTATTTCACATGCTGTAACTGTTTCATGCTGTTTCCTGTTTGCTGTAATTGTTATATGGCTCTGTTGTGATCATACAGGACACTAGTCCTTGCAATGGCTTAGGTGCAGGGAAGGTACAAAACGATCTTTTGCTTGAATCAGCCTGAAACAGAAAAAAAATTAGTTCTCTGGTCTGTAGAAAATCAGATATTTGTTTCACTTTTAAAGGAATAAAAAAAAGTAAGAGCAAGATTTCTAGAAATAGTAAGGGCTTTGGAGTAGCTTATCTTAGTACTACTATGAAGACACCAAAATGTGTGTTTGAAAAGTAACTGATTCACTTCAGTATGTACTTAAAAAGAAAACAGATGGACATGATTTATATGGGAGATCAAGTTGTGGGAACTTCATGCAATTTCTAGGTTCTATGAAACGCTTATCAACTGTAAACATAATTGAACAAATATACATCAATAGAATATTACCATAGGAAAGTTTTTATAATACTGGAGTATTAAAAATCATGTGTAACTTTTAAGTATACGTGTATTTTCCACACATATTTCCAGAATGGCACTGCCCTGCATTAAGCTAGATGTCCTATTGACAGACTATTTTAATACATGATGTAACCAAAGAGCACAGCTAAGAACCATGGCTTTCTTCTTCCTTCTGAAATATCTTATACTTTCAATCTTATTCATTTTCTGGCTTCTCAAAATAACTGCACTTGAAAACTGAAGTACATTCCTCCTGCCTGTTTCCATCCCGTAACTTCTCCTTGTCAGCTGATTTTCACTATTAGTCATAATGAAAAGCATCAATTCACTTGCCTAAAAGATGAAAATCTCAACCTCCTGAACAGCAGCAATATGAAGAGTTTCACCTGTCCAATATTTCTTGCTAAAGTGTTTTTAAATATAATTTCAGCTTCATTTTTTCAATTCTGCTAATACTATAATTCAGTACTGAAGGCCAAATTACGTTCTTGAGATCTGCATACGGAGGATGTTAACTGCCTTAGCTGAAAGAGGACTGACAAGGCTGGCCACCAACATGGCATGCTTCCTTTTCCATCAAGCCACCCGTCTCACATTGCAGAGATTAGATTGCTGCTGGCAGTATGGAGCAAGTGAAATTTAATGTAGATCAGCTCAGTACCCAGAAGCAAGGTTGAAAAAGACAGGTTTTAGGTGAGCCCAGGATACACTTGCAACTGTTTGCTGTTACAGAAAAGCACCTCTATAAATCAGGCCTTAGTTCTATCCTCATTAGAATTTCTTGTATGGGTATAATTTTACATGATGACTTATTTCACACAAACGCACACTGAAGTTCAACGTTTAGTTGTCAGTATATTTGAAAATATAGATGTACAAGTGTTTATATGGACAGATGGATGGTTAAGTAGGGAGAGAGACAGATGGTACACATATAAACACGTACCCTCACACTTACACCACTCTTATATCCAATAGATTTCATGGAATTCCATTTCTAGTAGGAAATGAGGATTTTTAAAAACTGTTTAAATGGTCTTGGAAAGGCAAAGGTTCCTAAATGGATGCCAAAGCAATAAAACCGGCCTAAGACAAAATATTTTCCTAGATATACCTTTATAAAGACAGTGCAAGACACCTGCTTGTTCCATGCTTTCCTAATGAAGTCTTGGGCCCAGTTTATGCATCCTAGATTGCCTTCCTCCCATGAGCTCAGGCTTTATGTGTAAAAATATTTCATGGATAGAAAGATCTACCTGTAAAAAGAAAATTCATCTCACAGTAACTCAGAGTCACACTGGACAAGGGTTGGCTATCTAAAATCACTAGGTGAAATAAGGTATAGTGAAGCTGAATAGCCATTTCCTAGTGGATGTTTTCACTCAAACTCTTTTTTTGATTCTGATTTCACATTGTGCAAGAGAAATTGTCTTAATGTCCAACTGCATTTAATCTTTGAATCTGAAGTTACATTATGAAGACACTCAAAGGGAAGAAAAAAGTTTTTCCTTACCATTTCCCCCAGAGGATCCGAGGAAAGTAAAGTACAGGTCCTATCTTTTCCCTACGAGAGACATATTTGCTAAATTAGCACATGTAAAAGAACACAGAGTATCTACTTTCCCCACAAAGTTATTTTCAGTTTGTGGTTTTCCTTGTGCTAACAAAAAACCCCTAACTACTTATAGGGTATTGTTGCCAACTCTGATATCTATGTTTAGGGGTTCTTATAAACTTTACTTATAAAAGTAAAACTTTACTTATAAACTTTATTTATAAACTTTACTCCTTCAGTATCAAAGCTTTATCTTTGCGACCCAAACAGACACAAACCTTTATGACTGCTAAAGCAAATAAACCTGTAGGTTATCCCGTCAAGGCTGGTACATGTGGCCTTTGACTTTTCTGAATAAATGTGAGGCCATACCCCCGAGAAAATCAAATACAAACAAATCAAATACACCCTAACTGTAGGGTGCCTGGAGAAAAAGAGATAGAGGAGATCATGGAATTACAACAGTCAGTAGACAGAAAGCAAATGTGGGATAATGTGGCATGAAAAGGATGCCAAATATGATGAAAAATGGGGAGAAACTTGTGGGAAGCAGTAAGCACAGAACAGAAAAACGTGGTAAAATGTGAAGGGAGAACTTAATAAGAGAGCTGTTCTCTTTTGTTGGAGAAGAAAATGGTAGAATAGTCATTCTTAAAAATGCAGCAGATAAAAGAGTACATCCTTTCATGAAATGAATGCCTGTATATCCTAGACAGAAATTTAAATCCAAAATAATCATACTAAAATTTGGGACAGGAAAAAAAGGGACTGGCAGACAGAGAACAGAGGAAAATCAGGGCAGGAAAAGGTGTGATTTGTTATTTCTGTCTTTCCCTTTTTTAAATCACGGCTTTAGAGCATTTTGATAGCTGCTGTTTCTGAAGTAAGGAAATGACCAACTGAGACAGTGTTTTCTTTGGAACATGCTTAATCAACTTACCCACCTGCACAGAAGCAGCACCCCACACCTAAATATTTACAGGTTAAATACCTAAGAGATAAAAATCATAACATTGCACAACCTAAAGAAAAAAGTATCATAAGTAACTGGATGAAGTAATTTTAAAATGAATCAGATAGATAGATAGCTGAATCAGAGACCAGGCTTTACAGCTGCAGAAGCCCAAAGGTGGAACTCACTGTAACAAGTTCTGAATCAAACTTGCTTATATGGAGCTCTAAATGTTGGCCCCAGATCTTCAGGAGAGCTTTCCTCAGACAGGAAGGAAGAAGGAGTACAACATACTCCATAACTCCGTGTTCCAACCATGACCCAAAGAAGAAAGTGATAAGAAAGCACTATTTGGAATGATATATATCTTACATAGCTTTAAAGCTTTAAAAATCAAGCATCTGCTCTAAACTACAGTGGTACAGACAATGGAGACTAGCAATGGAGACTCTTTCTGCGAAGACTTTTTCCACAGAAAGGTGTGGGAGACAAAAGGCAGAGACAGTATCTTCTGACCAGGTTACCAATTTAGACATCCAGCAGGTCAAGAGCCCAGGCCACTTCAGAGTAACATCAGCCTTTGGTTAGATACCACAACAGGTTTCTCCACCAACTACAGAGGGAGCCCATATGACTAACTTCAATTAGGTTTCTAATAATTAGATATGTAAAATTTGATGGAGTGGATGGATGGAAAATTTGATGGATTCTAGCCTCATTAAGATACTGTCAGGAGTAGTCCGGAGTAGCTTTCATTAGTACTTATGGTTAAGTTTTTAAGCTATAGATGTTTATAACACATAGCAAAAACAAAATATATGGACTGAAATAAATGCCTGACTCAGCTATATCCATCTGAATCTATCTATCCAATCGGAAAATCTTTCCAGCCTTTATGTGGAATACCATACAAGCTGTTCAGAGCATCCTACCTGGTTCCTTTCTATGGACACAAACAGTGTTTCTGTTACAGTATTAGACTGGACATGCTATGTTCTTAACAAGCGATTCACAGACACACCCAATGGAGACCAGGGTTTATGCCATACTCATTCCCAGAGGATGGAAATTAATCCAAGCTATACAGTGTTCCTCTATGAATAATAGATGGAGTGCTGAAATTTCTGATATGAAGAAAGATAAGACATTGAAAAATAAAGATTTAGAGTTTAGACTAATACCACTTAGAAATGAATCATAACATGAACAAGCCCGAACCAGAAGAAATATCAGGTCTTGCTATTGGTGACATTCTCAAAACTGTTCGCTAAGAGACTATGCTTACATGCAAGTCTTCATACTTACTTACTCTTTTAACTTAACATTTGGGAACTGTTAATGCAAAATTTCATAAATAATCAGCCATGAGGCATGCACTGTAACTGTCTTAAAGACTATTCAGAATTTATCTTTATGTATTTTCCTATCTGGGTGATCCGCAGTTCAGAAACTAGGGAATTCTGGAAGAATTTCCTGTTACCATTTCACTTTCTCTTTCTTCCAGATTCCCACGTGCATGAGGTTAGTTGAAGTGCTAGAGAACAGCTTGACTGAAGGACATAGCAGCTAAAATAAACATAAAATGAGGCTTTTACTCAACAGAATGTCCCTGCTGGCTTAAGTGCCTTTACATTTTACAAGAGGTAACTATTTAAAAGATTGGAAATCTTTAAATGAAATTCAACTCAAGAGAACAAAATAAATTATTATAATAACCTCTGTATCTATTTCTCAGGCACATTTACAAAATAGGTATTAAAGAGTCTTTGGACATCTTCGCAGGAACATGAAAATACAAAACCAACAGTGTAATAACATATAACCTATCTTCTGGTAATATAGAGATCAAAAGGAACAAAAGTCATAAATAAAGCAGTATTTTAGGTAGATCTCTTCCTTCATCACTGTGTTCTACCTTTGTGATAGCAGTAATGGCTTTTCTGCTGATCACTGTTCAGTTGAGTCTTTACTAACAATTCCTCTGTAGACCAGTGGCATTGAAGTAACTATACAGGAATGTCAAAAGACAGAACTTCTGATGCTGGGCTTCAAGTCCTTTACTGAATTTGTTAGACTCAGTTTAGCATTTAATGGACAAGTATTCCCAGCATAAATACAATGATGCCTATTTACTACTGCTAAATATGTCTATGCTCCTAGTCTACCATTAACTAGTAGGAAAATAAAAGGGGAAAAAAGAAACAAGAAAGATTGTTACTAAATATGGTCACGTTAAAGCATCTTTAGGTAAATTAGTGGGCATGCCAAGTGAGCTTGAACAGTTAGAAATCATAATTATCTTATTCTACAGAGCAATACTGCAAAGAGCTTTATTTCACCACCTTTCACAAGTACCACATTTCTGTCTCCATCATGCATCCAGGTACTCCTTCTTGTTTGTCCCAAAGTATGTTTATGAAACCAGTTCTGATGCCAGGAAATATAGCAGTGTATTACAGAAATACAGTGTATTACAGTGTATTAAAAAAGACCTAGGTAATAATTATCACAACTTTTAGGCAGGAATGTCCAGTTTAAAAAATTCTGTAAAGGGAAAAATATTATTATTTCAGTCAAACGTAAGAAAGACTGGTTAGCAGCTGTCATTCTGCAAGACTCACTACGGCTTACCTGTACTGCCTTTAGTAGCTATGCTCCTGTTCTCATCTAAGTCTGCGGAGCCAGTTGCATCCACATATCCTAGAGAAACAGAACCTGAAAAAGAGTTGTACTTTCTCCTTCATCCCTCACCCTTTCTGTGACTGCAATTCCCTGCTAGGAACGCCAATTAACTTCAGACTAGAGCTACCACACAGGGAAAATAAACAGTAAAGTCCTGATCTAGCAAGACTATATAGACATCTCTGAGGACAATCACACGCATTAAATGTGTCAAAAGGCAGGCTATGGAGTTATCAAACTGTAAGTGGAATGTTTAGTTACATGCTATTCTGCTGCAGAATTACCTATATTTTTGAGGTACACTTTGTGCATCCTCTCCAGGACACTAACATACATGCTTTCCCAAAGGCGTTGCTGTTAGAAGAATATAGCATTCTAAATAGCGGCCTGGTGAGCTGCATGCTTTGCTCCCTGTTACTAGGGTACAGCAGCAGAATACAGAGATTTCAGTTGCAGCTGCTTCTCCTTTCTAATGATTTCTCTGCTAAGATTAAACGCTCTTAATCAAAGCATCTTCCCTCCTTGCATTAGAAGACAGCATCTCAATTTTGTTTGCTTTACTCTGAAACCTTTGAAGTTCAGTAGTCACAACTGGACAGTACCATGAGGAACTCTGCTCTACCAGCTATCTTTCATTTTCTTAGGAAGCTTTGAAGAAGAAAGAATGGATGGGTATAATGGATGTTTATTAGCAAGCTGTAAAGGTTTTATATGATTACTTGTATATATCATGACCATAGAATTGCCTGGATTTAATTTATAAAAGTTGTAAATACTGCACCAAGCATTCAGCTGATCTACATCAATGTAGCTTAATTGAAGTCAGTGATCCTGCTTTGATTTTTGCTGGCTGAAGGCCAGCTTCAAATTTCAACAAGGTGGGTTTTTTTCTAGCTGTTAGGGTAAGTGGGTTATCACATTAATAGCTTAGGTAGCTGCACCTTCTGTGTCTCCAACAGATCATCTGGCATACTGCTAGCAAGAAAAGCTTTAGGCCAATTCCATCACAGCAATTTATTTTATCAAAGTCTTTGAGTCAGGATGTGCAAACAGTAATTAGACTAGTAATTGACCAAGAATAAGAATAAAAATAGATAAATGCAAAGAGGAATTTCTTAACCATAATAAGTAAATAGGGAATACAGTGGCAGAGCAATTGAAGCACCTTCATAGAGCTCACAAAGTATGGTTGAGTCTCAAGCGAGATCTGCAGCCCCCAGCTGATCTAACAGAAAAGCCATACCTGTTGCTCAGCAGAGAGAGCCAAAGTACTCCTCCTACAGTGATATCTGAGTGTTTTAGTCCAGAAGGTCAATTAGATTTGAGTGGGCCTTTGAATTCCATCTACTCAGCATTTCATCTTTTGTGAAGATGCCTGCCACTTGTTCTGCATACTAAGGACGTTCATCCATAGAGCTTTTGAGCAGAGATCAATACAGATTGGGACCTTTAGTTCTTTATCATAATTTTTCATTTAAGTCCTGCCATTTCATTTGATAGATCTTTCAACCTAATTGAGGCAGTTCTTTCAGCTGTGTATACAGCATGGATCAGAATTCAACTGAAAAAAAAAATGAAAAAAAATCCAGCAGTGCTAAGACAGTTTATACAAACTAAAGACCTAGTGGGTAGCATTTTGGGAGCTAGGTGTTGAATTGTGGAGCAAGAGACTTCTAGGCTTCCTTAAATATTTACAACTACTATCTCAGCTCTTATTTACTGTTCAGACTTGTCTTGTCATTCACTAGTAACAGGCATTTTCTTGACAGCAAGTTACTATCGTTATCTGTGCTGTGCTAAACACAGGTGCAGTTGTACCCTATCTTTTGTGTATGTTGGTAGCTTAGAAAATCAGAAGGCCTATGGAATATGATCTGGATTTATGCCACAATGGGCTATACTATAGTGCAAAGTAAAACTAAGAAGTGCACATTTACGAACCTCAGCCTCACCAAAAAAACAACTCAACCTGTTTGACAGCATTTGGCATCCACTCCATACAGATGCAAATACTTTCCAAGGTGCAATACAACAGAAAGTCAAGACAAGAGGAGCCTAACATGAAAATGACACGTTAGGATGCTACTTGAACTTCTGTTAACTTCAGCTACTTAAAGTTTTGTAATAGACTCCTTTTCCGTAACACCAGTGCTCAGATTTCATATAACACAGGCCTTCCTAATTATCTAGGATATTTTAATGAGATTGGTTATAAGAAGATTTGATATAGCTGATAGTAGAGGTACATCATATTTGATCAGAAAGAATACTTAACAGAGAACCTCACAGAGAGCAATAGATATTCAGCTCTCAAATGTAACTAGAATAAAAGAAAAGACCGGCAAAGCCTCAAACGTGAAACAAGTGAAGAAGATGCCAAACATTATCTGCTCTGATGGGAAACATGTTAGAGCTCAGACTACATTAGGGTTGAATTTAACAAAAAGGGAACTACTTTGTTTTGCTCCAGAAAAATAAAAGGGGGAGTGAGGAGGTAGAAGCCATTCCTTTCTGGTAAGGCGAATATTTTACCAACTTTGTTAGCAGCTCTTTTTCAGAGTGAAAAAAAAATCAAAAACACAGTGTTCTTGATATTTGTACTTGTAGTTTGGTAGGCCTAAGAGTTAAGCTTCAGAAGTTGCTGTGAGCTTGTTACATGCTAAGCAAGAGGGCTGAATTGTGAAAGATCTCTTTGATCTTACTGCCAGGAGTTCAGAATCATTCTGTTAAACAAAATGTGTATATGGAGAAAAAAAAATCTGTTATTTTCAAAGGATGATTTTAAGCAGCAGTGCTGTGAATATCTTGCAATATGGCTTGCCTGTTTTACAAAACATGGCTGGGGAGTGAGGGATGGGGAGAACCTCCTGAACACAAACCTACAGAAAACAGTCCCAACCGTTATTTTTTGTAAGCCAGCAGGACTTTGTACTTGCCCACATACACAAGCCACCAAAGCATTTGTTCTGGATAGGTTCAGCTGTTTTTCAAAGATAAGAATGATTTGTTTTCTTTAAATAGGTACAAATCAGTCTGCTTTCAGAAGACAGCACTGACTTTTTTTTCTCCTTTCTCTCTTGCATGCTATGCAATTGTACAAAGAAAATATTTTGTTTAAAAAAATGCGGGATGGAGGGAAGAGGTATACATTTGATACTGACAATACATTTCTAGTAGAGACATACCTCACTTAAGACATGCTTTTAAACACTAAAATACTCTAGCAATCTTTGAAGAATTAAAGAATCACTGCAGTGGAATTAGAAGTGCTTGAAATCTCCATTAGTCTTTTTTTTTCCCCCAGCTGGCTGGATCTTAATGTTTTTCAGCTTGGTAGGTCAACACAAAGCATAATGTACATTTGTTCCGTTGTTTAGCAACACATTCAAAAATAACACTACATTTCAAATGTTGTATGTGCATACAAGGCCAAGGAAATTCCCAGAAACAGAATTGTACCAATGCTGCTGACGTGATGTGCCAAAGATAGCTGTGTATTGCTAAGATTCTGGAAGTAAACTGAAGAGTGAAATTCTGTTACCCCTCCTTACAGTACTCAGCCTTCTCCTAGTTATAGCTGAAATAGCTCTAATGTCATTGACCTACTCCTGGGCAGGTAAGGGAATATAATCTTACCAATCCTGAAGTAATGTTTTGCTTTTTGAAACAGAGCACAAGCATCTGAAATCTCTGAAGTATTTCATCAACAAGAGATAGTCAGAAGTTCTTTAAGGTTTCTCATACAATCCTCCCCTAACGAGTGCTTTGTCTGATATTTTTCAGAAACTTAATGTAGTATTTTTTGCAAATCTGAAACTTGTATGGTATATTGCACTAAAGGGTAAGTCCTTCCCTTGGTTATATTTATGAGTGGGTTTTTTATATATGGCAAGCTTACTGTCAATTTATCTGTCTCAGAGTGGAAGCATGATTTCATACATTCTTAATTTAACTTTTTGCCAAAATACATATTCAAATCCAAAAAAAAAAAAAAAAAAGCCCAAGGAAGAGCTGTAATAAAATAAAAGCTGCATCTTCTGCCTCTTTTCTCCCCTCATCGCAATCTATTAAAAACTGTTTAGCTATCTTATAAACCACCTTTTATTGTTCATCTGTCTTTTCTCTCCTCAAAGAATTATACATGATTGTTTACTTCGAATGGGAATTAATTCACCTAACTTCACCCATCTGAAATGTACTCATCTAATGCAAACTAGACACTGAGGCTCCCTCTACATATAACAGTAAGAAAAATATTATCTCCAGGGACTGCAAAAGTATCTCTAGCTCCCTTGGCGGTCCTCATAGAGAATCCCAGATCTTCTCTCTGCTTAAATATCATGCAGGATGCTAACCCAGCTATGAATGTTCTGCCGTGCCAAACTCAGAATCCATTTAGGTTGCTTCTCACCCTGGCTTGTTTATCAGCTTTCTCTTAAGTTTTCTTTCTGATAGCTTTTTTTTTGCAGGTTTCTCCTCATTTCTTTGAAGCCCTTTTTCTGCTTTTACCAACAACTTCCTTTTAGACCTTGACTGCCATGGTAAACTCTCAGTTCTCCTTATGCTTGCTTATTTAACATTTCTTTAGGAAGAGGACAACCAAAATTCTTGTTCTTAAATGCCTAAAGCATTACACAGAGATGGGCTGATCCTAAAAGCATTCTTAAACTAACAGCTTCGTGAATACCTTCCCCAGATTAGACCTCTCAACTTTAAAAATTTGACTGGTTTGACTTGCCCATTAAGGCACTGTGAGTGACACAGACAAATCCAAACCCCTACAAGCTCAATTCCTTTGTAGTAACTACAACAAAAGAAACCTTATTCAAATCCAAAGTCCTGTTAAACTTAGGGAACAATTAGCAAGATTAAATTTATTTGTGTTATTATGTATTACTTATATTACAGTAGCGCCTAGAGTCCCCGTTGTGTTTGGCACAATAGATAAGAGTACTGTCACTTTAACTGGGTCCTGCCCCAGTAAAGCACTGGCTAATGCCCAAAATTAATTTCAGCACCTCATTTGCTGAATATCCCTGGTTTACATGTATAGGTGGCCCGCTACAAATCACCTTTCCTTTTCCATTCATGGGGAACATTTGTATTTTCACAGATTATAAGTAATCCTAATTACAAACGTCAGTTTGTATGAGGAGGTCATCAGAATATAGGACAAAGTAGTTAGTACAAAGGAGGAAAATTTCTACTGATTATGTTAATAATTTGCTTAGTCTTTATTAACTCCCTCTGAACTACTCCAGAATTGTAGAGATTACACGTATGATACCCGCATGGAAAGTCAAATCAATGAATGGCCACTGTAGAAATTAATCCTAAATTAGGCTTGTTCCTTTGAGTTGCATTTCTCTAGGAACCTGTAATGATACTGTGGATACATGAAAGCCATGAGGAAGACCTTTGATTTCTTCTTCATTTTTAAATCATGCAGAATCACTTGGTGGCAGTAACTATTTCTAACTATTTTTTTCTTCATTTAGTTGAGTACCTGTCTGCATCTTTAAATCTGGCTTTTAATTTGCCAGTGTCTTCATCTTCCCACTTCTTCTCATGAAAAATCAATATATATTAAAAAGTAATGATCTTTTTTCTCCCTAGATATAAGAAGATCTAATTAGTCTATTGACATCTTAACCTCTTCATACACCTTGAGCTCTTTACTGGATGTTTATTTATTGTTTGCTGAGCAGAGCAGTAGAGATGCAATAATTTTGAAAACTAGCTTTGTTGAGATGCTTAGCTACACAGCTCTAATCTGAGAGCAGATCTGTAACTGTGACTGCTACAGTCACTCACTGGCAGATCACTGTAAAGGGTAGAGACACTTCAGCTAGCCAAAAACAAGGATCAAAATGTATTAGCCCATACTGACTGCACAGTATCTCAACTTCATCGCTTCCAGCACGCAAGCTAACTTGTTTACAGTGATTCACACCCATTTCTGATGCAAATACAGAGCAAATAAATTGAAGGACCTGATTTTAACATATAGCTGGGCCTAAATTTTTGAAGCTTGTCAGCATCCTATTCTCTCAATAATTTAACAGCCCTGGGTATGTGTCATATATGAAAATCTGGTCCTTTATGCTAAGATTTAGGTTTATTATGTAAAAATATGATCATTCTGCTTTCCTCAAAAGAAGTTTGAGAATGCTTATTATAACTATTCTGTACTTTACAAGCAGTTTTGAGGCTATGCTCTGGGCCAAATATACTGCCACTGTACAGGTGGGATGCTTTAAGATATAGATACGAATGAGCCAACTGGTGCTCTTAGGAGGAAAAATTTTAGATGCAACCGGGCACTTTAGAGCACTCAAAAAAAAAAATCAATCTACCTGATATAAATATATTCTTTGTCTGGTCCAGCCGCCTCAGTTTATCTTATCTAGCCTTAAGCAATCACTGGTCAGATGACAAACTCATCAACATCAGAAAGACAAAATGTCCCTTCTCCCAAGAAGGGCTCAGCACTGCCTGTCCCAAAATTATATGGGGCTATTATATGGGGTATCTCAAATTCATATTGACTTTATGTCTTTTTCAAAATCCAGAGGATCTTAGAACATGAGCTTAGGGTGCATGTGAAAATTCAGCCTATTCTTGGGCCTGGCTGAGAGCTGATCTCGGAGACTTTTCCTTTTTTCTATAAAGCGATTCGTGAACCATGTACCAAAAGGGGCTCTTCTCAAAAGCTCTGCATCTTTTAATATGGAATTACATTCACGATCATGAATTCTGTGTTTCTGATCCTTTCATTTAGAGGTCTGGGTAGAGTTAAGTACTTCAACTTGGATGGTATCTTGCACACATTCTCCACTGGTCATCTTTAAGAAAGTTAAATCAATAATTGGAACAAGTGTAAGGCCCTTAAATATATTTTGTACATAAACATAATTTGTGGTATTCTGAAGCCTGGTATCCCCAAGTTACCTTGAGCCAAGTGACTAACATAGCCTTACTATTACTTTCCATGTTTTTTCCCTGACTTCTGCAAAAATCATGGCTATGTTGATTAAAAATCCCTCTTTTTCCAAGATTTTTGCTTATTCCAAAGAATAAGCAACCAAACTTGCATATTTTAATGAATGCTAATGACTTTTCTCACACATTTTTCAAATATTTGGACCTACTTTTGCTTTCATATATTTTTAATATTGCAAAGTGAAGATCAGCTCTTATCCAAAGAATTACAGCTCCGTGTACAGCCTTTTGAAGATAAAATTCATTGAATTCTGCTACACGTGTAATTCCTTAGCTAGTTCCTAGCCCCGCACATTGACTTTGTGCTAGTTCTCAAGATGATATCATTACTAGCCAGGTTATTGCTACCTGAGTAGCTGCTTTTTTTTTGCCATCCAAACAACAGCTGCAAAGTGAAAGAAATTAAACAGCACCGCTTCGGTGTAATGTCAATAACACTAGCAAATAATAATAGACCGATTGCCTCCCTGAAGGAACAGACAACATGAGCATACTTTGAAGAAAATGATAAAATTATGCCAGAATATTTCAGTCACTATCATCAGCTCTCTTGTTTAGCAAAGGTTTTCTTAGATTTTTTTTTTAATATATATACATGTATACATATATATAGTCTTCTCACTTATAATCACATTTAAACTCTAGAATGTGGAACTTTGTGACTGTGTGTGAACAGTTGTTTTTTCTTATATACTGCACAGAAAGAGGGAAACACCTCACTCAGACATACTTAACACATATGAGGCACTTTTTAAATCCTTTTTTTAATCTCTCTCCTAATTCAGTCCAATAGAGCTCTAAAGCACATGACAAATTATAGACAGTTGAACAGACATTAAAGTGAAGATGTGCTAAGAACTTTGTTGACCTTGGCTCTGCGAAGAACCAAAATACTGAGAAAATGAGAATGCAAAGGAAAGAAGATCTGGAACCTAATACCCAGTTTTTTGATGGTAATGGAAAAGGAAGAATAAATGAGTTTTGAGATAACTCCCACCTCTAGGAACGCAGTCATTTCAAATACTGGATGCTTTAACTCCTTTTTTTTAATTATAATAAATTACTACAGAAAGACAGATACATCCAAGCTTCTAGACTTGTAATGGATTATGATGGACATGGAATGATGGACTTACTCTTGGTTATAAGAATTCTTTCTGACCAGCATAACAACTTTGCATGAGTTTCCACAACATGGAGAAACATGTAAGTAGCTGAAGTAGAGGAACAGGCGAGAAGAGATCACTGTCCACTCGGTAAAGCATGAACTCCAGGTCTTTTATATGTGTATGGTGCTGTCACAGTCCTAAGGAAAAGACACAGAATAAATAGAGAAGTTCAAATGGCATGCCCATGACATCATTTTCTATAGGCACAGAAATTATCTTCCTTAAAAAACAGGAAGTTAAACTTCTACAAAACTTTCTTTTGTCAAATTGAATTTTCATAGCTTTAACCCATGAACTGCTCTTCGTTAGAGTTGCATACTTAAGAGAAATACTTTTTATCATTTCTCCTACTCAGGTAATAGTCTTTTTCCCATATTATCATCCATGAAAGCAAAAAAAGTTTTTCAGCATGATTTAGTGATATCATCTAACACAGGGATCGAGAATTCGTTAAGGAAAAAATGGTTTGTAAGGATGTACACAAACACACATACACACCTTAATTGATTTGGTCTGCTGTAAACTGCCTCACAAGAGACTAAGAACAGTACACACTTACATGCTTATCAATGAAGATGGACTTTATACCCCATGCATGCAGGTGATTTTACTCCATGCCAGTTACATTTCTGCATGGGCATGGCTTTTTTGCTTGATATTAACCTTTTATAATTTTTGTTGTCTGCATTAATTCTGATCAGATGGCTTCAGAAAGAGACAATTTGCATATGTTACAAATTACAGCTATGTCAGTTTCTAATTTTTTCAGTTGCTTTATATTTCCTTCACGGAAATCATAAAATCAGTATGGCATTATTGTGCTTCAACAGAAATTTCAAAAAAAAACATTATTTACACATTTGCAAAATATCCCATCTCATGATTTTTTGTTTCTGGTACACAATTATCATCAAAAAGAAACTGCAAGTCTCATTTGATTACTGAATCTGATTTTGGTAGATCTTCCAAACTATAGTATGGCTGGTACAGGCATTTATTCTGACCACAGGGTGTGGGGAAAGCATTCTCGATAAGGGGATTTTTTACTTAATTTAATTTATTCTCAGTTAACACCAACTTCTTATCACTGGTTGATTTTTCTTTGCAAGAAGAAAGTACATAATTGAACAGATACTGAAGTAAACACCTTTCCTCCCTTTTCCCCAGGCCCAACTTAAGCTGAATACCTGTGCCCCTACTTCCTGGTCTCAACTACTTCTTTTCATTGTGGGTGACATAGACTGTCTCAATCCCTTCAGTGAAACAATGAGCAGTGCAAGAGGTTGTGGTTGTTCGCATAACGGTTTCTGTCCTCCATTCCTCCTCCATGCTTAATGGTTTTCCCCTGCCTCAGTGTGCGTGGCCCACAGTCACAGCCCCTCAAGCGTGTCTCTGCCGAGGCCTGGGTGGCCTGCAGTGGCAGTCCCTCAGGAGTGTCCCTGCCCTGGCGTGGACATTCCACCCGTCTGCAAAACATATAGCCTTTGTTCAAACATACGCCCATTATAACTACCTTCAACATCATCACAATCTTAATGCGCTACCCTTTCTCCCTACGGATCAGGCAATAACGGTTAACATTGCAACAACGTGTACTTACATGTACTGCGTGCATACAGTCACTGAAATTCCACCCCTGGCTTCTGGAAAGCAGGCTGCAGGGGTTAACATGATCGCAGTCTGAACTTTTATCTATTTCAAAGTCTACCACTAGTCTCTAAGAACCAGACTGTAGGGATTAGCAGTGTAACAGTCCGCATACTTATTAAAAAACTTGTCCCTCCACAAAACACACAGCCAAAAGCACTACAGCAATATGACTATTCATCCACAAATTCCACAGGGTTATCTCTTTGCAGGAACAGCAGGATCAGGCTGTTGCTCCACATATCCCTCAGCTCGGCCCAAAGCCCACCCCTGCACAGAGCAGTGTTTGCGAGTGGCAGAGGCCACAGACTCCCCAGGGCAATGCTCTCCTGAGCCACCAGCTGTGTCCCAATGGCTCCAGTTCCCAGCACCGCCACAGCCACTGCAAGAGTCATCTCCCTGGGGCAGCAGCTGGAAGAGTCCTATGTTTCTGTAATTTCACTCTGAGCAGTCCCCCTCTGGGGAGCGGTGCTCCCACTTCCGCAGGTCTGTTACCGTGACTGCACTGTAACTGGGGAAGCCTGCCAGGCTCCATTTTTAATCTGCCCAAGCCCTCACTTTCCCCATGCCAGGTGCCAGGATCCCCTGCCGGGGCAGGCACCCTCAGCTCGCCGCCTGCTCCCGCAGCACCAGCGGGGCGGCGCCCCGCTCCGCTCGGCACTGCGAGCTGCTCACTTCCGAGCAGGGGCCTCCCCATGGGCCGAGCGCTCACCGACGCCTCTGCGAGCGGCCCATCCCTCCGACACAGCCCGGCAGCCCCAGCACTGCCCCACGGTCCCCTCCCGCCGAGCCGCGTCGGGGCCCCCGGGCCCCACGGCCCAGCGGCGCCGCTCGTCTCGATGGCCCCAGCTCCGGGCCCCGGGGCAGGGACTGGGAGCAGCACCCGTCCCAGCTCTTCCCCGTCGCCTTCCCGTCGGGCGGGAGCCGTCTCGGGGCTCCTCGGAGGCTCCGTTTCCCGCCGGCTCACAGCCGGTTCGCACCTTCCCCGCACAGGCCCCCGGGCCCACCATCCCCACCGCAGCGCAGGCGCCCGGCACCGGGGCCAAGGCCCCTCCACGCCTGGGCGGTCGCCCCAGCCCCGTTCGCTGCCGGCAACGCGGTCGCGCCTCGGGCAACTTACTGCCACTTAACATGGACCTGATTAACATCACCGATTCCAGTCCTGGGGAAGAAGAAGACAAACAACTAAACAACTGCTTTGGGAAACACCAGGCTCCGCTTAAGCCAAACACCTCTCCTTGCCCCTTCCTCGTCTCAACCAGAGACCAATGGTCTCGTTTTCACGGCCCGTCTCTCGTGTCCCTGCCCCGCTGTGGGTCACCCATGGCCTCTCGGGTTGTCCCTGCCTTGCCGTGGGTCGCCCACGGCCCCTCAGGCTGTCCCTCCTCTGGCACCGAGCGCCTCCTCCTCGGTGCGCGTCTCCAGCCGTGTCCCAGCGATGCCTCCTTCCGCCTGGCACCTCTGCTTCCTCCACAGACGCGCCCCGCCACACTTCTCCTCCCGCCTCCCCTCCCGCGCGTCCTCTCACTCGTCTCCTTTTTGTGCCTCCTTCCGCGTCTCCTGCCCCTCGCGGCTGCCGCTCTTTGCCCACCCGCCCGAGCGGGGGCCCCGCGCGCTCCTCCGGCTGGCGGCGCTTTGGGCGCCCGGGGGCCGCTGGCCCCGTCTCAGAGCCAGCCCCGGGCGCCCTGCAGCCCCGCTCCCCAAACCCGTCGCTTGTGCCCAAAGCACATGTACTGCAAGGCTGAGGAAGTTAGGATGCTCTAGACATACGCAAGCCACTTCTACATCATGAATGCTGAGGGTCCAACCTCAGATTCCCAGTATAAATAATGAAGAATTGATTTATCTATGTGGCTCGGTACTTGGTGACCTCTAAAGCAGAAGCTGATATGTCCGTCTAGGTCATTTTATGGTTGTGCATCCTAATGGAGACAACAAGTACGTGCAAACGATCCTTGTTTTGCATTTACTAGAAGATGATACAGTTTTCCTTTCAAAGAGCTGGTTTCATCGAAGGGGAGTTTGTTGAAGCGGCAGAGGTGGGCAAAGCCGCCGCTCGCTCTTCCTCGCGGCCGGTCCAACAGCTTCCCCGGCCACCGCGGCCAGAGCGGCGGCAGCTCCTGACGCTGGAAGGCGTTTTGCACTTCCCGGCCGAACTCAGGCAGCCTGAGGGAGAAAAGGAACAAAATTTTACTCAAGCTAAATGGGCCTGGAAAAACACTTTGAATATTGATTGTGGCCCCTTGACCTTTCTGAAATTACACAATTGGCCCTCAGGCAAAAAAAAAAAAAAAAAAAGCTCCACGCTGCTGACATAAATAAAGATATTAATTAGGTCCTGACAGAATGCGTTCAATCTTCTCCTAGTGCTACAAAGTAATTTTCATGGCAAAGACTATATAGCATAGTCTCAGAGTTATGAAGCTAATTTATAAAACGCTTATTGGATTGTGACAAGCAAAGCTGATGAATTAAAAAACATTTCAAACAGTAACCTGGGTTCAAGTGCGCAGATCTGGAGAAAACAAAATTTTAAAGTCTGTCTTAAAAGGTAATTCTAGATTTATTATTTACATAAAGGTAAAAACGGGCCACATAATTGATATTGATGAACCTTGTTCACCATTAACAGACTAACAAAGAGTACGCCAGATCCATTACTGTCTTAGTGACGTCTGCATTACATGAGATAGTGTCCAAATTTTCCACCGTAGTGGTTAGAAGAGTTTGTTATATAATTATAAAAGTTAGATGTATAATCTTCTTTATGAACGAAAAGGTCCTCATCCATTATTTATATTTTATTGGATATCTTCTGATCAAGTGTCGTATAATAGTTTTAGTGCCACAGGTACTTTTGAGCCAGGCCCCAGTGATACCGTCACGTCATCTCTCCGTAGCAGACAGAACCCAGAATGGCACGTCCTGACTCAGTCAATAATTCTGAAAATTATAGAACGTGCTATTTAACATTGAAAGTATGCACTTCACAAGCAATTATGAGTGGTTTCAAAACCACTTCCACGTGGATCTGGACCTTGCACCGCAGACTGACAGCGCAGCCTGGCCTCAGCCTGGCCCCGGCCCTGCTGCCCTGCCTGGCTATCGTGGGGCTGTGTCTGACCCCAGTTACCCTCGCCGAGGCTGATTTGGACCCCAAACCCAGGCTGACTGCCCAGCCTGGCCTTGGCCAGCCCCATCCCTGCAGAGGTGCCTGATTCCCCGGGGCTGGGGCCGCCCCAGCTGCCCCTGGTGCCCTGCTCCTTCACAGGGTGGTGGGACAAGCCCTGGCTGCGAGGTCTGGCCCTGCCACCATGGGGGGCCCCTGCTGACACCAGTGTCCGGCCCCAGGGAGCCACCAGCCCCCCAGTGCCCGGATAGAGTCTCTATAAAGCCTTGCTGCAGCTAAGATCTCTTTCTTTCCGCTCCTTCCATCCTGCCTTGCTCAGGAGACACGTCCTGATCTTCCAGCACATACCTAAGCCTGTACACATATTTGAGCAAGTGAAGTTACTCAAGTCGATCTTATTTACTGCAGGACTATTCAGCAGCTAAAATGCTTACAAACCGTTTGTAAATCCAAAGATGCGCTGTAGTAAAAGAAGGGATGATTTTTTTTTTCTAAGGGAACGTCTGCATGGATTTAAATGAAAAGTGAGGTCACAAACTACTTGAATTAGAGCTCCACAAGTTGATCTTAAAGGGACTCCGAGGAAGAAGATACTGATGTATGTTTCATACCAGATATCAGCTGGCTGAGAGTAGTGGAAAACTTGAACCAAGGAGAGAGTAACTGGAAAGCTGTATGCATTAAATTATGATTAAACTCTTTGCCCTTTTCTCCATTGGTGGGATCAATTCACCTCACACTTAAATTATTTCCAGCCAAGCAGAGGTTTGAAGCTCCACGGGAAGCCTTGGGGCAACGGTGCCTCAGGTGTGGAATGACAGCTTACAGAAATAGCTCTATTTTCCTATTTTTCTTACACTTGCAATCCAAAAGAGAAGATAACATTTGTAAATGATAACAGCTGTTGCTCCTGCTGCGGCTGCATTCTGAGTCAATGACCTCTAGCATCAACGCTATTAAAAATGGTAATTATGTCTCCAGGTACAGCCTAGGATGTAGAACTTCTTCTAGAAAACAAAAGTTGTTCAAAGGTTATTATGTCCTTTTAAAGTATGGTCTCTTCTAATCTGATGCACATTGATTCATGTTTGAAAATCTCTCTGAATTAAAATCTAAGTCCGTAAACTTGTTGCATAACAAGATTTCTTCAGAGATCTTGCTTTAAATCAGTAATTCTTCAATATATCAAAGGATAATCACACCAGTATTTATTTTTCCCCACTCAGTCATTTAGATATAACACTGAGCAAAAGGTATAATAAAGTCTTATTTATTGTGAGCTTTACCAAACCTGAAGAACAATCATTCATCCTCCACATAAACTAACTTGCTACTGGTACAATACAAATAGCTTCATTCATTTGGATAAATTGCTCACCATACCTTAGGACTATCATTCACTTGGATAATGATATCAGAATTGTGGTAAATATCTCTTCAGGAGACCCACTGAGAAATAGATTTGGACCCTTGGAACCCAGGCAAGAAGAGTTAGGAATGAATCATCTGAAAATCTGATCAGAATTTAAAAACCAAAGGAGCAGAAGTTCGTACTCAGCAGCACTGAGTTATTGCCCTGTTAGCACAGTAGTGCCATAAATGTTTAAGAAAATTTGCCCTGAGTAGGCAACAGAAGTGTCTGAAATGAGTATTAAAACTAAGGAACTGGCAATGAGTCTCCTTAGTAGCGCATCTGCACAGATACCCGTCTATCAAGTACATGGATACTGCCAGGGCTTTTCTAGATAGCAATACTAAAAGGATAGTTACAGTTCATGGTGTAAGAAGCAATAGTTGAAGTCATTACAAAAATCAGCCTTCATGAGGCAAGGGGTTTTTGTCATAAGCAAGCATTTAAGTATTAATTATAATGATCGTGGAAGGTGCTCTGCTGGCTGCAAAATTAAAACAATAGAGATGTCAGGATTCAAGGCTATACTGTTATCTTAAGAAAAAACAAATAAAACTGATTTTATTTACTTTATTTGTGCTTACGGCACATTTCTCTTTGTATTTCTGGATGTTGCACCTATAATGCATATAGTAACTCAGCTATATCTTAATAAAACCCTCAGGGCTTGTTCTCCTAAAGCTGTCTGACATCCCCCATGGCAAAGCACTGTACTATCATCAGATAGCTAAACAGGCTTTTGAAGTTTTCTGAAACTGTTTCACTACATAATAGCTTCAAAGATTATTCTCACTTGATAGGTGAGAGTGGTAATATTGATTAAACTTCTCAACCAGCTAGCAGGCAAAAAGAATTCTAAATAAGCTCCACCTGAGGAGATACCAACACAGCCAGCGTCAATGCAGTACTGTGAGCGATCTGGATGCTGGGAGTCCTACAGGCTTCTGCAGTTGCACTGGGACGTAACATATTCAGCTGCTCTCAGGTTCTGTGCTTCTTTTACAGAATGAAGAAATAAGTCATGAAGATTTCTAGTCATTATTTCAGATTTGTTCAGAGGTTAGACAGATTGGCCTAAATTTTATCTTCCATGTGTGGTATCTTCTTCACAGCAAGAACTGTATAGCTATTTGTGAAAGCAAAAATGAGTTTATTTGCATAAAATTTGGGAAATAACGTATTATTTAACTAATCTTGCTGTGACTATGACAACCCTGACAGACAGACAGTTAATTGTCATACAAATCTTTGGTTTATAAATAGTTGGAAAGGCAGCCTCTAGTATTTCTCTAATCTACCAGGAATTACCATGGTACACCTGAATATCAGGAAGAGGTTAGTCAGAATGCTCTTGAAGGGAGCATTTATTTTAATTAGCTTCAGATCCAAAGGGGAGCCTAGGGGGAACCAGCAAAAGCATGGCCTTACTGAGCTTCAGCAAACAGGGAGACACTGCCGGCAAATGAGTGAAGGGAACAGCACTGCTCCACTCCTAAAATAGAGACTGCAGGCTCAAACAGAGCAGAGCAAAGTCAGAACATAATTAGAGTCTAGATAATCTCAGCAACAGAAAATGTGTTAAGGAATTTAGAGTTAAAAGTAGCTGCACATAGGACCAAAAGGTCTTTGTTATCTGCTATTACTTTACGTTAAGTGAAGAAGGGCTAGGGGGAATTCACTGTAATTTATTATTAGGCTGAAATTAAATTTAAAGAATCACTGGGATCTATTAAATGTGAGGTACAATCCAAAGTATCTGGGATATTCATACCACAAGAAGTTCTTCAAAACATTTCTCCTTTCCTAGTTACTAAGACTAATATTAGCTTCATATCAAATGTAATTCCATTTCAAATATTTTTTTCCTAAAACAGTATCCAAATTAAATCTCTCCTGCAAATGCTTCTGTTAAAAGCAGTTGTTTCAAATACCGGCATACCAACCCATATCTCCTCTGTTGAGGAGGAGAAAGAAAGGGAGTGTGAGGAGAGAATGTATACGTTAGAATTTACAAGCTCCAACTATAGATTAGATATCCTCTCTTCATTCTTTCACTCCATGTTGTTCATCTAAGTATCTCTTTTCTTCGTAATTCAGCCCTCTGTACATGTAATATACATTCTTTGTAACACAGTCCCCTGACTATTTGAACAAGAATTGAAAAAAAATGTTTAAGATTTCATTTGTCCAACCAAATTCGGACAAAGGTTTTAAAAACTCAGTAACTCAATTAACAGCAAAATGCTTGGTCCAATCAGAATTATTTTTGAAAGTTTCATTTTGATTTTGACCTATTCTTTAAAATATTATTATAAATTAAGATGCTTTGCCAGTTTTCAAACTTTCTCTTAACAAGAAAGCAACCCTTCCTGGAAAAAAAAAAAAAAGAAAGAAAGGAAGATCCAGTTCACACAATTTTAACAAATTGGCATTATTCAGTGTAAAAAACTTCCACACTATACATTTTTGATCAATTCTTATTTTAAGTAAGCACTTTTAGTTCATATTATATGAACTAGATCCTACTGCACTTTTATACTGCTCAAATGCCGCAGAACGGATGCAATCTGATTACATTCAACAGCTCAAAATTATTTGTCAAAAGTGCAAATAGAGCTAGGTTTTTACGGCTGTATCACCTATGCTTCTCCCCATTGGTCTGAATGCCAAGTGTGTCAGGGAAGAAAGAATTTTATCAGAGCAAGAAAGGAAAGTCCCCTGTTGTGGCTTTGCTAGGGACAGTTTTTGAGTGATGCAATGTAAAGCACCCCTGAAACTGCACTAAGGCAGGGCATGAACCACCACTGAGAACTGAATATCTGTAAGAGACCCTGTAACAGGAACTCAGAAAGAGTCCCTATCCCCTGTTTCTTTCTTTAACTTAAAGGAGCATCAGTGCAGGATATAACAGAGAAACTTGTTAATTTGATCATAGGCACAGCACAAGATAAAACTTTTGTAATATAAGGAAGTAAAGCTAGAAAGGAATCAAAGCTTGCCTATGGGAAAGTGAGACCAAGAAAGCCCAGTGATTTTTTTTTATTATTATTTTGCTATATGTTACAGTCTTGAAGAATCAGTCCATTGCAGATCCATGAATTTGGGAGTCATTACAAATGGTTGATTTGGACTTCTTTTCAGTAAACCCTTGGCTTTCACCTCTTTGCCTTACATCTGCAATTTCCAAATCGTTATTCGATTGCCAAGCTGTTGTACGCATTTCAGGATGCCAGCCAAATTCTAATAATGGCATCATTAAGAGAGAGCTACTGCAATCGTAAATGCTGCATTACTTTGCTCGTTTTGCCAATCAGTGATGTCAGTAATATCCTGTTCTTTGGGAACCCTAATTAAATTCTTTCATTGAAATAATCAACATTTGTGTTTCCAGCCACTTTACAAATACAGTAATTCCTTGTCTGCCAGCTGTGAGAATTTCCTACCCTATCCTCTCACATCAGCAGACTGGAGGGGGAAAAGTTCATTTCACGCCTATATAACGTATTCTTGGTTGAGATAGGTAACAGACATGTTTCACGTGTAGTACTAAAGTCTAAGTCACAAATTAGGACAGCTTGGAATAGACTCAAGTCAAATAAATAATTTTACCAAATACATTTTTAATTGACAAAGTGTCTTCAGGAACCACTGTCCTTCAATTAATAGATCAAACAGTTAATTCACTCATTGATGCAGGAAGAACATTATCAGTCCTCGTTTGGATTTAAATCAGTCAAAAGTAACACGCAATGTACTTCAATTGTAATGAAAGCTATTTGCAGAAAGTTTGCATACAAGTAGAACTCTGGTTCATGTATTCTAAGATATGAAATTAAGCATAAACCATGCCAACAAAAGAGATTAAAAAAGACGCCAGATAAACTTCAGAGGAATGTTCTGCCGTGCACTTTTGACTCTCTTAGTGATGTTACAATGCTTAATGGCTTGAACCTAGCGCCGATAATGATTTCTTTCATAAGACAGGCCTAATTGATGCCTGATCTCTCGGCTGAATCCACTACAGAGGTGAGCCAATACCTCACAGTAAAACCCCAGATAAAGGTTAATGCTAAGCAGAAAGCTGCTTAAAACTGCCGTACGGGGAATGTAAAGCACAGGAGCACAAGCACCCTTATCGGCCTGGGATCCACAGCCTGAAATTCTCTCGTGAAATAAAAGGAGCTATTCAAAAGATCCCTTTACAGAAAGGCTCACGGTTTTCTTGTAACATGGCTTTTCTACAGGAGATGGTGGTTAGAACTCTCCTTGCTGAAGGCCTCAGGTCTTGGAAAGCCTGAAAAGCTACAAACCCACCTGTTCCATTTTGCAGGAGGCTGAATGAGGCCACTTGCTTCCTCATCCATTGAAGCTTTGTCACTATGCAGAAAATAGTGCAGGATGTTACATACACAAAAAGCCTAGAATCAAACAAAATCTTAAGTAGGAAAGGACCTCTGGAGGTTGTCTAGTGCAACCTCCTGCTCAAAGCAGGGCTATTATCACTGTTAGATCAGGTTGCTCAGGCCTTGTCCAGACAACTTTTGAAAATTTCCAAGGTTGGAGACTCCATAGCCCGTTACAGGGCTTGATCACCCACACTGTGAAAATTTTTTTCTTTAAGTGGATTTTCTTTATGTAGTTTCTTGTCTGACTGTAGTTTCTTGTCCTTTTGCTGTGTACCTCTAAGAAGACTTTGGCTTGATCTTCTCTGTAACTCTCCGTTAGGCAGTAGAAGACTGAAATTAGATCTGCCCTTTGCCATGCTAAACAAATCCATTTCCCTGGCCTGCCTCCATATGTCATCTGCCTCAGCCCCCTAGCCTCCTGATGTCCCTTCTGTGGATTCTCTGCAGTTTGTCAATCCCTTTCTTTTACTAGGAGGCCAAAAATTTTACATAGTACTTAGGATGAGAACTCACAAGGGCTGGATAGAAGGAAATTACATCCCTTGACCTGCTGATTGTGGTGTTGCTGATGAATCCCAATATATAGTTTGTCTCCATAGTGATGAGGACAAGACAAGGACAACTTGTTCAATTTTTTGTCAGCCAGGAATCTTAGGTTCTTTCTGGTAGAGCTGCTACCTAGCCAGTCACTCCACAGCCTAAATTGGCGTGCAAGGTTATGTGAGGCTACTCCATCTCAAGTGCAGGACTCTGTGTTTGTCTTTTTTGAACTTCATGAGGTTCATAAAGTTCTTCCACCTTTAGGACAATCAAAATTTGGAACAGATTGCCCAGAGAGATTGTGCAGCCTTTATCCTCGGAGGTTTTTAAGACTTGACCGAATATGAGAAACCTGGTATCTCATATCTGATGCTGCTTGGAGCAAGAGGCCGGGCTAGAAACCTCCTAAGGTCCCTTAAACCTCAATGATCCTGTGAATGTGTATTGATCCATTTTTCAAGTCTATTGATATCCTTCTGAATGCTAGCATTTCCCTCCAGTGTGCAAACTGCTCTCCCAGTTGGTGTCATTTGCAAACTTGGTGAGGGTTCATCCAGTTGCGTCATTCAAGCTATCAATGAAGATGTTCAGCTCAGTTGGCCCCATTATTGACCACTGAGATATGCCATGCCATTTGCAATTGGTTGGAATGGACCTTTGTTGGTCCAGCCATTTCTCCACTCATCTTGTACTTTACCCATCCAAATGGGTAAAGGATACTACGGGAAACTATGACAAGAGTCTCGCCGAAGTCAAGATAAATGATATCTACTGCTCTCTCCACATCCACTGAGTTAGTTATGTCATCATAGAAGAAATTCAAGCTGGTCAGGCATAGTCTGCCATTGGTAGATGCGCACTGACTGTTCCTTCTTGTCCTTCCTTCATCATGAAAAAGGCTTCCAGGAGGACTTATCAGTAATTTTCTTGGGTACTGAAGTGATGCTGACCAGCCTGTAGATCCTCAGATCCTCTTTCTTGCCTTTTTTAAAGGTGAGCATAGCACTGCCTTTCTTCAGCCATTGTGGACCTCTCCCAGTTGCCACAACCTTTCAAAGGTTATAGACAATGCCCTTACCAATGACATTGGCTAGTTCCCTCAGCACACCTGCAGGAACCCTATCTGGTCCCAGACTTGTATATGTCCAGCTTACTAAAGTAGTCCCTAATTTTCTCCTTTTCTACCGTTGGTAGCACCTCTCTGCCCTAAACTTTTCTAATAGGCGCTGAGACCTGGGACGCAAGACAGCAGATGCCCCTAAAGCACAGAAGCCACTAAACAAAGTGGCTGAGCACTTCACTTTTTTCCATGCTTTTCATTACAAAGTCTTAAGCCAGATGACACAGCAGTGAACCCACATTTTCTTTGTTCTCCCTCTTGCTGCCAATTTACCAGCAGAAGCCTTTCTTGTTATCAACGCCAGCTGAACTTTGTCCTCCCTAGTGCCATGCCAGCATGCCTGGGTGATGCTTCTGTGTTCCTCCTGTACTCAGTCCTCACTTTCACTCCCATATAAAATAATATCATTTCAAAGGCTGGTGGTTAGTGCAGTTATTAGGTGGTAGAGGCTTAGGTTTTGGACCCTGTTCCAGAAATTTAGTTCTATAGTTTATCAAGTATCTGTTCATCAAATAGACTAACAGTACCTCTTAACTGAAGGCACTGATGAAGCTCCATTTTATCTTCTCTTTCTGGCCCATGGGGCTGGCTTTTTGTTCTATACTGTTGTTATATTTCTGATGAAGGAGTGGAGATCATCAGCTTAAACAGCATCCCCATGGGTAGGCTGCTCGAGACATGGGAGTGAGACATGGGTGTGAACGTTTTCAGGACAGTGAGGGACCTGGGCCTAAATTTCTGAATTTAGAACTGAGGAGCTTTTCTAACTACTGTCTTGGACTAGAAAAGCATACATTTTTCTCTAGTCATATTTTAGAAACAAATGGTAAGTGCTTTCCCTAAGGAGGCTGGTGCAGTTTGTTGGTATGTGAACTGTGAGGTTACCAGATGAACTGAATGCTTCAGAGGTGGTATAACACATACTAGGCAGATCTCAGGAGGATGTAGTAAAAGAGACAAGAAATCCCAAAATATTTCACTTGATGTAAAGATAAAAGTAATGTCCTAGAGATATTTTATAAGCTGGATCAACAAGATTTAAGATATAAGCTGGTAGTGATCTGAGCCAAACATGATCCCCAGATTTTACGCCTAAGTGACAGACGGCTAACATAGTCTAACAAAGTGCCAGATCAAAATTGCCTGTACCTGGGAACTGTGGAGATGGGTGGGTGCCCACAAAGAGGGGAAGAAAAAGGAGGGGGTTTCACTGATTGAGAAAATTCTGTGCCCTTTGGCAGACGCTGAAGAGCAGGAGCATTCATTCAGTGCTTCTAGCACAGGCATGAGTGAAGGACTCAGCCCATGAAGATGAGAGTGACTGAGAATCAGAGAGAGGAGGGTAAGCCCCAAACAACAATTGCCCCCAAATTCACTTGTTACTCTAAAGTTATAATAATACAGTGATTTTAAGTGCTGTAAGGATGCATTTTCAATAACAGCATGAGTAAAGCTTTAGATGGCATTGTCTTCCTCTGGCAGAGATAAAGTCACGAATTCTGAAAATGTACAAAATGAAAGAAGAACCAGGCTTACTGTGCTACTGGAACCAATAAGCTCAGAAGAAAAGGACCGAAAATTTGACTAGAAGAACTCACCGAAGATAACTCTTGAACTCCACCAACCTCATTTACCATTAAAAAAGGCAAGATTTTATGATTTCAACAGAGAAGCAGAAATAGAAAGGACATTCAAAGATCAATTCAGGATTATGTATTTAAAAAGTAACTTAGGAAAAGCTAACAGTGGTGTAAAAATAGTTTCTCTATATACAGGATACACCATTTTACATATTGCTCAGAGTTATCAGCAGAAATTTTTATCTCTTACCATATCAGATATGATCACTTTTTTAGTATGAGAAAGAAGGGAGGCAGAGACTAAAAGGTCTGGCGGTGAATCAAAGTTAGTGCTCTCTTTCTTACTTTCAGTGGTGGGAGAATGAAAGAAAATACCAATGAAAATATTCACTTCATGTTACCAAAGCAGAAGGCATGAGGCTATCAAACCATCAAATATTATTTAGTTCAAGTGCAAAGTCCCTATCAATGGAGTGTTAGTTAATTAGCACTAGGCACAGACATTTATTTGGATCACATACAAACTAGTGGGGAAAAAACATTGTTCAGATTGTTCAGATTGAGCAAGTCAGCTGTGAAGGCCTGGAAAGGCTTTTCTACTAGGAATAGGATCAAAAGAGAATTTCTGCTTCTTAAAGGACTTTTTCCCATTAAAATAATAATTTTACTGTCTAATTAACTTATAGAAAGCCTGAAGAATAGTCACAAATTTTACAAGTTACTTTAATAGATGAACAGAGATCATATGTTACTCTCTTCCTTTCTATTTTTTTGTGGCTACATATATCTTTTTACTTTGTTTTCCATCTGACTGCTGAGTCTATGTACCCTTTCAAAATGCACAGCCTTCAGTGATGCTATTAGAAATAAAAAAGGTACTAACTGAGAACAGCATTTGTTTTTAACTGTGCACTGGAAAAGACAAATCCCCTTGACACGCCTAGAAACAGCATGAGAAAGAACTACAATTTTTTGTGCCTGGCAAGAATGTTTTTCTTTACCTGGCATTCCCTGCCCATCTATTCCCCATCTGTGAACAGAGATGCTGAAATTTCTCTATGGCATGATAAATGGGTCTCCCAGAGCACATGTCGTTGGTGTTCCTTGTCACAGAACCAGCGGGATGATAAAAGCTATTGTTTCTGCTCCTAGGGGCAGCAAAATAATTCTTCACATTTGGTGACTGCTTGTCATTGATTAGACTAGTTATATGCACCTTATTTTTGAATTTCATTCAACTCAGGTGCCTGACTGTTTGTAAACCATATATTGCTTCCTGTATATGCTTTAAGTGAATAAAAGCATAGGACATATTGCACAAATCAACTAAGAACCATTTGTGGTTTCACAGAGAGACTAAATCTTTTTGGATTCATTCTAGTAGCATAAAAGTTGGGCAATACAGTTGCTGACTGGTTCCTGGCATGAAAGTCAAAATTAGGCTCCTTGGCTCCTTATTTAATGCCTACAGAGAGGCTTTCAGGGGGATACAAAACAGTAGAGAATCACCTAAAGTCAGTACATTCAGCACGCAGCTGCTTAAAATTTTCCAAACAGAAAATACGTAGTTTATGCATTACAATACTGTATAATTTTATACAATTTCCAAATAGATAGAGGACCTAACCAGGAAATGAGAAGCACATGAATTTTCTTCCTCACTTTGAAGAATGTGAATCTATGTTTCCCATTTAGAAAAGTTTCCTAACCATCAGTTCATAGGTTATTTTGGATCTGCAGGGGAAGGAGAAATGTAAAATGACACTTCCCACCTTTCTTGTTGAAATAGTTACTATAAGGAGTCTAAATCAGAGTTTAATGAGGTAAGAGAAAGAGTACTGGTGAGCATGACTGTAATCTAGGAGTCAAGTGTTTTTCAGGAAAGAGAGATTTACGGATCCCCCCCCCTCTGCTTCTATCAATCAGTAATTATATAAAACTCAGATCCACTCCTTAGAGAAATCTTTATTTAGTTGACTTCACCCATTCTTGACCTCTGTGGAGCCAAACTGGCTAATGTCTTCTGATGCAAATTCTGAGTTTCCTTTGATAAGTGAAGTGAAATACAGACATGAATTTTATACATTTGAATTCTCATTCCAGGTATATTCCTCTTTTCCATTTTTATGGAATTTACAAGGTGAATTCTTAGAGAATCTCAGAATTCACCTAATCTTTTTACAACTTTTAAAATACCAGCCTCTCACTACAAATAGAGGCATCTGAGCTGGATGCTGTTGCTAGGAGAAGGATTAATCCCTGCTAGCCAGTGCATCCATAATTATTAAATCCGATATTACTAAATATCCTTCAGTCAGGTAGACAAATGAACATCATACTGCTTGTGACATACGTTATTTTTAGCTTTCCTAGTCACCTACTTTTTAATCAGGAAATTTGGTCTGTGACAGAAGGGCAGCCATATGTATCAATATGATATAAGCATATTTACCACACCTACAAAAGCAATGCACAGCTCTGCCCAAGAGTGGCCAAACTGTTGCCATGAATACCTCATAAATAATAATTGATTGAGTTTTACCTCTTCCCTTTGATTCACAAACAGGTTACAACTTCTTTGTTGTGTTTGTTATTCAGTATAGTTGCGTTTATGTATTTATATGACTATTTCTTGGCTGAAAGGTATTTTATGATCAGTTAGTTGGAGATTTTCATATTTGTAATTGGAGCTGTCTGTACTGGATTCAACAATTATGTGATACATTCATGTGCCAAAATTGGTGCCAGAATCATGTTATTGGTATGAGGAACAAGGAATATAAATTTGAAATTGCTTTCCACATTTTAGTGTAGTTAAAATTTGTTACTCCGTGGGATGCACTAGCAAAAGAGTTCATCAAGCAAGTGAAACTCTTCAAAACTTTGCATATTTGTGTAAAAGGCTGTGTGGCATTCAACTATTGTTAGCAGTTCTAAATGTTGCAGATTGTATGCATTACAGTAGACTAGATAAATAAAAGGTGAGCACGATTTGAGCAATTACTTCAAATTCAAGCAATTTTGAAAAGGAAAATTAAGAATCAGATAAATTTAGGAAGAAGATTCTGTATCAGGAGCCATTTTCTCTGGAGTATACTATTACTTGGGAAATAATCTGCACATAAATGTGTGACTGAATATAGTCTGCAATAACGACCTCAAAGAAAATCTGACTGCCTATGTGTCATAATTTCATAAGTTAATAGTGAAATTTATAGTAATTCTACTTGGAGCCACTGGGTCCAGCACATTAGCTCTCTGTGACCGATTGTGTGATGGTACATACTACATCCGAAGTTAAAGGTCTTTCCTCTATTCAAACCTGCCCTAGTTTAATTGAAGGTGTGATTTCAACTCTACCAACAAGAGATGTGATAAGTTTGTCTCCTATAATTCAGTTTGCACTTCATGGACATTTTTCAAGTCATTTTCTTCTCAGGTTAAATCAACACATGCCAAAATTGCACTAAGTGCAACCTCACCGATGGACTGTCTAATTTAAATCACTTTTAATCAATATGAAACTAAGCTGGTAAAACTTCAATGTGATGTACACTGACAAGGCTGATAGTTGTAGTAAAAAATGTGATATGTTGCAGAGTAGCACACCTTTTGTTGATATGGTTTCTAGGTGACACACCCAACTGTGGGAATCTCTGTCTGAAAAGGAGGCTGTGGAGAAGGTTGTGTAAAAAAGCAGGATAGCTTTGCCTTAAATGGCTTTAAAAAATTTCCAGTCTGTACCATCTGAACCTTTTTTTCACAGTTCCTCAAATATGCTCTCACTGTTCTATTTTTTATTCCACAGGCTATGTCAAGTATTAAACAGTTTAATCCACCTACTCCTTGGTATTGCACAGTTTTCATCACTGAGATGCATAATTAGGCTTTGATTTGCAGTTTCTAATTAGTAGCAGAAGCATCAGCTAAGTAACGAGCTGTACTACAGAACTACCAGATTTAAGGAGGCAAGAGGCATAGTAATTTGAATTACCCTTACATATTGGTGGATTCTAAAATTGTAAGCACTTAGGGAAAAAGATATGAACATATTGCAGGCAAATCAGCAAAAAACATAGATTATAATACAGCAGAAGTTTTTTAAAAATGTATGTTTTAAAATCTAGACTTGAAAATCATTCTGAAATTTTGTAGTAATATAAATTGAGATTAAAAGAATAATTTGTTCAAAGATGTTACACTATCTCAAAAAAGATATAGCAGATAAAGAAAGGGTCATGTAATGAGAGAAGAAATTATTAGACTGCGTGTTGAAAGTGCCCAGTATTACAAAAATGGGAGCTCTTTTGAGACGTTACAAGTTTGTGCACGCTATCAGCATAAGAATTTCTTAAACTCCCATACCAGAGGAACAAGGAGTCCTGGACCTGTTTGAAGTCAGCTCCAATGCTGAAGAATGGGGATGGGAATAATTTCATCTCCTAAAAAAAAACTTGCGTTAATCCTTAGTTGCTGGAAGGGAGTCAAATCCTGATTCACCAAGTTTTATATCCCTTCTAATATCTTCTTGTTAGTACTATTTACTACAATAAACTTGTTCAGTTCCTCCTCGAGCCTTGCTAAATCCATGGATTCAAGGACTCATCCAACTGAATGTGACGGTTCCTTTTGTCTTCTGTCGTGAGAAGGGGAAGAAGAGACAATCTAAATTACTAAACTATTTAACTATTAAGTTCACTCTTATGTGCAGTTTTTCTGAGATAAACATTGCTAGGTTTTAAAACTGGTCTGAGATTAAAGTATTTCTCCCTGTACCATTTCTTGTCATTTCTCTCTGACCTCTCCCTAGGTTTTCAATATGCTTTTAGAGACTGAGTAAGAATTACAGTATTGTAGCTCAGAGAACAAACCATTAATTTATTGGTATAGCAGAATTATAATGTGTTCCTTACTACTACCCATCCTATTCTTTATTGGCATAACATCTTGTTTCCATTTTGTACAACTGCCCCTCATTAAACCAGACTCTTCATCCAGCTATCCTCCAAAACAGCCCAGCCCGTTGGCTTAGTTAATACAAGTACTTTGGAACCCTGTATAGCAACTGAAAAATTTATGTAAAAGCTCTGGAGAAGCCTAAGATCTTTCCTCCCTTCTACCACAGCAGGAAATAAATACTGCTTTCAGATCTCCTACAGGCCATAAATATCAAACCAAACTTGTCACCCCAGAAAACAGCGCAAAATATGAAGAATATGTAAGGCTTGAATTTACTAGGTCTGGAATACTGCCCCTGTCTATCCACTTGGACAAAAAGGAATATGAGCTTTTCCTTTTGTAAAATTTGGGTCATCCAGAAATGAAGCCACATTAGAAAGAAAGCAAAGACACCACTCGTATAGTTCAGGTCTTGATCAGGAGAACAGTGTTCACCTAAGTAGGTGAAAGGAGGCAGCTGGAACTTGATGCACCATGCTTCTAAGCATCTCCTTATTTCAGTTCGTGTAAGCTGTGTAGGAAATGATTCACTGGATCCTAAAGTGATTTTTCTTCGTTCGGGTAATAATCCTGAATTTACTCTTTCTGTCTTTTCTCCCTTAGAAACATTTCATATTTACCAAGCTCAAATTAAAGCCAAAAATCTTTAGATTCATACAAATTTCTGAAAGCAGAAAAATTCAGACCTCCCTTTCCAGTATCCTCTTCAGTACTACCCAGTACCTGTAACACAGCGTTAACCCATATGAGTTAGAATTACCCTAGCTGTCTCAGATACCAGCAGCAGCGTTACTGTAGCAATAAAAGCACTCAGGCACACTTTGTAGCCAGAGCTAAACTCCAGGCAACTGTAACATTATTCTTATCAGTACTTAAGACACTTATTTTAAAGTAGTTTAGGTTTGTCTTTATTATAGCAAGTCTGAAATAGCTCATTGGGGTAGCCAAACTAGACGCACTCCCTGTTGGTTGAGGTAGAGGAATGACAATAACCAGTTTCCCCCTTCAGAGCTGAATGCAGCTGTCTTGGCAACACCTCCTCAATTTGAAAGCTCATCGGATTCATCTTTGGCTAGAATCAGTTGCATTCGGATGATGTTAAAAGTGACTTCGTTGCAATCACTGAAGTTTTTCATCGCTTTACTGACTTTCATGCATTTGACATCAAATTATCTTCATGCCTCTTCTGATCAAGTTTACTTTTGAAATATTTGCAAACAGAAAGACCTGGTTCGTTTGCTCCCAAAAGACATCATGCTCCTCAGAGGAAGAAGCACATTGTGTGGATGCCAGTGTGCTCACAGGCAGTTTACTGTCTGAATTCAGTCAGGAGGCTGGTGTCAGTATGCACTGCACTGAGAAATACTTGAAGAAAACATAGCTTTTTCCTCCATTGTTAACCCGTTTACTGGCATGTACTTTAGCTTCCTCCACTCTTGCTGTATTTATGTAGGTACCATATGTTCCAGTATTTGTACAGGACATTTGGCACTCGCAGAAGTGGGGAACATAACAAAGAATGGTGTTATGGCTATAGTGATGTAGCAGGAAGAAAAGTAATAATAATATGCACACTAACCAGAGGCAGGCTATGCTTGTGAGGAATTTCAAATGTAGGCTTCTCGTGAGCTGTTACTGAGCAAGTGAATTGCTGAGAACTTACTGCACAAAATAATGACCTGATATCTTATAGCATCGTTATATGAATGTTCAGTTTTCCTTATGGTTTCTCAGGCAAGATGCAACAAAAAGAAAAATAATTAAAATGCGGATATGATAGTATAACCCTGTAGCCCTGCAATACAGTATTGCCGTTGCTAGTAACAGGACACAAGCTTTGTATAGAATTTACAAGGCCCCAGGACTGAGGTTTGTCAGGATTGCTCAGTTCGAACTTTTCTGGACCTGCCTCCAGCTTTGCTTTACTTGATTTAGCTGTGACAGCAATTTCTCTAATTGATTAAGTGTCTATGGCTAATTTATTTTACTGTTTATCTCTGTATACTACAACCACAGGTTTTATAGATAGCAGTAACAAGCAGTTATTTTATGTAGAATGAAGTATTTTTGACTTTAACATAATAATGCAGTGTAAAGAAACACAGGCCTGGTACAATAGCAAAAGGCCTTGAGAAGTGAAGGCAGGATGCAGTGTAAGGAAGCACGCACACAGGAGGGTAAGAGATGGGGCACAGGCTGGCACTGGAGACCTCATGCCTATAAATAACTCGCTCATGGTCAGGTAAAGAAATGTAGACCTGAAGCTGGACAAAATTGGTTTTAGGGGTAACGAAGAGAACACCTAACCTGTAAAAGGCACCATGTGTAATGTAAGGTGGAAGTGCAGACCAGTGAAGAAAGAGGAGATGTGTAGGAGTGTGTTAGTAAATGTATAAAATTACCCTAAGTGGATCCTAAAATGAGGAAGAAGAAACCATCAACATGAATATCATATTCCTCCTGGTGAAGGACTTGAGACGCAGGCAACCTGCAGTAACACTCCCACCTCTACCAGAGTGAAATCACCAATCTTAGGGCCCACAGGGGCAGCGGAAGTATGAGCATGACACCAGGAAGGGGTAGGAAATAAGTGTGTATACAACAATTTTAACTGCATTACTATTCTTTGTATCTTTTCCTGCAAAAGTTAGATCTAGACTAAAAATGATACTTCGTCACAGAAGAGCAGTCATTCCTCTTCTGAACTATGAGTTACTACATAACATAATGTCCTTCTCCTAATGAGCAACTATCTCAGGAAAAACAAAAATTTAATGCATAACCATTGACAGGCAAAGACATTCAAAAAAGGTGATGGAGAAAACTGGATTTCTTAAATCATTTCCTGAGCTCTAAATAATGAAGCCTGTTTTTTAGTTTTTATATAACTTTTCAATGAATGTGGGATTACCTCATTAAAAAAAAAAAAAAACCTTTCCTACAATTACTATTTCTTAGTTTCCTAGTTATCTTAAATTCTTCATGCGATTCATTCAAATGAAACCTAAGAGCAAGGAGAGGAGGAGCAAACAGGGCAAGCAGTCCTTCTGATACAAGTTAGAAGGATCAGGGAGCATATAAACAAGGCATAGACGATGTAAATAAGTTTTTTAGATAGATCTGCTAAAATATTGAATTTAGGTTATCAGAGACACTGAGCAAAATTATTCAAATCTTTTAATTAAGCAAGATGTTCTATGTATAAAAATGTGGTTAGAAATAAAGTACCATATCTATTCTCAGCTATATAACTGTTTTCCTCTATAAAATGGTAAATACTAGCCTAGCAGAGGGGGCTTTTTAACCTACAGAGATAGGAAGAATTTTTCTTTCCTAACACTACCCTGGGCTGCAGATGCTTTCAGGACTCAGCTATCTATTTTTTTTTCAGTTATAACATCTCCACGGATGATATTTCAATGGCAGGAATTTGCATTCAGAGATGGTACAATGTTATTTCTGGAAATAAGGGATAGGCATGTGGGGAGTTTTTGGAGCTGGATTTGACAATATTGAGAAACAGGAAGCATGCGTCCACCGGTTGCTACTTGGTTTCATAGTAAGAATAATTAAAAGGCCACACATACAGCCTCTTCGCAGCACTTTGAAAACAATGGCAGTTTGCCATAGTCCTTTTTCAGCTGTTGGTGAACATTGTTGCCTTTGAATTGCTGGCTCCTCCTTGCTGTCTAGCAGACAGTTACAGAGCAAAGCTTTCTGTAACCTCTCGGTCTAATTTAATCACAGCTCAAAGGTGGGCACTCAACCAAGCACTTGGGAACCTAAAATGCTATTGAAGTGCTCAGGAAAGCGATTCAGGAAACCTCACCTGACTTGTTCAGGCACTCAAGACACCTTAAGAATCTAAAGTTTCAGGCTTTTTACAGTCTATCAAGAGGACGCAATGGTCTTTCAAGAGGTGAAGAGTAAACCTATTTGTCTGTCATTTTGCACGAGTCTAGCTTTAGCCTCAGTGCCTTAGTGAAAGTGCACTTGGTACCGAGGGGGTGATCAGATGACCAGGCCTCGGCTGCTGCTCCTCTTGGTCCTCTCAGCCACCACAACCACCTCCTCTGCTGCCCCTTCCTTGCATTTTCCACTGCTCGCTGAAATATTCTACTTAAAACAGAACAGAGGTTATAATTTGTACCTTCTATGAGGATAAGCCTGACTTGTGCTCAAATAAACATTAATAATCCAAAACTCCTCAGGTTAAAACCATCATCTTCCCTCTGTTTACACTCTGAAATTTGAACAGGCTACAGGCTCCATCCCCAGCTGTTTGCAGAACTAGCAGTGAGGTCGATTAAAGTTCTCTGCATAGAAAAGAAAGCAGAATCTGCACTTACCACTCCAAGCTTCATTTCTAAAACTCTGCCTTCCCTCCACAAGGAGCTATTTGAGTAAGTGGTTTCTCTGCAGGCAGTCTTCAATGGCCCTGTCAGGAAACAAAAGGGAAAACAAACAAACCAACCAAACAATAAAATGAGAAATAATAGGTAATAAACAAGGGAGTGCAGCAATCTAATCCGACTGTATTTTCTATTTTTGTGCACTGGATATGAATCTAGAAGGGATGTGAATCAGTTAAGGCTGAAATTGGCCCTAATTCTTGTTGTTAAAGTCTCTCTCACTGAGTCAGAGATGCAACTGGAAGGAGAAAAAAAATTTAGTTGAACACTCACCTCCCAGTAGTAGAGAGTGAGGTCACTGTTTTTGCTTTGGAGGCTTTTTTTCACATGTGACATCCTAATATATTGTAAAAAAAGCTCCCTCTCTCTATATACATATATGTATGTATATTTTACACACACACAAAATGCATTTATTTAAATTTAAAGAACTCAGATAATTAGCTTGCAGTTCCCATTCACTGGAATACCTTATGCAGTCAATCTATGTGTGGCCCAGGACCAAATCTTCACATGATGTTGAACTAGTAGCATACCAGCAGTGCCATTAAGTTCTCGATAAGTGTAAGTTTTATGGAGAAAAGCAGCAGAAATAGGGTGTACACACATTCTGGCTGGCTTCCACTCAAATCATTCATCCAAGGTGTGGTCAGCTGTCGTAACACTGCAGACAGGTACTGAAGCTTTGCTTACAGGACTGTTGAAGCGTAAAACTGAACATTCACAGCACTTGCCCTAACCAACAGGATAAAGAATTTTGTTTTATGTCTTCTGCTTCCATATTTATGAGCAATCAATTTACTTTAACAGAAGGATGAAATAAGAGAGCAAAGAGCAGGTGGTGCTGACCACCACAAACTTTTGGGATGTGTCTGTCAGCCCAAGTTCTGGGTTTAGATTCTTCACAATGCAGTTCTGCTGCATGCCATTTCTGCTCTCCTTCCTCCTCTAATCTCACCCTTGTTGCATACTGTGTGATGCTTATTTTGATCCCATTCCTTCCTCCATAGTAATAGCAAAGCATTCTCTAATGGTTGTTGGTGACTTGTTTCTTGGTGAAGGCTTGGCAGGCATTACCTAAGTTTGACCTTACTAGTGGATAAGATGTTTCACCTTTTCTTCCTCTAGGTGGCATGTCCCAGGAAGAAAAAAAGAAGGTAGTTTCAGTTATTCCTGAGAGAATGAAATAAATTGTTTTTGTTCCATTTGATGTCTGCTTTGATATGCATCTTTCCCATTTTGTGTGACTAGCAGGTCACACAGGTAGGTTTGGTGTTCTGAAAAGTGACCTTTCAAATGAACCTCTCAAAACTGGGCAATCTTTTCACCTTTTGCCATAATGCAATGTTCTGTCACTGGATACCTTTGATTTTAGAGTGAAATATCTCATCATTAGACAATCTCTGTTTTGCAAGATCAGCTAGGTTTAACAACAGTGAGTTATATGCTGAATAACAAGGGTCTTTCCTGATTAAAAAAATAAAAAATTATAAAGAACTTCTTGTAAGAAGAACAGGTATGACATCATCCCCCCTAGAAACCTCTTTGCATAAAAGTATCACACTTACTTTACAGTGACACTTGCCATACTATGTTGATGTCCTCAGACACTACAATAACAATAATATTGGGAACTTTTCCCCTGGCCAAAAAATAGTGAGATCTTAATAACTCTGTAACGGCTTTTGACACCAAACATTGTATTTCAGCAGAATATAACCTGCTCTTAATTAAACTAGTTCCCCCAGAAAGAGGTAAAATCTAGGTCCATTTTCCTTATACATTTTTTTAATTCTAATTCTTCACTGGTAATCAGTTATAAGTCTATCCTTAGATGTATTTTATTAGTCAGAATCACTTTTAACGAATTATGAGAGAATTCTTGTGCTGAACAAACTCAGGAAGGGAAGGGTTGTTTTTATATAACTCTTTACATCAAAATACCTCTAATAGCTGTGCATTATTTCTGTGGCTTACTGGTGTGTGCAGGCTCTTTTACTCACTTTTACCAAATTCTGAGTATAAGCGGTATCGATTTGTATTAATGAGACAATGTGACAGGCAGATAGGTCTTACTCTTTAGCACCCTTTTCCAATCTCAAACTACAAATTGCCAAGCTAGAGCAGCTATTGAATAGTGTGCCTTCATTCAATGACTTCTAATTACTTTTCCAAAGATCATTTGAAGTAGTTGGTCATAATAACTTCACTGTATTTTCATTAATAACAGCCACTTTTGCTTTAAAATTAAACTAAGATATGGGAGAGGGAGAAGGGAGAGAGGTGAAAATACACTTTCTTATCACTTTCTTTTAAAAAGTTTTGCTTAAAATTTCAGCCAGCAAAGAAGCCTGGACCCAAAGAAGGTTTCTAATTACAATTTCATTGAACTTAAGGAACTAAACTTATCACTTAAATATTTATTCCCATGAACACAAGCATTCTTAACTGACTTTGTCCCAAATTTGTAATCTGTTGTGGGATTCTCATGTTAGCCTTCTTTCAGTCTTCCTATAGCTTGTTGTTTCACAGACACTTTCTGCCTGCATAGTCAGTTTGAGTAACATTTATTAGGTCTGGAGAGTAAAAGTTGTGTATTTTGGCCATTAGGCCAATTATTTCAGACTTACGAAATATCTCCTATATTCACATAAAGTCTTCAAAATAAAATTGGCTTAATTTTTGATAAGTTTGAATATCCCTAAGTCCTACCTAGATTAGAAAGAGTTCCAACCATGAAACATTAAAACAGTGCTACAGTTCACAGAATCAGAATACGTGAGGTTGGAAGGGACCTCTGGTGATTATCTGGTCTAGCCCCCTCTGCTCAAGCAGGGTCAGCTAGAGCAAGTTGCCTAGGACCATATTCGACTGAGTTTTGTATTTCTGCAAGCATGGAGACTCCACAACCTCTCTGGGCAACCTGTTCAACTATCCTCACAGAAAAGTAGTATTTTCTTATGTTCAGATATAATTTCCTGTATTTCAGTTTGTGCCCATTGCCTCTCATCCTGTTACTGAGCACCACCGAGAAGAGTATGTCTCTGTCCTCTTGACACCCTCCCATTAGATACTTATACACATTGATAAGATCCCCTATGAGCCTTCTCTTCTCCAGGCTAAGCAATCTCATTTCTTTCAGTGTCTGTTCATATGAGATGCTTTAACCTCTTAATCACCTTTGTAGCCCTTTGCTAACCTTGCTCTGGTAAATCCATATCTTTCTTGTACTGGGGAGACCAGAACTGGACACAGCGCTCCAGATGTGGCCTCACCAGAGGCTGCAGTTCTGGCAACATTCTTCCTAATGAAGCCGAGGACACTGTTGGCCTTCTTTGCCATGGGGACACGTTAATGGTCTATATTCAACTTGCTGTCCACTAGGACCCCCAAAACCTTCTCTGCAAGGCTCCTTTCATCTGGTTACCCTCTAACCTGTTGTCGCACATTGTTGCAGTTACGTTGGTGACAGAAGAGCAATAAAACCCATAGCTATAATCCATCCCTTCAGAACTTCATCCGAAGGTGAGATATAACGGAGGCCACCTCAAACTCATACCTCATTTGATTAGAATTTCTGAAAACCAGGCCATAGAGAATAAGGGTTATCTCTGCCTATACTGCTATTTTCTTTTTCCCTACCTTTCTTTCTAAGCAATGGCTTTAATGAATGCTTAACTACTTGGCTCTGTGTCTCTGAGAGGAGAACGGCCATTTTCCCAACCTCAGCTTGGCTTACCTTTATTTTGTTCAAGAAGTACTAATTCCATTTACCAAGAAATGCAGCTGGAGGGAGAAAGTCATATTATGCCCTGTAGACATCATATAAAGAAGCTGAGATAATATCTCTACCTTTTGTGTACCACTCCCGTTGCACCAGAAAGCCACCACATACCAGGAGCCAGTGAAAAACTTTCAGGACTATTGAAGCCTGCAGACTATCTCAAAAAATTTCTACCCTGTTCTTTCATATAGCAATTTTTGTTTTTGTTGTTGCCTTTTTGTAAGTAGGATACAGTGGAATACATACTAAACTAAATAGTTCAGAATTTCCTAAATCCACTTGAAATATTATTATTAAAAAATAAAAAATAGAGATTATTAATTATTAGTAGGAAGTCCACACTAGAAGATATAACACAGGGACACTAAATTAAGAATGTATTGTGTTCTGGATTCTCCAGCATTTAAAGCACTTAAACTAAGGTACTCTCTGGGAAGGAAAAAAAAAAAAAATCCTTCCTGTCCAGTCAGACTCATAAATATAAGAGGAGATACTGCTGAATTCATGATCACAATTAAGAAATTTGTAGTTTTTTTTTCCTAACAGTGTCTCTGCTGCCTGCCTCCTATCATTGATTCCTTTTCAGATTAAGGATGAATTATGTGCTTATTGAAAGGATTTGTCACTTATAGACACACATTTAACATCTAAATAAAATTATTTCCTATTCTAATAAAGAAAACTGGAACCATTCTGGGATAGGTATATAGGTATAGGCAATTTTTCTTTTCTTTCTTGTTAATTCACCTAGAAGTACCAATGACTTCCTTTGTAATCTCTCCTTGGTCTGAACGTACTGTGTTGATATGCGTTAATGAAAACGGGAATGGTTACCTTTTCACTTTCTACTTGTTAATAATAATGATAAGGATATATCGTTCTTACATATAAAACGGCCAAACCGCATATACATTGAAACAACCCACATTGCATTAAAATAACACATATATAAAACCAGAACCTTCAGAACACATTATTTAATTTTCCTTCAAAATCCTGGCCTGTGGGCTGTTATTATTTTTGTATATGGGAAGAATTTCATGGTCATTTTCCACTTTCTTTCATTCCAAACACAGTTCATTAATGTGGGAGAATGCTAAGCCTTTTGATGGATTTACACACTTTCATGATGTTGCCCAGACATATCCTTACTACGACCTTTTATAACCACCCAGGCTGTAAAAGTCATCCTCTGCCAAAAAAGTTAGATTTTTAATAAACCTGGTTAATGTCATAAAAATGCAAAGGCAAAGAACAGAATATCAACTTCTTATAAGGATTTTGCCTTTAATTCTGCAGGAGGAGTGGCCTACTGTTTTAATGAATAACCACTAAATGGCTGCTGTGCTAGTGAATATTGGTTTCAGCAGGGGCTACTTGTCTCCTAGGCTAACATTTACTATATGTTAAAAAGATTCTCCTGCTGAGCGACTTCAGCAAAAGCATTACATTAGGACTACAGCCAACCTTATTGGGATTAGTAATTCCCCTTGAAAACTTCTTTCAGTTTGCACTGCGAAGTGTCAAAAGCAAAGTAAAGTTTTGATTTGGCAAAATTAGAATCAATGGCTGCAGATTACAGAAGTGTGAGAAATGCTTAGTTCTTTTCTCCCATAGTTATTCACACTGCACAGAATATATGAGGTAACAGATTACCTGGTGGAAAGCATCCTGCCCCAGTAGCACTGCAAATACATCCTGCATTCCCATGTCACTTACTATGACTGTATCACTGCATATACTTTCCCATGCAGATTAGGGATGAGGCCTGCCTGGTCCTGTAAGAAGCAAAGAACTCATAAAGACAATATAACACACGTTCTTGTTTCCCTCTATTTAAATCAATGGAGCAGCCTCGGCTTACACTAGTTTGTGCATGCCTTTATTACATTTGAAGCATAAATCAGACCTGATTTTCCTGCCCCTACAAAAGTTAGAGGTTTTGCTCCAGCCTTATTTTCAATTTTTCCTCCACTCTGGTTACTAGTAAGCTGCATAACGTGTTCACATGTCCAAATCTAAAACTGAGGGCTTTTTTAAGAGCTCATACTGAGGCTACCTAATTTTAGTGAAGGTTCCATGGGTAACTTCATTTCTGCTCTTTGATACTGTTAAAACCGTCCAGCTCCTGCAATGAAGAAATGGCAGCAGCCTTTCAGATTAGACATTCCTGCATGTAGAATCCCACCACTTCTTACCATCTACCACAAAAGACAGAGAAGATAACAGTGACTTTTCCTGTTTTACTTATAAGTACAGAGAAAGTAAAAGAGAAGAAGACTTCATGATCTGATCTTTGAACGTTTCTCTCCATCATTGAACATGAACATCTGAAAGAGTTTTGACATGAATCCTAAATCCATAATACTTTGAAATAACCCAGCCTCAAGACACCTTACTGTAAAAGGACAGACTTATCTGAAAGATGAGAAACATAATTTTATACCACTTATCTTAATTAGGCAGAAAAGGAAGGATGTAGGCCTCCCAAATTTAAGGTAAATGACTGAACCACAGCTGATGGGTTTTAGGCAAGAAAGGCATCACAACTCAGCTTTTCTTTTTGTTCTGTTTGTGAGAAAGATTAGATGACTAACCACAGCTGCGGACTCCCTGCTGAAGGATGAAATTTCCTGCCATCATCTAATTAACTACAAGGAGCAGAGAAAAGGCCTTACCCTGCCTTTATTGATTTGTGTAGTAGGATTTGCTTGTTTTGAGGTTTTTGTTTATTTGCTTGCTTTACCTTTTTGTCCCCAGATTATGTCTCTGTAACCTAAAGGAGTGGCTGGGTGAGGTGGAGCACTCTGGGAAGGGAATTGGGCTCTTCTATAATTCCTGCCTGCTCAAGGTGGCATAGGTGGCAAGGTAGAGAGTCACGGCAAGGAGCGGGCAGAGAGGAAGAGGGTGCCGACAGCTGGTCTCAAAGAAGATTTGGTTATAGGCCACAGTGCAGAGTTTGTTACCGCTTAGAAAGCTACTAAACTGGCTGGAAACAACCTGGCAGGACCTTCCTGCAAGGTCCTGTGATGGGGAAAAAGCAGTGTATAAAACCTTCATCTCTGTTCTTTCTCCTAACTACTTGAATTTTTCACATTTAAAAGGCTCTACTGCTAGTTTTCTTTGAATTAAAATTGTTTTTTTGTGTTAAGATATCTTCCATTCTTTAAAAGACTACTGATAGTATTCTATAATGTGAAGACCTAGGCAGATCCACTTTAAAGCTCTAGTTACTTTGGGGGGGTCTGGCTGGAATTAGATTAAATAATTTTCCATTTACCTTATTAATATCTGACTTGATGATACCTGCTTTTACCTGCATTTTCCCGAGCACTTCATGAATACAAACTTGAAGACTAACCTACAACTAAGAGTTCAAGCAAGTAGCAGACAGCCTGAAAATCAACTGCTGCCATTCTCAGACTAAGTCCTTGGAAGGATTCAGCATAGGTCTCAAAAGGAAAAAGCTTAAATTAAGCTTCATTTTCTGTGTTTCTAATCTGTATAAACATCAACATAACAACTTTATTCCTAAAGCTGGATTCTTCATCGCTTTGCAGTTGTGCAAAGCTCATATTCAGACTATACTCATGCTACCACAAGACTAGTAGTATTTTGGCTCACTTTGTGCTGGCATGAACGATGACAAAATAGCAGGTAATGACAAATCAGCTCAACAGATAGGTTTCCTAGGAAACGATCTGAGCTTTCCCAATATCAAATTGGAAAAAAAAAAAAGCAAATGGTTGTATGAATTTTTCCTTCTTTTATTCCCATGATGGTTCTAATGGCTCCTCTTATATCATTTCTCTATCATCAATTGGAAGTCCTTGCCAGAAATCTGGATGAATATCCTCTGAATATTACAATACATTGTAATAATCTCCTATGGTTCTCTTCCAGGTTAACCAGCAAATGGGAAAGGAAGTTATACATTTTATACAGAAATATATATAAGAAGATTTGTATTCCATCATCTTCTGAGAGACGAACTTCTGGGAATTTTGTCATAAAACACTGCCAGAAAATCTGAAAATCTGTTTTTTGTTTAAAGCAAATAAAACTTATATATAAAATCCCAGAGAAATACTGCAGATAAAAGGGTAAATTCTATTTCTAGGATAAGTTGTTTCTGAATTTAACTTCATTTCATTAATAAGAGTTGAAGAAGTCTTTAATGAACTTGGCATAAATACATTTCCCTGAGCTGGAGCAGTAAATCAGAGGAGAATTCTTTTTAAAACAATGTAACACAAATGACCACGTCCTAAGCTAGATTGAACTGACGGCCGAGATTTTACTTTGTATAACTCTACTAAAACAAACAGAATGTTTTTATTTATTGTTTCATGTGTTTTAAAACCAGAAAGTGTAAGTACAACTCTCATGTCTGAGTTGCTAAGGCAGATAGGCCTTCATTGTTTCACCTAGTTTGGTTTGAAGTTGGTTATATCCTTTAGAAAAACACACACTATTGATATAAACTCCACAGTAATGGAAAATTCATCCACACCGAGGTCATCCTAATGATTAATTGCCGAAATGTTTTTAAATGAGTCCTTTTCCCTGTTGGTCTGGCTTCAGCTTTAAACCAGATCCTTCTGCACTGCTTTCTTTCTTTCTTTCTTTCTTTCTTTCTTTATTGCTATATTAAAATGTCAAGAACTACCTACTTCCAGAAACTTAACCCTGTGCTAACTCTCTGCTCAAGTCATCATTTAAAGCTCTCTTGGAAAAAAATAATCACATTGGTCTTCCTAGGTCTCTCCAGGCAGGTTGGGATCTCCAGACAATGACGTGGGCTAGCAGCCCTTGTTGTTCCTCCTGGAATCCCTTCTAGTTTGGAGGAAGGGGAAGTGATTTCCTGCCTTCCAGCCAGAACTGGCAACACGCTATATACAAGGCGCAATTCCATCCTGTGCAAGGGCTAGTTCAGAGCTGTGTTTCACTGGCAAAAAAAACAGGTGTCACCTTCCTGTGAGTTATTCAGTCTGCTGTGAACTGACCGCAGATGTGACACAGTTTACTCATTTTCCTGTGCCTTCTTTGGCCTTTTCTCTCCTCCTTGTTACTGTTTTGGCTCTTGTATCTGATAAGGATGTTTTTTGCAACAGATGAGGAAAAGGGTATTTGTTTCATTCATACATGATGAGTAGCAGGTAGGTGGAAAAAGGCAGATCCTTTCTCAGGCACTTTAGCAGATCATTAAACAGAAAACGAAATATTTCTCCGGATCCTAGCAGTTGATAAGCCAGCTGAAAAAAAACCTGATCCACATTTTCTGTTGAACCTAAAATGTCAGGCATAGTAAATACTGCCTGAGTTTTACTGAAAATTCTAGACTAATTGTATCTGGTTTAAAATACAATTACAAAGAGAGTTAAAACAAACAGCATCTAATTAACAAATCTGCAGGCTGTATGAAGCAGAAAATTATTGTGAAAATGGATGACAACAGGAAAAGCATGCTGATATTTCCCAGAAATAGTGTTCAATGTTACTTTAACACGTTTTTCCACAGAGTACTTCTGCGCTGAAGCACACTGCTTTTACAGGTTTTCCTCTGTTTATTCTTCCTGTACTAAGATTTAAAAAAAAAAAAACCTTTTTAATCTAGTGGTAGTCTGTATAATGGCTTCTCTGAGTCCTGGATCAGGCCTTATATGAGCAGAAAACAGAGAAAGAGTCTTCTGAATTTCATGTAATGCTTGCATTATAAAAATATTTTTATCTGTAGTACAAAGACACTCTAAGGAGCTAGTTGTGATTTGCAGTTTCTAATTATTTAGTTTAGGAGAGCTTTATATTTCATTTTTTATATTTATGTAATTTTCTCCTGAGAGCAGTTCCCGACATGAGCAACACTCCTCTGTTTCCATAACACTTCAGAAATGTGCTGGGCTCTTGCCCCTTCCACCTCTTTGTCCCCAGGGAGCTATTTGACTCAGATTTTACTACTGAGAGTGAATTTGGCCATGAGCGTTATGTTAACAATATATTAGCTAAGATACACATGTTATAACTCAAGCGTGGTGAGCCTCTATCCTACAATCCCACTGTGCCCCTGGGCTTGCAGCTAAGCACTTTGCCATCTGAAGCACTCCTTCCATTAGCTAGAGAGCTTGGAGCGTTATTTTTTTCTCTTTTCTGATGGTATGTGGCTTTGTTTTGTTTTGTTTTGTTTTCAGTTTCTGCCTCCGTTAGCTATGTAAAGATATGGATCTGTTCATGCTTAGTAAGGCTGCTGCCTTCAAAGAATAGTCTGCAGTATAGAGAAAATAAGAGGGTCAAAAAGTGCTCCATTAGCAAAGCTTTCCCTAATCAGCTGCTATATAGATGTAATATTTCCAGCGGGTCTTTTTATGTTTGTCCTGAGAGCTTGTACACTTTGGTAATTGCTGTAACTTTCTCTTATGCTTGAGATTGCTCAGTTAGGAAACTGGAATTCAGAAAGAATGCAGAAAAACACTAGCAATGATTTGCTTGTACATTCCCAGTATTTTTCACCAGAGGGTCTCAGCATGTTTTGTAAATATTAATTAATTACCTGATTCTAGGAGGTAAACACACATTATGCTCTAAATTATACAGCTAAGGAAATTGAGTTTCACCCAATACCAAGCACTTGCATTTTGAGAGGTTGAGCAACCACTGGTCCCACCAAATTGGAACTGCGGGCATTCAGTACCTGCAGATACCCTCCTGCAAGGCTGCACATGAAGAACACTGCAAAACTGGAAGCAGCCCTAGAGTCCTGACTCCCAGCCCCTACTCTCATCAGATCATCGTCCTCCCCACAGTTAAATGAAAATTAAACTGATAGAGACAAACAACATGAACAAGACCAGACATCTTCAGTTCCTGACCATTGCCAAATTATTGTTAACAGGTGTCTTAACACAGGCTAGTTAATGCTTATTATCAGAGGTTGCAATGCTTTTCTATTATCTAGAAGAAGCATTGAGAACCTGACATTTACTTTTCAAGGAAATAGAAAAAAAAAAAATAACACTTCTAGTCCAGCAGAAAAAAATAACCCTGACTCTCTCTGACAGTAATATTCCATGTTGGTAGCAAAAAGACTCTGCTGGAAGTTCTGCAGCTAAAAAAATTTCAGCATAGGGGAACTTCTGGAAGCCACCTCTGTGCATGACAGCCCCAAGCAGCTTCCGGGGTGGGAAAGTTCTCCCAGTTATGGGTGGCCTCCCCATACTGATTCCATATGCATGACCCCAATTTCACTCAAAAGGTGTCACTTCTTGTGACTACAGAGGCTGATCAGTCACACATTCCTTGTTGGGTGACAGGCACTGCTAGCAGATAAAGGCACAGGTAACTCTCTGGTACACACTGGGAGGACACTGCCACGTATTCTTGCAAGACGGGAAGAGATATACACTTGGAATAAAGCCTGCTTTTTTACTTTTAACACACTGGAAGAATCCTTTCTACGTGCAGCCACAGGTATTGGGACTTACAGCATCCTTTCCTACTCCTTTACACTGTGTGGTGATTTCATCCATTTTCAAGTAGAGCACACTGAAGGTACCAAGTAAGCCCAGAGAGAGGAAAGAGAAAGGATTTGGTATTTTTTTAGATTTTTTAGATTTAGTGATGGAGAATTTTTTGATGTTTATGCATTTTATTCTCATCTGTTCAGGTGGTTCCAGATTTTAAATAAAAATTACATTCCTTTCATCTGACAGAGATGCACTAAGAATGCAAATATCCATCACAGAAGTACCGCAACATGCATTTTCCCCAAGACCTTGTTCTACTCCCTGCTATTTTGCTAGAGAAGCAAACAAAGACTGTAAACACTGTTTGGCTATGGATCTTGAGATGATTTTAGGGATGTACACTGTCTGACATCTGAAGCCCTTATAGGATATAAGGTTTCATAGCATGAAGTTTACATGCATTTTCCCACTTTCAGAGTGCTTCTGCTATAGTAATGGAAAACGCTCTCTTTAGACAGTTGGAGTTTGTATTAACCACTGTTTTCCTTCCATGCTGTCTCTTCTATGCTGGCACACAGTTTAATGTTCTTGTAATAAAGTAGGGACTTTATTAACACATACAGTTTCTACAGCACTTTTTTTCTCATTCAAAGCGGGAGATGTGGTTTAACATAGCATGAGCTGCAGTAATCTTTCTCATCCCTGTTTTTGTAGGTAACAGGAGAAGGAATGAGGGGGTTGTACAGAATGGAGGCTTTTATGAAAAGCCAAACAATGTTCATCCATTCATTTTTCCAACCTGATATTTGTAACTAAACACTGCTAGAATGTAGAAGTTATCTCTCTGTATGTGTGAATTTAAATGACTTCTTATGGCATGGACAACATTAGTTCACTTCTCTTCTTTAATTTATAGCCCAGAAATCCCTTGAGCTGTTTGTTTTGGTCTCTGCATTATGAGCTCTCCAGGCTAGACAGCATAATATCTATGTATTGCACAGCACAGAACACGCTGTCAGTTTTAAGCAAATACTAAATAACAACAACATCAAGTGTTATGCACAATAAAATATCATTTTCCTGGCTGTAAAGTGAGACTGGCAAAATTCCAAAGGTCTAGAGGCTCTGTCTGGATAAACATGTTAAGTCAAAACAAAACTCCAGGGACTTGCCTTTGCGCAAATCCTTCTCCCCAGAATGTTTCAAATACAACTGTAAAATCAGACTTTAGGATTAATAGCTGGATAGGAATTTTTTCCAAGTTTTGAATGTCTCAGTTCAGCTAGTTGCAAATACTAGGGCTGATGTCAGTGTTACAAGAACATTTTCTAGCATCATATTTTTAACATGAAAATGTGTTGAATCTTGGGAAAATATATGTTGTTGTTAGTTGCTTTTATTGTAAGATTCCATGGAAGGAGAATTGGGAGAAAAAAAAAAAAAAGGAGAGATTGTGATATTTTCCTTAGTTTCCGATTCAGACACCATAGCTGAGGCTGCTCTCTGGAAACTAGACTATGACTAGAAAACTTGAAAGAAATAACTCTCTGCATGATGCTTGACCTTCTTTCTATCAAGTCTTGTATAAATGCATGTAAATGTGTTCAGGTTCCACATTTTTGTTTTCTCTAGTTGTGGAGCTGCCTTGAAAGATCTCAGACATATGGTGTTATCTCAGTAGAGAGATGGTACTGGTGTTGGTATGGAAGAAGAAATGATATTTCCAGCTGAATGTTGCACCAAAACTCAAGTATAATTTTGAACTTTAAATACCGATTGGGACTCCAACCTCATGCATGTTGCTGTAAAAAACAATGTAGAGTCTACATTGCCTGTTAGTGACAAAGAGACTTCTTGGAATCTCATTTGTTAAAAGGCATTAATTCAACAGCTAGCCTTTCTGCTGTGAATTAGTTATTATCTCTTACCAGGTTGATTTTACTGATGTAGAATTATCTACTTTTTCTTTGCTGATTCAGTCTGTAGTCCATGTGGAGTGTTCTGGATGAGATACTGCTTTCACTTCATAAACACAGCAACAAAATACAGTTCACTGAAGCTGACAGATATCTTAATGAAAAACAACAGAGAGAAAGGAAACTATAGAAAACAATTAGAGGTTGTTACTGCCCCGATTCATTGTCTGAATCATTTTACACAGTCAGCATGAGCTGTAAGTAAAATAAAATTGAAAAATTGCACTTTACTTAGTTCAGAGAACTGCACAATAACTAAATACTGTTCAGAATGATTTTTTATGGGTTTGGAAAACTAATTCACCAATGCTGCTTTGAAAATCTCAGCCTGAGCTACATTAATTTACACTTGAACAAGTGAAAGGAATGTGTAGGCTGATGCAAAGGTTAATTGTGAGGTGATTTTGCATCCTAGATAAATGCTGTTTATTCTGGACTGTATTGAATGGGTACTAGGAATACATGACACTTAGATTTTCTACTGCATTTGAGATCAAAGCAAAAACAAAGCGTGGCTGTAATCATGCACCCAGCCATCAGGAAGGCCTTCCGCAGGACTCCCTTGAACTCTCAGTGTTACAACTCAGGGTATAAACCCTCCATACACACTACAAAATTCACTTCGGTAACTCTTTTCAGTTGCTTTTTAAAATCACACATTTCTATTTCAGTTTGCTTTTATAATGATACATTTTTCTTGACTATATATCCCTGCCCATGTCATCAATTCACAATTTTCTACCACTGTAATCTACAATGGAGCCTGAAGTAAGCTCTTTTAAATTGAAATCCTGGAGTTTCACACAAAGTAAGCTTCTCCTTAACAAAGGAACACCATTATCTTTAGAACATATGCAAATCTTTAAGAACACATGCTAATCAAATATATTAAATGTCACTTGATTCTGATTCCATCAATTGCGGCATTTATAACTCCCAACAAAGCATCTAAATAACAAATACTATTTACAAGACTGAGGTAATCACCAATAAAACCAGGAAAGACAAAAAAGACTTTTGTCAAATCAGCATTTAATCATTAACGTAAAATAAAAATCCACATTCCCCATCATGCATCCACTATGGGACAACAGTGCTAGAGTAAACGATGGATAATTTTTTCACATATGTGTTACATATGTTACATGCACTTTCCATTGTTCTACTTAACTCCAAATAGCACACAGAGAAGACCCTAAGGTACTTGAAAGGGCAGAGGTTGCATAAGAGAGGCAGAGGTGACTCAAGCAGTTGCAGTACCGCAAGACAATTCTGGCACCTGCAGTGGGAAAACCCCTGAGTCCAAATCATTTTGTAATCTATGCGAAGGACACCATCAGGAATCCTTAAGGCATCCACGCCGGGCACTCCAACAGTTTTAGGGAGCATGGAACACGAGACAGGCTATATAAAAACACAGCCTAATTCCATGCTGACTCATTAGTGTGTTAAATTATGTCAAGCGTGGACAAGTTCTTCATAAATCTGTGGGAAATTGGTGTGTGTGTCGGTGGGAAACCTGTTCTAGGAAATAAAACAAGGCAAACAAAAAAAACTATGTGTTTGAGGCCTGATTATTGTTCTAAGCGGCTCTCAGTAGCAGGATCACACTGTTCTTCGCTAACCCAGATTATATATATCAAAGGGAACAGGGGAAATCGCAGCTCCTTTTTCACAGGCTCAGTGGCTACTGATGGCTTCTGGGACAAATTCTAGTTCCTTTACTCTCTAGTAGCATCCGAACAGAAAAGACTGGAAGGGCTGCAACTCCTACAAATAAAAAAATCTGTTTGCTCCTTTTTCCTCCCTTACATAGCTATGCAGAACCAAAAGGCAAAAATGGTCTTGGATAAATGATTTTATTATACAGGATACAAGAATAGGAAAGGGCTGAGTAAACATGTGCAAAGAATAAAATTCCAAAGCCTGGTGTCATTAAGAGGCCCCGACTCCCCACTTCATGTATCTGTATATAATTTCCTTCTTCTGCAGAGGTTAAAGTCAGTACCATGACTGTCAATATAGCAAACTGGAACTAGGCAACTGTTAGCTGTAGAAGAGCTTTGTCACAGAGGCAATGGACTTCATCAAAAAAGTTCCCAGTGCTTTTTAGAACTTGCCAGTTGGCTATCACTGCAGCACTGGGTTCATACAGCTTTATTTTTTTTAATAGGAACTGTAACGTGCAAAAAGAAGGACAGTGTTCAGAGTGCAGGATAAAGGTGTGTTTATTTTGTGCCTGATTTCTACCACACAAAGGACTTTGTGTTACTTGTACAGTCATACAATAGTCTGGAAGGTAATAGAAAACGCCTGAATAGAAGGAAAGAGAATCGCATTTGAACAGGAAGACAATCAACGATTCAAGTGAAATACAAAGGAAGCACTGTGAAGGCCTGGTCTGTAACCTTGACAAAGTTTTACATCATCTATATTTGATTGAACCTCATGATTTATCTAACCTCTGAAATAAAATGGTTTCAGTAATACTACTCTAAAAAAGGAAGTGTATAAGAAAGAGGAAGGGGGGTTTCCACACTCACTGGCAACATATGCCTTTTCTTTCATCTCATTCTTTAATATGTAGTTTGCAGTCTACAGAGACATTGAATATTCCTCTCTGGATTTGCCATACTGAGGAAAGAAAAGTGATCACAAAAGACTTGTCCATCAAGCCTGTAAAAACTGGTTCAAAAACTGGGACACCTGTTTGCTTTCAAAATTTCAGGCCCCCAGCACAAACTCAGTCCAACAGAACGCTTTAGATTGATCCGGTATGTTTTTTGTACATGTACAGGGCAAATAATATTAGATGCAGCTTTTTATTGTGGCACCCCCTCCTTTATATATATATTAACCGACACCACAGCTAGTCAGCCAGAACAGAGGAAAGTGAGCTGTGTGATAGAAAGCAAAAGCAAGTTCTCTGTTAGAAATCTCTTTTATGATTTTTCTACTATATGGAGATTGCTGCAGTTGTTGGTTTTGCACTTTTAAAAATACTTAATCATCCTATAATTATTCATTTATTGGACTGTGCAGATTAATGCTAAAATCATATTTTAAAATAGTTAGTACCTGCTTTTCCCATGAGCTGCTAGAACAGTGTGAGGAGGGAGGGAGAAGGAAAATAAGTGCTGCAGAGCACCCAGCAGAAAGAAGGCTAGCTCTAGCAGGGGGATAGAAGTGATTTCCAGCCTGTTGATGTCTGACCTTATTTCTCACGGGCTTATGGTTTTCTGAAGGAAAAATTGGCAATCAGTTTGGCAATGACTGGAAAATGGAAAAGTTGGCTGCAGGTCAAAATCAACATCTAGATTAAGTAAACATGCTATGAAACAAAGTCTGGGGATTTTATTCAATCTATTGTAAATACAAGCACATACACCATTTTTCTCAGAAATGGGCTTTCAAAAGCAACTGCCCATCTCCAGTCAAAGAGACAAGATAAAAGCCCTGCTTTCTGGGGTCAACACAAGCATTGCTATAAAATGCTGCAAATAGGACTCTGGAAGCATCGCACTGCCTGTTAGGTGACTCTTGACCTTCACTCTTTGCTGCCCTGCCATGTTTTCCAGACTGAGTGGCAACCATTGTCCTGGTAGTTCTTTTAGATTTAAAGTCACCGCAGGACTCATGAGGAGATCTCTTTCATTTGTCTTGTTCATGGAAAGCACTGCTTTCTTTGACTTATGCCTATAGGTAACTGTGAGTTTTGCTTTGTGCTTCAGTGACTATCCAGCCTGGATCTATCTCATCTGCTGAGTACATCAAGCTTAAAGGAAATGCCTGGCAGGCTGTCTTTTGTGGGACTCCTGTGTCAGGCTGCAGAATCAAACCTTTCTTGTTAAGACAAGATTCGTTGAAAAATTAGAGCTTACCATTCTGGTATTTTTCCACTCTCAAGGGACAATGGCGTGCAGATGCCAGTGTGTACCTACCCGGAAATGTTGCAGCACTTGGACAATACATCTAAAACATATGCCAGGTTTTGCAGTGCAATATCTTGTGAAGAAAGGCGGAATAAGAAGAACGGTACATTTAGCTTGCTTGTTTGGCAAATCTGCTCAATAACATGTCCCGTAGTTCTTGTTCCCTGACTTTATAAGATGGGGGAGGGGAACCTCTGGGGCATGCCACAAAAGCCATTTGCCCATGTCTGAATTTTCTTCAAGGAAACCAAGGAACAAAGAGGGAAATGGCAGATGCTTCAGTTCCAGCACAAAAATGGTGCACACCCCCATTGAGGGACTAGGAAGTACTCCACAGCCCTCCCATCGTGATGTATCTAGTTGCACAACCCTTCTTCAGCTGTGATCCTGTGATAAACAATATCTCATCTGAACCTAATACCAGGTGCTTTCTGAAGGAAGAATTATTTGTTATTTATCTTCAAGGTTGCTTTCAACCCTTTCCACTTATCTGTCCCAGCTCTTCTAGGATGATTTAAGTGAGATAGCACTATCCCAGAAAGATCATGAAGTAATTTCAGACAAGGCTTCGTGAGGGCTTAACCAGGCGGATGAACAGGATTTCCAGAATAAGTGCAGAAATCTCAGCAGGCTGAATCTCAGCGTAGATTTGGCAGCTACTGGGGTTTACAAGAGAGGAAATGTGATCTTGTGCCCACCAGGACTCAGGAGATTCAGCCTTGCTTTTAATCACCATGACAAGTCACTTAAGACTAGATTTTTTTTTTAAGTTTACTAAAAGTAATTTTTTTTAAGTATTAGATCTCACTGAATTCTATGCAAATTAACTACCTAACTATCTTTATAAAGTTTACCTTAAGTCTATTGTCCAACTACAAAGGTTATATCACTTTCACAGTTACATGGCTATTGTTATATGAGCTAGTAAATTATGAATACAGTTGCCCATTAAAACATATTCTAGACTAATATATGTTTTATAAAAATTGGAATGGATATACCTCCTTCTATGAGAATGGAATCAACTATAAGAGGAAAAGGTATCTTGAAACTGATACAATTTCATGCACACTAGAGGATATATCAATATAACTATTTTTCCAAAAATAATATGAATTACACCCCTGATGGATGTATGCAGACCGCAAAGACCTTGTCTTATTTATTTCCATACAAAAGATTAGCAAGGCCTATAGTGCCTAGTAGCCTGTAGCAATTCCTATAGTCATTTCTAAAGGTCAGTCTCTGCCTTGAAGGGTTGCATTCTAGGTAAGAGAATACATATTCATTTTTGCATTTAGACCAGAGTGAAATAAAAATGCTTAAAAGTTTACAATACTGTGGCTTTATTTCCTGGGATTTATCCTAAGAGTCACATGGATGGAAGCACACAGCCGCAGTGGCTTCATCCAACACAGTCTCCCTGTCTTTATGTTTGAGATTGCTAAAGGCAAAATATGTGCCCACAACTTAGACACTCAGTTTTAAAGTATTAGCACAAATCCACCCTTGGGTGTGATTTATGCTTGTGCATGAATGGCAGCACCTGAGATTTGAGTACAATCCTGCCTCTGCTGCTCAAGGTGGTAACTCTGAGCAGATGTGCAAGAAAATCAGCTGAGACAACAGTAGCTAAAACAGCAGGGTGAAAGATAAAGACAGAAGAGGACTCTCCAAAGTGCTATATTAGTATAAGAAACCAATCCCTCTCATAAACCCAGCTATTGCTCTACAGATCTGCTAGAGGAATTGCCTAGGTGAGTCCCCTTAAAGGGCTTCAGCTTTAGAGGGACAGTGATTAGCCACAATCTCATATTGAAACTGTTTAAATTTAAGGATAAATTGTAAAAGAAATGGCTTAGGGAGAGCTTGTGCAAGAACCTCCATAAACAAATCTCAGATTAAAAACAGAAATCCCTAAGAAGGGTGTTGGGGAAAGGATTTGGAAAAGGATGTCTACCCGTGAAGCCCAATCCTCATACAGAAAAAATTTTGATAGAGTGAAAGAAGTATAGGTATCAGCCTTTGCTAATATGAGGTACTGAACATTTCAAGTACTTCTGAAATCAGAAGTACTTGAAATGTTCAGTACCTCATATTAGCAAAGGCAATAAGTTTATTAGAGAACTTCATGATAAAGAGAACTTCATGATAAAGAAAAGTCTTGTGATAACTGAAATACTGAAAAATGCAAATAATAATTCTGCTAAGGAAGAAAAGTATTTTTTAATCATACTGTTCTAGTATTTTTGAGCCTTCATCAGATGACTCAATCAGCTTGATGGTTCATATAATCCTAGAATAATTTAGGCTTGAAGAAACCTCTGCAGCACGCCCACACTCAGAGCAAGGCCAAATTTGAAACTGGATCTAATCTGCAAGTTAGACCGGGGTGCTCAGTCATTATCCATGATTAATCAACCTGAGCAGAGGTTTTACAAAATAATTATTTTTAAGACACTTTTTTTAAATACAAATATTAAGGACTCACTGTGTGTCTTATTTTATTTCACAGAGATCCTTCAGTAGAATTAAGTGATCAAGCTCTATGTTCTTGATATTACAAAGTGCTTTGCCTTAGACAAGTCCCGTAAGAATTAGCTTAAGATAGCAATGTGCAGCACTCATCCTAGTTTTAAAGCATATTGAATACAAGTCATTTTACTGTGAGGTAAATTGCAACCTGCAATTCTGCGTGGGATAGACCTCAGGAAGTGTCTCTCACAGAACAGCTAATGCACCTTGTCTTCTTGTCTTGGGATGACTCACATGCATTAGTTAAACTGAGTAAAAATATGGCTTCTTTAGCATTTAATTAAAGGTCTTAAATTAAAAAAAAATCAAGAAAAAACTTTTAAATAAATAAGACAGTTCTGTACCACACAGAGAAGCAAGAAGAGACCTGCCTCAGCAAGTCTGCTTAAGCATCTCGGGCTGCATCTGTACTATTTTCTCTCAGCTCACCATGCAAATAGAAACATATTCTGCGTAGTCTGTTTTGATTTTCTCTTTATGTTCATGGTTATTAAATCAAAAATCCAATGGAAAAATAGCTGTTATGAAAATCTTATGTTTGATTGCAAGCCTCACTGAGAATTCACTGGAGTCCTTAGGAGAAAAAAATCTATTTAGTGTTATGCAGACCATAAGCACACCTCTCCAGGCCTAGGGGCTAGTGGAGAAAAATAAAGCTTTAGAGGTAATGCTGCCGTGGCTGACTGATGCCAAACAAAGAGCGTGCAGTGAGTTATTTACAGCCTCAATGTATTAAAGGAGGTTTTGCACTGTTCATGAGATCTTATATTTAGACCAATGTTTCTATCTTGAAATAAAAAGACTTTTATTATTATGAGGCCAGTGTTTGAAGAAAAATACTTCAAATGGAAAAGGCATTTAAAAGAATATCTGAGTAAAAATAATTGTATTGCTGGATGAAGCATTGATTTTTTCCCCCCTCTTGTCAGTCTGAATTATTTAGCAACAAGCTCTAGTTCTTCTAATCTCTCTAGCTCTCTGAAAGCTGCTGATAATGGGCAATATTTCTGGTTCTCCAGCTGCAATTAAGAATGCAGTTCTTCCCAAAAGAAAGGGAAACATCTGTGCTTGTATCATGTTATGTTAACACTCCAGCAGCTGGGTCACAGCTCCAGAAACAGCATAGGAACTCTAAAGGACTCAAGAGAATTAGTGCCCAGAGAGCATATAAATGATCTGCATACATACCCATATCAGGGGCTTTTGTGAAATGATAACTTGTTATGGGTGATTCTCCTACTATCAACGTATGTATGGTATGTTATGATAAATCAGCTTTACAAGCAGATCTGTGAAATTATATACATTTAAATTATATTGAAGGAATTGAAACCAGAATGGTAATCTTTATTCTGTAAAATGCAGCTATTATTTAAGTTCCTTCCCAGAAGACTAGTTAACTCCTTTCTCCAATGAGTCCTAGGTCTCTAGATTGACAGGATCTGAAAAATTTTGCTGGGAAGGTTTAAGAAGTTATCTCCTCTGCTACTGATCCCACCTGTCTGCTGGAAATACCACTTATCTGCAGAAATAAGTGACTAAGCCATGGGATGTGTTACATTTTGCAAAGAGGATGGTAATATTAAATGCTAAGGAGGCAGCAGCTTAAATCACAGTAGTTCTTTCCTTAGTGCATTCAGCTTGGAAGCTGGAGGCTTATTCAGATCCCACCTACTCCAGCCAAGACAGTTTGTTACATTATCTTTACTAGAAACTTAATGATTTGTTAGTGCTGAATGAGTCTGGTTTGATGGCGCTTTAGCCAGAGTGCGAAAATCTCATATGTCAGCAAGGTTCACCAGGTCCTCAAGAACAAGCTGGATATTTAAACTTCTTGTGTTTACACTTTCAAATGTTTAGTTCCCAGTAACTGTGACCTTAATGATGGTCTTTTTAATTTTAGCATTATTTAAATAATTTTCACCTATGGATTACCACTCTATGATCTCAGTCTTAACAGCATTTTAGGCAAGTTATTTCTGAAGGATTATACACACCTTTTAATGGCCTTAAATGAAACTGTGGTTCAGAATAATACATGGAAGCTTTTATCTTGGCAGGGCACTATTCCAAAATTAACAACAAAATGTTAAATTTTTTATATTTAGTCATGGGTCTCCAAAAATCCCTCACAAAAGAACCGTAAAATGACCTCTATAATAGTTCTGTATATATGTAACTTCCAGATTAGAGCAGAAGATCCCTCTCCGTCCCCGGAAAGCACACTCAAAACAAATCTGCCCAATCCTCTATCCACAAAGCCATGTTTTCCACAGCCTTGGTGTTAATCGCAATTTATCCCTCCCTGAGCGAGCCACTACTAGGCACACAGTCCTTCCTCTGCTGTGGTGGGATTTATGGCCACAGTGGATCTAGAGGTGAATGGCTCTATTAGATGCACACCTGGAGAGGACTTGCCTGCTGTGCATATGCCAGATAACATGAGGATGTCCAGCCTGAACATATGGCTACATGAATAGTGAAAATATGTGCAGTGCCAGAGTAGTAACTTCACATGAAACTAGACCTTTGCTTTTGATAAGGCTGCAAGGAACAAACTGTTTCACTCTCAACTCAGAAGAGAAGGTGTTTCAAGGAAATAGCTTCAACGTTTTTAACTTTCTTTTTCACTCTCATTAATGATTAGATTGAACTAAAGAGCTAGAATTCTGCTTCCTCAGTGTCCCTCTCTTAGTGAAAAATAAAATTTAAAAAAATTATAGACCTGCCAACTACATGAAATATATTTTTATTTGTCCACTGGGCACAAAAGTTAAATACTACAACAGCACAGAAGCATCCAGGGGCTGAAAGAAAATTATGGTAATATTTCTAAAACATACATTGAGGAATCATTAAGAAAAGGTATGGGGCAAGCTTTTCCTTTGATGCTAAACATAAACTAGCCCTAAAAGTATACCTACTGCAAACTATCTTGCTAATTATTTTTACATTCAAACACCCACTAGTTCTGTTTCCACTACACAAAAGAAAATTTATATTATTCAGCCCCATATAAACTTGAACAAAAGTATCCAATATACACTATTCTTTCCCTAGCACAACTAAGATGAATTCAGTGTTTGAGATAGGTTAGCTCAGGCATACTCATTTATTTTTCATTTGGAATGTGCCAAGGGGTGAGGTAGTGCACAAAGGAAAGTAGATTGTGGGTGTGATTTAACATTTGTAAACCCAGCACATCATCTGTCTGCATTGCTCTCATGTTTTAAATGTTTTTCATATATATTGCAGCAACACCTAGAAGCCCCAGACATGAATCAGGACTAAGCACTATACCTACATACAACCAAACACTGAATCTTGTTTCAAAGACTAAGTCTAGAGTTTGGATGCTAAGTGAGAGATTAAGGGTTTTTCTTTCTCTCTTTTTGAAGCTCAGTAGTTCAGCTAACATTTCCAGGGAGGGCTATTCTCAGGATACTTTAGCAGCTTGCAAGTAGGACTCAGACTTCCTTAATTATTTTAAGTCTATCCCATTTTAGGGTGAAATCAACTTACAACTATATTAAAGCTGATTAAGTTTCATAAAACTACACAGTGCAGTGCTAAGCAACTACTATTTCTAGCAGTAGTTGAACGGCTGATCACAGTGCAGAAGTGGGAAATACGGAATATGAATAAAAGCAGTTTTATTGAAAAAGCCCTTTTGTAAAAAGAACATGCAGTGCAAAAATAGCCATTGGATACACAACTGCTCATCACAAAATATCCTGAAGATTTTAGCGGTTAGTTATTCTGAATGCCAAGAAAATGAGTTAGCAACTGCGTGCCCCAGGAAAGGTAGTCTTTATCAAAGAATTCAAGAGAAAGACTAGATTATTTGACATCAGATTGTTTCCTAAGCACTTCAGAAAATCACAGGGATAAAATCAGACCAGTGATAAGCATGATCGGTTATTGAACACCTTGATTTGGCAGTTTAACTGGTTTTCCAATTCTGACACTTCCAAATGTGAAAATATTACAGAGCTGCCATCCAAAATCTATTGCACAAAATGCCTGATAGAGAGTGCTGCTCTATTAATCTTTATTGTGAAGTAAAAACAAAGACTAGATATACTACGTAACTTTCCCTTCATGCCTAGAAGGCATTGTGGGCCTGACTGTAGGCCAGATGACACCATATAATGCAAATGCTTTTGGTCATACTGACAACTGTCTGCTAGCACTAGGATTCCCTCTTCTAGCCTTTGACGTCTGTGTGTTTTTCTTGAGTCTGTATGTGCTTAGGCGTCGTTTTAGATCAGCCCATGTAGCCAGGGCAAGCAGGGCGCTTCAGCCCAGTCCAGTAACTGAACTTTTGACACCATTTCTGAGCACTGTTAAAAGTGTAGAAAAAAAAAGAAAGATGAAGCAGACCAAAGAAGGGCTGGAATTCAGCCTTTATCTCCTAGATGAAGAGAAAGCAGAGAGAGATGTCAAGACTTAAGCCTATAGACAAATTTAGATGAAAGGAATACCTGAGGCTTACCCTCCAGATCTGCATTCTTGCTACATTTTAAAAATAAGCACTACTTGCCAAGTACAAAATCTCCTTTGTACCCCCAAGTCAAACTCATCTGCTGCCTCCATCTCCAAAACTGACCTTAAGCAGTGCAGTAGCTGACAGTATGGGTTTTCCATCCTTACGTATTCCTTTGATGTAATGTTCTTCTTACCCTCATCAGAAGGGGAAATGTGGATCCTGACATTTATTTTCAGCAGATTTCTTCACAGTTATTACAAGAGGCAGTTGGTAGAGAAGGGTAAAGGTGACGAGGCAAAAAAGTTGGATAGTTTCATGAGCTAACATTAAGCGCTTGGCGAAAATTGCATTAGCTTCATAAGGAAGTATTTCTGTACAAACAACTGACTAAAGACAGAATGACAGGGGCCTAATCATACTTTAGCTGTCTCACCAACTTCCAAAAGCACAGGGTTTATTTCTACCAGACCTCTTCCTGATGTACCAGTGGAGGGAGATATCATGCATATCCGCAGTTATTCTGCTAGGATGTTTCTCCTACTAGATGAGCCTAGATAAGGTTAACCTTGTTGGCTACTGAGAGTAAACACTAATTCTGAGTCCATCTTTCACATGGTGCCTTGATGGGTGCAGGCTCCCCCATCCAAAGTGATGTCTCCTACTGGAAACACATTGCCTGCATCTCGCCATCCTTCTCCACACATGCAGCACTGGATGCAGCTCAGGCTACACATGCTTAGCCCCAGATGGACGCAGGAAAAGCTCCTTGACTGCTGGAGCAACACTTAAAGCCTCTCCCCTTCAGGTAAATGCAGAGGATTGGATGGAAATGCCCCAAGGCAGATTCAGGACTACTTGGATCAGACTGAGAAAGTTAAACTGACCACAGTAACCAGCTGGGAGCACAGCAGCATGCACACCTCCTGTTCTGTAGGCACACCATGTCAAAACATGGTTTGTGCCCAGCAGTGTTTTGTAATGTAGATCTTGCAACAATCCCCTTAGTAGATACCTGAGTTGGTTTAACAATCTGCAGAATCAGCTGAAAGTCTGAAGTACATTTCATTGGTATGACTGTGAATATCTCCAATTTTTCAGTTTCTGCCTCTCTAATAAATTGGCCTTCCCTGACTTCTCCCTTACACTGTGAACAACTTTCTGAGCTCAAGCAAATCATGAAATATAAATAACTACTGCATTCAATCCACAGAAGGTTTAGAGTCATAAAGGTCTGGATTAATAAATCTTGCTTGTTTATAATGTTTTAATTATTTGAATCAATGAAGGGAAGGAGACTAAATTTGGGTCATCAAAATTTGTCCAAAATAATTCAACCACCAGTATCATCTATTTAAAAGTTAGGAATAAAGAGTCAATCAATCAGAAATACAGCACTAATAATAATGGAAACTACTGAGAACGTAAGCACTCACAGGACTGAGAATTCCTATATGGGGTCCTATTCCACAAAATATCCACTCTTCTTAGTATACAGTTTCAGCTCTTATAAAGATATATAAACTCTTTACCTGCACCAAAGCATAAGCAGAAGGATGAAATAATAGTAAAAGGCTTTTGATATACCTCTTTCCATTTGTGATTTAAAATTAATGATAGACTATATTTTTCATGCCAGTGAAGATTTGTTTAGGATTTTTCTTGGATCTGTGGTTACATATTGACATGTTTTCTAAACAATTTTGTCATTTTTCACTCAGGCCATAAATATGATATCCATTTTTATACTATACACAAACCGTGAAATCTGTATCCCAAACATATACTTACAACTAGGTCCAAAACCAGCATATTTTCCACTGAAGCTATGGTGGAAAACATGTCCTAATAGCTTTTGGTAAATGAAAAATTTGGCTAGTTTAAGAGGAGAACCACTATAGAGTGAAAGAGCATGCATTTTCTTATGCAGTCTGGCAGAACCTTCCTAAACTCCTTTTTCCAATCTGATTTTTCTCCCTCTTAAAAGAATACAAAGAAAATGCATGTATAAACTATTAGATTTAGAAGTCTCTAGCAAACGTATATAAATATATAAATCAATTCATTTATGAATATATGGTTGGCAAAGCTCTGCAGAAAATCATAATCAACTGCAGATTCAAGAAACATTTCAAATTAATAAACACCAGAAGATCTATTGTTCACTAGTAATATTTAATTAAAACTGTATTATTGTTACTTTAATTGCTGTGATTCTTTCACAGTAAGCTATATAGAGTTGACTGGAACATGTGGTATAGATATGTTAGAATAATCTGCACTAATTATTTTCTTAGTTCTCTTCAAGTCCCACCCTGTTTTCATCTTGGTGCCACAACAAAGGCTACTTTGAGAAGATTATATATCAGCATAAGTATTATTTACTACAATAGAATCAGGGGAAGAAGAGCTATAGAGAACTTCTGGGTCTAAGAATATTTTTCAGATTACAGAATTCAACTGTCAAGCAATATGATAGCTGTTAGTTAACCATAATGGAATTTGCACTGTAATTTTAATATATACCAGTAAGAGCTACAGTCTAACCACTAATAAAGCATCTTAATTTTTTCCCCCTTCTTCATAATTACTGATATAGCTCCCACCTCAATTCTGTTAGCAATTGGAATATTCCATACATTTCCAACAAGCAAGGCACAATTTATTATACTAATAAACTTATCAGTTTACAATGAGTTGGGTTAAGCTTGGCAACCATTCCTGGAGGTTTCATTTTATGAAACAACATTGCTGAAAAGAAAAAAAAAAATAGAATGGCTCAAAACACAGGCAGATTGAGCATGTACTCAAACCATGTGCAAAGAACACTAACTAACAGAACTGTGTGTCCGTGAATAAAAATAGGGAAGCCACAATAAGAGCAGCAACGAAGTTCTAGGGAAGGAGGTGGTTTAAGAAGCAGTGAGAAAAATAGTACTGGGCTGGGTGAGAACTGTGAGAAAAAGTCTTTTGCTTTTTGATTTCTGATGTGTTCGGTCAAACACCATTTTCTGCAAATTAAAAGGCTCTATATGAAATAAATACCTGTCATCACCAATGATTTCTTCTTCTAACTAAAACTGAAGCCCTAAATAAGGTCATCTGGTTACATGAGAAGTTCTGTGAGCACTAAACTGAAGTCCAGTTACAAGGAAGATTGGTTCTTTATGGATTTGCAGCTCACCAGTGACTTAGCTATTAATAGCTAAGATAACTTAGCTGTTAAAGATGGAAGTCTCAGTTAAGCTTCTTTTGTGGCTGAGATGTATGATCTAACTATTCTTGCTTGAGATTCAATTTTCCAAAACTTCCAAGAACTGAAATTATATCTGAGAACTCAACAACCCCTTTGAATCCAGCTGAAATCAACATAGCTCAGAACTTGACGTGAGCACACCCACACATGGTGTGAATTTTTAACATGTCTTCCCTTGACCTTACAAATCTGGTAAAATTTAATTTTTTCTGGTTGCAGAAAAACATTCAAAAATATGTTACATAAAGTGAAAATCTACAAGAGGATTTACAAAACCCCTCAGCTCTTATGATTTCTCTGGAGTTCAATTTTTGCTCGTTAGCCATGAACAGTATTGCAGTCATGTCACTCAATTCCTTGTGTCCTTTCTTTTCTATTCCATCCCACCATCTTCAATTTTCAAGCCCTTTGTAACATATTTTTCTTATTTATTATCAAATATATTCATATGTTTCTGTTCACTTAGTATTATTAAGTATTAACTGCTTGACTCAATGATGCCAGCTGAAAGCTAGCAAACATCACATATAGAGACAGACCAGCATTTTATCTCACTCACCGTGGCAGCTCTCAAAAGCTTTTGCACACCAGAAAAACGTTTCCTTAAGCATTGTTATGCTTCTCCTTTTCTTCCCCTCATCTCCCCTGCTCCCTGAACAGCCTCCCTATACTAACATACATCACCTTACTTTTACTGTCACCTAAAAGACTCAACTTGTAGATTTTCTAAGCCAGCATCTAACATTAGTGTTAGATTAGGCAACTAGCACATCTGACCAGTGCATAAATATGCCACTACTACTTTAAGCTCTCCCCCTGTTACTTCATGCTTGTTGTATCCAACTTTCTCTCTCTATCTTCTGATTGGGAAGCATTTGGGGCAGGCACTTTCTTTTCTCTTTGCCTGTAAGGTGTTTAGCTCAGTAAGACTAAATACGTGAACAAAGTTCCCAATGCTACTACAATATAAAATTATAGTAATAGTTCCTTACATTTTCAGAGCTTGTCTATCCTGTACACAGGCAAGTAGCAATTAGACCTAAATACATTGACCAGCAGTTGCTCTTTCCTTCCTGAACTACATATAGTAATCCCTGGCTGTAAAGCAAACATGATATCCAGCAATTCACTTCATTTTTTACTTCCTTTGTAGCACATTCTGTTGCAACAGCAGATTGCTTTGGTACAGATCTTAACTAGAAAGTAATACGCTAAATATGTAAGACTGGTGGCATCTTTGTCATCTGAGGTATTCCACAGCCATACAAAAATCTAAAGCATAAACAAACACGTAGGCAATGGCATCCTAATTTAGGAAGAACTCAGGCTCTTTCAAACTGCAGGGGCTTCAGCAGCATCTGCTTTTCAACGCTGGAAGGAATGCTCCCGCGGCCGGCGGATTCCAAGCTCTGCCACATGTTTTGGCAGCAGCTGCAGTATTAAGGCTCGCACAGACAAGATCCTCAATATCTCTTCTGATTAGCTTGACCATGCTCCTGCATGTTTCTGCATCTGCCAAGGAGTTCAGTGCCGCAGTCCTGACCAGCATGGGTCAAAAATCTCCAAGTCTCTTTTTTATGCACGTTTCTGATGTTCATTGACTGAAAGAGAATAATTGTTTAAAAAGTTTTTTTTTTCAAACTGAAAAATTTTAGTTTAAGTTATTGATGAATTTCCACTTTTTTCCCTAAAAAATCCTTAAAATCCAACTAAATAAATAATTCTCAAGGATCTGTAATCTACAAATTACCTACATGGTAGCTAAGACTGACCCAGAATTTTGAGTGGAAAGGGATGCTAGATATAAGGAGTACAAAGAGACAAAAATGCTTACAATTTTGTCAACTATATGCAGAAAATCTAAGCTTGTAAGAAATCAGAGATATGCTGGCCAAATTACCTGCCTTCTGCCAATAATTTTACTTATTATCAGTATATTCCCACTGAAGCTATTGAATATGTAAAGTTAGTATGTTCTGAAGTAAGAAGTTTACCATGGAAAAAAATTAACTAACTTCAGCCATCCAATCTGTTCCTTCCTCCCCCCAAAAAACAAAATAACAACAACAACGGCAACAACAACAACAAAGACAAAACTACCATGATAGATTATCTGAATTGCCAAGTCTAGAAATATGGGGACCAAATAAATACTGAACAGTTGGAGACCCTTCCCTGGACAACAGTAACCAGTAATCAAATCTAGAGATCTAATAAAAAGGGAGATACAGGCTGTACCAAAAGATATTGTCTTACAGAATCCGTGGTACGTTAGACCTAGACCATGTTTTTATCTGGAAGATGATTAAATACCTGATTTGTGAAACAGCTTCATCTGTTTTGAGATATTTTTCTTTAAAATATTTCTGTCCATTTAAATGACAGTTTGCTTTACAAATGCCATCTGGTCATGAAGTAGCAGCTGCTTTATCATTGGAGACAAAAAAATTTGCTAGGCATAGTTTTTATTTGCCATGATATTCATGGCTAGGGCACAGAGTCTGATACAAGACTGATCTCTGGTGATTTCATGTCAAGAGGAGGGTGATGATTAGAGCCCTCAAAGATAAAGCACTCAAGATACACTAGTGCGAGGGTGTTACAGTCACTGATGCATGGTTCCCGGGCAAACACCCAATGAAATGGGTATTTGCCAATGTCCCTAATACTTTATCTCTTTATTCTCCTTGCAAGGGCTGAGAAAAACTGCAATCCCTATACAGAAAAATGCAGAATTTGCTCAAGGCAAAAAGTGATTACTGGTCTCTTTGACAGCAGCAGTAGAGTGAGACCAAACTAAAACTCTTCCTCTGCTCTAATCAGTGGGAGAGAACATTTCTACTCTTGGCATTTCACCTATTGCATGATGTTGCTTGTTCCTGCTGTGTCCTGGACAAAGCTACTGAGTTGTATGAGTCATTCTTGCTTCTCTATTCTTTAGAAAGAAAAAAGGAACAACTGCTCAAACCAAGCAAGACCTAGTTAGTGCTCGTTCTTCAACTATTAATCCTATTATATAAAAGGAAGGCCAGTTTGGCATACAAGCAAGTTAAGATCGCATCTGATTGAATGCCTGCAATCATTTAATAGCTTTTATGAAGGTCATAAGCAAAATGAAGACTGAAAGCATGTAATTTTATAAGGAGCCTCCAAATAGCATTCATTCTTTTGTATTTGCACTTAATAGTGGCCATCAGAAACAGCACTACTTTAAAACATATTTTCCAAAGCAATGTGTAACTCATAATCGGTTTATTTTTTTAAATTCACAGATTTCTACATGGAGGACCTGATTCTTGGAGATGCGTAAGTACACTGTGACTTAAAACTTGAGTGACTCAAAGTCAACAGAAGGGCACATGAGCATAGAAGCCACTTTTCGCAAGGGCAGCCTGCAAATGGGAAATGTGATTACTGCTACATGCCCTCATTTTCTGCAGCACCAGTCTCTCGTAATGTTCACAGTATCACAGAATCACAGAACAGTTGAAGTCGGAAGGGACCTCTGAAGATCCTGTAGTCCAACCCCCCTGCTCAAGCACGGTCCTCTAGAGCACATTGCCCAGGATTGTGTCCAGGTGGGTTCTGAATATCTCTGGTGAAGGAGACTCCACAACCTCTCTGGGCAACCTGTGCCAGGGCTCAGTCACCCTCACAGTAAAGAATTTTTTCCTCATGTTCAGATGGAACTTCCTGTGTTTCAGTTTCTGCCCATTGCCTCTTGTCCTGTCACTAGGCACCACAGAGAAAAGTCTGGCCCCAACCTCTTGACACCCTCCCTTCAGATACTTGTACACATTGATGTTGCCTGCAGGTAGAGAGCAGGCTTTAAACATCTACTATAAACTACCAGGTAGTAACACATTAACGTTTGCTAGGATGTGCTAATAACTAGGACTCTAAATCTACCTCTCAGAAATTAGCTATTGACTTCAGTTAGAACTGGGATAGAACCTACAAAGTAGAAAGCACCCTCTGCAAAGGCAGTCTAAGCTTAGAGACGAGTTTATATTCGAGCTAAATAGAGGATTTTGGTAAGTGCAGAGGACAACTTAATGCCTAACAAAGCCTACATTCATTCTCTGAGAGCCTCCTTGAATGACACATTCACAGGAGGCTGCATCATAAATATGCTGATTTGTTCCCTCCTCTCTTTAAATATATATAGGACTAGGCACACGCACATACATATGTGCTATGACAAAGCATTATATTTTAAGTTCTCATTTAAAGAGATGCTGAAAAGCAGTATTGTAGTGTATCCTTTGGGTCAAGAATATCTGACCTGGCAGATACCTCTGATGAGCGCAATGAATTACATTCTATCAGCTGTACTAGTAATTTCAATGGTAGAGGATTAACCCAGTTAAAAAGAAAATGAGCCAAGAGAGAGCAGAGGAAATTACTTCATATGTGGGAAGAAACAATATCTAGGAATATCTTCTGTGCTTTTTACACTGTGTAACAGCATAAAGCATGAATCACAGGCCTGGTTTATGTACTAAGGATTGAGATCTAACCTGTAGACCATCCCTCCTGGAAATGTTTATGTAAAGGGTACTTTTTGGTTTTCTGCAGTATCAAATAGGGGGATTTCCTTAAAGGCTGTCCAACTAATAAAGTTGGTAAGTAAATTGCAGTAGCAGTGAAGATGCAACTTGAAAAGCTGACCATTCCTAACTTTGAAAGATGATTTTTTTTTAACCATTAACAATTTTAGGGCTGTTTCTACACAATATATATTAGCAAGAATACCATAAACTGAATTAGGGCCAATGTTTGTTATGTATTTTAATTTTTAAAAACTATAATATATAATTATCTATATGTAGCTATTGTTGGCACATAAGGGCTACTGAGAGTGTGACCTCTGTTGGACTGTTACTTACTAACTGGAAGATCTGGCCAAGAAAGTTAAACATAGCTGAAGTTTCTTTAAGCTCACAGCTCCTCAAAGTGCTCACCATGCCAGAATTATGCAGCTCAACACAGGCACAACAGCTTCCCATGTATTTTTGCAAAGGTCATGGAGAATTTCAACAAGCTGAGCTTGATGCAGAACCTGTCCTGCATGAACAACTCATTACTAACATTGTACTGTCCTGTGCTTGCACAAACAGGCAAAATGAGACAATTTACATGGGAAATCAGACAAGTACTCCACATTTAAAATCTATTAAACTTGTGTAAAGACTAGAAGCACTGTTGTAATATTGAAATTATGACTATTCCACCCTGCATTGATGGGGGTAAGATGTCTAAAGCATTCCTCTTTTTTTACTAGGCAGATGCCAAAATAAGCACTACTGTTTATATATTTAGATCTTCAGCATGTGTTCCTTTTTTGTGTTTTGGCTTTAGGAGACAGCTAGCAGCTGTAGAAACCTTTAATAAAAAAGTGTGCTGAATTCTAGTCAAGCCTACTTCACAGGTGTGTTTCTGAATCCTATGTTACTCTCACCAGGCAGTTAGACTTTCTTCAGACTGGTGTGGATGGCAGTCCTTTCGAAGTACAACTCATGTTGCTTGGACACAACTTTTCACTTTGGACCAGTTTCCTATCTTGTGGCTGTGAGTGTGTATGAAAGATTAAGTAAGAGAAAAACAGCAAAACAATATAGGTTTTATTTCAGTCCCCTTCAGATCATTAGGAAATGTTGTAATTGCTTCAACAGGAGCATAACTAGAGTCTTGACAAAACAATGGATTTCATACATTTGACGCTGCAGTTGCCTTGGAGGATGGATTCATTACCACCTCAGGGACAGGTATTTATTCTATTTATATCAGTACATAGAATTAACAAGAAGCAGTAGTCCTAACCTTGTACTTATTTAAATTACCCAAAGTCTAAGCACGATGCATGCACAGCATCCTATACCCTTTAACACTGTAGGAACAGTGCATGCATAGAAAGGGATTGCTGAGTTTGCCATTTCCCCTGCCCCAAAGAATTTAATTTCACTGTGAAGTTGAAGAAATTGTTTCATAGCTATAATTAAATTCTTTCATTAAATGCTTACTGAAAATAAATTAGTCCATTACACAAAGGGTATAAAGTATTTTACACAGAGTAAGATTTTTCCATTATTTCTAATAGTGATTACAGCTACTTAACTTAAAAACAACCAACAACAGAATTACACTCTCTTATAGTAAGAAAACCCAAGCCTGAGTGCACTGTGTTCTGGGATTCTGGTGAACCTACCACTGGAGGAAAAACCCCTGACAGTGAAAGATTTAATGCTCCCAACTTTGAGAGGGAGTCTGGCTTTTGAGAAACTAACAGTCCTGAGACTATTACTGTTTATTAAGAAGAAAAATAAAAGCTAACTGAAACCAGTGTTTGTTAGGTACTCTATTTCAAAAAAAATCCTAGTGAAAAAATCCCAGTAAAGGTAGCTAACAATACTGAAGTTCACAAGAATGGTTTATTCCTTTTTTTTCTTATATTGCATGTTCTACTGCTGCTTTTAAAAAATTGTATATGGCTTTGATTTGCAGATGTGGTCATTACCCTGTAGTCAGCATAAACCAGAAACCCAAATATGCAAGGGATGTAAAATAATGAGGTATTGATAGAAGTAGTGATCGTTTATTTCTCTAGAAGAGTATAGTCAGCTTCCCTAGAAAGGCTGCTTAAAATGTCCTGAGGAAAAAAATCTGGACTTGTTGAAGTTAACAGCTTCTTCAGCTCCAGAGAACATTTTGTTCATGGGTAGGGTTTGAATCATTTGCTTTGATCTTTTTTTAATAATTTTTTTTTAAGTAGACAATGTCACCACTAGTGATATTAACACCTTTAAAATGCATTATAAAACGTGTTTTCCTCACAAAACCTTCCTTGTAAAGATAATCTAGTAAAGAATAGAATAATTTCCTAGAGGATTTAAAAAACTGAACCATTATGAAAGACAGATTTTAACAACAGTGAAATATCTTTGTGCCAGTTCTTACAAACGGCTCTTCAGCTTGTATGTGTTGATACAGCTCCTGAACCCACGGAAGTGCAGCTGGGGCTCTGGCAACCATTCATCACAGCTTTGAAAAATGGATGTCAGGGAAAATGACAGTTGGTCTCTCCCTACTACTTATGGCTGAACTTTAGCCAGTCAGTCAGTCTCTAATTAATATTTTTCAAGGCTTGAAGGAAGGAGAGATGAGTCTAGTAGTGCGAAAGGAGGACCCAGAAAGAAGTAGAAAGCTTCACCTCCTGGAGAGAAAAGGTCTTAAAGTAAAAGGAGGATACAAGAAAAAAATAAACACATCAAGAGACACTTTCTCACAAGGTGTGAAGTCCTGCAAGCATGTAATACAGCTCTCATTTGCTTTACTGGTGGTCTTTATTTTACCACCAAATGCAAGACAATAAGCCAAGCTCTGCAAAAACTTTCTGGTATAACAGCGTTTAATTGAGCATTATGGCTTTTTAAGCAGGCTTCAACATCTAAATCTAATCACCTTTTCAATGGACCCAAACAAATCCCAAGTGCTATTCTGACATCGCGGTGTCCAGTGAGCTGCCATTGCAGCTGAAAGAGCTGGTGCTGCCTTCTCACCGTGCCCAAGCACACACTCCCGCTCCTGCCGCCCTGCCACCCGTGCTCGCACAGGGGATGCGTGTTTGGAAAGTGAACCATATCAAGGAACCAAACCTGCATTTTTGGAAAAAAATCTAGGAGTAGCAACCGCTTCAGGAACAGTTCCCCAATGTGGTTCATTGCAGAGCCACTTAAAGTGCAGCAGCAGCCTGAGGAGGGAGGAGGAAACAAGCAGCCACACAGAGGGAAGAGCAGAACCATGTTTCTTAGCAGCAGTGCCTGCTTTCGCTGACTGCCGTGTTGCAACATGAGCCTGGTTCCTCTTTCTCTTTTTTGAAAAGAATAAGGTCAGTACATAGTTATTCCTTCAATGGCCTAAACAAACCAGAGGAAATGATGAGGTAATGATGTGCCTCCACCAGGTTTTCTTGTCAAAAAAAGTTTATGCTGGTGCTACCAGCAGTATTCCTAGAACAGGCCAGGCTTCAGAGACATCTGCTTTTGCTTTAAACACATGGTTTGCAGGCCACAAAACATGCCGGTCTACAAAAGCCTTAAGTAGAAGTCTTGGTCTTTGCTACAACAGTTCCAGATTGTGGAGCTGAGATAGAACAGAGGTAGAACTCAAGAACTTAAGAGGTTCTAGTCTACTAGAGACCTACTTTCACCTTTAGGTTCAAACTGTGTTTAAGAATCCGTCCTTAAATTCCATTCCTGTGAAACAGACAACAAACAGTATAAGCAAAGTGAAAGACATTAGGACAGCATACCTTCTCCCTTGGCTTGCAGTCTTGGATAACCTGAAAGAATTAATTTTAATATGGTAGTAAAAAAAAATACACTAATCTCACAAAGCTTTGACTTCAGCTAACTGAGTTTTATATCAAATTTATGTCTGAATTTTAATCGTTAATCATTTATTTCCCCATATTTTTAGTAGGAATAGGATAAGATAATATAACGTTATCATTATACGTTATGACATTATAACATTCTATGTCATATTTAAATCATGATATTAACAGAGGGCATATTGCAAGACACTCTGAAGTCCAGATCTAATTAAGAGGAAAAATTCAATAAAAAACCTGTGAGCATATGCAGAATGAAGGTACAACAATACTACTTTAAAGTTTCAGAAAAAGCTTACATTACCCTAGTTCAATTCCAAAAAATGTTAAAACAACAGAACGGAAACTCTGCAATCGGAATAGTTCCTTCTTAAATTTTCTCATCATTATAATAACATTTTCACACGTGTACAAATTCAGTTTGGTTAGAGATATTTTAATATAAATTCCCTTTACTCATACAGTGATCAGCTGGAGAAAATCATGAAGTTTATACAAATTGCAAACACCTACCACATTACCCATCACCAATGGCACACTTACTGGGTTGCCTAGGGAACATTTACAACTGCCAAGCTTTTTAGGGATTTTTTGTTTGTTATATATTTATTTACTGTCTAACCTTCACCTCAAAAATTTTGTGCAATTTATGAATATTTGGGCCTTCTTTCAGAAAATGCTTCTGATGCAGTCATATTTACAAATTAGTGAAGCAAAAAGGAATTACAATCAGGGTAAGATGTCTGCCAGTTACATAGCGCATAGGCTGCAGCTATTTCCTTAGGAATCTAACATTTCAAGCAGCATGATAAGTTCATTCATTGGATAAATTGCCTTGAAACAACAGCTTTCCGACTGTGAGCTGTACATTTTGTACACCTCAATAACACATCTCTACTTACTCTTAAAAACGTACACATTGTTATGTGTTTTTCCCATATATTGATTTTCCTTAATCACAGGAATTCACGGGAGATTCAATTTTTATGGGATGTCTGAGAAACTAAATATTCTATCTGCAGTTTCTTAGTGGCCCCTAAACACCGTAAGCATAAATTTAGAATATTATTTTCAAATAGCAGTGAAGCAGCTAGTGTCAGAAAGCTTTTGATATGTTCATACCGCAAAGCACTACTAGAGTTATAAGAATCTAGGTATGTTTTATTTGTGTATATACATGTATATACAGATGGACTATGGATTATCAGCACTTCTGAAGTTACATGAGTTATGCAATTTGCTTTGAGCTTTCAAATTGCAACTGCAGTGTACCTATTCTCATCTCAGAGGTGTTCATCAGTTTCCTTGGACCATATGTAGAATAAATTTAATCACTGGCGAATTTGTCCTATTGAGCTAATCTTTTCTTTCACTTCCACCAATGAAAGTCTAGACTCATTCAACCGAATAAAATGGCACTATCCTGATTTATATCTGTGTAGCAGAGAATGTAATTCAGCCTTTTGTGCATATGTGAAGATTTTTCTGTTGTAATAATTGAGTGATGGTTTTTGTTTCTTAATGGATATTTTAACATATGTTGTAAAATGTATTTCTAAAGTAAGTAGAAGCACAAGCTGGGACTGATGATTGACCATCAGTTATGATAGACTTCCTTGCTTCTAGTGAATCAAAAGAAAACAACAGTATATCATTGAAATTTAAGAACAAAGAGTGCTAATACTCCAGTTCTCTATTATATGTGTGCATTTATAAATCTAGATTTCACAACATGATTAAAGACAACATAAATTACGAGGGAGTATAGCTTATTATACAAGCACATTCTGTATGCACTTGAACTAAATGGCAGCCTTTGATTCTGCTTAATGACAAATCACTTTCAACTGAGAACAAAAGAATTTTAACTGTAATTACTACTTGGACATTGGTGATTTGTTTTAGGAGCTCCTGTCAAAGAACAACAACAAAAAAGGAGCAGCTACAGCCTCCTGCAGGGTGCATTTTACATACTTATTGGCTGTAGCATTTTAAAAAGTCATTTCAGGTACAGCAGATAAAAGGGCCTTTTCAGATCCCCATTAAAGAAGAAGAAAGTTTGTATAAAACTTATTTGTGAACTAACAGGTGCAATCACACTGAATGTTCAGACATTCTTTACAAACCTAACCTAACAAATCAAAACTTTTATTTACATGAAAATTAGATTTGTTTTCAGAATTATTTGCCCTTACAAGTTTCAAGTTTGGTGATATTTGATCTGAAAATGGAGTAAGTATAGGACTAGGGTGCTATAGGACAAGTAGATTTTCTAGTAGAATTTTTTTTGGAAAACTCAAGAGTGAAGAAGATGAATCTCAAGGTGACTCTAAATTTCTGTAACTTTGATGCTAATGCTGCACAAGTGTATTGTGAAGTTAGCTTCAGTAACATATCTGTCCTAAGAGCAAAATGATAGCTCAGATTCATGTAATTCATGAATTACAGATTAGTGTACAAAGGACCTAGGACAGAATCCGCAATGTGATCAGATAGGAAGTATGTGGTCTTCAGATGCTGGCCGATAGAAGGGTGCATCAGCAATATGGTAAGGGAGATGCTTTTTAAAATTTTCTTCTCTAGAAGAAGAACCATGTATCTTTAATCAAACTATTCTCATTGTCTTGAAGAATTACTATCACTGGGAATACTTTGAAGTCTTTCCAAGCATGTACACTGACTTGTGAGAGAGAAAAATTAATATGTAGTGTCCGATAGAATAAATATTGCATAATATACGAAGATGACTACAGAAGTCTAGGAAGATGTCTGAACCACTTAAAAACTTTTTGCCATGCACCCTTCCTAGAATGCTATACAAAGCACTTTTATTATATCAGCCATTAATATCTTACACTCTATGCCAGACAGCTAGAGATTCAAGCAGATTTTCTTTGCCTTGTGAGCCTTTGAAGCTGGACTGCTGAGTGAAGTAAATCCAGACTTCTTTCTTCCCACTTTTCCAATGCCAGGAAGAATTTCTGTCAGAAAACTACAAAGCACTGTGATTTTATTTTCCTCATGTCTGGCTATTTTCGTGTTAGTATTTCCTATGACTGATATATGGGAAAAGAAGAAAAATAAAGCCAGTTCTAATACAGTCTATGAAAAGAAATATCCAAAAACAGAATTCTTTCCATGGGATACTTGAAAGAAGTAGCACCACTGCTGCCTTGTTTGGAATGTGAAGTTTATAGAGGATTACAACAGGCTGCCATCTTCCCTGAATATGTTTGAGTAAATTCTTTTAAGCACACTATTTTTGGTCAACACTGTAAGCAGCACCATTGGAGATATGGAAAAATGGAGTCACTGAATCAAAGGTAAAAGTTTAAAAGTTAGGCGTACAGTCTAAGCTAGTCACATCATCTCCCTCTGTTGTCAGTGGAGGACGATATCATTTTCTGCAGGTAACGTCAATGCACCTATTTCAGACCGTTGTAGAATGAAACTAAAATCAGCACTGTAGAATAAAGCCTATTACTCCTTTTTCCAATGGCAGTGAAAATTGTTGCTCTTCACTGACTAGAGAAGAAACTTAAATATTAATTTCCACTTAAAAATTGGAAGCCAATTTTTATTATTATTTTTTAATTTAAATGAATCCTATTCAAAATCCACACAACTCACAAAATCACATAATAGCTGAGGTTGGAAAGCACCTCTGGAGATCATCTCGTCCAAACTCATTGCTCAAGTGGGGTCAGCTACAGCAGGTTGCTCAGGACCCTGTCCAGTCAGGTTTTGAATATCTCCAAAGAAGGAGACTTCACAACCTCTCTCGGCCACCTGTTCCAGGGTTCAGTCACCCTCATAAGTGAACTGCTTTCTTACATTCAGATGGAATTTCCAGTTTCTGAGGGTTCATAAACATTCATGAAATCGCAGATCTGGGATCATAGCATCTACCAGTCATTCACAACTTGAAGTTATTTGCCAGGTCTCTAAAGAAAAGAAATCTATTTGTAGATTTACAAGCAGATGATTTCAAGGATATTATAAAGGACATTATTTGGGGGTATTATAAATTATGGATGCTTTGAATTAGATATTAGTGCTTTGTGTCTCTTTGAAAATTGTCAAAGTTAAGTGCTTGGACAACAAGTTCTTGTGTAAGAATTCCTGTTTATGAACTCAGAATTCACTTTTCAAGAGCTATAGTACTTTAAGGTTCTTGTTTTATTTCCAAAATGTAGGCTCTCTGACTACTCTCACTGTTCGTCCCCTGATTTCCTGCAGAAGGCCTGTCAGTTTGAGAGCGTTTTGAGCTGCAGGTTACAGAAAAGTAGGGCAATGTTTTCTAATGAGATGCCAGAATTAGCAGAAGGCTCTTCTGTATGCAAAAGACACAGCGTCAGCTGAACTTCCTTCAGTGCTCTGCCCCTCTCTCAGCTTAGCAGTGTTATTTGAAATGTCTGTTCCACTTCAGGAAGCCTCTGTGCTGCCATGCGTAAGTTAACATTTAAGTACAGGCTTCATTCAAAGACTCCAGGTAATCCTTCATGTGTGCATTTACTTTCATTTTCCCACAGAATACCTCCGTCCCACATTTTGTATGGGAGTAATTAGGTGATAAACCACATACTTTTCTCATATTTTACCTATCTTTTTTGAACTTTTTTTTTTTTGGCAAACTGTATCACCACCTCATTTGGACCAACATTCAGTCTGCTCCTGCTTCTACACAAATCAGTAACTTCAGGACCTAATCCCTGCACCAGCCTTGTTACCGTGTGCCACCAGTTTGAAAAAGAGGCCCGGGAATGGAGTTTTGTGGGGGCAGTCATACAGCCTCGAACACGGCTCTCTTTAAGGTGTACAGGACAATTCCAAGGTGAAAACACAAAAAGCATAAGGATAATCTTCAAGGGAAGATCACCACCCAAACCATGCTGTGCTGTAGAAACACATGGCAAAAGCATTATGCCCTAGTCCTGCCCACACATCATGACAACTCATTCCACAGAGCTGGGTCAATAAGCCAGGAAATTCAGGTGTACCTGTTTCAGGACCAGTGCGGATTATACGTTGCCAGGAGAGAGCGAAGAATCAAACTATGCCCAAGTTGTTAGCTTAGTTCTGGGATGTGGCCTGCTTCCAGGTCACTTTGAGCATTACCTGGGGCTCCTGGTAAAGTCCAAGTTTTAAGTAAGCGGTAGACAAATGCTCTTTTTTTCCTGTCTTAACAATCCCTCCATTCAATTAGTAGAGAATTTTGTTTATATATAAAACATATATATAACATATATATATATATATAACATATATATATATATAACATGTATGTGTGTATGTATGTATATGTGTATATATAAAATCTCCCTTATTTGACTGTGCCTTTAAGAAAAAAAATGTGATTATGTCCAAGAACAAGCCTTCAAGAGTAAGTGGTGCTGGTGTGGTAGCTACAGCTTCACAGAAGTCAAGATGCGGTAGAAGCATCTATCCAATCCTTAACTTTGTAAGTGTTGTGCATAGGTGTTTCTCCTATCCCCTAGTTTTTACAAGAAAAGCATTTCACAGTGACTTTGATTTCACATTAAAACATTCTAATCCATGAGGAGAATCTATATGCCTGAAGGTATTAGAGAAAATGAGTAAAAGAGATGCAAGGCTGTAGAGGACTTGCGCAGTCCTGCTAACACACAAGGAAAATTCAGCTGTCTCTCTTTCCCAGTGGCAATGCTATGGATAGTTTAAAACTGCCACAGGCAATGAATTTGTTGCATACTGTACCACCACATGCTAGAAAATTCAGTTTAAGCTAAGAGGATGAAAATAAATCAGATTTTCAAGCTCAGTATATCAGAAATTCTTCCTTGAAGAAAACATAGTTTAATGGTGCAGCTTGAAAAACAAAGTAATACCAAGTTCTAGATTAAAAGAACAACAAAACAATTATGTTATAAATATGCAGAGTCTGACAAAATTATTGATCACAAGCAGGGCAGACTGGGAGCTTCTCATGTTCCAGATTATAGCTCAGATTTAGAATGGGTTTAGTTTTCAGACTAAAATAGTCATCCTAAAAGAGTTTTGAAATAATCCGTTTAAAAACAGAGAAGAGTACATGTGCAGATGTCAAGGGCAGGCCATCAAGGCAATGCAGAAAGTGGTGTTGCTTATGCTGAAGAGTTTCATTTTCCTTCACATCTAAGGAATGTCTACTAAATGCTTTTATCTCATCAAGCTAATGTAGACAAAAGCAATTCTTGTCAACAATTCACTGTATGAAGCCTTTGCAGCAGGTTTGGATCCTTTTGTAAATCTCCAAAGGAACAATTTGCTGCCTGACTTGGATGAAGTGGCATCAGGTAAACAGTAACATCCAGCAGTTCCATTCATAGTTGTGAGTGATAATGGTGCATATCCATACTGCGTCCATTACACTCCATAACCGCAGCACAGCACTGGTCTGCACCAAAAGGTGTGCATGTGTTCTTCTGATGAATTACCCAAATCTGTGCCTTTGAAAGTTCACAGCCCAGCTGCCTGGTACCCGCACTCAGAGCACTGGGTCACCGCATAACACAGCATGTTCAGTGCCCCGTAATGCATCACGCATCCTTCCACAGAGTGCAGGCTGCAAACATATGCGTGTGATGACATTTCGCCCACGGTGAATTTCCCTCTACTTCATATTAAAAAGCACATGTTTGTAGAGGAAGAGAACATGTCTAAGTTTGACAGATAAGCCCTAGTAGCATAACATAAATCAGCAGTGCAGACGAGGAAAGCTCTGCCATGGAGTGCACAGGTTTTGACAATCTCAGAAGTTTCACCCTTCCTTCAGACTTTCTCAATCTTTAAAAAGCACCTGCTTATCAGCATGCTTTCTGAAGCATACTGTAAGAGGTCTGATACAGCGCAATAAAGATAATTTTATTATAAGAACTATTCATTATGAATTCACAGCACCAGATAAAATCTGCAGGGACAATTTGCAAATGAGATGCTTACTAAATGTGGTTAATTTCTTTTTAGTCTTCCCTGAAGACTTTCCAGAACTAAATGCATCTCTGTCCCTTACTTATTTCTCAGAGATCAAAAAGTGAGCAGAAATTCATCCTCGTCACTTTGCAGAGTGCACTTATGCTCCTGTGCATATCTTGCACTTACCCCATTTGTGAAACTCTCGTCAGCATCACTGGAAAATTCACATGCGTAATAGTTAATTTGGACAATAGTCGGTTCTGTGGATCAGAAAAGGGAATGTCTTTCTACATTATGGAAGAAACCAAACATTGGGTCAAAGCTCTAAGGAATATGATGTTTGGCTTCCTCTTCATCTGCTACCACCTGATAACTTGAATCTAAATTTTAACAAGAAACATAGAAACCTCCACAGATGCATATTTAGTGTTAAACATGTTAAACAACACTAAATATTTAGCAATAAATACTTTAATACTGTAAAGCTAGGCACATTCCTATCGCCTTATTTTCAACATCTTTCTGTATTTCACTGGCAAAATTCAATGCCACACTTTTCACAGAAATGTCAGGAACTGCAGGAATTTTAAAGATAGAAAGAACCTGTACATGTAAGCTTATGTTAACTTTCACTCACCTTCAGGTTAGAATGTTTTCCATCACAGATCACTATTATGCAAACTTAAAGTAGGACATTTCTGGGGTACTTTAACACAAACGTGTGTATGGCTGTTAGTACACACAACAGTATGTCTGTCATGTGTGTTCTAGTACAAAGAATTACAAAGAACTCAATCAATTCATGAAACTTTGAGAATTATGAACAAAGGAAAAAGAAAGTTTAGCCCATTAAAAATATTCTTGCTCATTCACTTGGTTATATTTTTCAGTAAATGGCCCCTACTCCCGAAAATACAAGTTGAAGAGAAGAAAAAACGCTACCATTAACTTCAAAGGAAATTTTTTTACTATGGCCCAAATTGCTCCAAATCACTAAACTGAAGTTAATGCACTCAACCCACAACAAAGATTGTACAATTTAATTTTGCACGCAGTATTTTTCTTTGCCTATGTCAGAGTAGGAACAGAAACACTGCATTTTTATTTTTGCCTCTTTCCCAGTGTGAGAATAAGTCTCTGCATCACAAGAATGAGTAAGGGCTGAATAATATTATCCAAAATCCAGATGTCACGTGAATAGAAACAAAATACTCACTACCGAAACATTGCAGCCTTTAGTTATTTATAGACTCCATTCAGACATCACCGTTAGTAAGAGAGCACATGCTAGAAGGTGCTTTTTGAATATCCTTTCAGAATACTCGGGAGACCTATTTTACAAGTATGGACTACCATCCAGAGAAAAGTTAGCGTATGAATGCATAGATGAAGTAAAATACAACTGACACGCAAACACGCACTTGAAGGAATCAAGGACTTCTAATCACTTTTCAAATAAAAGGAATGTTAAAATGTTTTCCTGTAATGCCCGCATTCACTGTGAGAGCCCTTCTCACAGAAGATCCATCACCTTCAGAGAGCTGGCTTTTTTGAAACATATACTACAATATTTTTAGGAATCACTTGAAGAAAAAGGAAACTGCTTGTCCCCAGCTGGCATAGCCAGTTCATTATTTGTGTTTTTCTGGCAGTAAAGAGATCAAAGCAAACTTCATCAGGAAGTATCACTTTCCCTTTTGACCTAATCAGTTAATCAAAGATCTATGATCTTTTCAGTGCAGTTCTCTTTGGAGAGGAAGCTATTGGAATAATGTCTTCACAAATAGGCAGGTCTGCTTGAAAGAGAACATATGAAGTGCTGTTTCCACAGACAAAGGAGGAATCTGAAAACAGAGCTGTATGGGTAGTGATCTCCAAAAGTTTGTTTTAGGCTGTTCTTGGTCCAAAATCTTTCCCTCTCTTTGCTTTTTTCAAGGTGGGAGAAAAGATGGAGGCTTCCAAGGAAACACAGCCCTACTCAAATCCACACAGGATTTACTCACAGTACAAAATCGTGCTGATCGGCTCATATTGCTGGAAGCAAGGTCTCCCTTCATGTCTATTTTGCATCTGTCAGAATAGCCATTTCCCCATTACACCATCACTGTTCCCTCTCTCCCTCTCTCTCATGCTACTCTATCTTTTTTCTTTCCTTTTCCTGGTGCACAAACTTGCCTACACAAGCCAGTAGCCAAAGGCCACTATCCAAAAGGTAATTCAGGCTCCTAAACAAACATATTTAATGCCTGTGCTTTAGCTTCAGAGCTGCTGCTTTTCCTTACTCTGTTGCCAAAAGAAGGCACCTGTACCATTCAACGTTTCAGTGTGGCTTGGCTGGCCACTGACAGGATTTCATCCTCTCCAAAAATGTGCTTGCTATTCTGTTTATTTATTCTTATATGCCAAATTACTCGCAGCTGTGTATGTGCTCTTTGCTTCACAGACAATGAGTGAAACTCCCAACCATTAGACCTCCAGGGAAAGTCTCCTGTTTGGACAGGTCCTTGTGCAGGAGATGCTGTGAGGTACAGGGCCTGCAAAGATCTATTTTTCCAATAGAAGCAGAGATTATTTTCTTCATTTTGTCATGGAAGGCACAATTCTTCCTAGAAGGAAGCCAAGGAATCAGTGGCATGGTAAATTTACACATAGGCATAGAACTGTGGTGGTATGTTACAAAAAAATAATGTGGCAAGGGGAGCTACCAGACAGCTCTGCCATCAAGGCTCCACCGAGCAGCATGGCCACCCATCAACCTTAAAGGTGCTTTGTCTCATAACACATTCATTTCCTAGGGAAGCAGGATTTGATCCAATGATCCTTTCCACCTGGATCTTTACAGGCAAAAGACAGAGACTGTGACTTCTGCTTGGCTGTTTGTGTCACTTCTTTTGTCTGTAATGAGAGAGACTCACCAATATCTGAAGGCCGAAGTTGACGTGGCAGCAGCAGTTACAGTCTCTCTGTTCAGAGGCAAAATGAGGACACAGAATAATCTCTGGTACTTGGCTCCTTCCTATTTTTCTGCTTTTGGGACAGCGCTCAATACTGTGCAGATCATATGCAGACTCCTAAAAAAGCAAATTATGTAAATAACAACACTGGTGATGATACTGACACGAGAATTGTAGAGAGTCATTTCATAAGAATGGAGCTGTGCTGCGTAGCTACCCAGTTCATGACCCAGACACACAGAAGTTTATTAGGGCCTCTCTTAACCAGCATTTATTTGTCTTCTTAGCTGCACGTTTGTACACACTGTACTTTGACATTTACTGTCCTGCAATAGCCATCACAGTGGGCAGCTTAACCTTGTGTATGAGAAGCCATCCGTAAAGGTCAAGGGTGGAAAAAATGCCCCTTTTTTCCTTTTATCAACACACTTGTTCAAAGCTTTTATTTGACATCTGATCTGACCTTGACTTGACTTTCACATCCCTGGTTAAAGTCAGATTCACAATGCTGTCTGATATATCATATATGCCATCAAATTCAGGTGTGCAGAGGCGATATTTTGAAAGCAGGAGCACTGATAAGACTGTATGCATCCAACAATTTCTTAATCTCTTATTGGCTCAGCTGCCTCACTGCAGTGTTCCTTTGTGTCCTTGAACACAGCTCTCTGTTTGAATTGCAAGCTGAATTTCATATCTGCACCTCAGACATGCTGATGTGATTTCCCTGTGTTCCACACAAATATTGGTCAATGTGACTATCACCCAAGGAATTTTCATATTGCATAGGTCTAGCATATACATGACACCTAGACCAATGTTAGAAACATGGCTGTCAAAATGAAAGCTGAATGTGGAGCCACTTCTGCACGTTTTTCCTGTTCCTCTGCTCTCCAGCAGATAAAAACTTCTATACTGGAGACATTGCAGAGAGTTTAAAGGTCATGTCTTTGTCTTTCCAGTCATTACATGCATTCCTGAAATAACTATAAAATTAGAAGTTCTATAAAAAAAAATAAATGCTATTCTATACTATTGTATCCAAAGGAAATTTGTAGTGATACAAATTAAATAGTAAGCACAAAGCTTTCTGTGAGGCTACTGAGTGAAAAACAGAAATGCAGATAATTAATGAGAATATCTGTCTTTGCATATTCACTTCCCTCTCCACCAGAAGCCATTAATCTTTAAATGTGCATGAAAAGGACGCGCAAGTCAGCACACAAAGAGGGTGTATTAAGGACACTAAATACATTAAGGACAGCTCATATGTTAGCATGAGCAATCCATCTTATTATTCTTACCTCTCCAGGCCATAGGTGACTGCATCGTCACCTTTCTGATTGTGTTACAGCGACATCTGGGAATTCTTAGGCTGGAAGAGTGAGGGGATCCCAGCTTCTATTCCAAAGTGTTTAAACTTTTTATAGGTATATATTGAGTTATCTTTACTTTTGATGAGCCTTTAAAACATTTTGTCTTCTAGTTATGCTTAAATGTCATGAAGGGAGAAAATCATAATTATGAATTGAATCCTGTATTGCTTCTGGCATCAATTTCTTATAATCTTATCTTTCCCACAAGCAAAAATTTTTTAGCAAGGAGGAGACATATCTGTACTTTGAAGTTAAACAAAGTATTTTAACAAAACTAATTCTGATTGTAAAAATAAATAGTGGGATGAAGGAATATCTATGTATTCTTACTTCCTTTCTCTCTAAGATCTTCAAATAGTTCAGAAACATGATAGAGTCTGTTACACACAAACACACACTTGAAGGAATCAAGGACTTCTAATCAAAACATTCTTTGAGAGGTAGGTTACCAAGCAGATTACCAGGACAGTTCTTGAGTAGCTGGAAATTTAAAATTCCTTAGCTCTTCTCCATACCAAACACTAATCATTTAGCCCAGATAGAAAAGTTCAAGCATAAGAAAAGACAACTCAGGCCAAAATTGAAGATCCGTGAAACACTGAAGTTGTTCTACCTAATTAAACAGGCTCTATCTCTTAACAAAAGGCCTAAGCTGCACTTCAGATGCTTTAGGCCAGATCATCTCTCTAAATTCTTTTATTTTGTTCCAGGACCCTCACCTGGATTTTCAGGAACTTGATCTACCTTTTTATTTCAACTTTCAGTCATAAAGTTCTGCACTGTAAAACCAGTGCCCTTCGTCAAGCTCCCAAATTTGTGCAGTTTAATGATCCCATATGCTGTAACTTCCTTTTTGATCTCAACAGTCTGATCTCAACCATTTTATAGACCTCCACATAATTATCTGAAAGCTCTGCTACCACATCCCCTCTGCAAGGGCATGCTTTTTACTCCTGGAAGACTTCACATATAACTAGCTTTCTAACTGAATTTCTCCCCTCCGTTTATCTCCTACCTCTGGCCTTGGGTGATGTGACTTCACTGGCCACATCTCACCCGGAGAAACCTTTGAGTCCGCATTACCCAGATTTACAGTTTAAGAATTTAAGGCACAAAGAATAGGGTTGGTTGAAGATGCCTTGTATTAATTACTTTTCAGAGAAAAATGTATTTTTATAAAAAATGCTTTTCAAAATGTGCCTGACATTTGTGATCTATTTTTTCTGAAATCCTTCAAGTGTGTAAGTTCCTCATGAAACTTGAAGGTTGGCATTAAAATTGCACAAAAATCAAAGACTGTGGTGGGTTATTTTTGTTGAAAATTTTCACAGGAAATAAAAAAGTTAGCCTTATAGATTAAGTGATCAAGTTATAAAAGAAACCTATAACTGAGCTGGAAAGAAGTACCCATGTTTCCTGACTTTATCTCAGTCATACAACCATCCCAATGTAACTGTTAGGACATACTAATAAACAAACCTGTTAATTATCTGGGAATAATGCAGTAATCCTAAAAATAAGAAAAGCATTTCACAGCTGCCAAAAATCAGCAAAGGTGTGGGGGTCATATCTACGCTAAATTACATTTAAAATCAATTTACTCAGATGTATGTGAAAGTAATATCTGTTCTCCAGAAATATCTTACCTCTTTCTAATGAAAAAAGTAAGCATGGCTTCCAAATATTCTTGCTTAGATTTGTATTTCATAGTAATGTACAAATAGGGAAGATAATGCTACACATGGTTGGGGTTTTTTTCAACAAAAATGGAGAAAAAAGGAACGGGAAAAAAGACAGGTGGAATAGTATCCTGAGAACAGTTTTTTCTGCTTGTGATAGATCTCGAGGCACTAAGAAGGTTTATTTGTCCCGGAAGTAGAACTGTTGGGCTAAAACCACAACATAAGATATGCTCTGACATTCAATTAATGAATATTCCAGGTGTTTAGGGTCCCTGTGTGAAGCACAGGGAAATGAAATGAAGTTCTTCTGCCTGATGTATACAAGACTTAAAGGGAAAAGAAAAGAGCAGAAAATACTGGAGTTTGGGGACCAACATGCTACAGGCGGGCTCTAACTGTAGAGTGATTCTATTTTTGACAATACAAGAGAAAATCTGATTCTCTCTCTTTTTCTTTTTTTCTCTTCTCCACAGAAGACTTCACAAAATTCTTCAGAAGAGCATCGATTCTTCCTAATGAAGACAAAAGAAAAAAAAAATTAAATCTCTAAAATTTCTGTGGGTATGAAAGCTGATTTCATCTGGCTCTTCAAGCATGAGCTAATACTCAACAGAAAACACAGCTGCAAAGTTCACAACTCACAGAACTATAGAGAGCAGCTGTGTTTAAACCCTCAGCCAGCAACGGCCCAGTTCTTCCAGAACTGTGTTAAAACCCTTTTGTTAAGAGCAAGCACCTGGGCTGCCTTTCACTCATCACCTCCCACTGGCCAAACTACATTTCAGTCATAACTACCCCAAAGCTCATAGCTTTAAAGAATTTGTCCTAATCAAGGAGCACTGCTCAAGCAAAGATGTAACCGGCAAGTGCCAGCTAAAGGGTGAGGTTTCTCTAGCTTGGTCAGATTGAGTTAAGGGTTTGCAGCCAGTGAAGGGGATAGGGCTTCTCCTCATTCACGTCTGCACGCTCTGCCCCTGCCTGGTTCGCACCCCTTCTGATGTTTCTCAGATCTGTTTTGTGGGTTAAATCAACTGGCTAACCTGGCAGGAAAGTAACCCAGCAAAAACAAATGGATATTTTTCTATTGAGCTGTTTGGTTGAACAGCTTTAGGGAAGGGTACTGTGAGCCTCAAGGCCATGAGGGAGGAAGTCACAAGGGCCCACCTGCAAAAAAAGGCAAGAGAAAAGGCGGAGCAACGCAACCCCTTCACAACAGAAATACAACACTAAATCAGTTCAGTTGCTTGTGAAACTACAACCTAAATCTAACCCTAACAAATTTTTTCCTGTGCAAATATAAAGTAATGCTTGTAGTTCACATTTAGTAGGTTGAGAAAGTTTAGTTTGTTTGGAAAATATAAAATATCTTTCATGAGAGATCCTATTTAGCAGTTTTCAATTACTCAAAAAGTTAATGGGCTCAAAGGGTCAGATCCCTTTGAGAGACTTCATAGTGAACTTATGTTCAAAGTCTGGAATTTTACTAATGTACTGTAATTACTTATTCTTATAAACCTGTCTACAAAAATACTGCCAGAATCTGATAGGGAGAAACATCTCATAAGCGAATAAAATGCTGCTTTGATAGCCTTTACTAGCATATTTTGATTTCTTCTATTATTCTCGATGAAATTGTTATCCCTAGTGGTTTTGACCAAATGAAAGTATAAAGCCACTTGGACTAGTACACAAATCAACTCAATTTTGCATGTCCTATAGCTACAAAGTAATTACTTAGAATATCCTAGTTTTGATGCCTGGTGTACATAGTTGTGAAAGGGAAAAATGAAATTAAAATTTTGCTTATAGATGTATTAGTATTATCAGTATATGCAATACCATTGTGAAACGTTTTAAGAGTAGTGAGCTGGAAAATAAATGAAATAGAAAAACTCCAATACAACATTTATTAATAGTCAATAATTAATAATGAGAAGTTCACAGAGCTTAGAAACCAGATATAATTTTTTTTTTATTTCACTGAAAACCGTGATCATGAAGTTATTACAAAAATATTAGAAGAATTAGTTTTAAAGCACCCTCTAAAGTTAGGCAGACTATTGTCTTTTCTTGATAAACTCAAATTTAAGTTTTTAACGCAACCTTTAACTATCCCATCCTTCCACACTGCCAAAATCAGAGGTGTAGATCAAGTCATGTTGATAAGCGAAACAGGAGAACCTAGTTTTTAAAAAAGCAGGTCATTCTTGTTTCTTTTTTCTGTGGTTATCTCACCGTAGTGCCTGCTGTCCAAGAATAAAATCTGTACTTGTTTCTTGGCTTTTGTTAGTCCGTGTGGCTTTCATTAACACAATATTTATCAACCTTCCCACAGTTTAAATATAAGAGAACTAGAAAGACATATTTCAGTAAGTTGAAACGGAAAACACCGTTTTATTTTTAAGATATCTTTCAAAAAAATGTATCAAATTACATGAACAAAGCTTAACTGCCAATCAAAACTCCAGCTAGGGTGAAATGCTGCAAATAAGATGGCTCACAAAGGATAGTACTGGAGTATGCTGAGTGAAAATGGTCCTGCATTTACAGCCCCACAATTTTAACTCATCATAACTATGCCACAAGTTTTCTTGATAAGTTCCCAAATTCAGCTCTATCATACCTATTTATTTTGTAGGTATTTAGTAAATACATTGTAGAACATGTTAGAAGGTTGCAAAGCATGCTGGTTATAGTGAAGGTAGAGCCTGACATTAGAGCTAAGTTGATACAAAGCAGGCGCTGCTGGAAGTGTCGTTCAGCCCTCCCTCTCTGCCAGTTGTGCACTTCTGCCTCTTCCCTACCAGTAGATTGAGGGACCCTGAAGAAACAAAGTAAAGCAGTTAAGCAGCAAATTAACCCTGCTGAGGAAAAAAGAAAAAAGTTCTGTCTTATCTCCGATTACCCTGTGAACCCTGCTGGCAAAGAACAGCAGCGTCTATGGATCCATGGATAGCAGGAACCTGTCATAGGAGAAGTTGAGCAGGCAAACTCTTTCCAGTGTGACCTGCCCACTAGATCAACTTAGGTGTAATGTCAGACTGCACTCCCGGTATAAATGGTGCAGTTTCATTAGGGTTCCTTTTGCTAGAGGACAAATCAAGACTGCAGACTCCAGGAGGCTGTGGTATATATGGGACTTGTGAATGATTTGACACCAAAGTCGGAATAGGTGTTTTGCCTGAGGTGGAAAGAAAGAAGCAAAAGGATAGTCTCATGGCTGGGGAATTGACTCATAATGAGATTCAGGGAAGTAGCTCTGTCCCAACCATCTAGTTCATGTGTGATGAGAAAGAGGTCATTAAGACAACTCCTCTATTGTGGTCACTACTTCTGTGCACCTCATTTTCTAGGTGCCTGGCCTGAGTTGCTGATGTGGCAAGAGGAGGTATTTTCCATCTGAAAATCCTAATCCAATGATGCAGAGCCTGAAATGGGAATTTCAGTCCAGCTGGTGCAGGTGTAGGTCCCAATTCCAGGTCCCAACCCTTATAGCCTGCCTCACTGTCTGCTGGAGAACTGCAGCCTCATCACTGCTGGTTGGCTCGGGCTCCCGCCTTGCAGGTGTCCCTTCCTCAGCAGCCATCTCTGCTCATACTAGCAGGAGGACAACATGGATGCTACCCTGAAACATCTCTCTGAGGTAAGGGGCCCAAGACTCTCCAGACACCAATGCTACACTCAGTAAAACTGTGTATTTTGCACCAAAATTATCAGGAACTTCAAGATCTGATTCACTACATCATTACTGCAGACTTTTGACAGGATAATTTCTCAGGAAACCTTTATACAGAAAAGCAGTCACACAACTATGAATTATTCCTGCACTCTTTCCTGAGTGATACTACGCATCATGTAAGACGCAGACCCTTCAGATGCTCTCAATGTACTTGACTGAGTATGCAAGCAGACCAGCTGAACCACCTGAGGCTCCTCTTGCACATTCTCTTGGAAACAATATCTCTTAGCTCATAGTATGTCAAATATCCATACTAGGAATTAAAAAGGGGTGTGCTTTTCAGAGACCTTAATATATTGACACCTTTAGTGGCCATTAACTGACAAGGCTATTCCTTAAATTATTTATGCATATGATTGCAACTTAAGGGGTCATCCACCCAAATAATCTATGTATACTATTGCCAATATTTATAAATACATATCAGAATATAGTTCCAATACAATTAACCAGCTACACCTTCTAATATAACCCAACAAACAAGTCAGAAAAATGAAAAGCCTATTTTAAGTTTTAATTTGGAGCCGTATGAATGACTGACCTTCAATAAAAGGTTGTTTTCAGAGTGTGACGATACACAATTCAACACTTTGCACCTGCAGAGAACCAATTAAGCTTCAAATTTCATGTTTTCCCAACTTCTTCAATATCACAGTTTTTAGCTTTTAGCTTTTGTTTCAAATGATAACCCTTTGCCAAGAAAGTCATACTGGTTAAGTATATATACACACTGTGAAGAGAGAGAAAAAAAAAGAAGCGACTAGAACGAAAAATTTGTGGAGGCCTGAAAATGTGTCTCCTCTGCCGTATGTTTACCAGAAAAATGCTTCCAAAATGGGAAAGGATGGTATTTTAGACTTGGCCAGTTCTGGATTCAGGAGAAATAAAAGCTGGTTTACAGCCAGCTCTGGCTTTCTTGAGCTCCTAGGATGCTCACCAAGCCTGTGTATGCATGTATGTTTAAGATAAATAGATCCTTGCTTGTTGTAATATGAATTATTCTGGTAAATTATTTGCATAATATTTAAAATGGATTATGAAAATAGCTATATTTAGTCTGCAGCTCTAAATGTTACATACTTTCTTCACCATAGTAACATAAATGTCTTTCAAGGGAAGAATGGAGAGGAGGGAGCTCTTGCTCTGGAATTCTTGTACTGGAGAGACTGAGAAAGAGGGAGAAAGCACTCACTTCACAAGCTTATGAACTTGAGATAGTAATTATGAAAAAAATATATAATTGCATTTATTCTGCTTACTGCTTTGCTACATTACTTGTAATATAGCATTACAAGTTTCTAGAAGCCTGCACAGAAAGTTTGAACATTCAGTGAAAACAATACCTCTTTTTTTAATACCTAAATTATGTAGGTGAATTATGGAGCCACATTCCATGGTATCCCAACAGCAAAAGTTAAGGAAGGTTTCTTTTTCAGTGTTTTACCCTTGATAGAAAGCAATTTAGTTATGCTAAAAATGGAAGTGGGAAAGAAAATAAACCAGATCTTCAGTACATCATGGCTACTTTGTGATGGGTGGGTAGCTTGCAGAATATTTGGTGCAAGTCCAGAAGGATTCTGTTCATTGGAGTGAAGGTATAATAATGAAGAAGAGGTCCTTCACAACTGATATTCTAAGCCAGAATAAAAGTTGCTGCTGGAACAAAAGGATGATAAAGTTATGGCCTTCTAGTGCTGTGATCAACTAGCATTATTTAAGTTTATTATTATCTCAGCTTTCACTGAGAGATTTTACATACAAGCAGAAAAGAGTCAGGAAGGGGAATCTGGCAACCTAGAGTCAAAGTTTACATTTATACTGTATCATTGGTGGCTAGGCCAGGGATTAAAGTAATGCTGAGTGCTTTGCCTGCAGTGGCTCTGCCTAGCCACATCATTAAGATATAAGCAGCTTGCCATTCAATGCATGATGTCCTTGTTCCACAAAAGCTACACTGGCCAACACCTTTTACCCTCCTAAGAGCAGAGGGCAACGCTGCCAGGCAGGGACAATGTCACCCACTCTTCTCAGAAGGACATATAAGGGATACATGAGGGGTGCTCAGACTGCAGGTAAGACTGAGTTCGTTAACTGTGCCTATTGTGCTTGCCTGAGCCTAAATCTGAGCACAGACTTATAGACCTATCACATGAACACTAACAGGGGTAAGGTGTTCAGTTCAACTGCAGACACCTTCAGTGCAGTCCTCTATGTGCTAGATGACTTTGAACTTGCCCTTGAAATGCAGTATTGATGTAGCCAGTATCTTTTTCATTTAATAGTACTACTAAAAAAAAAAAAAAAGTTGTCTTATTCTCTCCCATGCCCCATTTATGTCAATCAGTGATTCTAGACTGGCTAAATACAGTAAAAAAAAAAATTCTTAGGAAAACACATGTCTACTAACTAGTACTTTGGAGGAATGCTGTGGAGCTGGCCATCCATGTTTGGCATTAGATCCACTGTCTCAATACAAAGCAGAATGACTCCGTATGGCCTAAGAGGGGATTACAGTGTCTTATAGCATTGTATGCTATTATTATAGGTTATACTGTGAGTATACAAAGAACTGGATCATGACCACATTACACACCCACTCCCAATGATTCTTTATTTACCTGACGATTATCAGCAATTATCATCCGGGGTTCTTTCTAGTATAGCTGGAGATCTTTCATGACCTCCTTGTTTGTAAAGTCCACATCTCTAATATTTATTGTAGGGAAAAGTAGAAGGGACAAGACTGGTGACCTCAATATATCAAGTACTTTGACTGTATAGATTCCAATTATTTCAACATCTCTTCACTAACACACAGTACTAAATATGCTTTGCCAGGGACAGAGCTTTTACTTGGCTTATCACAAAAAGAAAACCGCAAAAGAAAATCACTGTGGAGTACGAGATGGTGAGCGTTCATTTAAAACTGTGCAATGCAATATGGGTTCATTTTGCAAGGTGATTTTGGCTGAAAGGATAACAGGACTAGGAAACAGCTTTAGGAGAAGAGAAAGAAACTCAATAATCTATCCTTTTTATCAAATTTTCTGCTAGCATTGCTATGGTAAAGAGGACAAATACCTTATTATTATATGCAAGTCCTTTGAAAACAGGCCTACAAATACTTTCATTTTTCCTTTTAATTTCACTGCATCAAAAGCAAATTCAAACTTGAAAATACCAGGCAACAGGACAGCCTGCATAGGTGTTTATACTGCTGTAGAGCTGTCCTAATTAAAAATAAAAACCCAAATAAAATAAACGCACCTCATAACGATGGTCTAGAACAGCACTACTGTAAGGCACAGGTTTAGATATCCTGCCCCATTCTCCCCCTTACATATAGCTGCAGATGGGTCAGAAGCTTGCTAGACTTCCATATCTGAGAATTTTCCCTTCGCGGGGAAATATGTCAGTGGTGTAAAGCCTGCCCCACTAGCCCTATGCTCCTTCCTTCAAAGACTCTAGAGGTTTTAAACAAACTTTTCTTAGAAAAGTAGAAGCCCACTGACCAAGAGTACCTTCTGCAGAAGACTCAGGCTATTCCGATCTATGTTACAAACAGTAGGCTTGTGGTCTGAGAATCTAAGTGTAGTTTCATGCCCTTCTCGGGGCACAAAACTGGTGTAAGGAGTTGAAACTGGTATACGATGCTTCCTGAACAGCTGGTTCTTCCTCCTTTGCACAAGTCTGTCTTGATAGTTAGCTGATTACTACAGGGGCAGTACATTAGCAAGCTAAGTCTGAAAATCCTTGCTTTATGATTTTGTGTTATAGCCACACATGATACTGAGTCTCCAGAGAATAAAATCGTCGTAGCTTAGATATCTCCTAATGTATTAAATGTTGTGAAGTCTTTGTCTTTTGCAAACACACTTAGCATTAACTCAATCTATATGTTTTGTATGCCCCATATGTTCATATTCTGTTCCTGCTCAGGCAAAATAATCCACTGAAAGCCATGTTTGAATTTCAGAATGGCCCTGTAACATTTAAATGATAGAGACTAGTTTTTTTAAAGGATTATCACCTTGTGACTGATTATAGCTTTTCAGAACAATGATTCAAAATCTTGTTTCTAAACAGTCTAAGCACTATTTGAGAGCCGAATTTCCAAAAATTAACATCCAAAATTATGGATGGTTTAATATTCTTATTTCTGAGCCAGGCTGAACTGTTTGGGGATTAAATTTGGGTTTCAGACAGTGCAAATTTCAACATTTAAGAAATCTTTATGTTGTTCACAGAACCACTAGATCAGCTCTATTTTTCTAATTTTACCAAGAACAGCTGGCTTGAGAAGCAATTCCTAAATTTAGACTACAAGTAGATTGCTGGAGAAATAATTAGGTATTGTTACATGGTTAAAAAAAACGCTGTCAAAGACTCATCCTACTCTTAGTAGGGGTGTGGATAATTGCATACTCATTTCAAAATAACTGAGTTGGATCAGTCACAGTAATATACAGTATACTGGAACAAAAGAGATCTGTTTCAAATAAGAGTAATAGCAAAAAACTCAAGACTTCAGCATTTCAGACAATTCTTCAGCCTTGGATGACTGGATTCAGTGTTCAACATACCTTTCTCTCAGAAGCCAAATTTCCATTTCCCTTTATACATATCACCAGTTCTGGTCAGTATAGGATTATCATTTTTTTTCCTGGGACTTCCCAGAATTAAACAAGTTTTCCATGCTCTACATAGCATATATGTGCAATTCTGAGCACTTAGAATTACAAATTTACTATGCACATACAGTAAATCTGATGCAGAACAGAAGCAGCAGATTGTTAGAAGAATGCTATGAATCCTATCTGTGCATATACAGTGGGTGCATTTGAATTTCTGCCTGGTTGTAGCCCAGTCAGGTATTTAGAAATTCCAGCCAATGCACAAAATTCTTGGATTCCACCTGATCAAAGATTCCTAATAGAGAATGAGTCCAAGGAATGAGTGCAAGGAAACCCAGAATGTATGGTTATCCCTAGATCAGCAGGAGTATAAATGTATAGGTGTTACTTCTGCATAATGGATCAGACCAGTGAGCCTGTAAAGTCTGACATTCTGCTTCGATCTCTGACCGTTTCCATAAATTAAACATTGGAAAAGAAATTTGCTCTGACTGCTCTGATGTTAAGTTTAGATGCAGAAATCTGCGATGTGATTACGTGTTTCCTCCCCTATGCTTGCTAATACCTATTACCTAATCTGAGCAGTAATAGTCAACCTATCACTTGATTTTTAAAAAGAGTAGTTTTCCTTCTAACAACAGTTCCTAATAGGCAAAACCTCAGAGGCCCTTTTCATGTTTCATGCAAGACAGATCTCAGGTTCGGTCCACTGTAAAGTGTCAAAAACAATTTTGTTATACTGCTTAAAAATAGTTAGCACTGTTACTGCTCATGGCAGTGTGTTCCACAAGCCAACCGCATACTGTGTGGAACATGCTCGGCATCTAAAACTGGCTTTATCCTGAGAGTTAAATCGGCATGTTCTGCAAAACTGCTGTAAGATTTTCCCGTTTTAGAATCAGCGTAGATTTAGGAAAATGTGATCATCTTCTACTAGAATAGTATAAAGAGCATAAAATAAGAACAGGATTGCATTTACTCCAAGGAGAAGATAAGAAGCACATCCAGAAAGAGCGTCACTTCTGTGAACACGTCTGCTAAGACAGTCTTGCTTTTCACACACTGTAGAATCCTGTTGATGTGAAACAGGATGATATGAAAAACATGGATGTGAAATCAAAATTTTAGTACAAAGTCACTATTATTTGTCAAACATCATCGTGTTTTGATACAGGAGGTAGAACTTCTGTGACATACACTGTTGTCTTTTGAAATATACCCATCAAACGATGCTTAAAAAATACAAGCAGTCTGCCTTATTCTTCATGTAAGCACTTAGCTTCAAATTCCTAGTCCCTGCTGTTACCCATAGATTATTTCCTATAGCATTAGTGTTCATATTAAAAAGCACCTGGATTATTTCTATCAGAGACACATTTCTGGGGCTATCCTCCAAATCACATAAGGCACTCCTTTTGGATTGGGACCATCAGATGATGGGGAAATAGCAAGCCTCCCAAGGAAAGGAATGAATCTAAAGAGCTGCTACACAAAAAATTTCTCTCTCACAGTTACTGAACGGCAGGTATGGCCTCAGTCTGTCCCCACTATAGTAACTATACAACTCTGAATGAGCATCTCTGCAAGTGGGAGCTGAATGAGTTTAGACCTGTTATTTCCTGGGAAACAAAACCTGACCAAATTCTCACTAACCTGAACACAGGAAGAATAATCATACCCTTCTGGCTGCGTAAAGGGGAGGAAAGGAAGGACTCAGGAGTGAGTACAGAAAATTCAAGTATTGTTTTGCAGAAACAACAGAAGTGACTACAGTAAATCTACTTGTAACACAGAACTGATCAAGGTTAAACATTTTTTTTCCCCTGGATTGTTTTCCAGCCTGGTCAGTTCCTTGGTCCATTTACTTCATAACTTCATAAATAGTTGTACTGACACAGCTTGAGAGAAGGCATGCAGGTGGTAACATGGCCGGGGGTATGGCTGGAGGACACTGTCAGAGTGCCCAGGATTTGCTTAAGCCAACCTACCTCACTGCAAGTGTGTATGCTCCTAGACACTGCTTCTTCATCCTTTCCCCAGCTCTGGAGCTGGGAGTGACATTTCACAGACCAAATCACTTGCTGCCAACCAAACGGGGTGATGCCTTTCTTCTTCCTCCTCTGCTCCACTCTTTTCACTACCCTGAAGACAGTTTAGCTCACTAATCCAGCAGAAAAATACGTAGCAAAAAAGAATGACAGATTTGCGTTAGATCAGGGCAGGCATCATGTGAAATCTCACCCTGAGTGTCTAGTTCTGATACGCTTGCAATTTCTGTCACTTAAGGCAGGTATTATTTTAAAAACTCAGAAAGGAAGTAGAATTTCTCCCCTGGCATTCCCACTTCCACGTAGTCTCCGAGGGATTTATACAGGCCCCTCATCTTTGTCCATCTAGTTTAATGTGTGAGTTTTAAATGCATGCGATTGATGAGATGCAACAGTGCCAGGGAACAAGCTCTGCTCTACCCAGTGCCAGCTCATTGTCATTATGCCTTTTCATTGGGATGCCACTGGCACAATCTTCTTTTCTCTTTCACTCGGGAGGAGGCAAGTAGCTAGCTCCCAAATTGCCTTCATCGGAAGAAGCAGCCTTCCTCTCCCTTGCTCCAGTGCTGTAAGAATTCTGCATTTTTGTCATGCACAAAAAGTGGTGTCAGCAGCAAAGGAAACTGGTCTGGTGGGTTCGCAAGTCATAGAAAAAGTCTGGAAAAAAAAAAAAAAAAAGAGTAGAAGTGAGTGAGAAGCCTGCTGTATGTTTCAGTCAGGTTAAGTTAGGTCAGGAATTCTGCAGGTGACCTGGACAAATGTGTGAGTGAGCTTATCCCTCTATGAGATGGCATTGCAATGCTAAATTCAAATTTCTGCACAGCACTCTGAGATCTGAGAGCCATTCAAGGGGTGCAAAGTGCAAGCATTCTACTATTAGCCTGATTTAAAAGCCAGTGCTGCAAAGCGCTGGTAAGCAATTTCAGATGCATCTGATTCTAAAGCTGCTATAGCAGCTGTTGAAAAGCAGAAAGAAGGAGTACGCAGCTAAATTTTATCAGCTGAGGTGGGGGTAAGTGCTACCACTGAAAGAACATGGTGTTAGAACAAGAACGCTAGTAAGTTCGTCAACCAGTAAAGGCCAATGGGGGGCACGGAATTTTTTTGTCCAAGTCTAGGAAGTGATTTTGCCCATTTTTTTGAACCATTTTATATGATGCAGGGGGCTTTTGCACTTGCAGAAAACCAGAAGTTTGAGGGCTGTGAAAATATTTCCTTTTCTTAAGAGACAAACCCGCACTGAGGTGAGGGAAAGTCGTTTAATCAAGATCTGGGGAGTTGCTCTGTGATGATCTCAGCAGAGCCCAAGGCCGTTCCATTTTAGTAAGCAGGCATGTTGGGTCAGATGTCTTACCTGTTTCTAAAATGTTACCTGCCCTTGTGTAACCTCTAATTATATGCTTCAGTGAGAGTCTTCGTAAACTATTGCAGCTGGGTCTGCTTATGCATTGTAAGTTTTTCAGTGATTCAGGAACTCTGATGCACATGCCTTTTTCTTTTGTATTCATCAGCCTTTTGTCTTTCTGAACTTTTCCTCTTGCTAGATGCCTCTACCTGAATTCAAGCAGGATGACTCCTAAAAAAAAAAAAAACCTGTTTCAATCTATGGGGTTCTTCAGCCAGAAGAAAACACTAATATTAGGAAGCATTTAAGAAGCTAAGCTATAAAAGAAATTAGAAGTATGCAAGTGATTACAGCAGAATAAAACCATGCTCCTCCACCATAATAGTAAGAATGGCCTTAAAAATGGCCATCCCCTTTCCTGACTATTTCCCTAGATGCTAGACATCATTCGGCTCACGTATTTCCACTTCACTTTGCAACATTGTCACCTAGTCACGCAACAATGCAATGCAAGAGCACTGAGTTTTGATGCAAGATTTCTACAGCCTAGTTCAAAAGGGCAAAAGTTTGCAGGGCTTCCCCACCTGACAGTTTCCCATTCATGGCCACAAGAATCTTTGAAAACGAATACTCTCATTATTCCAATTATAAACAAATGGTTCTGCTTAGGGAACAATGGGTCTGACGTGAGGATACTTCGTGCATTCCCAGGTACGTGTGCCATACTCATGAGTCTTTACGTGCTCATCACTTTTTGTGCTCTTCCTTTAATGCTTTCCCTAGTAATAGCATTGAAACAGAGGTAAAGCATGCCACACCTGCTCTGCTAGAAGGTAGCACCCCACGGATGTTGACACAATGATAGTAATTAGAAGGGTTGGGATAAGATTTTGCAGGCCAGCCAAATTCTTGTGCATCCCTTCTAGTAACTCCAGTGAAAGGGAAACAAGTTCAAAGTGTTCACTTCACTCTCCAGAAAAAAAAAAAACGCTGTAGACTATTAACTGAGCAGACTATTAATTAAGGATTAATAAGGGAGATATTTAAATTCGAACATATATTTGCTTATATACTTGTGAGTGTGTGTGTTTACATACACACGTACACAAATACGTACATGCACACGCACGCACACACACACACACAATTTGCCCTTTCACAAAACAAACAAAAGACTGCGTCAAAAAGTCTGTGACCAAGCAAAGACAGTGGCTGGCAAACACACAAAAGGGAAAATGAGAAGCATTTGTTTCCCCAGTCTCCTGTCCTGCAGGCACCTGTAGAGGGTACAGAATTAATCTACAGTGTTTGAAAAATTCAAAATGAAGGCCCAGAAAAAGGGTGTTGACCGCAGGGAAAAAGAAAAAATGATTTCTAGAAAAAAATATTTTGGACAGGAAAGAAGGAGTGATAATAATGAGAAACAGAGAGAGCTCAATACCTAAGGAGAGGCAGAAACTAAAATAGGACTAATATTATAAATTACATATAAATACAGTGTGTCTTGAAAGCAAAAGGCTATCTTTAAAGGAGGGAGAAAACAGAGTTCTTGTAACACTATTCCCAATGCTAAGATGCTAAACACCTTCTCCTGTGTGCTACATACCCCAGAGTTTTTAAATACAGATGATAAACAAAGCAACTCTATAGTTAAATTATGGCAAACAAGATATACCAAAAAAATTTAACCAATTATGCTCTATGTCTGACCCTTCAGAAAAGGAGAGTCCTAATTCATGCATGCACAAATCCCCCGAAACAACAACAAAAAATTCCACAGATTTGGGAGCTCAGTTTGAATCTGACCTTTCCAAATGTTCTGTGAAAAAGGAAAAACAGAACGAAACAAAGAGGCCATTCCCAAAATACCCAACAGCCCAGCAGCTCAGGGACACAATCAGTAAGTGGGAGACAGCTTTAAATTCCCAGTCCGGACTACAGATCCTGATTTACCAGTTGGCCATACTCTCACCTTTGGGTTAGGGCTTTTATAAGATCACTCACTTTCTTTCTCTCTCCCTCCTACTCTAAATTCCAAAGAAAATTTTGTCAGATTTTAAAATTTTCAATGAAATACTTGGCTTTGACAAATGAACATGTGTCAACAGCAACATAAACTTTAACCAGAGAATTCCTAACAAGCTCTTTCTCTTATGGTAAAAAGAACCACCATGATAAAAAAGAGGGAGCTTTTAAGAGATTAAAAAAATAGTTAATATTTCAACTTTTATTAGTCTAGTTAATTACACATTTTCCCTTTGAAAATCTCACCTTTGGGGCATACTGGGGCGTACCTTTCTTCTACTTCCTTACTGATTTTCTCACTTGTCTAGACATTTCTATGTCTCCAGTTGTCTTGCATTGCCCTTTTCAACTTTCATTAATATTCTCACTTCTCCTTGTCTTCTTTACCTTCTCACTATCCTCACCATTTTTTTTCTTCTCACAGTGCATGTTCCTTGCTTCTTTATTGCATTTTCTTCCTTCCTCCATCTCTGCATTTTTCTCTTGTTTGTTTCCTCCATTAATTCCAGTTGGAAGAAAGATTACTTATCCCACATTAACTCTTAAGAAGGTGCAGTAGTTTTATTGTGGAGTAAGTGGCTTCTTATTGCTTATATTTTCAAGAAAGCAGCAGCAGAAATGGAAACACAAATAACTTAACATCCAGCTAATGTACACAGTCAGTCCATGTCTTTGATTACTAGATTAAATATTTGTTTTCTCTCTTGCTTCATGTATCTTTTTAGATGGATGGCATCCATTTTCTAATTAGAAAATGCTACTTTAGGTTGTTATATTTTAAGGTCAACCCATAGATTAGAATACATTAGAAATGTTTCATTTACCTTTCATGGCAGCTTTGTTTCACTTTTAACTAAAATATTGAAGTGGAAATCAAACTGGATTATCACATGGATGCTATACAGGACAATCCACATTTTCAAATTTGGGCAGCAAACTTTGGTAGCCAAATCCGCACTGAGATACCTGGTGCCTGTTTTGAAGGTGTCTTAAGGTCCTATATCTTCAGCTAATACAAAGCCCCAGACAGAGAGAGATACAGAGCACCTCTCAGAGTTGGGCTTCAGGTCGTGCAGGACGTAACTGCACAGCTGCTCCAGGTACGTGAGCTGGCTGGGCTGACTTTCCACATGGAAGCACTGAGGACAGCAATACATAAACATCCAAAGTACCACAACGAATGAGCTGACCGGCTCCTTTAGCTTCCCAATAGATTTGAGATTTCTGAACCACCCTTTGAAGCAAGGTCTCTACAAGCTTTTCTGATATTTGAAAATCTGGGCTTGCCATTTGCTTGAGAAGGAAATGTCTAATTTGTTCTGATTTGTTGCCTGACCAAAAAAGAGGAATCAGCCCTTTTCTTTGCACTAGGCTAATGGCATGGTGCTCAGGGTAATGAGCTACACTTTAACCGAGCAATTTTTGGAGAAGCTGAGTAGTATCTGGCTCTCAATATAGTAGGCTTTGGTAAGCAAAATATGAGACGTTTCTTGTCCTGGAGTCAAAATTGATATTAAAAATGCAAAAAGACAGAGGGAAAACATTAGCTCAGTTACTGCTTACCATCACGTAATATAGGGCTTTCTAAACCTAGCAAAAGGTACATTATGTTTCCAAATACTTTAGATCACACTGCTACTTCAGAAATGAAACCAATCTCAGTATATTGACCTTTTGTGTGTTACTGGGAGCTCTGCAGCACCAGAGCTCCATAGAAGGTACACATCATCCCCTCACAATGAAGATGGCCTTCATTAACGTACCTCTGACTTGCTACTCTCCCCTTGCCCCTTGTTTTTGCTTTGCTATTGAAAGAAACACTTTCTTGCGGTGCAGTAAGTGAAGAGTTCAGAACTAAACTGTTAAATTACGTACTAATTGGATTCTGATCTCTAGCATAATTACAGTTAGAAACAAAGCATAACAGATGAAGCATGCTATGGAAAAGATAGTCAGTAGTCAACTAGTTAGCAGTCAGTAGTCTTGGAAAGCGACAGGACTTTCTGACTTTCTCTCAAGCAGCCAATGTGTATTCTTGGCACTACCTGCTGTATAAAGCGGTTGTCTCTAGAAATGCTTTCCAGCTTCACAGCTGCTGCTAAATTCTACCTCATTGTTCCATTTCCTCTTCCTACAGCTGTAACAGTTTACATATATAAACTTGTTTATTAGAGTTGTAGCTTACTTTGCCTTCATATTGGGAAGATTTAGGGCAGAAAACATTTATTTGCAGTGTCCATATGTGCAATAATTATGATGGATCTAGTTATTTATAGAAGGATAAACATTGCTGCTCAATCAAAACCATGGAACAAAAGAAATTTGCACAATAATATCCAAACCATTTTTTTTTTTCTTTCCAGAATTTTCTTCCCAACAAATCACAGATCATAAGTGTTATTTAGAAGGTCTTCATTTAAATAAGGGCACCAAAACTAAACTTCTTATTCAAATGGACAAAGAGAATTTCTTATGTGATTTAGGCTTGACACTTTAAAACAAGAACATTTCAAAGTTCAGATGATACACTCCACTAGCTTCATTTATAACTTGCAATTTTTGCCCTGTTTTGTAATTAATAATTATGCTGCAGAATGCAGATTCTTTTCATGAATTTGATCTTCCGCTGCAAGACAAACACAAAATCAGCAAAGCTTATCTATCAGTTTCTATGATGATGACAGATTACAAATAATGATAGATTTTCGATGATGTGTCAGCAAGCATATGAAGCTATGTGGTTATAATATAGCAACTGTGAGAAGCTGCTCTCTGACTGTCATTCAGAGCACTCATATCGTAGCTTTACTTTTGTCATTGACAACCAATTCTGAAGATGTTCATTTTATAAGGATATTCTTCTGTTCTCTATATGGATTCAGATTAGAATTCAGAGAACTGCTTTGTTTGCTTTAGTTTATAACACATTTTAAGAAAGTGAGCACATTTTTTCCCCTAAAATTAGAATAATTAACAAAAAGTATTAATTTCTAAGGCAATTTGGTTAGGATTATGAAGAGAGCAAAGACTGAACCACTGTAGCAAGAAAAGGGTGGAAATTTGTTTTTGTTAATGGGCTAATTTATCGATATAAAACATTGAAATGCCGAGGTTCTACTATACTACTTGGTTCTACTACAAACAAAAACAATGAAGTTTTTATTTTTATAAATACAACAGGAAAGTGGCTAGAGGCATATTGCAGCATCTTTTTATTCTTTAGAATTAAAAAATAACACCAGCTGCAATAAATGCAGACAACAGTGAAGACTTCCCTAAACCACGAAAAACTGTACCAGCTGCCTCCTTATTTGAATTTTGCATGTAGTTTGCACTCTGTCCTTTAAATAACAGGCAGCAGTCCAACTTATGCCACACTGGGACTGATTTACCTTCCAAGTTATTTGGCTCATGCCATTTGCACCAGGCATCCCTGAAGCAACAGATACATTTCTTCGCACTGCACTAAGAAACTGTTCATAGAGGGCACCAATCCCTGAAACATTATAAACCATGGTGTAAGCCTCTAAAAGTCTTAGCACTGCACACAAAGCAGTGGAGGAGGAGGAGGAGGAGGAGAAGGAATATTGATAAGTGACATTATTTTCACTACAATCTCTTGCCTTTCCCGGCTTGCCGTCAATCAGCTAGCACTCTGTAATGTGTCTCCCATTCTTAACATAGGATAATACTGAAGAATACCATGGAAGTTAATGCCTTCTTTCAAGATGTCCTCTGGGAAAATATAGCAAGGTTGCAAATATAGTGCAATCAACGGCTAATGTGCAGCCTTGATACAGACATATAGGATTTCTATAAGCTGTCTTTTACCCTAGTACAACTTACCTCAGCTCAGAAAAGAGAATGTTTTGACCTGGAAAACCGCAGATTACTGCTATTTCATCTACACACCATAAAGGATGGTACGTTGGTGCAATTCATTTACTTGTAGATTAAATATAACAACTTCAGATAGGGACTAATATGACCTTCCAGTGTTTTTTTGGCAGAAATTTGATGTTATATATTTTAGGAAATAATCATCTTGATGCAAGAGCTGATCCACAGCACATAGTATTATCTGAAGTGTTTTCTCAATTGAGTCTACCATAACAAGGACATTGGAAGTCTCAACTATTGTTTGATCATGGCCAGCAGTACAGGACACTTAGTCACATTAAGTCCGTTAAAACTAATGCAGCTAATGGATTAATATTAAAGCTCATGAAGCAGCCTGCACTGCTCTAGAAAGCTCCATCAGTAACAAATCAGCTGTCATCCTTTTAGGGTATATGTAACCTTTCCAAAGCTCTGCTATGTCTCAGGTACTTGAGCTCTTCTCCAGTGAAGGGGCCTACTTCTCACTACAGCTGCTAAATGTTGAATTTGAAGAGTAAATACAGTTTTTTGAGACTTTAATTGAATACATCTCTGAAGTGTGAGGATGCACTTGAAACATAACAAGCAAGACTCTCCTCTTCTCACCCACTGCAATCACTTCACAGCATGGGTGCTAATGAAGGCAGCAAGGGTAGGAGGTATGCTGACGAACCAATGTAAACCAAGGGAAGAAAAACATAGAATATTTTCTTGCAAATAGTATTTGCCTGCAGATGACCATAAGAAACCAAGGGTTCCTACGGCCATTTTGATATGACCCAAAGATGCTCACGGAGTCAACACCTCACTTACTAGTGTTCTTGTCAACCACCCCTCCTGTATTGAGATTGATTTCAATTTATTCAGCTACAAATGGTTTGGCCAAAGAAAAACCCTACGGTGCCAAACACATCAGGGGACTTGTCTGAGTACACAGATCTCATTAGCAAAGGAAACCATGCAAATCTCCCTGAGCCAGACCTTTTCTGTTTAGTTTAAGCTGGACTTTTATTCCAAACCACTTCACACATGTTAGAAACTGTGACATGTATCTCATTACTTCATTCCAGGATAAAAGAAACTGCCTAAAATTAAGCATGTAAAAACAATCTTTCCGTCCTGGTCTGTACTAACTCACTAACTCTGCAGTGCAGCCCAGAGGAGACACTTGTGAGAAATACACACAAACACATTTAACACTTCAGCAGTCCATGGCTGTTACAAAATATTTGGACCAAAACTCCTCATTTGTAAATACACAGCCATTGCAACATCCACAGGGAAAGGAGGAGCTGCCATTTTCTAGCTCGTAGAGAGTACTTCTGGGGGCATTCCTGCCAACCATCATCTGGACAACTGCTCTGAAAAGGCTAAACCATTTCTGAAAGAAAAAATATCAGACTTAGAAGAGAATAATCCTGGCTGACAGCGTATGTTTGCCGCTGGCATCTTGCGTCAGTGATGTAGCAATCTTGGTGAGTGTCGCTACTTTATGAGAAAGAGGGATTACCCCTCAACTGTGTCTTATTAGAGACCTCAGTAAAACAGCAAATGTTCAGAAGCACATGTACGTAAACTTGGCATGGTGAAGCACTTCAAAGCTGAGGTTTAACAACTTGTTAATTAAGGGCCATTCTATTTAAATAACACATTTTTTTTGAGGTACATGGTCTACCAACAAGAAGTAGCATGAACATCATCTCTTCATCACCTGTATGGTGCAAATGACTGCTGAAATGAAAGGTCAAGAGTACTCATTAGCATGCCAAAGGGACAGAGATGGTTTTGTTTTGGTTTGGTTTGGTTTTTGGTTTTTCACATTTTTTTTTCAGGACACATAGGTGGACAACCGGAAGGTCAGTCCAGAAAATCTGCACTCACAATCTGGGAGCTCAAATATAAGTGGTATGCCTACCACTGGTATGCCCACTTCTTCTGAAGCAGTCTTTATTAGCAGATATCTATGGTAAGCTCCATGGGAAGCACAGACAGAATAGCAAAGCCCAACCTGCATAATAATAAAACACCAACCATAAAATCTTCAGCAATTTTCCTCTGTAATGGAACAGTTAGTACTGTGAATTAATACTTTTATTTATAGAAAAGGTCTTGAGTAATCAAACTACTAAACAAATTGTGTTCAATGGTGGGTATCATTAGTATTATTAATTCCACTGGGAAAAAGCACTAACAAAACAGCAAAAAGACAAATTGCAAGATCTAGCAATATTTAATTAACATCCATATTACACATGTTCAGCTCTGCATTTATTCATTCTCATATATAATGAGCTAAAGAATTATCATTTACTCCACATTTCAAATGTACAGCACTCTGCTTATACTAAGACAAGATACAATGACATATATATAAGAACAAACAGAAATGGTAAAACCCTTTTCAGAGGTCATCCAGATAGTATAGCTATTCTCTTCTAGTTCTTTTTCATAGCATATTCTTTAGGAGAAAATTTATAGACAAACTCACGATTGTTTACAGTCATTCATTTCTTGATGAATGTCTTCATATTCATCGGTGATAGTTATCCTGTTAAATATTTAATTAATGGCTGATTCAAGTTAGGTCAATACTAATACTACTTCAATGGCTAACAAATTTCAGTAACATGTTTTATTGCAGGCAAGTGGGAATTACATTAGTATTTCATATGCATCTTCTTTCCTTTCAATTTTCAGTTCTGTGAGTCTTTCTATAACACTAGACAGTGCTAGGCAGACTACTGTAGACAATTGACTTGTATCTTTACATCTGTACTTACTTAGATAATGTCATAATGCCTAATGTCTTGTGTTCCTTTGGATTTTATTTGTGAAGTAAGAGTGTAAGTTATAATAAAAACTCAGGAAGCTTGGATCACACAGTGTATTTATCAACATCATTAACCTGAAAATTGAGCTGATTGAGCATTTTTCTCAGAAATAGCAAAATTCACTCCCTGTAACTGAAAGTTTTCTCAGGAGAGCAACCTTTCTCAGTAGAAAATATGCTGCTAGCAGTTTTCAGAGTGCCTCTCCCTTAACCTAGTTTCTCATGGAAATAATGTAAAAGGTGCCAGTTTTATTCTGATGATGAAACAGGAAAACTGTAATCACAAAATACTTTGTAGAATGAGAAACCAGGGCGCAGTGCCTCTGATGCTTTTTGAATAGAGAAAAATCAAAACATAAAACCCTGAAAACGATTCAAAAAATGGATCGTTGGATAGACAAAGAATAAATGTATCTTGTTGCTTGGCCTGAAGGTCACTAGATTCAAACTCGAAAGGGAGAGACTAGCACATGCAGGGCCTGAGAGAACTAAATATGAATCTTCCAGGTTTATTTCTATGTAGAGAACAGAGAATCTCAACGGCCATGGCAGGATATGAGGTGAAATGTAGACTTTACAAAGCAGATCCCAAACTATGCAGGACCATGACGGATTTCAGCAATGTTTCTAGCTGCATTCATCAGTGAACAGGAATCCCACACAGATTTTTCAGCATTGTAGTTATATATCAGTAATGAGGTGCTCTGTCAAAACAAGCGGCTATTCTAGCATTTTGCAGCTTTTGAATATATTTTAGAAGTACCACAATTGCAGGCAATCTTGGTGCACCCAAGTGAATGTTGCATAGAAAACCAGTCAGCTACAGAAAGGGAAAAGGTAGCATGGACTGCTGGTGGCAACCGGAAATTCATGAAAAATGATGCTGCGAGAAAGTACTACGCTAACTTCTCCTGGACCAAGTCTTACCAAGAGCCATTATCATGCAGATCTGCATACTGGGTACCTGGGATCACCAAAATGGGAAACATCCATTTTGTGCCAGGGAGACAAAGCTGCAGAAGGTGCCGATACATCCACATTCCTGACTCAAATCAGGAGCATAGCTCTGGAATAAATCTCTCCTGATCATGACTCTTTCCCAAGCTGTCATTTGCACTGTGAGGCTCATGAATTGAACTTCTCTTTGAGAAAATAAGCTGGAAGATGCTCTTTCAGAGTGCACTTGATATGCTCCATCTTCTACTGGATGATCGGCCTAAGGGACCAGGCTCAAGGTACTCTAAAGTAAACTGTTGAAATTGTGTATTGTGTGGACATCAGTTCCTCAGCACCAACTGGTTTGCTGTAGAGATCTACATATGTTGCACCACAGTAATTGCTAACATAGGTATAGAATAGACAATAACCTAAATGATAGGACTTTCCTTCTGAAAATAGCCTGTAGTGGACATACTAGCAACAGTACAGCCCCTAAATATCATTAGAAGTACTTTAAACAAGGAATCACCTCTGGGGTACTTCATCTGAAGGACAATGCTGGCTCGTACCCAAAGTCAGGGATCTTTATATGTTTAAGTAGCAGCACTAATATGCTGACCAAATCCTCATTGAGCAAAATCAATTTAATTTATGTCGTTAGATTTGAACCCAGAGAGACAGCACACACACAGAAACCTAGAAAGGTATTTCTGAAATTTCTTCCGGGGAACAAACTACCCTTACGTATACAGCTCTTTGAGTTGCTTTTCTGCAGTCATTCAATTAAATCCTAGTAAATGGAATTTAAAAAAGCCAGGTAGTGCAGACAGTGCATTTCTTCCCTCCTCCTGAACCATTACTTTGTTGGAAGCGCTCCTACTAGCATGGAGCCCACCTGCTAACATAAAAGTACTGCAGCTGCTCGGTATTAGTACTGTAAGGTTTTCATATGATACATTGGTCTTGTGATTCAACAAATAATATTCCTATCTTGTAACTTACTGCATATTTTATTTTTGTTGTACCCATATATTTATAGTTTTATTTGGGATAGATGCATACTTCATATATCAGAGCTAGAAACAACTGTGCTTTCCAGAAAATTCAAAACTTAAGAAAAGCTAAGAGTGCACTTAAAAGGACCGTTGCAAGTGGATATAGGCATGTCCTTCCAATGCTCCATGCTGGCCAAACACCAGCCAACTCTGTTCAGGAGCTGTTAGCCCAGTCTCATGACTAAAGTAACAACCGCTGCTGACAGGCTGCTAACCTCTAAGAACCAGGGCTTAACACCTCGGGCATATCAGCACACTAACATAGATACAGGGCTTTTAGGCTGGGGCCAGTCCATTTCTGTCCACAGGTGGTCATATGCACATGCTATCACACAACAGCTTACAAAGTTACTGAAGGCAACAAGTTCCAGTAAAATGTTGCTCTGTCTCCCACGTGCTTTAAAAATACATTTAGTAGAACCTCGGTGCACTGGACAGTGGAAATAGGAGATTATACCCAGGAACACTATGAAATGTTTGTCCAACTGCAAAGAATATACCTTTTCGTAATTGTATGTAACAACAGCTACATCAAGTACAGCTGGCTAAAATACACTCTGAGATTCACAGCCACATTTCAGAAGTTTTTAAAAAAGAAACAGCTGTAAATTCTATATAAGTTGAATCCTCATAGGGTAGAGACTTGTTAACTTGAATCTACTTACCCACAGAGCACAGAAAATGAATAATGTACATTTCCTTCACTGCTTTGCCAACATATTTTGTTCTGTGCTAGAAAAACATCTCCAGGAAACAAACAAAAAAAAACCCCGTGTGATCTCCAGGCTATTAATTCGAGACTTTAAAGGAACAAGGCTGATAAAAAATGATAGGCTGTCACACTTCATTTTAACACCTTATTTTCCTCATTTTCCTTCTCACTCCTACTATGTGCCAGCTGTTTGGGCACTTTTTGAATCCCAGGCCAAATCAGACAAACCTGGTTTTATACAAATTTTGACCAATGTTTCCACTTACAGTTTAAAGCAATGACTCCGTGTTACACTGCTGTAAGAACATCTGGATACGTGAAAGGAAAGATATGAGGATGGGCTTCTGACCTCTGTGCTACTTTCTAGGGAAAATGCTATAATTCAAATCAGTGTCTATGCTCCCTGTTGCTTCAGTGAATACAGGTTTTGATTTTGGGAATCTGGGTAGATGAAACCATTTGAGTTAAATAACACCCTTGCAAGAAAATTCAGAGTACCCTAGCATTTTCTCTACGTTTTACCTGGCACACTGTTCTTAAGAATTCCACCTTTAAGGCTCCTTAAAAATAAATCCTGTACACTATATCAAATAATCTGCTACTAATGTGGATGTGTATGCAAACAACTGACACCAATGACACACATAAACAATGTATTTCTTGCTTCCTGGCCTCTATTGTAGATAGGGCTGTGGAGAACAAAACAGGAGACTGCAAATTTTGATCAAAGTTGCTTTAAATTACTTTGGTAAACTCTTAACCTTAAAGCAATCCAGCTTCCAGTCTTGAGTCCAGTATTAGAGCAATTGGAACATAATGGCTGAACTACTCTGTTGGGTCCTTTCTAAGGGCCCAGTGCTGTCCCTTTTGAGGTCAGTGTATGTATGCGAGGTACTTAAACAGAAACACAAATAAACCTACAGTGTATGGAACATTTAGGTTTATAGAAAAGCATATCTATGACAAAGGATCAAAAATAAGTTTTCACTCATCAGGTCATGAGCAATGTCACCTTTTGACATTCTAATAAGCATCATCTCCAACCCAAGCTTCCAATGAGCTCTTGATATATTTTAATTTTCAGGCTTTTTAAAAGACCATGTCAAATGCTTAGGCCTAGCCCGAGAATTCTGTGTTCGCATTTTGTATTCTGCAATCTATATAGAAATCTCTAAATCTTTCAAACATAGCATTTGCCATCAGCCATTGAAGCTGTTTGAAGATCTTTTAAAGGTATACATATTAAAGGTTTGTGCAGACAGAGCCATTTCGTTCCAGACACGGTACTGCAAGTGGAACTGTACTGTTTCAAGCAGCACTGACAGTAATTGCTTCACATCCTGCAATCTAGACAGTGCTGGTACATTAACTACCTGATTATTTCTATAAGGTCAAGCATCCTCACTAAGTAACTATCAAGTTAAGATGTGCCTTTCATGATAGACAAAGGGCTGTCCTGATTTTCCCTACATTTGGCCATAATAATCCTCATTTCTAACAGAGAAAGACATCCAATTATATTCTGATCTATCCTTCATTACCAGTGCAATAAAGAATTATTTAGAAAAATAACTTCCATATTTCTGTTAAGAGCAAAGACTGTTTAAAGGTTAGGTCAGGAATAATGGCTGAGGTGTTCCATGCTCGAAGAAAAAAAGTAATTATGTTTAATTAGTTTGATGAGTAATGCTTACCTAGATTAATGGTGCTGTCGAAAGTTCAGCTCACTCAATCTGTCCCAATTTGTGTGGCAATTACTTGTGTTGTGGACTGACAGCACTAGGCCTTGACCTTTATAATTCAGGGCAATGGTACAATGGTTCCCTAGATTATTACTTTCTGAATGGTTTCTTGGGGTAATAAGCAGGTGTGGGTAATGAAAGTATCATTCAATACACACAATTTCATGAGCATTAAGGCATTTTGGAAATATAAACAGAAGATGGGCCTGATTCACTGATGTCTGGCATCTTTTTGTAGCAATAATAAACAAAGCAGCATTTTGGAAGCCCTCTAACATGTCTATAGATCTATATTCAGATTGGAGCTGTGGGATGCCAGCACTTCTGAAAGGGCATCAGGTATTTAAGATGTGTGTCTCAGAGACAAGCTGTGGCCTATCTTTTCTAAAAAGTCTCAACTGATCTTTTTTACATTTTATCACTTAAAGAAAAAACTTTTTAGAAAAGAGAAATAAATATGCTTTCTCATCTGGTTCTTTTGTTTCTGATTCTGAAATTATTCAAATAAAGTTTCTATCACATCTTCACAAGAAAATGAACCTTACTGCTGTCACAGATATTTCAAAATCATTTTCAAGAGTTTCTCATCCACAGAGAAAGGAAAAACTCTTCAAGCCTACAACTAACTAAAATAAATATTTGGACTTCTAAGCAATAAGAGGATATGCTAATATTACAAAATAATTTCTATTTAATTTATAAATGGCTGTATTGAACTTGTCCCTTTGCTGGCAAAACGCCATGCAGTATAAATACCATATTCCATGACTGGTGTGGTCAAGCTTCTCCATACTTTTACTCAATACTCAGATTACATTAAGCCATTGGTATTGCAGAATATTTAATGGTAGGAAGCAGTTCACTAGCTATCTTTAAAAGATGGATGTTATTTTATGAGCCTCACTTAGGAATAATGCCTTTTCTGGGAGTGGCTCTACTAAAATCAGTGAGACAACTTATAGTCCAGTAATGGTCTTGTTTTGCAAGACTGTGATTAGCAGAATTTTGCATATTCAAAACTGAGGACAATTCACAGAACTCAATGGAAATTTTTTTCGAAGACAGACATTTTTGGATAAGCCTTTACTTTTATTTCCATCTTCCTGCCAAGACAGAGCACCAGAAACCTCAAAAGTATGCCAGTATGTGAGATTTGTAGCCAGCTTTCAACACAAAAGTTTGGATAGTTCATCTAAGCTGCTGTTAGGCAGCCAAATATTTAGCTGCTTATTTGAACAATAATATATATCTTCTGAGATTCCCTTCAATTTGTTTCGACTAACAGAAAGCAGAAAAGGATAAAGTTATTTAATCTCCTCCTGTCAAGAAACAAGTTTGTCTATGTGCTTGGCTTTCATCCAAATATAGCATCTCAAAGTACTCACAAACAATGATTCATAATGGTATATTTGCTTAGTATCTATATTGTTTTCCTTAAAATTATGAAGTCAAGGGTTAGGTGAGGTGCTTGTATATGACGTTAGTGGTAAGATGAAAGCCAGGAAAGCAACTTAGCCTGGTTTGAGAGACCGCATCTTACACTTCATACTGTTTTTTGGAAAAGAGGCTGAGAACAGGTTGCAGTTCTTCTGCAAAGATTTATTGAGGCATTAATGAAAAAAAGTCTATTAGAGTGATGGTTGGTTTCTCAGGCATGTCATTGTAACATATGGGAAAATTCACAAGAAAACAAAACTGTCCCTTTAGTCATGAGATGTGAAAAGTAAAGCATTCTAAGAGATAACGAAACAAAGCATCCACATTAGCATCAACATGATGTAATTCGCATACTCTGAAGTATCTGTATTTACCTAATTCCTTTTTATTGTTGGGTTAGCTTTTTCTTAAGCAAGGGTCCTTGCCAAAGTACTTTTGGCAAAGGAACTCTCCTTGCTTTTCCATTTATTAAAGGATAGAGGTTAAAGGCCTCAAGAATGATCAGTGACTAACGCTATAATACAATCTGAGTACAATCTAAAGGCATGTGTGTGCACGTGCTTCTCTCAAAGCTTGGGATGTTATCAAAACCCTTCAGCCAAATTACAACTTTATTACTAATCTGTCTTCATCTATTATTGCATGGAACCACATGTTGTAACAAATAGATTACTATATACTTATGTTTTCATTCAGATTAGCAGCTACACAAGCCATGGCTTTGATGATTTAAAAAGTCTTTGGACACCACCAAGCAAAGGTTATGTCTTCACTGCAGTCCGAAATATAACTGCAGAAATAGGACAGATAGCTCAATCTGACTAGTACCGGCACTCCTAACACTGAAACCCAGACCACAGACTTTCCTGTCACTTTGCAGTCAGCAGTATTCATAACCAGGGTCCTGGCAGCCCTATATAGTACATATCAATGCTTCTGCTGCTGCAGATATGCTCCTAATTTAAAGGAAGTTCAAATGCAGAGGTCTGGGGTATATATTATGCAATTTAACAGCTCATTAACAGCAATTTAGCTCTACTAAAAGGTAGAGTTTGTACTCCCTCTTCCCATCTTTCTCCTTTCCCCTTCATAGCTGTGTTCCCACCACTTATTTTGTGCTAGTTTAGCAGGCAATCTTTGAGAAAAAAGATTATTCAATACTTCTGCTAAAAAGGTAGAAAATCATTCAGACAAAAAAAAAAGTTTTCTGTTCTTTTGCTGAGCAAAAGCAGCTCAGAAGGAATTCAGTTTTAGGGGAAGCAAAGTGATGGGACCAACAGGGTTGAGAACAGGGAAGAGGAAAGGCAGGATCATCACTTAAAGGGAAAATCTTCGGGAAAAAAAGGGCTACAAAAATCTCAAATTAAAATATTTGTCTTTATATTTTTCACTGAGAAAGTGGAGGTGCGTGTACTTTATGGTGTTATTTCAAGTGGAGCATAGGCAGGACAAAAGTGTTCATAACAATCAAAATCAGTGTAATGCCATTCTTGTAACCTACCTAGGTTTGTCCCAACAGCCATGATCTATGCCTGGAGAGTTTCATATAAGCCTTGGTTATTTATGATTTGGAATGGAAAACATACAAAACTTAGTGACTCCTAAGATTTTGACTGCAAACTCAGGAGAACTGAAGTGTTCAAAACACTTTCAAATTCATTTAATCCAAGTATCAGCAAATGTGACAAGGCCAAAATTAAAACCTAGCTGTATACCTTGCGTGAAAATGCAGCACTAGGTCCTTCAGAGAGCAAGGAAAATGTCTAATATGTTGATGTTTACATTTAACACCCCTGGATAATTTAACATCACACACAGTTAATATTTCCTGTGTTTTCCTAACTGAGTCTAAGATGTATTTTGACTAACTGATTGAGTCTAAATTTAGGTTTTACTCTGCTAAATAACACATTTTCCAAGAATTGCCAAACAGGCATAAATGCTGTTTTCATTTCACTAATCACAGATGACCTGAGAACCTTCTTTCCCATGGTACTTTTTCTAGTATTTTAAAGTTTTAGTTAAATTTCAAACTCACAATATTGAAAAGAGGAGGAAAACAGTACCTAATATTGCTCTGCCCTTTGAGTTCAAGTTTTGAGCAAGTGCTCAGAAAAGACTCTTCTTTTATTTTAAGTTGGTTCTTCCAACTTTATACTTCATACACTTTCATTCGGAGCCTGAAGCAGTGACTATAAAAAGCAGTGGATAAATCTTAAAATAATCTTCCTTCTTTCCAGACTGGACATAACTGGATGTAAGCTGCTTTCACTACCTTTAAAAAAAAATATATCAGAACTAAGGCTTGTCAGAACTAGAGCAAAAATGAAAATAAGGCAGATTTAATTGTATTGCTACTTTTTTTTCCTTCAATGATGAAGGCAAAAAAGATGTGAATTCTCAAGAGAAGGAGGTCAGAAGACAGAAATACTCAGTTAGGTACTGGAAAGGAAGCCTATTGCCTTTTTCTAAAGGAGGTGCTGCAAAAGGATCCTAAAACAATTATACCTATCTCAACAGAAGTGATAACGGAAATGGGAATGGCTGGACCTAATTAAGATAGTAAAACAAGCATATAATTAATCTTGTATCTAAAAAATTAATAAAAGTCTATCAATTTATATGTCCACGCAAATAACTTAGTTTTACTTTACAATTAATTTTTATTGCAACTTCTGCAGTATAAATATGTTAAAATCATGTATTATATTTGATTGTTTTAAGATTGGTTTTGACCTACCAGCACTCTAAAGATAAAACTTTCCGCCTTCTCAAAAGGATTCTTCTTATTGCTTTAAGTGTATATCTTTTGAAGAGGCATTCTAATGGAAATCTGAAACTTCAGTGTTATATTCTGATTTGGATCAAAGCTAACATCTTCTGAAGAAGAGAAATCTCAATTTACAACCCATTGTCTTATGGTATCAATTTGAGAAATAGAACATTTGTTTATAGAAGAAAAAATATTTGTTATCCCTTTGAAACTTTTTGGCCTGAAGTATTTGAAAGAATATCTTTTCACTTCTATATTCCTTCTGAATCAGAACAGAGATTACAATAACACTGAGAAAGACAATTTGTAGGTATTTTTAATCAAATTCTGTACACTCAGAGACAGTAAAAGCCTTTAGGTAAACAAAATGTGTGATGCTTATCTAAATTGAAACCAAGCTTCAGCTCTTTTGAAAGACGTTTCTCCATGAGACTGAATCATTGTACACCAAGCTAAACATTTAGCAATACTCTTCCTTCACCCAACATACTGCTTAAGAATGTAATTGTGAATTCATTTTTAATGTGACCTTCAGGATACTGATACAGATATTTCAACAAGACTCACTTGCCTTCATTCTTACATAAGGCTGAGCTTCCTACCATCTGGATGATGCATCATGACCACTGAGGATTTTCTGCATTAGGTTGTCATCCCAGAAACAATGAGTCTACAAAGTTGCACAATAGCAAGGACCTCGCCAGGCTGGATAAAAAGGAGAGTGAATTACAGAGCTCTAAGGGAAACGCTCTTGAATGTTTTTAAACATGTTGAATACTTCATTATTGTTATACAATATCTGTATTCTCACAAGAAAAGGTTGACACCAAAGAAGACTAAAGTCAACATCAAGCAGAAGTCACAGAAATATAACACATTTGCTATCCACTCTCACACATGCAGGCAATACAGACCCCAAACATAAGAACCGACTCTTACAGCACACTAAAGAAGTCACTATGTGAAAGTTGAGGGATCCTCTGGATCAGTAGCATTGGCAATGTCCAAAGAACGAACTAGGCAGAAAACAAAAGATGATTTTTTTCAAGATTCAGATATCACCTTTCTTCAGCAAAACTAGAGCTAGCTTTGTCATCATCTACGTAACATCTGTGAAGGTGTCCCCAGGCATACGATTGAAGCAGAACAACTCAGGGCAGCCCTACAGTAGGATTCTGCCTGCCTGTCTGTCTGTCTTCCTAATTCCCTTGGTACTACCTCAAATATTCAGGCTGAGAAAGAGGCCTTTGCAAGACTTCTACTCACAAGACCTCTACTAACTTCAAAGCTTTAGACTAGGTTTCTGTGGAATCTAAATCTATTGATCAACAGAGACATGAACAACACCATGATCTAGCACTGTAGAATCTCTAATGAAAGACAGCTGTCCATTGAGCTGTATCATGACCATAATGCTTTTACAAAAACAAAACACTGACACTCACATATTTAAGCCCCAATAACAAGATGGCAATTTAGTGGTCTGTCACACACTATAGGCTAAGGTACTGTCAACCATCTTAACATTTAGCAAATGTAAACTTTTCATACCAATGTTCACATAGAAGTGATTTGATTATGAATATTAATAAAAAGTTAATTTTAAGTTAGAAGAAGGAAATAAGGATACTTAAAAATTAGGGGAGCAAAAATTACTTGTTCTTCTCCACTGCCTTTTATCAAATTCATTATCATGTAGTCTGTAGTTATGAACTTTAGAGCTTTAGACAAATACATTTCCAGTCATGGGTAGTAGTGTCTTTCACAGTTTTAATGAAGTTTTATGTTCTGGTCACACATCATAGAGCTGGGAAGTGATAGCACTGAAAAGATTTCAGCTAGCCCTACAGAAGTGAAATTTTGGTTTTTCATTAGGAAAAATACTTTTCCTAAAAGTAAGTGTTTTTTTTTTTTTTATACCACGGGGCTTCTTTTCATTTCTAGTTTTTCTGCTTCTAAAAGTGTAATTTTCTATAAACACAAAAAGCCAACATCAGGATTCCATAGTTATTTCAGCTGAAGAGAAAACAAATAATAAAGTTATGTTTGATACGATCTTATTTATTTACAAAATGTAAAAAAAAAAAATTTAAATCTGTTTCCACTGTGGTGGAAAGTAAATTCATTCTTTGTTCCCACATCTTTGAGCAGCTGACACTCAAAAGCTTTCTCATTCAATTTCATACTGCCTGTACTTGGAGTGACTGTATAACACTTGTTTTACCATCTTCCCTCAACTTTCTGCAATTTCTTTTTGTGTCTAGGATGATCCAGCTCCAGTCCTGTCATGGCCCTAAACCTACCCTTCACTGCAGTAGACCTCAGAGAACTCTGCAACACTGTTTAGCTTCTTCTCAAGTTTTGCAGCATGCCTATGCTGTTGGTGATAACATCTACTTTTTCATCTACTTGGTTCTATGAAAGAAATTTAGCGATTTCTTACAACTATCTTAAATGAGGGGCAATAACTGTATGATACTGAGTTTTACCTAGCGTAGAAATGACTCTTCTCTCAACTTATATATCTAGCTGGACTATTTACATGGCATCTCAGAATACTTTCACATCACCAGCCTCTCACAGTTTACCACTACTGAAAGTTTCTTTTCAAGTCTCCTCTCTATCTTCTGGATTCTTTTCAAAAGGCACCTGGGGAAAACTTGAACTTGGCTGGACCAAAAGTAAAGGACGACACTTGACATGAGACTGAAATGATGGGAGGGGGATTGGGTAGACCAACGGGTATGGGCCATCTACGCTGTAGACCTGTTTTGCTGAGGATCTCTGCTTCATTTTGCACAAAATTAAGGATCTGAACAGGAAAATCATTCCACGAGCTGTGGCTCAAGTTCCTACCACTTTATCTCTAAGGAGCTGACCTGTGCCAAGCCACTTGTTTGCACCCATGTGCTAGCACCAATGCCATGAGAGTAGCATAAAACATTGTATGGCTCTGGCCAATTTGATCTTCCTAGAAAATGTCCAGGTGTGTCAGTACCTTGGTATACTGGTACCAGTACCGACTGAGTACTCCCAGCATCTGAAACTCTTCTCTCTTGGTAAAGTGTAATTTTTTATGTGATTACCTAATGCTCTTGAGACATAATGACTCCACAGATCAGTCTAAACTTAAAAAAACACTTTTCGCTCAACTTGCAAAGTTGACACTGACAAAGTCAGACTTCCCCTAGGCTCCCAAGTCGTAATGAGGTAATGCCAGCAATTCTGCAGGGAAAAACCTCACCTTCTTGCTGTAGCTGAGCCAGCCCCATCCAGTCATGACAAAGCAGTGATGGTTCAGCATGGAGCCAGTAAAATGCCTCATCTTATGATGCTGTGTCCTCAAGCAGGGAGAAGTGGGATGGAGCACAAGATAGACAGCTGCGTTATAATCTAAGCCTTCCTACCTTCTTCACTCTTTTTAAAAGTAATGATAGAGCCCAACTGAAAAATATTTCTCATATTTAGGTCAATACTGCATATGTTGTTTCTCAGTGGATATCCAGCTGGGGATCCCAAACTAACTAGTCCTCAAACAGGTGTTTTAAATGTTTCTTTTCATAGCCTTACACCTCTGAATTTTTTTTTTTTAGTAGGATTTTCCCTCTTTTTTTTTTCCTGCGGACTTTTCCAAATTCCATTTGTCTAATTCAAATTATTTTGTGTTTCTTCAGAAATACTTTACAGGAAATCTGCTGGGGTCCATTGCATATGTCCAGAAGTGAAAACTGCTGGAGTGCAGGTTAGGTTTTCTGGTAGCAGGTGTCCCAGATAAGGTGGTGATGACAATCACTTATTAGATTTGTTGATCACATGCCGGGGAACATTTGTCATGCTTCCTGCTGCCTCCCTCTTCACGTTGACACTAAACCCTGCACGTGCGTTCTTGTTATTGCTGTCCTCAGCGCCATCAGAAGGACTAGAGCATGCTGTTTCTCGTGCCTTTGATTTTGCTCTGTCAAGCAAACTCAGCTCCTAGAATCCACCTATTTCCATCTTCCCACTGCAGATGCCCACAAACTGCACTAGTTCACTCTGTCCTAAAGACACTCAGAAAACCTGCTGAAGTGCCTTGGATTCACAACTGATCTGTGTGGGACTGACCCTAGATATAGGAGAAACATATCCAGTTAACATTTGCTATTGATACAGCCTCTGATTCCTTATTGGATAAGCTTTGGACCATGGCGTGAAAAGGTCCCCAGCTATTAACATTGATTGCTGATCCTTGTTTTGGGCAAAGACCCAGGCTACTCCCTTTGTGATCACAAGAGATATAGCTGTATACAGGCTCTTCCTTTTCTCATAATACAGATTTTTAATGCCATCAAGGCATTTTCTACATGCATCTACTTTCTGCCTGCAAGTGCAACAGAGACACTCACCTCTTACCCTAAACGTGATTGCAACCTCCAAGATGTGTGCATTTTTAAGATCATGATAACCTTAAAATTTTTTAATTATATCTGTTATAATCTTTGGTATACTGTCTGGAGCTAACTACTGATGTAACCTGGCCAGGTTGAAAGACAGAAGCAGGTAAGAAAAAAAAAAGATTGTTTAAATGGGCAGAGAGCAGTTCTCCTTCTGAATACAGCACTTAAAAAGATTATTTAATTGTCTATGTTCAAAACTGCATATAATTTTCCTGCTAGTAGTCTTTAGTTGTGTATGTTTAAATCAAAATCAAGACATAACTCAGACAAAAAGAAGTGAAACTGACTACAGACGAATGTGAAACTGCTGTTGAGAGTGTCGATACTTGACATTTCCATGAGGATCCCAGCTCTTGAGCAGATGAGATAATACAAAAAGCTTGGCATTCATTTTTCAGAAATACATACGTAGTTCCTGTGGTTGCAAGGAAAAGACGAAGGGATGAGAGCTACCAAAGGCTCAGAAGCTAGAAGGCAAATAAAAACTCCAAAATCAAGGTTAACAACAGAACAAAAACAGAAAAGAAAAGAACAGACAGCTTTACCAATTAGAAACTATCTCAATATTCTTTTAATATATGGGATCAGTTGTAATGAAAATGAGCAATGTGGCTTTCCTATTCCAAAACAAAACTAAAACACTAAATCTAAGCTATGGTTATCCCTGTATAGGAGACTATATAGAATATGGAAAGCCCTTATAGCACTGACTGCACACAAGACGGCTTCACGGAATAAACTGAAAGAAAAATCCCATTGAATTAATGGAAAGTCTCTTTTGTGCTTTTAACCTTAGCAACTATGGTACTTATTTTAAGAACTTAGAAAATGCATTTTTAGGGTTGGTAAAATAGCTGAATGCAAAATGCACAGTGAGGCAATAATGCAGCAATCGTGGAAAAGGATTAGCTCTGTGATCTCTGCCACTTGCAGTAACACGTTAACACAGAACTGCACCTGCGCAGAGCTCTGCACCTGCCAGAACTCTCAGAGATTTACACGGGTCTACAGTACATTATTTGCAAAATAAGCATACCTTGAGAAGAAATGCACTGCCTAAATGAAGATTAAACTGAAATGATCTTCCACGGAAAGATGGCAGTGGACCACTCTGTGATTTACCATCTTCTGACATGACAGTTTTCCTTCATATATGGTTTTCTGCCTTCAGAAATGTTCATGTTTTCAGTCTTTGCCATTTTTTAATCCTCTGACATTTAAGATTCAAACATTTTTGCCATTTAAGTACTGCCTGGAATGCTGCAAGTGCTGCACTGATCAGCACAAGCAATACTACATCCTGACCAGCAGCACTAAAAGGGCATGAACCAAATTCTCACAGGGAAATCTAATAAGCTGCAGTGCTGGCCCTTTGAAGACATTTTGCTGCCTTTTAACCATATTTATTCTTAATGATTTCACCTACAAAGGAGTCATATTTTCTTATATATTGAATTAATCATAGTAAAAATGAACCTATTAATTAGATCTATCAAACCAGTTCTTTGAGATTAGGTAAATTATCCCCACTGGTAATTCAGGACAGAATCTAGTTTATTTCTACCATGGCCGTATTATGTTCCTCTTCCTGAATTGAATTTACTTGGAATTTTAATAAACAAAGCTTGATTCTAGCCTCAGTTTTCTTGTTGAGATTATACCCAAGTCAATTATGTTATACCACATGATCTTCTAGAACCAGATAACTCTAGACCGCTTTCTCTCTCTCAGACACAGTCATTCATCCTCAGAACAGAAGTCCTGGATCATAATCAATCCCTTGTGGGGATTATACATCCCAACCACCTGTTTGAATTAGACTCAGTATTGGGCCATATATTAGAACCCTTCTTGTGCTTCACTGCATTATGCACATTTCATCTGCAGCTTTTAACAACTTGCACCAGGACCTCCTTATATTAATATTTTGCTTGAATCCTGCAAAGATAGCCTTCAAAAAAAAAAAAAAGATTATAATAATTGCCTCAAGGAACACATCACAAGTAATAGCATCCTGTCTTTAATATCCAACATTTGGGAAATCTGGGACACCACAAAGGAAGATTGCAGGGAGATTAATTGGTACATATAAGGAAGAATAAGAAACTGAGCTGAATTGCCCGGACTCTGCAATCCTTCTACATAAAGGCGCACCTGATAAAAAAAGGCCTTATTCTCCTCGTATAGGGCTGACTACGCTGGAGTTACCTGGATTTAGAGAGTAGCTGCACAAGTCTAAAACTGAAGTAAGTTAGATCAGAACCAGTCCAAATGTCTACAGTTGTGGTTGCTTCAGATGCTGGCTTAAACTGAAACGACAAATGCAATCACATGGCGATCAAGAAATTTGTTCTGCTTTCTTTCCCAGATTGCTACTGACCCCAATCATATCCTTATGTCAATAAGGAGGTGTGAAAACAGGAATCTGGGGAAAGACTAGACTATTAAATAGCTTAGAAAGGTCTTTTAAAATTGGGTTTGTTCCAGCAAGACTTAAATATCTGGTAGTCTTACTTCAGAACGATTTTTATGTCACTAAAAGCAGTTACCTCAAATCCTGGACTCTTCCCCCTGGCAGCTTCCTCTGCCTTTTCTTTTCATCATACAAAAATTAAATAGAAGGCTTTTCAGACCAAAAAGAAAGCTGGATGCACTGTAAATAATAGACCCATTTCAGGCTTTCTCTTCCATTGTGGCTTGCTAATTCCCTCTTCCAGGATAAATGGAGATAAGATTGACTAATCAAAGAAGCTTTTAAAGTTACAAGGGGCTTTCATGACAGTTACTGTATAGGAGTGACTCTGTAATAGAAGAGATTCTAGCCAGAACTGAAAGTACCCAGCTGTTTCCCAGATCAACTCATTGACCCCACTGGCAGAGGAACTATAGCAAAGCAAGGTATTCCCTTTCAAAAAGTGGTACTTTTCGGAAAGGGTGAATGCATAAGTCAGTGAAATGAAGGGTTTACAAACCTTGAGACCAGGGCTATAGTAGAACCACTTTGCCAGTGATATTGTTGTAAAAATCCAAGAAAGCATCACAGTGTACTTGCAGCTAATATCCAAAGCCTGTATCCTGGCTTAGCCTGCTTTGTATGGTGGCTAATGCTGCCTTTTAAAGACGTCTTTCCTGGGCAATTATATCATTAAAAATTGTGGTTTTGACAGAATAGATGTACCTACCCCAGGAGCTTTCTGCTGAAGCAGCTATATTTGTCACAGATTTTTGTCTCAAAATACTCCTGACTAACATCCAAATACCAGAAATCTTTGTCTTCTATAGTCAAGACAGGCCTTGAGAGGTCCAAAGTTACGCTTCTGCTGAAAGCAAGCTAGAGAAATTGAAGATGGTTAAATCTTGTTTGTGCTATGTAGAAAAGCCACCCTGAAAAAAAAAAAAAGTGGTTCTCACTAATGAGGCATGAACATGTCACAGTTGAAATCCAGAAATCAAACCAATGAGGTTAACTAGATCCTTGCATGCTCTCTGAAGAGCCATTGCCAATGATTCCATATTGAGCTCCTATAACTATTTGAAAAGAGGTTTCAGACATGGCAAATTCACACTTTTTTAGGTAGCGGCAAAAAAGATAACCAGGAACAACAGCCACAAGCTATAGATTAGGTACTAGGAAAACCTTTTTTTGCTAAGAGGGTAATGCAGCACTGGGACAGGCTACCCAGAAGGACTGTGAAATCTCCATCCTTGGCAGTTTTCAAGACTCAGACACAGTCACGGCTGACCCAATCTAGTGGTGGCAATAACCCTGTCCAGAGGTTGAGCCTCCTTCCTATCAAGTGTCCTGTGATTGTGGGAACATAGAGTGCTGGTGGGGGACTGGTTCAGAGATGAGCAAAAAGCTTTATTAACCTGTTGTTAGACCCAGACAAAACAAGGAGGAACAAGGCAGGACAGGCAACAGCAGTGCTTCTGCCAGACTGAGGAAAGGTAGACTGCAGGGGGGACCTTGGATCACAGAATGTAATAAAATGGGGGTAGTGAGCCCTGAACCAGTGAGGCAAAGTAAAGGAGCAATGACGGGTAGAAAAGGTTAAACTTAAGCAAGATATAGAGCATAACCACTTTTTCAAGCTGAGGTCCACTTGAAAAAGGACTGGGATACACTGACCAAAGCTATTGTGGCACAGCGTTCTCAAGGGTATAAAAGCTGTGTTAAGAAACCTATTCCTGCATGAAACGTTTGTTTAGCACTGTCTGTGGGAAGTCTAGGAAGTGTTTGCTGGAACAGCTAAATGGGACATCTTACCTTCCGGACATACGGCTTGTAGCCACAGAAGATTTCCCCAGAAAAACAGGTAGATCTTTTTGTCACTCTAATAATACCACTACGAGTCACATCTGGAGGAACACTTTAGTTTTTTTTTTTTTTAACATTCTAAGTTATAAGCCAGAAGATTAAAGAAAAAAATTTATAACATCCTTTACTTGTCTAAACTGTTCCTACATAAGATCTGTTTCAGTTAAATAAAAATAGTAATGCCAGATACCTAAAACAGTTATTGCGTTTAGTGAACTCAGGGCTTCTTCGGGTTAGCTCTCTGTTCATGTCTTGCTGCATAACACAGAGATATCATGCTTGCCACAGCAGTCAAATAGATATTAATAACTAATTGCCTTTAAGCCCAGATCCCTTTCTTCATTTCAATCAATTTACGCTATGCCCACCTGACTGAGTGATCTAAAACAAGTGTGACAGGACCTTTGAAATTCAGTCTAGTAGCACTGAGTGATCTTCTGATGACATAAAGCGGCCATATCAGCCAGCACGGCTGTGATTAAATGAGTGAACGCTCTGTTAGGTTGTCCCTATTTTCCTAACCATCTCTTCCAGACACACTAACAGTTTCTCGCTGGGGGGGCAGGGGGAGTAAAACACTTTACGAGGACAAAGGTACTGGAAAATATGAGATCTCCCACTGAATTCTAGTGATTGTAAACAAGACATAGGAGTCTTCAGCTCAATGGAATTGGACTGCTGTAAGAAACAGTGAAGTTGGATCCAATCCAGTGCACTTTACAGTCAATAGTACTAGCTGATTTTTGGTATTACATAGTTTTTGTCTCATACAACCATCACAAGCCTATAAAAAATTAATTATCATCATTTAAGAAAACGAAGAACAATAAACAAAGCAGAAGTCCATCCTAAAAGAACTAGATGTACTTTGCTAAACTTCCTGCATGCAGGGAAGAAAAAAAAAAGATGATTTCCAGCTAACTGTTTATGTCCTAAAGTCTTTGGCAGCCATGCCAATAAAAGCACTGAATAATGATCCTAAAAGGACCAAAACAAGACCATTTACGTATTCAGCAGTTCTGTGTTATTTGAGAACCAGTAGCGTGTTTTATTTGCTGTCAGCTGCACTTTGGGGTGGCCTTTCCAAAGGAAATAATCCTATGTACAAAATACCTGGCTCAGTAACAAAACGGCTGCCAAGTCCGATCCACAGGTGATGAGTACTTGGCTGGTAACCAAACTTAGGCTAAATTAAAGACAATTAAAATGGACAAAATTGTTCATCTGCTTGTTCAGTTAATTTAGATAGAGTGTCAAAAGGTGCTAATATTCTCTAAAGAGAAAATATTACACTACATGCTGAAGACCAAATGTCCAGCAAAACCTTCTACTGCACAGAACAAACCAAAGAAAGAAGTCTGTACAACAGAAATCTAAAGCAACATTAATATGAAGATCTCCTTAATGTCTTCATGTTTAGTAGCAGTAAAAATAAACAAATTCTTCAGTTCTCTCAGAATCTGTTCAGATCCACTGTGAACTATAAATTGTGGTCATCAAATATAACATTTTTTCCATTTTAACAGTAGTACTAAAAGGATAGCAATCAAAGTACATTTAGGAAACTCTTAAAAATATAAATCAATTCAAGACTAGAATATGGACTGAGATAATACGTGTGCACATCTTCTGCATTCCTACATGTGCAACCTACATAAGTGTAAGTCCACTAAAAAGTAACTACTGTGTCAAGAATGAGGTATATAAATAATAAAACACCAAACCACTTAACTATGATATTTTCTATAACAGAGATCCAATCTCTGTCAAAAAATACAGCACAACAAAAGTCAAATTGTTGTTTTTTTCCTAGCTGATGCCCACACATACACCAACTCCTTCAAACTGGCCAATAGTTAGATAGCTAGATTCAACACATGGCAAGCGGGATACCCAAATTCAAATTCTTGCTTTGACCCAAATCTACAGAGCTAGCCCCTATGACTGAGTTTTATGCTTCAGCTGAATCAATTTAACAGCTTTCTGCTGTTTAAAATGAATCGACCTGTCCTCTGTCCTGTGTTCATGCTCCATCCCTTGCTGTGACCCCATAACACACTGGATCAGGAAACCAAAGCGAAAGATTCATTTTCTTGCAGGCGCTACATCTTTGCTGAGAGAACTCGCTGAATAGGCTCGCTTTGGGGTCAGCTAAGCACATGGGAAAAGCTGGCACAAGCTAATCATTCAAGCACGTGGTGCAGCATGAACGAAAAGGGAAGCAGGACTGCCTCTGCTGGCAGCAGCCAGTGGTCAGGTCTCCTCAGTGCTGTCCTAAAGCTATATCTTCAGGCCCTTACTTTTTTTTAAAAGAGCATACTTGTGGGTTGATGCCAGAAATAGCAGTCCTACCCTTGCTATCTTGGCTGTCCATACCTTTGCCTAGCCCTTCCCTTCTGCCAGCACTAGTTTTCAGGCAGACGTGCAATAAACCACAATGGGAAACTCACTCTTTTGTTTTTTTTCTGTTAAAAACATCTTCAGAAAAAATAGAAAGAATGAAATAAGGTTTAATTAGTGCTTAAATCACTGCTAATGACAACGAAAGTTCAAAACATTTGACTTTAAGCAGGAGTAGGGCTCCTGTGACCTGAATCCACCTGCAGCAAAAAGGTGTCACAGAAAAAAACAGTCACTACTAAGATATTCGTTTTTGTCTCATAAGAGGATTAAACAGAGATGGGCTAATCTCCCTAAGCAAAAGACGTTTTGGCAGAGATGGGATACATTTAGCCCGGTTTCCCACGGCCACTGAACTGACTGCATCAGTTCTCTGGATACAGAACTTGTGTGCTCAGTGCTACTATAATCTGGGTCATGCTTGATAGCTCAGGAGGGTCTGAACCTCGCTGCAGCACTTACAGAACAGCAACACCAGGGGTTTGGGCAATCCAGCCATAAGCTGCTCAAAAGTAGTTTAAACCCATAGGTTTTTTAGTCCTCGATCTTTAGCAATTCCTCCTCTAAAACACAGAGGGAAGTAAGAAGAAGAAGAAAGGAAAGCAAGAGAACAGCGCTTGTTTCCCAAGTAGCCAGCCTGAACATGTTTCAACAGGCAGGGCCAACATTTTATACACATTTAGACAGTTATCCTGCAACAGAATAGCAAAGAATGTGCTACATAACTCGCAATTCATTTATATTGCAGAGATGTTAGTAATTTTGCTAAAACACAAAACTACTCAGGCAGCTCTTTTCTCTGGTTACATCAACAAACCCTAGCTACGTGCATTGTAACAGATTAGTGTAGAAAAATGGCAGGGCAACATAACAGGTAAAGAGAATTTTAATAAGTTTATTCTTCCAAAAAATCCATCATCTCAGTGCATGGTTTACTTATCTTCCTCCCATGTACAGCCTTAGTGGAGAAAAATACATTGCTTGGATCATTTTTTAAGATTTGTACCAAATCTCTGGAAAAGGTTTGTGAGGAATCTTTCTACTGTATCAAGCACAGTTGTGATACAGAAGGCATAACTGGTTACCCAAGTAGTCAAGAGCACAGCTTTAAAATGTACTTTCCCTAAAAAAAAAAAACAAAAAACTGAAACTCACAGAGATCAAGCACAAAAAGTAACAAATATACATGTTTCATTTTCTGAAAAGCGGACTATTTATAATATTACCTATCCCTCAGGCTGGCAATTAACCCCCATTTTTGAGGAGGGAGGGGTTGTTACCCATGGATGTGTTCCAGGTGCAGGAAGGAAGAGCTGGTTGGATTTTTTAAATATCTTTCTAAATGTCCCTGTCTTCACGCATACGGCTAGTTTACAGGGGGGTTAAATGCATTCCCTTAACCTCAGCAGGCTGGACTTAAGCAGAGCCAGGCGTTCCTGAACTCCGCCATTCCAGCTCAAAGTTATTTGTGCAACCAAAAATGCAGAGCAAACAAACCAATCATATTCTTATCAGAGTCTGAGTCCACACAGCTGTGCATCTTTCCTTTTTATTGCTGAGCAGCTTGCGATTTTTTTTAAGCCACACTAATTAACAAGATGCAATGAAGTAGTCGTTAAGATTTCTCCCAGAGAAACCCAGGGACTACTATTTCGACTACAAGGCAATTTTGCAAATAGAGTTGCTCTTGGTAGGGAGAGATTAGCGTGCCTCCAGCACCACTGAAATACTGATAGCTGGAGGTATGTATACAGTGAGCACATGAACATGGCACGAGCAACCAGCCAGGACTGCAAATAAGGTTGTACTGCTAATGAGAAACTGGGGGAATCGGAGCATGAGGAAGAGCTAATACTAAATCAATTTAAGACGGCCTCCTATTTCAGCGCTGCTCAATTTTAACCGCTTCAAAGGGCTAAATGCCTTCCAGTACTCACATTAACAGAATTAAACTTGCTTCAAATCTCATTGGAATCTTTCTGCTCTCAAATCTGAACTTCTAACCTTTTTGCTTCCTTCAGTTGCTCCAAGAGCAGGTGCTTGTATTTTACATGAGAATGCTATTTAAAAAAATTGCTAATCACTGCTTGCAAGCTATTCTTGTAGCAAATAGGAAGATACAGGTGAGCTATGTGTTATCTTCTAATAATCCACACAATTTAACACTAAACATTCATATAATAGAAATAATTCAATACTGGAATGAATCCAGTATTTCAAACGTTTTTGCTCCCTCTTCTCCAAACAAAAGCAGATAATGAAGTGGGAAAAAAAAATAGCAGAAGAACTCTAAAATGGTAATACTTTAATCACACTCGAACTATGAATGACATCTGCCCAGCTACGAAACCTGAAAAAACACTCTCAGTGAAGGAGAAGAACAGAATGCCTAAGAAGAAAAAAATAGCAGCTTTTGTCCAAGAGTTGTGCAATATATCACTTCTTTGCAAGATTATATATCAAGTTGTGTTTCATTTTTATTTTGTGGTTAGTATGGGACCCAAAGTTATTAAATGCTGCTGGAAATCTATTTCACTTGGCCTTAAATTCCTGCTCTTAGTCTGAGCCAATAACCAGAGTGGAAGGGGAAAGCAACAAAAAGGGGCCTGCAGCCTTTCTCCAGAGCTTGTCACGTGCTCGGGGGCATAGAGAAAAGAGAACATGTGCCTGTACACCCATTCACAGCCTGTTACGTGGGTGCAATCCTGTCTTCACTGGCAGCCCACAGTTACCCGTTGACTGCGAACGGTGAAGGCTGCAGAAGCAGTGCCTGCTCTCTCCTCCCCGCTCTGTTAATCTTCACCAGGATACAGAGGAAAACCTTACTCTGCTAGAGGTTAACCCACCAGAGACTCAGTCACAGAGACCCATATTAAAAGAACTGTGCCTTGCTATGAAGCAGTTGATTGAAAGACAGACACTATTAGAGATTAAGATGGGACTAAACAGTAATACTCTGTAGGCTTCAGATGAAATCAAGCTGCTCAAGGAAACTCCATCTCCACCCTCCCCACTTCATAGCTTCTTACCTCAACCACACCAGCTAACAAAGCTCCACGCTGGTCTAAATTCTTTCGTAGCCCTTATTTGGCCAAAGTTTTAATATGTTTATTTTTCTGCAGTGGAAACATTGGACAAGTAGAGAGCCAGTGAACGATATCAGACAGAAGCCTTTCTGGTGTGAGTGAAGAAAGGATGATGCTAACTCACTGAGAAAACCCAAAGACTATATTCAAATGCTTTAACTGGAAGGTCAAGCCAGTATGCATGCCGTTAGGCGAAAAACAGACTGTCTAATACAGCTAAGCAAGGCTTAAAATCAAAACCCAGAAGAAAGCGCCTTTTTTTTCCTAACATATGTGAACTCTGTGATGCACTTCAAGTTGCTCTCATGAATTTGTTATTTATCAAACTGGTCAAATACCATTTGAATACATTATTTTGGAAAATGTTAACAAGCTATATGATTATCAGAGCTCCAGTTGGTCAAAAGTTAGTCCCCAGTGAAAAGGGAAGACATTCAGTTGATGTAAACTGGCTTAGCTCCCTTCAAACACACGAAATGACACTGATCAATTAAAGCCAGGAATCTTCTCAGAGCTCAGACATATTTACAAGCCTTTTTCTGCTTCTATCTTTTTTTCTTAAGCCATTCTTTTAATAATTGCAAACATATTTCAGCTAGTAGTTATCCACTAAATATTCATCATGAATATTATTTTTCATATTAGCTACAGATTCACCACAAGAGGCACCACTATTCTGTTTCCTAATGGGATGAATTTCACATTCAAAGCGCTTTAAAAAATGCCACTTGAACAATTTTAGTCCAAGGGCTTGTGTGTATATAGGTTTGTGCAAATACTTGCATGTCAAAGTATATTGACAAGAATGTCCACAATCAATTTCCTGTATTTTACTGGCAAAGCTTTATTCAATTCAAAATTCTACTGAGAGCTAATCTGATCACTATGTGAAACAATTTCAATTAACATAAAATATATTTGGTAATGCTTTCTGCAGCAGCAACCAAATACTGTTCATAAGGCAGCGGCTGAATTTTAAACAGCAAAGAAATTAGACCCATGAAACAAGAGGTAACTCATGACTCTTCTGTCATCCTCTCATTTTTTTCTGTCCAAAGTTGAAACTAAGTTTGGAGGTAAATGTAAATTAGCATTGTTCTGTTTTTCTCTGTCCTAGGGCATCACATGGTAGTTACATGGTACTGGCCTGATCAAGCCTAACATCTCAAGGCTGCCTCCCTCCACGTCTTCTTCCCCTCACTTCCAGCTTCATGTTCCCATAGTCTCCTTTGCACCAGCTGTGGAACAAATGCTCCTAACCACGCAATAAACTGGTTCAACTCACTGATCTAGCAAAAAACTTAACCTCATAAAAAATGTGAATAACACTCTATTGAGTTAGTGAATTGAAACATCAGCCCATTTGGTGTGCACCAGAGGCAGCACAAAGCAGGGTGAGAGGATGGGTGCCTGTGGCTGGGGGTGGGGGACAAGCAGAGAAAAGGCGAAGCAAGGTCACCTTTCAGTGACCACAAGCTACCAAACTGGCTTAGTGTGTAACTTCTCCCCACACTTACAGCAGATCTCAGAAAGGAGTACAGTCTCTTTGCTTACGAACATGCCATCAGAAGCTTGGGTACGTGTGCCTGCAATGTAGTCTCCCTGGCAAATATTAAACAGATGCTCACTTACAAGATGTTTACTGGAGATGCACTTCTAAAATATTTAAAGAAATACCCACACTCTTCCGACAAAAGCCTTTTGTTTGCCACGGTGTTTCCGAGACAGGTGGGAAGGTAATCTGCTAGAATAGAAATAACAGTGGAAATAAGGCCATCTCCTTCAGTTAAAATTAGTTATAGTCCACTGTTTCTAGTCCCGCTTTGATATACAAATATGTATGAGATCCACATATACACCAGCAACTATAATGAAGATGTTTCCTAGACTAGCTGAGTATTTTCTCCATCTTCCCAGTTCCATGGCCAGGAGAAACATTTGTCAAAGCATCATTGTTTTGCTTGTTTCCAAGCAGAGCTGAACTAGGCTCCGTTCATTCTGAGGGTCACGTTTACTTAAAATCATCTTGCTGCACCTGAAAAATCCTTTTGAATTAAACAATCTCAATGCTGAAATTTTCCGGGGGGTAGAAAACTGAAAAGCAGCTTTAAAGCAGCGTGGAACAGTGGGAGACAAAACAGCAGATGACTTAACAGGGGGGAAAAAAAAGGAAAAAAAGAAAGAAAGAAAAGAGAAGAAAAAAAGAAAATCACATGCCCTGTGAAGCAGTAAATTGCTTAAAGCAGAGGTACCGGTCATCCATGTATGCCTAGCACACTGCTTCTGTAGGAAATAAACAGCTGAGAGGAATCACAAGAATCAATGAGCCAGATCCTCAATGAACCTAAGCCTGCAGAGCACTACCAGTTTCAGCTTCACTGCACGATCTACCTCAGCTGAGATTCAAATTTTGCTAGTTTACGGCAGCAATTTTACTCTGGGCTACACCAGTGCCAGTGACTTTGCAGGAGCTGTACCCTTTGCTCCTCCCCAGCTTGTGCCCCAGCCTGTCACCCTCAAACCCTCCCGGCAGACCAGCTGCAAGGGCCATGAGAGCACTCCGGTCACTATGTTCATGGGGGCTGGGAGATGGCTGGAGATATCCGCATGCATCTTTTTACTGATCCACTTTACAGTAAAGGTTCGTGTTTGGGTGTATTGGCACAGCTGACAGAGCAATAGGTTTTGGGGCTAGGAAGTTGATGGGTAGGAACAGCCAGGAACTGCTTGCATTGCTTGTTGTCACCTAAGCCCAAAGACATTGCAGCCTGGACTGAGGGCACAAATCTCCATTGCCACGCATCTTGTTGACAATTTAGATCTGTGCAAAACAGCTGTAGTATGTTCCTGTCACAGCCCACCTAAGAATGCTTCTGGTTTGCAACAGCTTTTAAGTTTTGTTTTGGTTTCTCACCAAAAATGTTGCACAAAACTTTTAAAATAATTTTTAAAAGTACAACTGGCTTAGAGGATCTATTTTTCAGAATAAAAAGATCAGATTTCTGTTTGAGTCCTTCAGTCTTAGGCATCTTCTTATGGAAAATATAACCAAATTCAATTAATTTAAAAGAAAAAATTCCGCTTCCATAAAACAGGAAAAAAAATCCCTGGAAGGGACTTGAAATCAGCTCCAGCTACCATCTTCATTTAGCAGCACTTTTTCACCTCTGTGACATAGTTAAAATACTTTGGAAAAATGGGCCTTCCTTGTTCTTTTCAAAATAATCTTACTGATATGACACTGCTTCCCATGGAGTTGCCACAACTATGAAATGCTAGCTAGGGTTTCTTTCCCAAAGGGATTCTGATCTTCTCTAGAAATAAATAAATAAATAAAATTAACCTCAAGGTATCCTAGTGAGATTCCTCTAGGAAATCTTTCTCTACCATTGGCTGAATCTAAAAGCATTTCTGAGGCCCAGCATGTAGTTCCTGTGTATTACACCACTGCAGTTTGTTCTCAGTTTCATTAAAACAACTCCTCCCTATTTCAGTGCGGTAGTGCTAAAGTTCATCTCAAAAGTAACACAAATTCCTTAGCACTGATCATGTTCAAAGGGACCTCAGTCTTTAACTGTTTGTTGTGTTTATCTAAAAAGCCTCAATCCAGATTCCATTTGACAAACAAACTGCCACTACAGATCAAGTTATTCTTGTCAGTTACGTGACAAAATAATGCATGAAGGAATTTACAACTGTATCTGATTTTCATCCAGCCAATTGCAGTTTGTAGCATTTAGGAAGTAGTAGTATCAAAGTACCTGAGGCAGAAAATAAATGTAGTTCAATAACAGTAATGACAATAATACCAAGAAGTACTTTAAAATTAGTTTGTGTAAGTAAGTGTAGCTCTTCTACAAGAAATTTGGAATAAGTACAGTTCTATTATTGAAGGAACTAGGAAAAGTGAAATTTGTATGGTTTTCAAAGGTTAGGTAAAATATATTAACGGAATAAATAAAGTTTTCAAGAACACTAGTCCAAAATTTGGACTGAAGAAAATGCGAGAAAGACTGGTAGCATAACAAATTTATAAGGGTTTCCATCTCAGTTAAATGCACAGCTGTCTCCTTAAACTCCAAAATGCTTTTACCAAAGGATTTTAATGCTATTGGGCTAAATCCAAGGAAGACCTCAGGTGCAAAGTAAGCACCTAAAATCCAAAGTTGTAATCCAGAAGATGCCCAACTAGGCTGCTGCCTGAACTCATTGGGTGCCCAGAATGCTCCATCGGCTCAGGTTCAGGACTGCTTTGGGCCAAGCCACCTGGCACCAGGCTCCCACAGAGACCACTCACCAGTCAGCAATTAGGCATTCTCCATATAAGGTCCCAAAGCACTTGGCCATATGGGTAGTCTCAGAACATACTTATCTCTTTTTGGCAGGTTCAAGTTTCCCTCAAAAAACTGTAGATGCTTTATCATTTGGGAGCCTTGTGGTTCTTGTATTTCACACATCAGGTCAGTGATTTGGCTGCTATTTGAAAGATAATCAGAGGAGCCAACACCATGATACCCCTTTCTCAGAAGAGTGCTTTCATCACTAGAATATAAGCTAGTCTGGGATAAGGACATAGTCTAACCATCCAGAAGCTATCCTCCCATTCAGAAGAAACTGCGAGGTCCATGGGAGGCAGGGGAGCCAGGATACAGCAGATTACAATTCTGCAGGCTTATACTCAGAGGCTCATATGGAAGAACGGAGGCTCCTAGCTAACCTTTGTTTCTAGAATGATATATGCATTTTGCAGGCATTTCACAGGCATTGGATAAAATGATTGAAAATGATTCCTGAAAAATTCATTTCCTAATGTTCAGGTCAAGATTAGTCTGAATTGCGTTCCTCTCTTTTCATAGTCAAGCGGGGAAGACTGAAGCCCCCTTCAGGTGCTATGCACTTGTTCCCAGCCACATGACACAATAGTCATCATGCAACTATTATCTGAGTAAGTTTACTGGAAAGAAGTTGCCACCTAAAATAGTACATAAGACATTAAAAGGAGCTCTCAGGGTTGCCAGATATCAGTCATGAACTGACCATTGCAAGGCTCTTCAGCAGTCCTTGATCATAAATGGTGACAACAAGGTAAAAGGAAACCTGCTCAGCTTAAAGTTCTTACCCCTACATATGATACATAAGCATACATATGATATATATGAGATATTAAGACACAATTGTAACTGTTTTAATTGAATGACCTAAATTTTTCAAGCTCTCTTTTTGCTTCTCATTTATGGCAAAAACAAAACTGAGATAGTACCATTTTTCCTTCCATTGTTAATATTTCATGCTAAAAAACTTAAATATTTATGCTTGTTGGGAGAAGTAGAAGTTATTTTATGTCATAATGGCCTCACTTCAGAAGAATAGTTTGGCCTTTATAAGTTATTTCTAAAACAAGCAAGCTTGAACACTTTCTTTTTACTGCAAATTTTGCTCTTGTGCATTATTTCCACTAAGAGATAAAAGGCTGTAGGGTTAAGAATTCAGTCTAGTCCATTTCACACATCTTCAGTTCAGAAGGTTTTTTTTTTTTTAAGTATAAGACTTTGATAGCTCCCTTTTTTCCATGAAATCAATTAGGTCAGGTTCAGATGTGAAATTAAATACTACTCCAAAGAACCAAGGAGTTGAAACAGAGAGGTACAGAAACACTGTCACTGGCTTTCTTAATCTTAACCACAGAAACTCTTGTGCTACTTTCGTTCTAATATACACAAACTAAGTATTTTCTCTGTTGTTAATTAGTAAGAATTTATACACTACATATCCCAGTGTAAACAGTGTGAACCAACATAAAAAGTTTTATGCTTTATTTAAATCCTATTTTTACAGTTTATGAGCTTTTATTACTGCAAAAATGAAAATAGAGAGATCAAATTTTCTGTATACATTTTGCAAGATACTACCAAGCCACACTGCTTTGGTTTTACTCTAACTTAGAAGAGTCTGATTATATTGTTTATGAGCAGCAAAGTGGATTATTGAAACAAGTAATCCTCTCCTGGGGCCTTAAAGGCAAGGAACAATCTCAAAATAAAGACAGAAATTAGGCTATGGGGTCCCAAATTGTTGTCTTGAAACCTCTTAGCCCAAGTAAGACACAGGAATGGCAGCGTTTAGATTTTCCTCTTCCTCTGCGTTTCCCTAACGGTGAGTTTTAGGTAGTTTGACACTGGCAACTTTAGGTAGCTACCTGCTCTGTATGGCAGCTACTTTGGAGCTGTTCTGAGACACCTAGAGATGCCACAGACAAACCTTTGCTGACTCTTGCTGTAGTAGATGCAGAACTTACCTCTTCCCTCTCCCACTCCCAAACCCTGTTTGTTCTGCATTGCAGCCAAAAGGTCGCCTTCCCAAAGCAATGCTGGCAAACAGGAACGTGTGCTTGCACCTTAGCCACTACGCTGTATGATCTGACATATCAAGGCTCCAGCTTTTTTTCTTAGGGCAGTTTAGCTGAGCCAGCTCACAGGGACATCTGGAATTGGCCAACATTTCCCCCACCCACAGCAATCCCCCTGCAATAGGCCCCCTCAGCTGCCAGAGTCTGCAGCCGTTATCAGCGCCAAGTGGGGCAATTTAGAAGCAAATAAATGTCCTCTTCAGCTCTCCCTGCCAACCTTTTGTCCAAGAACAGGATGGACAGATGGTGGTGGGAACCTTTTTTAGCAGCAGCAGCAGCTCAATCTGCCTGCAAACAGGAGTCGGAGCCATTACGAGTCTAAGTTGCGATGCCAGGTTATGTTCTGAGGCAGCTTTCGTTCAGGTACGCATAGCCGTTATGAGCTCTGTCCTGGAGACTAGAAACTCCTACAGAAGGATAGAACAGACAGCTGGAAATAATAACTTCCTAAACTGCCCCAGTTAGGCTTTCCACCATCATCTGTAGCACCTTTTGTATTCTATAAATCAATCCTAGATACACAATATCCAATGTTATGGATTGCATTCAAGGGGAGAGGCATCTAAAACTTAGTTACTATAGCACCAGCCAAAGAAATTCGTTGCTTCTTTTTAATATAAGTCAAGATGATTGCAGAAACAGCACAACCCAGAATCCCAGCATCATCTGTACCACAGAAGTTGGGATTTTATTCTTGCCATGCCACGATACCCCTAACATTTTGGGTTTGAACACACAGAGGCCAAAGACAGTGTTGCATGAGTCACCCTAAAACTAGCTCAGGGTATGATTGTACTAATGCTTTCAGATCACTTTGCTGTAAGAAGGGGCACACCACCCTCCCTTCAACCGATACAGACTTTTAATTAATCTTCAGATGGATCAGCAAGCAGGTTCAATCAGTTAACTGTACAGGCACTAATATTGGCTCAATAAAAAGGATGGGAATGCCTGCACAGAGAACTTTTTGGTGAGAGAATGGACTCCCAGCACCCAGGAGCATGAACTTCCATCAGCATTAGCCAGGCATGAAATCTCACGAACAAGCACCAGCAGCAGCTGAGCTACAGCACCATTTATGTAGACTGGGTAAACTTTATGGAAGCTAAAAACAATTCATGCTACTGCACCTCTACTTCTTAAGCTAGTGTGACCTCTTGTAGACTAGCAAGACTGCAGACTGAATGAGCTGCAGTCACTATTTTGACTATAGTCTGGATTGTAGAAGCCTGAAAAAGGACTTGGCAAAACAGATGCAACTCAACCAACCTAGCCTAGAGATACTATGTCACTTGCAGCAATACTTCAAAAAATGAAAACCACTAGTTGAAGGCAGGTTCTATTCAGAAATCATGTAAGTTACATTTAAGTTTTTAAAAAAAAATATGTGTGTACGCACATGTGTGAAAAGACATGGAGAAAGAGGCACAGATTATTCACAAAATCTCTGTCATTTCATACAAAAGAAGACAAATACCATGTTAATATCTCATTCTAGGCTTTAGAGAGAGAAGGGGCATCAGAACTAAAGTTTCTTTTTGGATGTTCTGTTCCATGTACCACAGTGTTTATTAAGTTCTAGCCAAATTAAATGTTTCATCTTTGATTAGGTAGATATAAACTCAGTCGACTCTTTTGCTCCAGATTTAGTTAGTTACAAGCCTAAACAGTAAGGCTGGAGGTTGTAGATGAAATAGCAAATGCTGTGACATTTACATTTCCTAACAGTGGAAGCATCACAGGCATAGATATTGAATTCAACATCAAAACTTGGTTTGCACTCCACAGCTTAAATTCTAACGTATTTGAATCTGAGGGAGCCAGAGTCCCAAGAGCTTGGAAATGAGTATATATGCAGGCAAATTTTCTTTTCATCAATTTCTCCATAGCAGAAAGTCTATATTCAATCTCCAGATCACGGTAACAAAATATGAATACCTTAGTGAATACTAGAAAGGGGAGAGAAGGGTCTAACAGACACGAAAGCTTCATTGATTTGTCTGTATAAGCTAATTTTAGTGTATTCTAAGAGATTTCCTTGTCTACATTTTATTTCAGATAGAGAGTTCTCTCTTTACAAATTTAAATAGATTTTTTTTTTTATTTTGTATTAGATGATTTCAAAAGGATGGCTGAGGTGATGAGCACACTTCCTGAGAAGCACAGGTCGAAATCTGAGTATAAACTCTAGAACTGAAGGAATCCTGCCTTTAATGGAGTGACATAGGCTCCTTTCTGAATCATGTTTTTCATATAGGAATACTGCTTGTGGAACTCCTATTCTAGTAATGAACCCCATCCTTTCAGGCATCAGATTTTCTTTCAGATGAACAAATGATTAATCCAGGTCTGCCATCTAACTGTTTCTGCCCTGCATTAGTCTTAGCTGAAAGTTTGTTTATAACTAGTCTTTTTCATACAATAGTTCTTATCAACTGCTGGAAAGTATTTACCTTTACAAAGAATCCAGGCATAGGTGTACAAAGGAACCTCGAACAAATGCACTGGCAGGTGGATAATGTGTAGTGCGACACTAGATGCCTGAGAGGTTTTCCATGTCTTCACCAAATATTGCTTATACATTCCCTCTTTGTTGCAGGTTTTACCAGGCAGGCAGCTTGGCAGGTCTGAACACATGGATCAAAGCATGGAAAATCTTGGTACAAAGAAACTGTGCCTGGGATTTGCAGATTCTCACAATGTCTCTTCTAATTGCATTTTTACCCCAACTGATTTGCCTGCAATTAACAGTTTTGCCTCCCCTTTATCTGACACTAGCTTAATCCCTCAGGAAGACAGATTGTTGCAAAAATTGCTCCTGGCTTGAAGAAGACGGATAAAGACCTGAGTGCCATTAAGAAAGAGCAGGGAGAAGAATTCCTTCCTCTGGCTTTGTAGCATTGTAATAATATATTTGTACTTGTATCTTTATAGAAACGAAGTCCAGGGTGTTCCCTGATGAGTAGCTGTTATCAGTCAGATACAATCATTCCCCCCACCTCATCTCATCTCAGGTCTATGCAGATAATAAGCATTAGTCATTTACTACAGCCTCATTTACATAGAGCTCAATGAATTCCATTGACTCCAAGGTCTGGGCTATTTAGGAGCAAAACTAGACAAAGCCACATTCATATGGAGTTTGGCCGGCAAGAATTCCTTTGATGAAATAACTTTGGATACTTTCAATTAAAAAACTTCAGCTTTCCATAGCTCTTACCAAGCTGCATTAATGCTAGGAGCAATTAATCCAGAACATAACAAAATAGCATAAGTGCCAAAAAAGTGAATTTAACAGCCATATCACAAGCCATTTCACAAGTAGCTTCATTCCCTTTCCTGCAAACACAATAGAAATCACTTTCCAATTCCCATACCAGGAAATGTATGGAAATGGCAATGTACGTCAAGCTAGAGCAGAAAGTAACAAACAAAACATCTGAACAAGTTCATCCCTACAGCAAGTAGCAGAGGTTGTTTCTGAAGTTAGTTCAGTCTTTTCATTATCTCCTGTGCCTTACTTCTATTCGACATGTGTGCACACACACACGTACGCACACAAAAGTAGCATATCAGTGCATCTTGCAGCTGATATTCAAGATAAGGCCCACAAATAGCATCAGCTTGAAACCTAATGGAACAGATATTCTCCAAGCCTCTCTGGCCCAGCTTGCATTTTACATTCAAACTGCAGTTCCCAAAAACAGCCTTGCTTGCCTTTCCCCTTCTAGGTTTTTGATCCCGCCTGCTACAATCTACAGTTTGGGGACCATTGTTTAGGAAAGGGTCTCTCATATAGCCTGTAGAAAGCATAAATTCTTCCCATACCTGACGTTAAACAAACTTGTGCATCTGTAGAAGCTGAGCAAAGAAAAGCCTTTTAGAAGTCTGTGAGAGGGCAGATATGAATTCTGGATAGGATATGTGAATAGCAAAATCTTCAGCTGATAGCAACAGGTCCTTCAGAAGATAGGGCTGGGAAACACCCACATCCCTCTCAGCCATAGGAGCAAACTATTTTATGCATACCTCAACTCCCCAGGTAGTTTTCTTATCACCTAATGCAGCTCTATCCTCATTCTCTCTCAGGTACCTATGTTTGCTTCACTTGTAATATTTAATTCTACATCCTAAAAGAATAAAAAGCAGTTTTGATAAAAGATCTCCAAGCCTTTTATTTGCATAATGAGCAGAGATCAGGCAGGAATTGGAATTACTAAGTAACCAGATCAGACAGAGTGGGAGTCAGTCCTCCCACTCCACAGCAGGCCAAAGATAGGAGATATGTGTTTAATGAGATTGGCAGCGGCTGCTACAATTGGGTGGGGAAAATTTAATCGCTATCAGCACGCCCGACTTTAAAAGCAAACACCCTAGGGTAAACATGCAGACAATGAGCCTCTTTCAATTTCGTGTAGCCCCTGATTTTGATCATAGGACAGCCTGCTCCGTGTCTGCCCTTCTCTGTTTACCTATGCTGCCATGGCTACCTCCCCTCAGTGCAAGTGGTGCGGTGCTGACAGCGCTGTAAAGCTGATGGATACGTTCCAGATACACCAGACTAAAACAGTCTCACGTTGCTTAGTAGTACATTATTACTCTGGCTGCGTTTTACAAAGGGTATTGCCTGTTACTCTTTATCATAATACTTAGATCAGAAGAAAACTGCCAAAAAATGACTAATTCTCTCTCCAGCCCTTGAATATGCATATGGACAACACGAGAAGAAAAAGCCCTGTGCGAGGGCTAAGCTCTCAAGGCTTAGAGAAGTTTTGTTGTGATATCTTCCCCCTCCCACTGCCCTTACCAAGTTGAAAAGCCAACCCACACACATTAGCAGCCTGACAGCTCAGTGCAGCCACCCCCCTCAGGTTGTTTTGCACTTGGGAAAGAAGCAATATTTAACTCTGCTCTGCTGCTCTCCTGTGAGAGATCCAAGCTCAGGTATCTACCCCTTTGGCTGATAAGGCTGGGAACACTGCAGGGAAGCCTCTGCACCACACAGTCAATCGAAAAATTGCAGATAGAGAAGCTGGTATTGGTTGACACCAGGCTACAGTGGGAAATCACCAGAACTGAAGTGTCCCAGCAAAAAGCAGCAAACCCAGAAATACTCCCAGACCCAGGGAGTGCCTATCCCAGAGGGCTCAGCAGCTCATTAGACTGGGGCAGAACCACCATTGCCATCTCCAGGAGCTTTTGCTACACACTTGACTAGAGAAGCACTAGCCCAAAACAGGTCCCTGCAGAAGCTGTAACTGGGCTGGCTCCTGGACAGGACTGGTATAAGCAGAAAGGTAGAAAGTCACTATCCTTAATGAAAAGCTAATTACAGTCTAGCCTTTACCCAATAAGATTTAAGTACCAGCCAACAGAAAACTTCTACTACCACTGTTAGACCATCCCTGCTAGTTTTAGCATCTAAAGTAACATGATTCTTCCAGAGAGGAAAACAGAGAGGAGAACAACATTCTGTAGCCTGATCTGGCTATCGGTACTATTCATATTGATAAAATGTAGCCTTAAAAAAAAAAGTTATGAGCGTGCTTGGGCATAGATTTGGAAGAAAACAGTTGTCTCTGTTCCCAAAGCTCACTGTCTAATCTAAACTAGGTATGCAGGGTGGGGGAGTAGGAGGCAACCTAATATGTCTATATTTACACACACGAGGAGCCCCTCTGGGCTCAGCTCTACCCTGTGGTTGGATGGAAAAGTGGAGATGGCAAGCCTCCAAAGAAATGGCCCGCAGCTGTTCTCACTGCAGAGCCTGGGTTAGGCTCTGAGCTGCACCTCCCAAATCCCAGGCTGCTGCGAGGAGCTAGTGCCAGCCCCAGCCACAAATTGCAGCAATTTCTGGAGGTGCTCTTGCCTAGCTGACAGCCATGGTTTGGGCAAGGCTGGAAGGGCTGCCCTCCGCTTGGAGCGGGGCAATGCCGCAGCGTTCCTGCCTCTCCCCATCCCATCCTCTCTGCCTTGCTCCCTGGGAAGAGCTCGGGAGGGGAAACACTGGCATATCTTGAAAGCAAGAGTTTTCCCAAAAGATTCACACGGTGAAGTGTCCAGAAAACAGAGGCCAGAACACATGTTTCCAGTGAAGTGTCAACAAAGGAGGCAAGTTAAAAGAACCCCCAAAGTGGTTTTCATGCTTTCTATACAACATCGTGTTTCACTTCTGCTTAAATCCAGTTGCTTTCAAGACAAAAGCAGAGATTTTACAGCACTTTCAGCTTACAGTATTATTGCTTCCAGCACTCTTTTACTTCAGCGTCTTCCACTGGATACCTTTCTCTGAAAATTAAGATTTTATGGGCTCAAGAGTGCTATATTCTACTCAAGTGCAGTTATAAAAGTATTTGGAATTTTAAAATAAAAACCCATGCAAATAGAGATCCAGAATTTCACAACCATCCCAAAACACTGATTCATACCGCTGTCTTTATATCTTTGTGTTACTTTTGTTATGAATATAACTGAGCAGTTCATAACACATTTTGATGTTAAAAAAAAAGGATTGTATTTTATTGTACTTTCGGGGGAGAAGTATGTTCAGTTAAGGTCTGCTTTAATTCAGATCCCTATTCTGTGAACACAGATCTGTTTTAAAATTCCTCAGTTTATTTTAGTAAATATCAATTCTTGTTAAAAATCCTCTATGAAGTGTGAAAGTAATATTTTTTAAGTGCTATATTGGGGTTCTTTACGGAAAAGAATACTGAAGTGGTAAATTTGAGGGTTTCCACTATCTTAATTCATAATCTGGAAACTGAGGCAAACGTTATCACACTGTGAGCCTTTTACAACGGCTGCGAGACATAGGCCAGGTTAATTAAAAGCTACGTCTGTCAGTAGGTGACCTGGCACTGGCTGACAGGCCTTTATAAACTCAGCAACCCTTTCTGAGGTTTCAGATGAGAGCGTAGGGTAGTAGTCACCTTGTATTGATATTAAAACTTCAAGAGAAATAAAGAAAACAAATGTGTTTAATGTTCGTTTTATGTGCAAACTATGACAAGCTGGCAGATAACAGAAGTGTCCCTGACTGAATTGTTTTCCTCCTCCTTTCAATGCTAGCTTCTGTGCTTTACTGTTCAGCACAGTATGTTCCATCTTCCACTTTTTTTTAGAAGGCACATAGGAACTTCTGAAAAACAGCACATGCTCGCATAGAAAAATCTTGAAGGACTGGCAGATATTTATGCTTTCTGAGCATCAGTGAGGTTTTCTAACTACAAATTCCTCAGATGCTGTGGGCTTGACAGAGTCTATTCCAAGCTTGTTGTTTCCCTGCTCTTTTTCACAGATTTACAGTCACTGATGAATGCTATGTGTACCAGCCCAGATGCTCTGTTCTAGCTATAAAATACTTTTAGTCAGCTAACTGGATAAGAGAGCTTAAAATAGTGCAGCCCTTTAGTCTTTATCAGCTTAAAATTTTCCAGTACACAACACTGAAATCTTTCTGAGAAGTACAACACAGCCTGTTTATAATTTACATACATTTGCTAGGGCATTGTTTGATGTTGTTCTAATATTGAACAGAAGGAAAAGAGGATTTAACTCTTTGCATTATCATTCTAAATAGTGTCCATAGATTTCAGCTAACTGAGCACTTTTCTATTACAGCAATTACTTGCAAATTAACAGATTGCAAGGATTTTGCTTTTCTTTCAGGTTTAGAAAAGACCTTGGGGGGGGATTTATGCTTTGTGCCCTAAAGCCAATTTCTATTTTCTAGACTCTCTGTAGACAGTGGAAGGAGCCTTATTGTTTGCCTTTTGTCTGCTTTTAGATGAAAAGACTGAGCTTTTCCTTATTGCACAGCTTATTCCACAGTCCATAGTTTGACACAACGTTATGCGGGCATTACCAAGACCATTTATCCCAACCTCTAGGGTTAGGATCAGAGATCAAAACCTTCTCCAGTTCTAATCATTGCAGAATGAAAAAGAATCAAATGATAGTTATTTTAAGATCAAAATCATTTTGACATGTTGAATCTCTCAAATCCTCAATGGCACCATGCCTTTTGGCAATGCTTGCAATTCTACTCACGCCAATAAAGCAGTTTGAATTGAACTGCCTGTTTGCTGGATCCCACTAAAACCATAGCAATTGCTTCAGATATAGTTGCTCAGCTACCTTAGTGAGTGCTAAAGCCACCAGAAAATCTTGACAGTGCGTTTCAAACCTGCCAAAATCAAACGTAAAGTAAACATTCTCTTTCATGGCCTGGAAGGTTCATGTACTTCATTGTCTATTTTTCCAAGTTGTCCTTGTCCCAAGAACCTGTTGGCCAGTTACAACCAAACAGTCCGGAAAGGGAGCAAAGGTATTTAGTTCCTACGTATCTACTGAAAAAGAAAGAAAAGAAAAAAACTTATTAGCCCCTAAACTGAAGGGGGCTATATAAGTAAAACCCGTAAACCCTTATATGAAGAAGATACCATAAATGCCTCAAAACTCAAACCATTTCAGACATCAGAAAATCCATCAAGAGACATAAACCATAAGAAGCCATTGTTCAACAGTCAAATTCTATGTCTCGTGGAACTATTTGGCTTAGTAATAGCTGTTTTTCCTCTATCTACAGAAAGAATTTTTATTTATTCCAGCTCTGGGAGGAACAGGATATTAGTGTGCTGTTAAACCTCCTGTAAGAAGTGGAAACACTACATACCTTCTCCTCAGGCACTCAGGAGGCCTTTGCCATTGGAACTGTTATATTAGAAACTGCCGTTTTGTGACTCATTTAACACATATGTCTAGATATGGCTGTCATTTTTATCAAAAACAAATATTAGCACAACAAGGAATAATTGTTTCCTAGAGCAATTTCAAGTCTTACATAAAAATATGTCATTTCTTCATGTTTCTCATTATGCCTTATCATCACAATGCCAGCCACCTCACATCTGAACCTCCAAAGCCAGGGACAAGACCTTGGTAGGCCTTTAATACGGAAACAGCGGCATTATTTTGGCTGCCGCATGTGGATCCCTAAGAGAGATGCAAATGCAATTTATTGTTATGAGTCCTTTCCAATGGCCAAGGTTAATGTTTCAGGGAAATGATAATGAGAAAGTGTTTTTCCACCTATTAATATAGAATTGAGTACCTGAAAGTACTCAAAATAAATGGAGAAAGAACACTTTGGCATTTTTGCAGTTCAAGAGGGACTTGCTATCAATTTACTTTAGAAACAAGACTGGGGACTTCTCTAGGTGGCAGTTTCATCCTCCCCACCCCCAGTTCCTCTAATACACAGGACTGCTCTAACCGATATAGAAGCAGCAATCAAACAGAAAAGAATCAGTTTAATAGATTTCTCCTTCCCTTCTCCTTCCCATCGTTCTATAAGTTAACCTTTTCCTCTTGCTGCCCCAGCATCTCACACATTGCCCAAACCTTTCTCTCGCCATGGAAATGAGCAATCAATTCAATCTCATGTTTTAGCAACCTAATGAAATATTCCCTGCTAAATTTTCATCCTCTGGGACTCATTTCTCCAGTTCCACAGCCCTCTTTTCCAGGACAGACAATCCATATTTAAAAGAGACAGGGAAAAAGAAGAAATCAGGTAAAAACGGATTAATCCTTCAGTTTACATTACATACTAGAAAGAAATAAGAATAGATATGAATTATTTTTCCTTTTTATAGTCTGCTTTGACACTATTTTAAACAAAGGAAGCAATGCTCTTCCAGTTTTCCCTTATTAGGAGCTGCTCTGTAATTTCATGAAATCTATGAAGGGTTGAAGCCTCTAGGGATTCTGCAGGTGTGTCGAACTGGAGCGTTACACACTTTAACCTTCACAAGTTTATTCAGTTATGCTACTGAAATCTTTTCTCTCTGTATCTGAGTCAATGGGATTCGACAGCATTTTAGTAAGTAAAGCTTCTAACATAGCTCTGGTCTCTTAAAATGAAGTGTCGGACATATAGACTATCCCCTGGCAAAAATCTTAATGACGCGTTAGAATCTTACTGTAACTAGTTAGGAAGGCAAAATAATGTCCCATATGTGCAGTATATGCCATGATCTGGATTCTGATCTCATTTACATCTCAATTATTCACTCATTGTGGTAAACTTGGTATAACTAGGAGTAACACCTTTCCAACAGCGTGCCTGCAGGCCCCTCAAATTATAGGGAAGCGTAATTTAGGATCCAGATAAAGGTGTTTTCACTATATTTAAAAAAGATAATCACTAATCTTTTTTTATATAAAAATTGAAACAGCAAGTAGCGGAAAAGGAGAACTCAGGGGAAAGGAGCTCAAGCAACAGGTTATTCACCTGCCAGTAACTGCAAGGGCCAAAGGGGAACGTTCCTGTGAGAAAAAGGATTGGCTTAAACTCACTGTAATTTTTCTGACCTTCTTCATAGCATCAACATGATAGGTCTGGATCGCAGAGGACAACATAACGTCAAATTTATTACAGCAGGGGTATAAAAGTTATGGGAAGTAGAGTCTAGTGATGGAGGATAGTCACAGCTCACCATTTGGCAAAGAAAACTGAGATCAAACTGAAATGACTCGGGGACTGGTTCACAACTGGAGAGATGTATGCGAAGATTGGAGCATATCAAGCTTTGCAAAGGTAAGGGAGATATATGCTTCTTCCTAGAAGGATCTTCATGTCATCTGTTCCAAGACCAGCCAGAATTTGTCAACAGCAAGCCTTTGTTAGAGGGATAATAGAGACGACCAGGGCCTGAGATGCAGCATAACAGCAGCTGGGAAGTCTGGTTGCATGTTTTCAAAAAGGCTGAATGACGGTATGGAAGGACACGCAGAGCACAGAGCAGCCCACAAAAAGTACAGCATTTATTCTCTTTCTCATTGTATTCTTTTCCCACTGCAGCCTCATTGCTATTTGTGACAGACAGTGGATCAAGTATGTGCTAGGTGGGCGTTGTTAATGTCTAACATTTTCAAGTTGCTTTCCTTTAAGTTAGCTGTTTGTGGAGGTACATGCAACAGTCAATAAAAACTTAAAGAGTGCCTTTCTGGGCTACTTGTGCTGTAAAAAGAAAATAACCTCCCAACAAGGAAGGCTAAGAGGGACTGGATAATTTGGAAGGAAGAGGGGAGGCTGATACTGTCTCAGAAGCTTCAAACAAAACATAGAAAAAATAAGAAGTAGGAAAAATTGGATCAGAAATTTGAATAAGGAGAGAAGCCCCCAGGAGGTGACAAGACAGAAATCTGTACAGAGAAGTATCGCCAGTGTGGTTAAAGCCTTTCATTAGAGTAGAGGGAGAGCCTTGCCTCTCCTATAGAGTTGTCCAGCTGTAGTAAAAAACAAAACTTACAAAGAATGTCACCATATGACAAGCTAGCTCTTGATGGAAATAAAATATTGTTTTCTTCTAAAAGCTGGAGACGATAGAGAAGTCCTTAGTAGGCAAGGGTGGAGATCTGAACCAATGAAAGGCAGAACGGACAGATGTTTGCTTTGCATTCCCATGCTTGTCTTGGCAGAGGAGGACTCTTCCTTGGCTGTCTATGACCTTGTCTACAACATTTCTGCAATGTCTACAACAGACAGAGAGAAGCAGGAGAAGAGAGCAGAGGGAACCTGCTAATAATAAATTGAAATCCAGCATAGACAAAAACAGAGATTAAGCTAATTGGACTGGATTAGATTAGCTAATCCAAACCTGCCTCTTACTCCTCACTAGAATAAGAGAGAAACTCCTGTTAACGGTGTGCATCCGAAAGAAACTTCAGTTTCATAGCTTCATTAACCAAACATTACTCTTTCAGGTGTTTTATTTAAATTTTTATGTACCTATTATTTAAATGTAAGGTATAAAAGACAAAAGGTCTTACATTAAATCGGAGTTTGTTCATTCCTGTGAACATGATGCATTATGTAAACGGAGCCTTTTGAAGTTAGAATAGAATTTGCCACGAGGCCCTTCCGGGATCCATTCTGATTTTCAGGATATTTGCTGTGTTTCTATACATGACTGATGGAATTGTACTGATTTTTTTTATTGTTGTTGATGCAAAAGGGAGAAAAACAATAACAAAGGAGCAATGCAAAAATAGGCTCTAAATCAGTCACTTCAAAGAGTACGGGCTGGATCTGGATGACTTATTTCAGCACCGTGAAGGTACACAGACCAACAGAGTGACTCGAAGCACTTCAGCAATCCATTTATGTTTCTCTTACAATCACCAGAAAGAAATGAATTCCTCTGAAGACCAATTCAATGTGTTTAGCTACAGCAGCTCTGGCTGCAAACACAGGTGAAAGTGAACTTGGCCATTTGATATGGGATTGAGAGAATGACATTCATCATATAGGCATAGGGCATCAAATATATTCCCCCGTGAAGGTCCCAAAAATGAAGCACCACACACTTTTAATAAAGGGTGCTAGGTCATCCTTTTTGCCTGCTGTCATTATGATGAGAACATGTTTACATAGCTGCAGGCTCACGAACTTGTCTATACTGCAGAACTGAATATCTACGGGGATGCCACAAAAATCAAGCCAAGGGTGTTCCTTGCAGACCTGCAGTGCTGCGGGGTAAATGTTTCAACAACATGAACACGTTTGTAAGGCAACCAGCACAGAAGCAATGTATGTACCCAATGACCAAGTATGATATCCCAGTATGTCTCAACTGTAATATGAAAGAATGAGTTAGAAACAGAGGTAAGAAATAAATTTGGCACACTGAAGTGAGCACACATCAAAGCTCTAAAAGTGTTTTCCCGATGGCAATAACGCATTGGACAAGAGAGATGTCTATCATTGAGTTTTAACCTGCTCCCTAGTAGGACTGGCTGGCTGACTCATGATAACTGCTCTGCTGGGGGATGTTGACCCTCGATATGATGGGTCATTGCTCAGTCCTGTAATGTAGATGAGACTGATCTGCTGTTACTGACTCCTGAGCTATGTTATAGCCGTTATGACTTTACAATGAGAAAACAAATCCACATTTGAAAGTTCTCAGGGAACTGCTGCTTAGATTTATGCCAGTGCTCCAGTATGATAGGCATGATGAGGCCTTTGTCTTTAGCAGCAAATTAAGATGGCTTTTACCCCACTATTTCCTTTCTGCTGTCTAAGGAACAAGTGCAAGACGGACATGGAAGAAGGAACAAAAAGTGGCTGCCACGGACAGAATATAAGGGAGTGTGAAATCCTAGTTCAAATATCATTTTTTGACTGATTACGTGACAAACAGAAAAGAAAATCTGTGTGCCACATACAATAAACCCACGAAACTAGGCAGGTTTCTTTGATATGTCTAGGAAGTAGCCTGCTGCCATAGTGATTTCCTCCTCCCTCAAACTGCCACTGCTGCAAAGGAAAAAACATTCTGAAATACAAACAGAAACCAAGGACGGTTTACAAGGAGATTTATCCAAAATCTTCTCTTCAGGCAGAACAAATGTGATTATTCTCAGAGTAAAAAAAGAAAAAGAAAAAAAAAAGATCAAAGTCCAGCAAAAACTTACTGTTTTTCCTTAAAATAGCAGTGGCAATACTAAACATAGACTTGCTCTTTATTCGCATCTGAAGTTCTATTTATAAGGGGAGATGCAGCATGACTAGCATTTTCTTTCTGCTAAAATGATGCCCACTGTTGCTAGCTCAGGAACAGCTCAAACGCTGAAAGAAGCGGGAGAACGTCAGGTGGCTGCTAGACTTTAACCTAAAACATGGTGTAAACCTTTTCAGCTCCTCTCCACAAAGATGATAGTAAAATGCACACAGTGGACTATTCTAGTACTAGTGGAGCTGCATCAGTGCTGACAGGGAAGGAGAAAAGGATATTTGTTCAACAGGAGAGCAAGGCAACTGTGTTTGAGACCTCTCTTTAATATAGACCAATGCATGAGATGCGAGTTGGGGAAACCGAAAGAGAACTATAAGCAGTCAGACCCAGAAATCTGTTAATTTTTGTTTTTATGTTGTTCTTTTTTGATTAATAATATTTCAATCCAATTAAATGAATGTCTAGATCATCCTACAACAAAAGTATCACAAAAAAACACCACCAATAGGGGCTTACCAATATGTAACATTTCCTTTACACGTTAGGAGCACCTATTCATTGGAGGCAATTGTTTAAATATTTGATTATCTACAGTGTCTCGTGATAATTATTCTAAAGTCAGTACTTTAAAGAGGGAAGTCAAAAGCCAGAAGCCAGTCACATGTTACCAAGAATGTCCTCTGAAGACTTAGTCTGCTAAGAGTCTTATCCTAATCCTGCTAAGGTATTCCTTAATGCTAACAAATCTGCAGCGAACCTTCTGCAGGAAACTACTGTGCAGAATGTAACGCCTACTCCAGTAGCTATTTATTGCAGAAAAGGCAGAATTTTCTTTTAACAGATTTTGCTTTCTTTCATACAATAAGATCCTATCCCCTGTTTGTGCAGTCTCTAAGAGGTTTGGACTTCAGATTTTTCTTCAGACTGTGATTTTCCAATATGAAATGAAATAATATTCAGCTTGTGAGCTTCATCTACAGAGACTCCTGAAACAGACAGCATAATAGCAGTGTCACACGGCAAGTACGAAGCACGCTGACTAAATCACGTGTGTGGCTCTTGAGGAAGCTCCCACACACAATGAGCCAAAAAGAAGCACAAAGCTATTGTTTTTCCCCCGTTTTACTCTGAAGTACTGAACTTCAAACAAATCCTTGAGGAAAAATAATGTGTAAAGTATCATCAAAAACACTCTTTTAAACCGTTCTCAACTCTGAAAGAGCAATGCAAAAAAACTTGAAAGGTCCGAACACCATCAAAAGTTAGCCCAGCATAGCTGCATTTACTCACTCTAATAACTCAAATCGGTGGGATTACTCAGATAAGTAACACTAGAGAATAAAATGCTATACCAACAGCAACAAAACACAAAACAAAACCATACAAACCCAGAGAGGATTTCATTGTGAATTATCACAGTAAGAAAATGTGTCAGTTTAAAAGGCAATCATAGACAGAATATACCAATACAGTCAAAAAAAGGATGTTGATTTTAGTCTAATTAAAGCAAGGCACATGCCTGTGCTGTATGTTCGATTTTTTTTCTCACTACCCTTGCAGACAGGCAGCATATTGGTCAGATTAATAGACAGGATAGTTAACACAGACTGTCCATTGATCGCCACTGTAGGTAGGTATACATTACATAATATGGCAAAATTACGAAGGGATGAGCTGTTTTCTCTGTGCTCTTTGCTACATTACCAGACTATAATAGTGAACAATAAATACTGAGGAGCTGCATAGCTCTTTTCTCCCTGCCTTTTTTTCTGTTTTTGTATTTATATTTTTACTTAGGCAAATAGGGCTAATACAAATCAAATTAAATTATGACTAGTAAACTGTATCTCTTGGGGAAGGTTTCGGCATGGTTAGCAGGGAATTAGGCAAACATCCCCATTAACAGTAATGATAGTTTTGCTTCCAGTTCCTCTGCATTACAGTTATGACGGTTGTTGCAAGAGATAATCTCATTTTCCTTGCTGTATGAAAGAATTTCAATCAGTGTTAGAGAGGGTACCTTCCTCTGCAAAACTTCACCATTGTCACATGAGCAGGACAGGCCAGAATAAAGCACAGATATACATACAACACTGAGCATCTGTGTTTGGAGGTGCTCAGGAAGGCCGCCTGCCCCTGGGGACAGAGCAGCCATCACCAGGCGGTTATCAAGGATGCTCCCCTCCCTCCCTCCACCACTGCTGCAAGCTGAGCTAGGGCAGAGGGCAAAACCATGCCCCAGCAACTCGTCTGGTGGTAGTGAAGAATTTGAGGACATTAAAGTCCCCATACTAATCAGATCCCAGGGTCTGAAATTCCAACTAGCTTTTTTGTACAAGCCATATGAAGAAGACGAAATGACATTACGCTCTCCTCCCCCTCCCACCCCAACCCCTGCATGCCTGTATGGTGCCAGCAACGTCGGCAAGAACAGGACTGTAATACTCACATTTCTTGCCGTGGAAAGGTTTTCTGCTGTAGCAAGACTGGGAAGTGGACATTAAGTTGTATTTTTGGACTACCTACAATTCATTATAGAAGAAAAGCTACTGCCAGAATTGCATTTTCATTTATCCTGGCTGCATATATGACTAGATTGTCAGCAGGCAGTTTTGGTGGATTTGAAAGAATTGGCATATAGGCAAATTAAAAGCTGGCATGTGTTCCCCTTTCCTTCTTGAGCTCAGAAGAGGATGAAAAAGTAACCTTTTAGATACCTTGACGGAGCAACAGCCTTTATGAAAATGTGCATGGTTTTTAAACACTGTGTTGAATTTATCTGTATGTGCGTACTCCTTTTCTTACCACATGCATTACTCTGTCCTCTAGAATTTAATAAGGGGAATACTAAAAGTATTTTAGATAAAAAGTATATTGTTTTATAGATATGGAATAGAAAAAATCTTCCTAGAAAAGATGTTTTCTATTGTTATAGAATTTTATAGTTAGACTAACTTTTTCTGCTATTTTTTACATCTGTCCAAAAATATTTCACAAAAATTGTGAAACTTGGAACTTGAACACAAAAGGTTCAAGGTATTCAACCATCTGATTTACTGGAAACTAAAAGCATAGGAAACTAAAAGCAAGCAAACAAACATTGTACGTAGCAGTTTTTATTAGTACCTCATCATAGGAAACATTTTCCTTCCAAAACTAGCAAGAAACAGAAAGGAGCTGGCAAAAAGATGAAATCCCTTTACACATAATGTTTACCCTGAAAACACAGTCCATAAAGAGAATGTCAACTGCAGCAGCTCCAGCCTTGTTTGTCACTAGATTAACCAGAGAACCAACAAGGACAATGACTCAACCATTCATGCCCATTAGGCTTGCTGTGAAAGGCTCCATTCACTCACCAGCTGGCACGGCAGAAAGCTATCTAAAGATGTGAACAAGTGCAGTGGGTAGAGGCAGACTGGCCCCACCGCACTCCGAAACCAAAGCTGCAATTAATTATATACGGAATGTAGCCAGGCACTACTGGTATTGTAATTAAATGAGACCACACAGAGAAAAAAAATACTCCTTTATCACATAGCGTGTACTACAGAAAGACAGTCAGGCTTCTCACAATAGAATAGATTTTTTTTTAATTTTTACGGCACTGTTCCTGTTAGCAGGCTGTATGAGTTTATACATTGAAGCTTGAAGTTTTCTGCTTCTGTTTTATTTCTAATAAAAGGCTAACATGCCCAACAGCTTATCTGTTTTTGCACTCTAAAATCAGCTAGTCTATGCCAATAGATTTTTCCTTTCTTATATGCTTGTTGTCCTCACAGTTACAGCAGTAATATTATGCTATTCCAGTGTTTTTATTCTAGATCATCACTCAAACTGCTTTCAAATTGTAAGTCTACCCTGAGAATTTCCTGATAGTTTCAGCCACACGCTGCCAGAACCTACAGAATTCAGTAGTCCTGTTTCAGATGAGACCAGCTTCAAATAGTTTTCCCCTACAGTATTTCTCCGAGACTCTGAACAACCATTTTTCCTTTGGTGAGGACTGAATGGGAAGTGTGCCTTAAAACAGCAATAGGATTGGCTAAGGCCGGTCAGAAAGAAACTGGTGGATGCCATTAGCATCACACATATCTTGAAAGAAGAAGCTTTATCAAAACTTATCTGAGATGTGTGGTGTTAAACTTGCATCTTCCCACTATGATCATCATCTTTAAGCACCATTACATTATTATTTTGATGCTGTAACCAAACTTGGACCCCAGAGTGTACTACCTGGCATACACACTAATAGTAAGAGACTGTAGGTGAAAAACTTTGCAATCTAAATAAATGAGGCAAAAAGGGAAAAAACATTATCCATTTATTTTGCTAAATAGGTAGACATACAGGCAACCCACAGTGGGCTATGAAACAAACCAGACTGATCCTAGCAGGATCAGTCCTGCTAGGTGGATTTAACTCCACATCCACCCTTCTCTTTCTTCATTCCCTCTTGCTCAGTATTGCTTTCATTGGTAGGTCTTTCAGCTAATATTGCAAGACTCATTCCCATGGATTTAGTTAATCATGTATTTCCTATTTGGAGTGTAATGCTCCAGAATCACTGGTATGCTGAATGCTTAAATAGAAGAAACATGGTCTACAATCTTTGCAGATTGGATAAAAGTTATCTGAGGAGAGCATATTACCTCAAGCACACTTTTACAGTGCCAGTATGACTAGGACTTCAAGGCACTAAAATATTAAACAATAATAGAAGTTTGGGTTTTTTTAATACAAGCATATCTCACTTTCCTTTCACATTTTGACAGAACAGGTGGTAAAGATAGGCAGCTGCCTTTGTTACTGATAATACCCAATCAACCTGAGAACCCTTAAAAAAGGGTAACACTAACACTGCCATTTCTTATTATGAAGGTATCGTATGCATTTACTGTGTAAACAAAAAAAATTATGATTAAATGACATACTGGAGAGCACCAAAGGTTGAACCAGACCCAAATTAGTGCTTGCTGTTTAGCATTTTTCACTGCTTAACATATTTCTTGTTGGCAGATGTTATTTTTGTGAACTGTCACCATGTATTTTGACTTAGATGAGAAGTAGGCTGATTCTGTGTGCATTCGTGGATACATACACTGCTAAAATATGCAGAGCACCAAATTGCCACATAATACAATGCATAACGGAGCACCAGTTAGGATCTTAGAATAGCTAGCTGTTTTCTCAGGAATATTAGGTTTCTTTTTATTGCTCATTAGCAGGCAAATAAATTATCTTTGAGGTCTGCATTTTTTTTGATGTGTGGTTATGCATCACTGACAGTTCTCCATGAGGACACACATGCTGAAAAAAATCAACTTGAAAGGAGGAAGGGAAGTTGCAATTACCAAGTCTAGCAGGACAAGCGCTAGTCGAAATGTAAGAGATGTCTAGTAGAGGACCCCAATGAAGTAGCACATAGGTATATTTGCATTTCTCCTTCCTGGGGATAGCCTCTCTGCAATTATAAGGAAATATGACAAGCAGCAGTGCCTGTGCAGACAGCAGCAGAAGAAAGGCACCACTAGGGATTAGCTAGCCCGAAGCTGCAACCAGAGCACAGCTGGCTCAGCCTCAAAATTAAGTGCCTTCAGTCAGGTGGGTAAAGGGAATCATCCCCGAAGTGTGGCAGAGCACACTAAAAGGGACTCCAATGCATAGACTGGTTGGTTGTTTTTTAATCTGACACTGCGTATTACTGGGACAGCCCAGGATTTCCTGACTGCACTGAATTCCTCCGTAAAAGGTAAGAAAGTATTATCATCTTTTATGAATGCAAAAAGGCTAAAGGCTATTCCAACAAGATTTCAAAGAGTAAATCAGCACACCAAGTGGGATTTTCAAATGCCTGTAGGTACTTAAAACCTTGATAATTGTGTGGGGAAGGGAAGCAAGGAGGAAAAAAATAGCAATATGAATCCTAGGTGACTAATATTTTCAGTCAGCTGTGCTGTGGGTTTGGAGTATGCAGAAGAATAAAAGGATAAAGTAGTTGACCGTTATAATTCTCTCCTCAGAGAAACAGAAGCAATACTTTCACTACATAAATATATTGATATGTATACACATCATACTTTCCTTCCTATTTAGTACAGTGTACAATAGCTGTAACACATCATGGAAAAGGTTTTGAGACCCTTTGTCCAGAGGGGTAGGAAAAAAATGTGCAAAACATGCAAAAAATTCATTTTAAAACATTATCCTATTCAACTAGACTTATTACTTGAGTTTAGAAAACAGAAACTCCCAAATTCTGCTTTAGGGTTTAAACCATCAAACTCTCATTGAAGCCAGACATCAAATATTGATAACTGGCAATCTTTACTTTCTTCTCCAAGGACAGAACAGCCTGCTGTTGGGCAAGTGCAGCTCGATCCGCTTGCTTTCTCTTAGTGAAGAAGCCAGGAAATCTGCAATCCGTTCAACACTAGGTAAATGTGGGACTTGTCTGTTTTTTCACCATCTGCATTTATAGCAATGACCAAACTGGAAAGAAAAGAAACTGTGACTGCTCATGGCAAATCTGTATAGAAGAGGGGGAGGAAGATCGCGGGGAAAATCCTGGCCTGCTACAAACTAGAAAATGGACCAGTACCAAACCTCAGGCAGCTTTCAGCCGCTTGCAGACATTGTAGTTCTGGCTGCAGAGAGAAGCCCTGTTTACACTAGATTCCAGTTTCTAGAAAGCAAAATTCACCGCTGTACCCAAATAATCCTATCTTTCATACTGGACTTGAAGCTGAATCCAAAGCATTGCAGTTTAGGCCCAGCTATACTGCTGTGAGACCTAGGCCACTGACGGCCTTTCCATGCAGTTCTGCAATGTTTTTGTTTGCATGCACTACCAAAACAACACTTGGCTTACAGTTATTTAACCCTTTCCATTATTTCTAAAGAAAAAATACACACAAGAGTCTATGAAGACTGAGGAAAAATAGGCTTTTCTAATTTTAGAGTATACCTTAAAGTATTCTGTCAGCCCTACTGCTCATAGCGATTCTTCCTCTAGCTTTCATGACAAGCGCTTTCTTTGCAAGCGCAGCAAGACAAGTGCGTTAGCACTTCACAGCAGCCACTTTCATGCAGGATTTTTTTCCTGTGGCCCCAAGGAAGTTACTTCAGGTGCAGGAGGAGCTCGGAAGCCCTGAGGATGCAGAAGTGCCTTGGTGCTGCAGACAACCACCACCCTCCTGCCCTGGGAACCACTGCCCCATCTGCACGCTGCCTCACTGGTAATTTTTTGGCATTTACAAGGCCAGTACAACCAACCCGGAGTAATGTGTTTCTAATATCTACAGAAGAAAAAAGGAAGTGCTAATGAGAAATCAGCTCATTGTCATCTCATTTTTTCCGCATATTCAGTTATTTGTCACTTGCTTCTCTCTCCTGACTGACAGCATTCGTGCCAGCTGCGGGCTGAATGGGAGCTTTCCAGCTCCGCTTAAGTAGATTGTTTGTCTTCATTAGCGCTTTGTACAAATTCAGTCGGCAAAGACTTGCAGACTGTCATTAAGCAGGCCCAGTCTTTCAAGTTCTGCTGCCACAGCCCACGATGTTTGCCTTCAAAGACTTTCTCCTGCTTTTGTTAATTTAGCCTAGAAGAGCCAGTTTCCATTAACCTGAGGTTTTATGCTGTGTCCCATCACTAAGGCGATGTGTAATTCCACCCATGCTTCACACAGCATGCTACGCTACGGGAGAGGGGAATACACACACACACACACACACACACACACACACACAATGTCTGTGGGGTAGTAGCTCCCATTTTATTGTATTTACCTTTTTTCCACTTTTCTTGAGTGAAGCAATATAACTTATCCATATCAACTAAATGATTGAATGCCAAGTAAAGAAAAGACCTAACCCTGCCCTTTGATTTTTCTACCTGAAGAGACTGATGAGCTCGTGTTCTAGTCAAGCAGACACAAATGGTACATAAGCTAGGCAGCTGAAGTGGAATGAAAATGATTTTTAAAACGGGTCTAAGCTTGTTGCTATACATCAAATAAAACTTCCTCCTTCTTCCTCTTATTTGGGAAAGGACATGCAAGACTAGGGTCAGGCTTTGCATGAAAAAACTGATGTTCAAGAGCAGAAGTATCTGTTTTCACTATAGTTCTAAAAATCCAAAGAATAATTTTTTTTTTTAATACTTTCAACAGCAGTATCATATCCTTCTTCTAACGCTGATGTCCTTCTGATTTCTGATTCATTACTCCTACCAGGAAGCATGATCTTCTGACATCAGTTTTTTGCCAATAATCTAACACCTTCTTAGAGCATTCACACGAGGGAAAGTACACCAACTGTCCCTGTTTCCCTTTCAGTTGCTGGCCTTCCAATGACCTTGTCTCCACCACAGCCCCAAAGCACTACCCAAGTGAAAACAGACCTGCAGGACGCTGCCGCAATCTACTATTGTGCTACACACCTACATGAGACCTCAGGTGTTTGCTAGGGAACCAGATAAGAGCTACTGAAAAACTATTGCTAGCAGTATCCAAAAAAAAAAAAAACCTAAAAAACAACAAAAATAACTTTTTATCTGTAATTTTAAAATATAGGATTAAAAGGGACTTTCCAAGTCATCAAGTCCTGCCTCTTATTGTCAAAGACAAGCATGCTATGCATGTAGATATATCAACTGTTATCTTAATTTAAGTTAGGCTTATCCTTTGTATTCTTATGCTTGCAATAGGAATCTATTGGAAAGATGTTCTAGGGCATCACTTCTCCCCTGTACCCCTACTCCTGATCAATACTTAAATTTACAGGCAATTTTTCTTGCTAACATTTCATAGTGAATCTTATGATAACTGGAGTTTGCTGAGGTGTGAAACTTTGTTTTCAGGCTCTCCACAAGCACATTTCAGCTTTCATTTAAAAAGAATTGCTTTTAGTCTTTATGGTTGTGTGATGTTTGAAAACATCAAATCATCTGCCAGATCAGAGGTACATAAAAAAAGAACGCTGAAAAATTATTTTAGGAAAAACATTTTTGAGGAGGGTCTGCATAAATGATATTTAATTGATAAAGAGGATAATGCCTTAAGCTGCTCTGTAACTTGTACCTGACTTTTGAAAGGATAGCAAATTAAGCAGAAATGAAAGAAAGCTTAAGAGACTGTTCTAGAAGACAAAGACCAACTAGTTCTCTGGAGAAAAAGGCAAACAACAGTGGTAGTCTTGCACAAAGAGCTATCAAACCATCTCCTGCATTTTGAAGAATCCATCTGAATTCAGACCAACTTTCTACCTGGATTCTGAATTTCTATACTTACTAAATAAAACCTAATTTAAGAAACACATCGACTTGAATTGCCTGTGTCAACCCACATGTAGTCTAAAGTTGGGATACACTTAAAGATCATTCTTACTAGATGACAGCATACACTGGAAAAGATAGATTTTTCAAAGGATAAAAGCATTCTAAGATTTCCCTCATAAGAAGGTTTATGTTTATTATTAAAGGTTTTAGAAGGTTTTTTTTTTTTTATCATACTTTCAGAGAGCAAAGCCTGACTATTAACGATATTATCTGTCTTTGGTCTAGTTTAAAGTAAACCGAATTAATATATTTATCAACAAGAAAAGCTTTTCACAAGTAAAAGACTCGGAGCAGGTTTGAACAGGAATCTTTGGGTGTGTAAGTCTCATTAATATTTGGATCTAAAAGCTCTGGATAAACACTTCAATGCTAAGTATAATGCCTCATTAGCATTTCCTTTCACTTAGCTTAATTCATTTAATAGTTTTTCTACATTTGATTTACTGCATGTCAGATATGGTTTTTTTGCCTTTTGAAAGTGCAATAGCAACTTTCTGTCAATGGGAGAGATAAGCCATGTAGGCACTGAATGAATTAAAATTATTAAGAAAAAACAGCAACAACAACAGGTTATATCTATCTGAGAACGGATCCTGCAAATGTATTTTTATTTTTGCAACTCATTCAATTTCTGTCCTAGCAAAGGACTCAGAGTTAAGAGCCACGCAGAGCACGGTGCTTTGTTTAACTGCAGGACATTAACTGCAGGACAATTTCAGCAAGGATAGCAGCAATGCAAGCTTCGGCATGTTTCTCAAGCTGTCTTCTACTCTGTTTTGGATGGGCTACTTCCTGAAATCAATTTTTCCTATTTCTCATTTAGTGTATGAGCTAATTTTAGAAATATCAATTATACATTTTTGGAGATTTATTTTTTTCATATCACAGCTTCAAATTCCTTTTTTTTGATCATCAAAAAGACATGAGCAGTCAAAGTACGAGCTTCCTGTTGCTATGTAGCAATATTGGACTGGTCATGTCTAATCTTTGCCATTCTAGCCCAGTGCTAGACGAAGTCTCCCTTGCTGGTTTCTTTAAAGATCATCCTTCCTTCTCTGTAAGACACAAAGTGTGTCTGCAGAACTCAAGCTATCATTACACAGCAAAAAATAAAAATAAAAAAAAAGAAAGAAAGAAAATCTAAGATTGTGAATTTTGTCTCCTATGATTATTACACACTTCAATTGTATCACAATAGCTTTGCATAGATTAGGTCTCTCCAATGAGAGAAAATGGGACATTGGCCAAAGAAAAGCAAAGTTCTGACTAGGATTTACTTTATTCCGCCATTTGGGTAAGTTTTGACACCTTATGTAATGAAAAGCATCTCTACATTTATAGCATATTTGCAGAAAAGTACATCTAGTCATGAATTGTGCCATACAACCTGGGAAAGAAAAATTCTGCAGAAAGAATTTCAGGTATCGCAAAGGAAATCACAGCCCACAAAGACCCGGCACTCTATTTCCTTAGAGCTGCAATACTATATTACTGGAAGAGGAGAACTTTTTCCTGTAGTCTTTGACATTATAAACATTATTCTCTACTAAGAAATAAAGAACAAACTATCCATTTTCACCTTATTCCACTAACATCAGGAAAATAAAATTCCCGGGGCAGAGGAGCATAAAGGTCCTTTATGTTTTCTAATTGTTTTTTCATCCTGTTAGGCACTGTCTTCCATATCAACATTATATGTGAAGCAGTAGAATATCCAGGAAACATAAACGTGCATTTTTTTAATGTAATTTCTTAAATAACTTCATTTAACAAGACAATATATTCTCTCTTTTCTAGAGTAATATCATCTTACTTATAGAAGATCAGAAGGAAACTGGTGGGCTGGTTGCTAAAGAATATCAAATCTTTTATTTCATTACTTATTCTTTATCATTTTTTCCCTTTCACCACAAAAAGTAGAATTTATGAACTGTGTTGTTGCTCTGAAAATTATTTCTAATGCATCAATTCTCCCTTTATTTTCCTCCATATGATGACACGGATCTAAGTCCCCAGAAGAAGTATTTCAGTAGTGATAGTTCGAGAAGAACTGACTCTTGGTTGCTGGAACACGCTGTTAGTTCATTCTAATTTTTACCAGCTACTTTCTTAAAAACAATTAACAACCATGTACTTCTCTGCTCCCTGTTGGCTAAGACATTCCTTTAAGCCTACAAACAAAAACCAAAAACTGAATTTTTGAGATGTCAAGTTCACTCTACATCGATTACAGCAAAAGGGATGCTAGTAAACTGAAGATATCACCCAGTATGTCTTCCAGTCCCAAAGTCAGATCAAGAACATGAGGCCCAGCAGGTGTTCATCATATTCTTTAATATAAAAAAAGACTGTGGGACTGAGTAGCAGAGATAAAAGAGGAGAAAGTAGGAATGGAAAAATTGTAATGATTTTGACATGTGTTATAGATTACAGCAATCTGTTTACCATTTACCCTCTGATGCCAACAGAAAAAGAAGGGGCTAATATTGCTACAAGTAAGCAAGCTTTGACATTTAACTGCAAGGATAGTATGGCTTTAGAATAGCTTGCCCAGGAAGGATGTGGAATTTATCTTTTTAAGTTTCAAAGAATACAAACAACAACTCTGTTTCAGTTAAGACTTAAACAGAAGTATAACTTTCATATCTTGTTACTCCCTTTGAAGTCAACAGGAATATTTGCATGTGAAAGTTTGATTATCCTGAAGTTAATAGTCACTATTCTCCCAAACAATATCTAAACCTGCAGAGACAGAAAATACATACATATATGTACACACACACACACACACACGTGTATATATATATAATATAAAAAGAAGAACAAAAGGAAAAACAATAAATCAGCAATCCCAGTTCTTAAAAACAATGATGTGATGAGCTACTTACCTGAATGTGTTGTGATTTGTTTCATTCAGTATAAGAAGGGAGCAATAAAACAGCAGCTCTCTTACTAATACAATCTTCTCCAATTATTTCATTTCATCTCATTTTTCAGAAGTCCAACTTTCAGAAGTGCAGGACAGCTGGCCTCATGCCTCTGAAACTTTATATTAGGACTTAAATGAATGTGTCCCTAAGACGATGTCGAAAACATTTAAAAAAAAAAAATTAAACATTAAAAAAACACGCTAAAAAATACCAACATAATGGTTTCAGGCAGAAGATATTCATTCACTAGAAAATTATAGAGGTTGTTCTATTGCTGCAGCCAAGGAAATCTATAGATGTAAGTCTATAAGAACACTTCCAGAGCCTAAGTTGAGATGAGTGAACAATTCATCACCCGACTCCCAAGTCGCAAAAGCAAAATACTCTCTAAAACCAGCCGAAGGACTCTTTAGTGATATCTATTTGGTACCTAGAAAGGTTAAAAACCTGTAAAATATTTTCAGATGGGTAGGGGAACAGGGAGGAGAGGTAAAAAGACTGGACAGTTACCCACTCCCAGTTATTTCAGGAAATAGATCTGGCCAAAGTTGTATCAGGAAATCTCTGGAAATCTCAGCAGAAAGGGGGATAGCGGAAGAGAAAGGAGTCAATTTGCAGGACATGGGAAAACTTGAAATCAGATGTTGCAGTGATAGCAGGTTTAGTAACCTCCAAAGTTAGATGACTGCAAAGCGAGGCTGAAAGTGTGTTACTCTTTTTGCGCAGTTGTGCAATTGCACAAGCTCCTCCATGAAGATATAAAGAGCAAATGTGTCTAGGGAGAATAAAGGGTACTATTTCCCCCTTCTCTTTACCCACATGTCATGTCATGTGATCATTGGCACCCAGATAGAGAAGTTTTAGAGCATCTCAGCATGACATTTCAAACAAGACTACGTCTATCTGAAAATTTTGAGGAATAAACTCTGTTGAATTTCATTGCTCAACTGGATGATGACCAGGAGTATGTTGCACTGACTGAAAGCTTCCAAGAACTGACACTATACTATAAAACTATAATTATATATAGCTATATACACTATATCAATACTTAACAATGAAAAGAAATGCTACTGCTCTTAACGCTGTGCGGTTAACTGGGTTGCATTATGCAATGCCTAGTTTTATACACTGCTCTTATCAGACTTTCTATCAGCTCTCCCTTTGCTATTTTTCTTGTCATAAATTATCATCCTACTGAAGTAACACTACATATTGTCAAAGGAAACCTATATTTATTACATAACCAGAAGTGCTTCATCACAAGCGGAATATTAATTCTGTTGTATGTTGAAGAACCTGAATACACTTTTCCAGACACATTGTTCCCTGATTTTCATAGATTTTTTTTCCTACTCCTTGTGTGAATACGATTTTGGCTAACATAAGGCCAAGCTGTCCTTCTTGCCAGCAACAGCTGTACTCACAGCACCATCCTCTAAGTGAATACAACAGCTATACAAGTGCTGCAACACTGCTTTCTAATTGCTACCTGTGGTAGAATAGTTACAATAAACAGTGGATTAAACCCCACTTTCTGCAAAAATAGAAACTCCAAATCCCTGACAATGTCTAGCGTGACACTCTGATGTGACCCATCTGAAACTTGCCTCCTCCACCTTACAGGGTGAGCCTTCAGGCACGGTTTGCGCAGCCATACTTTAGCACAACAGAGTGTGGTGCTGCTGTCTTATCTCCAAAACCTAGAAAGATGTCTAACCATTAATATTAATAATTGATTTGTTTAAAGTAAACAATCGGGATTGCCAGTACAGATACAGCTATGTGTTAAGAAGCAGGACAATGCAGAGGAGTCTCCAGGGGCACACAAGCTAGGGATGCTTTCCAATTACAATGAGCATGTCAATAGCTTGAGAGCTTTATTGGGTCCTATCTATGTGTCCGGAAGTTGGGAGCAGTTTTGTAGCTTTTCTGTAACCTATCGCTCTATTCCAGCGTGCTTGTGCGAACGTTTACCCAATGTAGGAACTGTCATCCGCCCTTGCTTTCAGTGCGCAGGTCATTTTTTTGCAGGCAAGCAGGATTAATTAGCTATTATGTGTGGTAAGATGATTGAAAGCCCAGGAGACCCATTTTTAGCAGGTCAGCTTCAGCATTGCAAGGGGTACCAAAAGGGATTCATATGCAAATAGCCTTAGAAATGACTGCTGGGGATGAAGAGGAGGAGGGAATGGCTGTTGATATGGCAAGGTCCCACATATCCATGAGAATAAAGACAGCGTAAGAATTACATACATTTTGACTTTGACATTATTCATACCCGTCACCTCTCACTATTGTGAAAGCAAACCACAATCAGTGATTCAGCAACATTGGCCCTCTGTGCAGAGGCTCTCCTGCCGAATGCAAATGCAACGAACAATGAGTAATTTCAGTTCAGCTTTGTGCTTATTCTCCTTAAAAGAAAAACTGGCTGCTCCAGTTTAAATGGAGCGTAAATGAAATATTTTCTTCAGTTCAACAGTTAGGAGTACAAACAAAATTCTTAAATTGTTCTCCTATCTCTACAGCTGCTATTCAAGGCTACAGTGACACAGGGATGAGCAGGCAAGAGATACTGTTTAGAAAAGACAGCCACTTAAATAACAATGTTTCAGTCAACTTTCTTTACTTACAATACACATCCCTTGAAATCTATTGAGGTGTATTGGCAAAAAATGTTAACGCCTCATGATAAACCTTGACCTCAGACATCCTGGGGGATTTCCTGGACCTGTGGCTGATTTAATAAATACCTATGGTGGGAAAAAAAAAAAGCAAATCTGTTTCCTGCTGAATGTCCCTAAGGAACATAGCACACTGGAATGGGAAGAGGAGTAAAGAAGCTGAACAAAAGGCAAGGGCTCAGGGAAAGACATGAGCTAGGGGTAATGTTTACCTTTTTCCATGGTGGTGTTTGATCATGTAACTCATGTAGGGAACACAATATGCCAGTCATTTGAAGTCTTTAGAAAGAGACATCTAGTGCTAACAAAAACTTTCCTGCCCAGAAGGGAGAAAGCTGTAGGAAACACCAGCTGGCATTTTCTAGATGATCATAATAGACTGTCCAGTGTTCACATCTCCAAACCCTTACTGCATCTCATAAGGAAAGTTTAGTGGAGTTTTGTTTGTTTAGCTTTATGCAGGAGTCAAAAAGCTGCTGAGGAATTTAGTATACCTTTAGTGTTTGGCTGCCTTTCCCTCCACCTTCCTAGTTGAATGGCTGGTAGTGCTAAATCAGCTCAAGTACACTGTACTAAAATTTAGCTTTGGGAGGGATGCAGGAATACCAAGTGACATGTATGCAACAGGGTTCTGGAAAAATTAGGATGAAAGTAGATAGCATTTGGATATCCAGAACAGAAGCTATATATGCGCCCAGAGTATAATTATAATATATCTCCAGTTCACAGCTCAGACCAAATGGCACCAAAACTCCATCTGATTTGTTAGATCCCATATTTATTATCACAGAATTTCATACAGGGAATGTAGAAGGGAAGAACATAAATGGTATACAGAAAAAATAAATAAATAAATAAATAAAAACCCCACCCCACTTCCCCCCAAAAACAGATTTGATTAGAAAAAGATAATGAAAAAGGCAGATATAATATCAGTGTCTAAACTAGGAAGATGACAGCAAATTATTTTTCAGGGCCACTGAGAACAGAAAAACAGGAAATGTGGCTTACTTTGCAATAACTAACACTTAGCTTATTAGTTAATAACTGACACTTAGCTGGGGAAAATTCTGAAGGCACGGAGAGAGAGAGATGAACTGCAAAATTAGACTAGCTAGAGAGACTGGAAAATCTTCCTTGGAGGTTTTTAAGAGCAAACACTAGATGAACATCTCTTAGAAGGAGCTGAGTATACTTGACCTCACCACAGCACACAGGCATGTATTAGCTGATCTCTGGGATTCCTCCCAGCCTGCAGCTCAGCACATAAGCACTCAGGGAACAGAAATCTCATCTGAGGAACAACGTAAGTGTCTCCTCTTCCTTTGTCATAGGGGTACACAATATGCTTCTGTCTGTAAAGGAAATATCTTTTAAAGCAGTCATCAAACTATGACTATTCCCAGAATCACAGCTGAGGAAGGGAATGGCCATTTCTACTATGATTTGGAGTCAGGCTCTCTACCACACACTCCTAACTAGTTAATCCAAGAAAGAGCTTCTTATTGTCAACTTCAATTCTTTGTTCACAAATGTTTCAGGCAAACTTCACCAAGGCTTTGAGTAAATGGTCTTTATAAGTATTTATAAGCTCTGAAAAATCAGTGCATTTCAATCTTTCTCCCCTGTATGTTAGGGTCAGCCTCCCAAAAATGCTACATTAAGTGGCAGAGGAAGTTTCCCTACAGAGCGTGACATCACAAACATAAGCATGCTACAAGCAAGCAAATGGTTACACCAAGAGACAGTCCAACCACATGCTTCTGGCCATATGGCTCTGAGTTTAGTGTCATACAGATTTAATTATTGCAACCTATGTTAGAGAACAAAGCAATATACCCAAGAAGAATTTTAAGTAGGTTGAGCAATCATGGACACTATGAACATGGGTGACAAGGAAGTCACCCCTGTTTTGCTACACTTTGTATTGTACAGTGTTCCGCTCCAAGCCTCCCATGAACATGGCCCGCGGTACCTGGTAATTCCCTGCGCCTGCTGTCACTACAGTGACTGGAGGACAGCAAAGAAGCAAAACTGCTGGCCTGTGATGGGAGGTGAGTAAGCACAGGGTGTAAAACTTTGACAGCAGCTGCCCTGAGACTGAAGCTTACTCTGTGGGGACATCAAGATGACTCCTTAAGACCTAAATAGGGGGAGGGTATAAATAAATAAATAAAATCACTTTAACTTAGCTTTCTCTCATGAAACTCATCACATACTTACAGCCTAAAAAATAAACAAAACTTCATCAGAAATAATTTATATTATTCTGACTAGTTCTATTCAAACGGAAGCCTTCAGGTCTGTTGCTATGCTGAACTAACAGTATTTATATAGAGATCCCTACATGCGAGTAGAAAAGGTGATAAAGCAAGTCCCTTTCCCTCTCCCTCACACACCTCATTTTGAAACACACTTTGGCCTATTCTGTGGACCTAGGCTAGTGTTTGCACAGCATTCACAAGAGCTATTCCATTCTTAAAAAATATTTCATATTTCACCCAGACCAGACTATTTAAATTACTCCTCTAAACAGAAGGACTTAAGATCAAACATGCGAGAAGCTATTCATTACAACTTTCCTTGCACTTTTCTCGTTGTTTATGTCAGGATCACCAAGTACACGCTTTGCCTTTTCTTTTTTTCCTTCTTTCTTTCTTTTTTTTTTAATGAGTGCAGTTCCCAGCACTCAGCTGAACAATAACACTCAAATGTTGCCGGTTGGTTTCATGCCTTTTCCTGCTATTTTCACTCTCCCCTGACCTCGTGCCCTGCCGCTCTCAGCCAATGTGCATTTCTTTTGTAATTTCAGCTCCAGGCCTCCTCATTCATCCATATTAGAAGTCAGTCCCTCTGAAAGGGTCCCCCACCTTCCATGTCTTACTTCAGTTTCATTTGAACCCCGTGCCCTCCCCACCGCAAGCACAAAGTCTTCCTCCTTCCCCTCCTCGTGCTGAACGTCAGGGGCGTCCCTAGTTGCCCCTGTGTAGCCGCCTGCTTTGTGCTCTCTGTCCTTTTGCTCTTTGCACTGCGGTCAAGCATTTTTCCATCAGGTCTGGAAACACAGCACTATATAAACACACGGGAAGAAGCTTTCCTTACATGAAGGAATGCATTTCCAGATTAATTAACTAGCCCACATATCAGCGGGTAAAATACCATCAGTTTCAGAGGAGCTCAGGTCAAGGCCAGATTTATAAACTCATTCCCTTCTGACAGCAACCCTGGTGCACAGCCATGAGCAACGGAGGCGAACGGGCTTTTCTCTAGGCACCACCAGGGATTCAGGACGATTGCCATCCATCGCTCCTACACAAAAGGCCTGTCTATGGGTAGGACATACCACACTAAGTGTTCACAGATAGATAACACTGTCATCCTTAGCATTTCAAAATTGTATGAGTCCAAAAATCACAACAGTGTGTTTATGCCTACGCCTTATGTGTGTATATTAAACATGCAAATATTTATAGCTTTAAAAAAAAAAAAAAAGTTTCTTCGGTTTCTGGTCACCTAAGTACTAGCGTCATATTTTTTAGGATCCCCTCCATAATGACAAAAACGAGAAACGTGGGTTTTTTTAAGAAAAGCTAAGATTCTCAACTCCCAAACTTAGTGTTTTAAGAAATAAATTAACAGTAGAGATTTGTCATAGCCAAGACAAGTTAATCACCTAAACTTACTAAAATACTAAAAAATTTGATTTGTAGGTTTATGTGGAATAGCTGCTTCTGCATCTAAAAGAGGCTTTGATGCTGCCGTACCCAGGACCCTGCTAGGTCTGTGATGTGTTTACGGATCGGTGAGCTCTAGGGGAGCCCTTATGCTCTAACAGGAGTGGTTTTACTGGCTGCTCTGGTCAAAAGGTCATCAGCTATTCCAGTGTTAAAGGGGAGAGGTCAATAATCTGGCGTGAAAAGCGTTAAAAACAAATGCCATGAATAATTAATTGACGAAAAAATTTGTGGCAGGGGAACGAAGAACATTGAATATACACTCAGATTTTCCAGAGTCTCCACACAAAGGAGGACATGAGTCTCTTAACCAAGGCCCCCTTCCACAAAGGCAAGTTTTAGGATGAAGCATTTATAAACTGCATAAGCAGCCGCAAAATGTGGTGGCTCAGTAAGAGAGAGGAAGAGTGCTTAGAACTGATTGATGTTGGTGCGACTGCGAGGGACGGGCCGGAACCCGAATGAGGGTTGCCAACATCTGTGTAAAAACTAAAACCATACACAAATGTGGCCATTCTGGATAGGTTTGTTTACATCCCTACCCATCTGGAAACAAACAAAAGATTTTTGTCTCGCAGAGAAACTCGCAAGGCTGCACAGCGAAAGTAAAAGAAAGACTCTGTGTTCCATCACTTTGCCAGCAAGGATTAGAAATAAAGATAAAACCTTAAAAAAAAAAGTCACAGTAACAGCTGGATGGTCTTCTGAGCCTGAACTGCTGCCAGTTACCACATTTTGAATTAAAAAGCAAAGTCTCACTCAGTCGCCGTGCAAGCTATACTCAATGTCACACTTAGGTCTGACGGGAGACCTGGGCTCTGCAGCCCCTCACGCTCGACGCTGTACGTTCAGCAGCGACGCGGACGACTGACACCAGCAACGCGGTAGGTAGGGAGAGCCAGCGCGGCCGAGACGCCGCTCCCCATCCTTTGAAGAAAACGTTCTTAGCAGATCTGCCAAGGGCAAGGTTTAAACTCCGTTTCGGAAATAACAGCCTGCTGTGTACCACGGGGTACGGCAGCAAGCGCCCAGCTCCTGCTTCGGTCCCGGCCACGGTGCTGGGCATGCGAGGCCCTGTCCCACCGCACACCCTCCAGCCACCCGCCCCCGCCGGTCACGCAAGCCTGGTGCCCATCGAGGCATGTACTGAGTTCCCCTCAAAGCCCCAGCTCCTACACACACCAAACCCTACTTCAGGCTCAGAAAATATATTTTAGGTTTACCGCCCAGATTTTGAGCCAGGGCGGTGCACTGAAACCGCGCATTTAGAGTCCTCGGTTTTCCAAGAGGACAACTACAAAAAAACAAAAAATAAAAAAAAAAGGCAAGCCTTGTGCTGGTGATATGCTCACACGACTCAAGAAGCTGAAGCTTAAAGAGCAAAACCGAAACAGCCGGCGACTCGGTGCCTGGCTCTCCACGCGTCGTGCCTTTTGCACAGCGTTGCAGACCTGCTGTGGTGCCTAACGAGCGAGCTGGGCTTCAATATCGAGCTGCATTTTAAGCATTCCCATCTCTTCCCGTTAAGCGCTGAAATATTCTGTTTGTGATCTGTCGGGGAAAAGCTTAGCCCAATGAAAAGCAATATAAAATGGAAAGGAATTAAATGTGAATGAATTTGTTTGCTAAGCAAATGGTGTTTGTGCAGTGCTAGGTTGTTCATTTCTATAGGCTTCACAGTACCTCATTCTTAAAACTAGGAAAACATTATTTCTCTTACCCAAGAGTAGCATCTAGCAAGAATGATAACACCTCATGTAGGAGATAAGTATCTCTTTTGACAGGCCACTAACATGAAAACAAGTAATAAATTAGCAGCAAAATGGAGTCAGTCTAGATGCAGCGCCTGAGCACAAAGGCTTTGTAATTCGTTTTGCTAGTATGTATGGAATTACTCAACCTCCCAGACAAGAAGTGAGGTTATTTGTTTGCAACTGACTTCTCATTACCCCTGTCTTGCTTTTCTTTTCCTAAAACAGTTTAAGAGCCAAATCCTGAGGTCTTTATTCATTTAAACCTTACTCAAACAAGTGTCTCACTGAAGTTATCTGGAAAGCCTGGGCAGGTACAAATGGAGTCCATGGATCATATCTGCATACTTGTAATGGGAGAAAGTACTGAACAGCTCCGCTTGCACATTTTCATAAAGTCCATAACTCAGTTTCTTTGAACACAAGCAAAAGGAAATTCATGTCTTTGGTCACAGTTCCTGCATGTTTTCCCTTGTATTCTTGAGCTGCACGGCAGATTAAAAATGATTATGCTCTGAGCTGCCTACAGCTCCTTAACAAGAGGGAAGAAACCAATATAAGGCAAACATACTGAGCGCAGCTGAAGGAGGGCTACATAAACTTTTCCGTTCGAAACAACGAAGGGGTTTATTTGTTTGCATTCATATTTTATTTATAAGCTGCAGAGTAAGTATGCCGGTGGGGATTGTTCAGAGTAAATTAAAAGCAAACATTGAAGATTATTCACAAGAAGCAAATTTTGATTTGGTAAACCTGAGCGTGTGGGATTCTTTTGTTTATCTAAGCCAAAACTGAAGTCACGTACTACATTAACAGACCTGTTGGAGAAAGAAAAAGCAGCGTTTTCCACCAGGGTTATCTAACACTGAACACTTTTGACCAGCTACCCATGTGATTTGTGCATCTGATACAATAGCCCGCCCACCTTTCAAATATCAAAGGCCTTTGGTTCATTCCTGGTAAAGCAGCAGCGGACCCAGGGCCTTTTCTCAAAGGTCAGGACAAACGCCTTTGGGAGCACACCATCTTTTTGCAGAAAGCTGCTCACGCAGGAATCGGAAAAAAGGAACCCACGTGTTCAGGCCTGCAGCTGAGCACCCGCGTGACCAGACGCGGCTCAGGCCCGGTCACGCCACCGGGCTGCCCAGAGGCGGTGGGTGCCGTCACCCGGCCGCCAGCGCCAGTGCAGGGTACACAAGCTCTCACGCAGGCAGGCGGGAACCCCGTGCTCGTGCCCTCCAGCCACGATTTTCCCCTGTGCATTCCTCCCCTTTTTTCAGCACATAGCAGGCAGGAAAAGGATGAAATACTGGGGCCGCATCCAAAAGCCTGCAAAGCCACACTTCCCAGAAAGTGCCATCCGCAGAGGGCTTCAGTCAGGCAGTCAGACCAGCGCTTCTCACTACTGCTACTGAATTAGTAGGATGCCTGCCCGAAACGCAGAGCTCTTTCTGTAGCTGACTTGCCTGAGGAGGACCACGGAGTTAGGGTGACAGTACTGAAAGTTTGGTGAATAGCAAGCTCTCTTCATGTACCCCGCCTCATAGTACCAGCTGTCACTGCAGCAGAGCTTTTGCTGAAAGTAAAAATTCCAGTTTGCAGCTTTCTAAGGGGGGGGGGGGGAAGGAGGGAGGTGTGGGACCTAGTTGACAACTTTTTTAAAAATAAACAGCTTCTTATCACCATCAACTTGCAACCAATTTTGTACAGTGAGGGCTGTCCCGAAAAACTGAGTTCTTTATCAAAGGAGAACATTTTTCAGGCGCACCCAAAGCAATTGTAAGAAAAAAAAAAAAACCTACATACATCTGCAAATATTGCAGGGACCCAAACTGAAAGACAGAAAACATAGCTCTAAGGGGAGAAACCTGTGAATTAGAACTACCCATAGCTTTTATAAATTGTAACTAGGTAAGAATATTATTCATTCTTTTGAGGTTTCCAGGTAGCAGAAAACTACTGAAGCTAATGCAAAGCATTTTGGAGCTGCCCTTGCTATAAATTTATCCTTGTTGTAGTACCACTATGGTTCAGCTTCTAATTCCATTCAGGTCTACTAATAAATTCTCTTCAGAGGCCTTGACTTCCTATAGCAAATTAACCAAAAGATATGAGGTATTCACACTTGGTAGCAAACCAGGCATGCAGTGGGTATGTGTATATGAAACGTATTATTCTGAGATCCTGCAAAAAATAGGAATAAATTAGTTTGGAGATAGATAACAGGAAATGTACATTTCTGTGTGGTAGTCAGCTCGAGGCAGACACAGAAAAATAGGATAAAAAAAGCCCACCTATCACACACTTTTACACATGCACTGAATTGGTATGTCTGTTCATTTTGCTCATTAAAGCATCCCCCAAATTTGATGTTTCAGAAGCCACAGTCACTATCATTCACAATTATGAAGAGGGGGAAAAAAAGAAAACCTACTTTTAAGAAAAATCCAGGCATACTGGGTAAAAGGTATCCAGTATAAGAGAGTGCAATATCACCAGGTCCAGCTATCTGATATTAAGAAAACTAGATCTTAAGGATAATTTCTACATACCTTACCTTGCAGACTCATTCTTTCTTTTTTTCTTGCAGGTGCCTCTCTTCCTCTCTCTCTCTATATAGGTATGTGTGGACTTGTGTATATATACACATATATACACAGAGAAGAAATTAACATTAAAATCATATTTATTGCTCAGAACTCAGCTCTTTCTAACTTCCCCTAATTTTATGTTTGCAGTTATTATACTAAGGAGGCAGCCAGGTGACAAAAAACCAAAAAAAAAACCAAAAAAACCCTTTGACCTTGAAGCCATTCTTTGAATTAGACAGTGAAGAATGTACTCATTTCGTAGTGGGGACTTTGGCTGACGCACGCTTACCCCAAACAGACCTTCTCCTGTCATGAGGAACACCTGCTTCACAGCTGCATCAAGTGGGAGGCAGTGCCCTTAGGAAAGCAAATAGGGCAACAGGGAGAGCGAAAAAGGGACCAATGAGTGCAGCTTTGCATGCAAAACACCTATTTTGCCTCCAGAATTGGAAGGAATATTACATTGTTCCCATATTTTCGGTTAGTTATCTGCTGTTGGCTACTGTCCATCTTGAAAACACCTAGGAGAAGGGTAAACAGACATAGCTTAATAATAAGCCCTCACTCAAAACCTTGGGAGCAGGGGATCATATATAGGGAACAACAAATGGTGCGTGGGGTGGAGAGCCTGAGGAACACAGCTTTCCAAAGAGGTAACTTGAGGAGAAGTAGGAGAGAGAATAGGGAGGAAGTAAAAAATCCCGATCATTGCATTACTAAACAGCACCAAACAGTTTTTGAAGGCATCAGGGACCATGAGCTCTTTGCAACAGAGATGAGTCCCTACCCTGCACCAGTGGGACATCAGCTCCCACTACACACTTGTGCACTGGTGGAGATATTTGGAGTCTCCTCCCCAACAACAAGCAAATAACAAAACAAAAGGGTTTAATGGCAACAGGCTGCCTCTGGAAATGCTTTTCCTGATCACGTAACGTTACTCTTAACATGCGGCTTTGGGCCACACAGCACAGTGAATGGAATTAAAATATACATCCTTTTCCTCATAAACGCCTACTATGCACTTCACTGAGGTGGCTTACCAACTCCTTGGGCTCTACTCGTTACTTCAACTCTTCACCCCAGTGAAATTGAGATAATTTTTATTACATGCATGGGTCTATAGAGCACTTTTGTAATGCTGTAACCTCCCCTCTGGGCAGATTTTCCATCACCAGACACCTGTAGTCCATTGTCAGAGCAGAATCTGTTAAGACTGATAGATTTAAAATTTCTTTCTTAGCTAGTTATTACTCCATTCTTTAAAGGGATCTTTTACAAAAAAGAGGGAAATCACATTTCTCTTGTACAGTGTACTGTTTACAGCAAACTATGCAACAAGCACTATATGCCTATCTGGATGAATGACAGTATAATTGACTGTTATTTCAAATTTGTGAGGATAAGTAACAGAGCTGTAACATCATAACAAATATAGGAAAGCAGAGTTACACTGAGTAGGAATAATCCTTCTCAAACCAAATCCTGCTCACTGACAACTGACTGTAAATAGTTATCGCTTTATTTTTGGTTTTGATCAAAAATTCACTCTACAGATTATCACCTGTCAGTCTCTACAGCTTCACTTTTCAAAGATATAAGGTTTTATCAGGTTCTAAGCTCAGCATCTTTCCTTCTCACTCTTACCCTCACCATCTCCCCCCAGTAAGGACTGGTTTGAACACCTGCCTGCAGAGCTCCCCTGCTATTAATTGCTGGCAAGAGCAGGTTCAAGCAAAGAGCATACATATAGCCACATAGGGATTTTTGCCTCATTTTTATTTGCCTAAGCCTCCCTAAAGATGAATCTTGATATTGTGGCAAGCTGAACGTATCCTTTTTATTTAATATTAATAGGTGACAGTCAGATCTCTTTTTGGTCATAATTGATGCAGAAAATAACTGACCCTCCACAGGCACTGTGAAGCTAAAATAGTTAAAATAATTGTATGTACATATACATATATAAAAAAATAATGCTAAAGATCTGGTCCAGCCCCTCTTAAAGGCAGTAAACTGACTTTAAGCAAGGAACATTTCCCTTGCTCACTTCAGTCATTTTAAAAATAATTCCTATTGGGAAAACAGTAAGGACATTAAGCAGAATACAATGAGAATTCAAATGCGTGATCTAGGTTCAATTGACTTTGAACACAAGTTTAAACTAGTTTTCCTACCATACTTAACATCAACTAGTTGTTAAAGAATATCTGCCCAGATTTCCAGTTCCACGATGCCAGAGTTCTGCTATAGCCTTTACAGTAGTGTGAAACGGAAGAAACAACACAATTCCTTTCTTCCAGCAACGCATTCTCAGACAGGCTTTCTGTGCTGCTTACTGCTGTTGTATCTTGCATGATACATTTCCTGAAGGGAGCCAAGGCTGCAGTCTGATGTTGATTTTTATTATCATACAAATCTCAAATGGTAAGCGAGTGAAACAAAAATTAAGTTATTTTTGTTACTGATTGGAACTTAGGAGACAAACAATCAGATCAAACTAAGTTTTGCAGTTTTACTTTTTTTTTTTTTTTTTTTTAAATCAGATCCTAGATAGTTAGAAATTTTTGTATTGGAGATGCTGAAGACCAAAGCAGATTAATGGGTATAGGTCTTTTATTGCTGGTATTGAAGGAAAAACAAATAAAGCATTTTGCAACTTTGGAATCTTTTATACTATTCATGAAGAGAAACTTTCAGCTACTCAAGCTAAAGCTGCTCAAGATGAATTTTTGTGTTCTAGCAAGCTGAAAATGTAATTTTTAAGCTTAAAATTTCCCCAGAAGAATATTAATACAGGAAGCTAGGCCTCAGAAGCCTTAGATTCTTGCTAAAAGTCTGTGGAGTCAGGTCAGGCAGATGTCTGGGACATCCTAATAAGGCTGCGAATTCCATCAGACCTTACAAGAGACGGGGATCCTTCTAGCTAGAGGCAAAGTACGTAACCTAGGTGGCTCGTACTATCTGAATTATCCTATGTTAGGCAAAAAAACTGAGGTCCTTCTGACAAAATTAACTGAAAGTAGTAAAAATAAACAGAAAAAAAGATGCAAAAAAAAAAAACCCATAACACCTTTTCTGCAACAGAGCTTTGCAATTCCTTTCCCTAGCAGTTCCACTACTGGCTGTAATGCTTTCCTAAGCAGGCTACTATTTTTCCCTTCTATACAGTTTTTGTTCTTTCACAGCTGCTGTAACATTATTCAATAATAGTAATCAGGATTTCTTGGTTTTCAAGCTATAGCTGTAAAACTGACATGCACCAGGTGCAGAGGGTACAGCACAGTTACATATGGATTATGCACAGTGAATTATTGTCACCTAAAGATTTTACCTCTGTGACTTTGATTGCTTGGCCATTTTTCTAATACATCCTCTGCTGTTAGACCTAGCCTGCAGTTTGAGATTGGTGAAGAAACAATATACATCCTATGCAAACATGTGACAAATTAGCTACTAGCACAGCTGCTTATACAAGGTCATATATGTACATAGTACATGTGCTAGCATTCAGATTATGAATATTCTAATCTAGCTCAGATTCAATTACTTGGTGACTTTGCAAATTGCTACAGTGCTTATCAGGCATTAATAGCTATTCTTGCTTCAACATCTGCGTCACAGCTTACAAAATAGCAAGCTGAGCCAGTGAAAGTGAGAGTCACGTAGGGTTGTGAAAGCCCTGCAGGACTGTTTGTTAAGGCTTCAATCTCCATGCCAAAGTCTGGTTTGCTCAGCTTTTAGAGCTCCCTCAAACCTCTTTGAAATACCACAGGGGCTTTCCTAATTAACCCTTGGTGATACAATTACATGTAATAAGCACCTGAAGGCTGCACTTCTCTTAATTCTGATACCTCCAGGGAGACCCAAATTCCATTTCGTTCTTCCAGGAGCTGCTGACAGATACTAGATAATGACTCCTCTCATCAAGCTCTTCAAGGGCCTGCCAAGGACGAATGGCTACTTTGCAGTCCTAACTGGGATCTCACAAGAGCAGGATGCATCCGCAGAGCCAAGGGAGAAAGGAAAAAGAGATGAACTGGAAAGGCCTATTCATGAGAATTATTTTAGAAAGAAATCCTTCCTTCCCAGGCCCAACCTTTGACTTTACAGTCAGTGGTAAAGTTCTCTCTTCATGGGAAAGAAATGCACAGGAAATAGAGGGACCTGGATCTATCTATGCTAACGACTAAAATCAGCTAATTAGATCTGACTGGCAGTTAAAGCTGTAGTACCAACTTTCTAAACTTACTGTCATGAGCAGGGCGTACAGGGTTATTTATTACATTTGCAGCTCCCGAGTTCCCTCAAGAAGATTTTGGGTGGAAGCTTATCAGGCTCAAAAAAAAAATAATTTAAAATAACATACAAATAGAGAGAGAGAGAGAGAGAAACTATTTGGCTACAACCGGACAACTGGAGACAAGGAGAAAGATTACTGATGATATGAGGAGCAAGATGTCATCTCAAACCTTAGCAAGCAGTAGTCGCAATAACTAATAGGGACCAGCTAGAGAGCCCAGACAATGTGTGTCGGGTACAAACTGCTCTCCTCCATGCTACCAAAACTTCTCAAGTACCAACAACCTCCCAGGCATACTGGAAGTTAACCTTTCAGTTCAAGCATGTTTAGGGTTGCTGGACATAATCAGCAGTTATTTTTGTGAAAACAAAAGGAAAAGTGTAAGTGCAGTTGCAGTTGATCATTAGGGTGGTAAAACGTCAGCAATGCTGGGAATTCAGGGATATTGTTACATGAAGACTATACAAGATTCACTATTTCTCATTGTAGTAGTGCTCTGCTTCTATTGAAGCCTGAGAGGAAAAAATGGGTTGTATGTCAGCAGCACGAGCAGCTGAAAGATGAGGTACATTCCTAACAGCAAGACTTGACACCAATTAAGCAGCTTTTATCCAAAGCATCTTACAAAGGCAAATAAAAGTTACTTTCATTTTTACAAACAGAGAGACTGAGGTATGCATACTTGGTATAATTCACTTAGATATCACATAGGGATATGTTTATACTGTATACTATGGGCACGGGCCAAGCAGATGAAAGTTTTTCAGTTAATGTGCTATCATGAAAAAAAGGCTATGTGAACATGTTGGGACAGCGCCAAGCCCAACTGAAGTCGTGGTGAAAGGCTCTCTGTTATTAGTGCCAGGCATGGCACTACCTCAGCTAATGTAGTCACCTGCTTTTAAAGCAAAACGTGCAGGTAGATGTGTGCTCATATCTGCCTCTGTGTTGGAGGCTGGACAAGAAACTAAGATCTGCAAGACAGACTCCTCTGAAATTAATGAGAGCTTGATTATTACCTTGACTAAAGCCAGATTTTACTTGTATTGACTCTGACTTGTATTGGCATTGTTCAAAGCCACTTCAAAAGTACAACATGCAATAGGCAGAGGCAGTCTTCTGGGTGCACAGCCTAGACCACAGAGGGGCTCAAGAGTAATGTAGGTTTCAGTGGTCTAGCTTACATCTTGGAAGTGACAAGGCTCACCTTAGCGTCCATCTTCATTTTGTCCAAGGCACTACAGATTCAAGTCTGCACTGTCATAGTAGCAAAGCTATTTTAATTTAGACAGTCAGCTAGTGCCAAAATAGGAAAACCCACTCCAACTGAATGCCAAGTGCAGAGCAAATTAATTGAGTAAACATAATGTACTCTAGAAGGAGAGTTTTCCGAGACAAACTCTAAGGTAATTATCAAGGGAGGTATATGTGCTGCTAGTCAGGAAGCCCAGCCCATTATAAAAAAAATCCACTAAAAACAATAAAAGTCTATTGTTAAAAGACACCATATAAAAATAAAGTGAAAACATCAGGTCATGGGGGTGGGAGAAGTGGCTACACCACCTGGTCCCTACTAGAAATGCTGTTTCCTAAGCATACACAACTGCAACTGCCTATTCCAATTGAAAGAGATATTCCTTTACCGTCCCATTATGTTGATGGTTTTCTGATATAGTCTGACTGAAGAATGCAAATTCATTTCTTTCTTTACATGTCCTTTTTCATCCTCCCTTTTCCTTCTCTCTTTACATTTTCAGGGCATTTTTGTTGTTGAATAGGATTGTATCACTAAAATATCCAGAAAAAAAATAAAGCAAAAACCAGTGCTAAAATAATTTTTTTAATGGTCAAAGAGTACCTCTGCATAAAGTTTTAGGGGAAAGGAATCATCTTTTATGGTCAGTGGCTTGACTGAACCCCAGGGAAGGGCTTAAAGCTGCTAAAATAGAACTGCATAAATGAGAATATGCAGTGGTTGCAAAAAGACAGTGGGCTCACGAAAATAACGTCGACCGAGAGAACACTAAGATGACCAAGCACAAAACTAACAGCAACAAAGCAAATTGATGTTAATTGTAAGAGCTTTTGGGTAAGCTGCTACGGTGCAATAAATATGTCCCTACTCAAATCCACAGTAATTTTAGCCATATTTACCTTTCCCCTGTGAGCAAAAGGGTATTTCTATCCCAGTAAAGGCAGGAATCGAGTCATTTACCTGCAGAATTTTTCATACTTCAGATGATTGGCTGCAGATTATAAAAACAAATCCACATTTTTAGAATGCAAAGGCAATACACACTAGTAAGTCTCTGTATCCTTGCCAGCTGGAGCGTTTATGATTCAGAAAGCGAGTCAAGCTTTGTGTTTGAGCACCGAATGAATTTCAGAACATGTGGTATTCTGAACGGCACGTTTCAGAACGGTTCAGAGATGCCATGGCCCATCACGTCACCCTGAGTCACCTTGACATTTCTGAGATTGTGCATCACTGAGATGATAGCCCTGAGGCTATAAACCTTCTTTTTAATACATTATTAATGATAATGGCTGTTACAGACTGACTGCATAGTCCTAGCGTCTCCTTTTCCTCACAAAAAGTCAGACCAAGACTATTGTATGCACTTAACACACTAATATCCTGTAGATTTGGATTAGATTTTTCAGGATCACAGAAAACTTGAGAGACTTGAATGTCTAAGAGTTAGCTGGTGCCTGCACAGGAAATTATAGGCTAGGTCCCAAATCCAATCCTTTGCTCTATAAGCCAGCAAAGGACATGGAAACTACAAAGGCACCAATAGCCTCATAAATCACCACATACAGATCATAACTTCATAGCTGTAAGTCTGCTGCTTCAGTTAACCCCACAATTAACCTAAGTTGCTGTGACAGTTATTAGTGAAAAAAAATCTAGACAACTTACCTATTCTACATCTAGAAGAAAAGGTTTGCCTAGCTCTCAAATTGTACCCAGAACTGAACAGTAGTATTAACAGACCAGAAAAGAGACCACATCGAAGGCTCTCTTCAGTAAATTGGGCACGCCTCATCTAGGTAAACTCTAGAAGACAACTCCCTCCAGAGCTGTGGGTGGTTTTATGGAGCAGGGATGGCATTTGGGTGTTGAGCTTTACGTTCTTCATACCAAGTACAAGCTCTGAACACGTCACCTCCTATACACACACACAAAAAAATCTATTTTTCAAGGACTATTTTTTCAAGGACTATGTCCAGCCAAGAAGCGTGAGGTCGTGTAGATTATTCTAAAGATTTAGTGACCTGTCTCTATTGCTCCTTGGGGTTGTGCCCACACCCCACCCCAAGCTAATTGACAAAAAGCTTACAAATACCCTCTCCCCCAGCTATAATTAAAACAATAGTATCACTCTTTCAAGACTCTTTTAATCACAATCACAGTTTTCTCAGCTTCTGTGTTTGCAAGGAAGAAATCCTCTCAGAACAGCACTAGATCCCTGCTGCTTGCATTTGCTTTGCTTAGTCATGGGCAGCAATATAAGTCTAATGTGGAGCCTCCTAGTCTTTTACCTGCCTAATTACATGAAGGAGGACAGTTTGTTTGTTTGTTTGTTAAAATAGCTACCTGAAATAAAGGTTAGAAATTCCACAGACACCCCTTTTTCTACAGTGGGTTGGCCCAATCCTACGTGTTGTGAGTAGCAGTGCCTGCCTGAAAGTCTATTATCTCTTGAAAGTCAGTGTTATCCGAATATTAACAGCATTACATGGATATTCATCTAATGCTCCGATAACATTGTTATCTCTCAAGCTCTTGGCTGCAGAAACACACAGCACAGCTTTGCACATCAAAGGAAAAACGACAATAGCGCAGCTTTGAAAAATGCCTCAAACTGGCCAAAGTACAAAATTCATAAGCAGACAAAGTGTTCTGTTTATCTGGCAGCCGGGTGCGGTCCAGGCATGTTGTAAAACGCCGGCTCGAAAGGCAGCTCACGTCCGCCAGGAACAGCCCTCCGCTGCACTGACTCAGCGGAAAGCAGTGGGAAAGGAAACGCGTTCGTAGATATCCAGACCCCACCAAGGCCACGCGCTCCCTGCTCAGTGCTGTCGTAGCCAAAGAGGAAAGGGGCTCCACCAGTTAGGGGAAAGGAAAAAAAAAACCCAAAACATTTAGAAAAATCAGGGGTGAGAGGAGAAAAAAAGAGTCACTTGGAAGAATAAACATTGCGCAGCATCAATACCCTTTGCTCTTCCTTTGACCTCCTGCTGACGCTCCGTCTTGTATAATTCAGGAGCGAAGGGAGCCACGCAGCAGAGCCTCAGCACTGGCAAGGGGCAGGCGGCACCGCTGCAGTGACCCATCGCCAGGACTGCGACTGCACTCAGCCTTGGCACTCTCATCTGCTCTGGCACATGCAACCTGAAGGAGAAATATTTATATATAAATATATAGTAAAATGTATATATGCACACACACACACACATATACACTCATACATATATATGTTTGTTTGTGTGTGTATGAAAAAAATTTTTATACACACACCCTTAGAAAACTGCTTCTAAAGAGCTTTGAACCACTCCATTCACAGCCTCATTAGTGCTTGTGTGTTTTAAAAAGCTGCCCTAGACTGTAGGGTCAAAATACTTCACTCTCTCCTACGTTATTCTAGAAAGCCTTATTTCACTTTCCAACAGATTTGCAGTTGCTGTCAGGAAGATACTGTTCATCCCAGGCTTTCTTTACACTTAAGTATATAGTATTCTTGATACGTTATGTAAGCAGACACAGAGGCACTACAGGGGCTGGAAAAACAGCATCCTCAAATAAGAGAGCAATATAAGCACATATTTCCTTTCACCTGCATCTGTTCTGCTCCTACAGTACTACTTCTTAGGCCAAGCTAATCAGAGCACCCAGAGCCCTAGGGGCATTCGTCCTCCTCTTCTCTGAAGCAGGAAGCCTTTCAGTGGGTGTTTTAAAAGGACAAGAGAGCCGTTCACAAGTATCCCGTAGATTAGCAGAATGACTTTGGAGCAACTGTAGAAAAGCAAAGAGGACAATAGAAATGCTGCCTCTCTCAGGAGCTGCTAGCCTTTCCATATCTGTCTCATCCTAGATGTTTGTGACATTTTTGCCCCATATCAAAATGAAAGGCTCTGCTAATAAGTAGCTAGAGTATCTGAAGAGATTTTTGTGATGCTGTGAATAGCCATAGAAGTTCTCTGGTCAGCAAAAGCAGCACAGTGTTTATAAACTGAAAATGTATACAGAGGAAAATAGCGGTTTGTTTGGTTTTTAAGGTGGAACGACTTCAATGGAGAACAGTTTTACTGTTACTAATTTTTAATACAATTAAATACAACAGTAAGATCTTGCTATATGTAAAATCAATGGATTTATAGCACAAACTTGAAAGTCTCTGAAAGAGTGCTCGTATAGGCAAGCTCCAGCATAAACGTGTATGCACTGATGGGGGTCACAAAGACTGCAACAGGAATTTTGTATTCTTTTGTTTTTTTCGAGGGGCTGAGGCACATCACAGTTCAGCAGTACTCTGAACCTTATATTCATAGCTGAATCTTGTGGAGCACGGCTCAGGCTGCACGTTGCACGTATTTGCACTACAGTAAAGTTACCAAATTTGGGCGTCTGCTTCTGCATAATGCCCAACTTCCTCTCCTTCAAACCTTTCTTTGTTGTTTTGGTCCATTCAGCCGTCCACAACTTCTTGGCACCTTTTCAGTTCCCCTCCCCATTCTCTTTTTTGTATTCAGACTAGGCTCTTTCACATCCACTCCTAAACCTTCCTGTTCATTTTGTTTCACATTCATATCTGAGGTGGTTAAATTTAAACAACAACAAAAAACAGGAGTTATAGGTCAGTTGATTCTAGGTAGGACTTATTTCATGAAGTGAGTGATAACAATACTTTTCTCCAAGTGAACTGTGCATCTTCCTAGAAGGTAGGGAACACGCAGTACTTGCACTGTGATCCAGCACATTTGAAGGCTCACAACTCACCATAGTCTCAGCTTTGAAATTCAACCTGACTTGCTCTGTAGTTTGCAGCATATTTAAATGCCTATAAAGAATAGTTTCCATAGTATTCCAGTACAATGCTCTAGAGGAGACCTGAAAAACATGTAGTCTAGGGCCAGATATAGCTCAGAATGCAGTTTTTCACCTTGCCAATGCCAAGAGACAGCATCTGCTCTTTGGTCCAGTGCCCACAAGCCCCACTGGCAGCCAATCCATCAGACTGTGCCAGCCTACCGCCCCCAGACCCTAGCGTCATGCCATGACGTCGGGAGGTGCTCTCCATCCCCAGAGATCAGCTGTCTCTCTCCCCACACTTCCACTAGCCAAGCAACACATGCTGATTTTCTACTCCAGAGCAGAATACACTATCCTTTGAATAATAATGCTTCAGATTATTCCCCAAATTAGAAGTCAATACTTGCATTCAACTCATTCCAGCTCTCTTATACCAGAGCACATTATTCAGATGTGTCACACCAAGATATTAAAGAAATCTAAACAGAAGAGCAAAAGAAAGTTATACACACCTGCTATTTTCCAAGATGGTGTCTCTGTTAAAAACAAAACCGTAAGTTATACCTTGCTTTGCTACATGTGCATTCATGTCTGCATTCTTGAAAGAGATATTGGGGAATATATATTTGGATTTGCTAGAGCACCTCTAGTTAAGGAACTATGTCAGCCAATCTAACAGCTGTCAGCCTAATTAGCTTTGCTAGGAAACAGGACACATTAGTTGAGGAATAATAGCAAGCTAATGGAGCTATGCTGCTTGTCAGTAAAGCTAGTGGGGCTTGTACTGTGCCATGTGGACACATCAGCCACCTCAGAGCTAAATACTCTGGACTTCACTCCGGACTGTGGATACACCCATACGTTTGCACAGAATTCCTGTTTGCTGATTGATGAGGGCAAAGTACACAGAGATAGAAAATCAAAGCTGTTAAACTCCATACAGAAAGGCTTTGATATCCATCAGGCTTTTCTGCTAGGGTTCTAAATTCTAGAGGGCATATTTACACACACACAGAAACATTACATATATATATATATATATATATATATATATGTGTGTGTGTGTGTATACTTAATTATATCACATGCCTAAGGAAAAAAATATGTATAGATATATCTAATCTCAGATGGGCACTTAAGCCATTACAAATTAAAATTTAATGCACATTAACTTAAGGATGTGAGGGGGTACAAGAATTTTATTCAAAGACATTTCTCACCATTTGATCAGAAATACAGTCAAAGAAGGCCATGTTTGGGTTTTGTTAAACTACTGAAGATGCCACTATGAAATCAGTAATAAGACAGGGAAAAAAAAAAAAGGCAGGAAAGGTCTGTGGCATCTTCTAAGGCAAAAATCTGATCCAGCTTTGCATAAAGTGAGGATATTCTGAGATTTTTTTTCTTTTTTTTTGAAGAAATTTTAAATCAAGCATTGCTTCTTGATTTGAATAGACCACAAAGGTGAACCTTTGCATTATTCCTTCTCTATTTATTGCACTAACAGACAGTTATGCTTTTACATGAGGGCATCTAACACCCTGCTAGGAATGACAGATACTAGGTCATTAGCCTTGATTAAAAGCAGCACAGAGGGTGCTATCTACAATACAGTCTTGGCTGGAACTTGCCATAAATTGAAGACAGGTACAGCTGGAAACATGCCAACATTTAATAAAGGTGTTGGTTCAAGAGTGGGAAGTACAAAGCTAAACTAACAAGGCTTCCAGACTTCAAGTGAAGCCATGCAAGTGCAAAGACTATCTAAAGCACCCCAGCTCATTTGTCATGGGTAAAGTTTACAGGAACTTTTACAGTAGTCTTATCCATTCCAAGTTGGAGTCATGTCACTTTGAAGGCAGATTAATTTTAGTAGGACGTGACAAGATAAAAAGGGACAGAAGACAAGTCTGTGTGAGTATAAAATAGTTTAAGCCAAAGAACACCCACCTACACATTGGGAAGAGTCCTGTGTAGACAAGAACTCATGGAGCCACACCCGAGATAAAAATCAAGGAAATTATACCAGTTTAGAACAAGTCTGACTCCACGCATTTATTTTAGGCCCAAACTAACAGTGGTCACTGAATTATGGGCGACCTGTTAGTTACTTCATATAATGTATAGTTTACCATTTTTCAGAATTAATGTGAAACGTGAAGATTCTCCCACAGGCCCAGTAGCCATCTGGTGCTGTTGCTGTACTTCATGAAAAATTCATTGCCATTTCAGCATAACAGGTTATTTCAGAGAGTGTAGTGATTTATGTTTTATAAGCAGAATATTTTCCTCAATTTCAATGTTTGCAAATCTGCTTCATATCACAGTTCAGAGTATGTTCTTCCTGGCTTCATCATGTGGATTCCTAGCAGCCTGGAAGGCAACGGCAGCTGAAAATTGTAATTTTAGTAATAGTTTTAGAAAATGGACATCATAAAGTAGTTCGTTTGTTTGTTACTCTATTTACTTTGAGAAAACAAAAAAATGCCACGGAAATATGTCCTGGCAGTAAGACAGGTTCCAGACTCTCATTTAGCCATTCAACTCGGACAGAGCTAGCTGTGAAGTAACACGCTGCTTAATTTGATGTACATCCTGGGTTCAAAAAATTTGGTATTTCTCTTGTGATCTGTTTACAGGAGACTGCACATCCAAAGGACTAGTTGGGGGGGGGGGGACAGGGGGGAGGGGAGGGAGAGAAATCTTTCAGCAAGCTCTACAAAGAGTAAAACATAGCCCACCATTTCATTTCAGTTTACAGGTATAAGGGGTTCACAGGCTAAACAAACCTCTCTCTCCATGAATGCTGATGGAAACATCAGCACTACAATAACTGACTAGACTCCTAACTAGTCATCAGAAACTTGGCTGTAACGCCTACCCTCCTGCAGTCGTGTACCACGCTGGTATGAACTGTATGTGCTGTGGCTTTTAGACTTGGAGCAGCACTTAAAGTTTACATATTTTTTTCAGGCTGGTATGAATAAGGCTGAAAGAATTTTAGTAGTATGGTCAGACAATTCCTTTAATTAGAGTGGTACTTCTTGTGAGAGTTGGCAATACTTGAACAGTGTGAGTAGAACATATACAGAACAATTCAATATGCAACAGGCTGCAGTAGGAAGGAGTTACTAAAACTGAGAAGGAAATGATTGAATATTCACTAAGTTTTCTTGTGAAAACTAAGATCACCTTCAGAGGTCCCTTTTCATATCTGTGAATACCTTAGCATCAGGCCACACAAGATGTCAGTCTCCAGCTCTGCAAGTTACCTTATCCGTGGGTATTCTCATATGCTAGTCAGGGTATTTTATTTTTTAATATCTTTAGGTAAAGTTATTTTTTTAAACAAAATCCCAAGACAGGTACTCTACCTTGTTAGTCAAGAACGGATTATAAGACAATCCTAATCATGATAGCTGATGAGACATCATGAAAGCAAAAGACAACGTTGCCTGGGTGCGCAGGGATGGAACTAGGACAGCCAAAGCTCCTCTGGAGCCAAAACAGGCAAGAGGTACAAGAGGCAACAAGGAGGACTTCTACCAGGACGTTGTCAGCAGGGAGACTAATAAAGAAAACGTGAATCTACTGCTGTGGCTGTGGGATTTAGTGGCAACAGAGCCAGAAAAGGCTGAGGTATTTGGTGCCTTTTTCCTTGACCTTTACTGGCAAGGTTTGCTCTCAGGCCTTTCAAGTTCCTCTGCCTAGTAGCATAGTCTAAGAAACTGAGACCCACAGCAGAAAAGATCAAATTAGGGACCATTTAAACAAACCGAATATTTACCTGGTCCCATGGACTTGTGTGATGGGCAAAGGTGCTGAGAGAGCTGGCCGACCTCACTGAGAAGCCACTGTTTGTCATCTTTGAAAGGTCATGGCAATTGGAGGCAAGCCCCCCAAAAGCATAAAGAGTCAAAGATGTCACATTCCCCTTCAAGAAGGATGTTCTGAGGACACTACAAACTTAATCACAGTCCCTGAAAAGACTGTGGAGCAAATCTTCAAAGCTACTTTCAAGTACACGAAGGCCAAGAGGGTCACTGGGAACAGCTAGCACCGAGGAAATCGCACTTGACCAAAATAATATCCTTCTATGATGAGATGAGCAACTCTGAACAAAGGGAGAGCACTAGGGGTCATTTATATTGAGTCTAGCAAAGCTTTCAATGTAGTCTCCTGTAGTATCAAAGTAAGCCAAACTGTAGAGTTATGGACTGGATGGGTGGCCTATTAGGGGGGTAAAGAACTGAGTGGACCATTAGGCTCAATGGCCAGTCATCCAAAGTCCAGCTGGCAGCCAGTTGGAAGTGACATTCCTCATAGGTCAAAATCCTGGGGCTTATGAGGAGAGGCTGAGAGAATTGGGTTTGTTTAGCCTGAAGATAGGGTGTGTTGGGGCTCGGGGGGGGGAGGGGAGGGGAGAGTGGAAGTAGTTCCTGTCATCTACTTTAATGGCTGATTGTAAAGAAAACAGACTAAAAAAAGAAAAATCTATCAGAGGTGCACAGTGAAAAGATGAGAGTGGATGGACACAAGTTTCAACAAGGGAAACTCTTATATCTAAGGGAAAACAAAATCAAAATAAGGAATGGTCAACACACTAGAACAGACTGCCCATAGAAGTTGCAAAATCTCCATCCTTAGAAATATCAAAAGTTAACTGAGCAAGGCTCTGAGCAACCTGGCCATCTACAAAGGTACCCCGGCTTTGAGCAGGGAGTTGCACAAAGCTCCTTCAGGAGTCCTTATCAGTTGAAATGCAGCTATGATTCTTAACCTTGACCACCAAGATCCAGGCTATTCTGGTCAAGGGAACAACAGTAGATTCTCAGGTACAACCACACATGAAACTTCTTTTCGCTGAAGGAAGAAAGAAGCAACTTGAAGCAGGATTTTCAGAGGCACTCAGTTCCCCCTACTTTCCAGTTATTTTTAAAGATGGAAAATTCTTATCTCTGAGATTCTGAGCAGGATCTACAAACAGGCATAAGAGATTATAAACTGCCAAGTTTAAAGTAAATAAACTATGCAAACTGCAGGACAGCTTGAACTTTTAGCTTTTCTGCATCACAAAGATGTCTACATGGCTAGGCTCTTGTTGCTCTGTGGAGTCAGCTTTGCAGGAGATATCTACACACCTGAGCAAACAATTATACCATGAGAAGTAAGATCCCTTCTTGTTACCATTTCAATAAGATCACTTCAAGACTGTTTCAGTACCATTTAAGGGAAAGTCAGTGAGTCAAAGAAGTCCTCATCTTTTTAAAAGGCAAACACACTTCATTTTAATTCCGACCAACACCTGCTTGGTTACAGGGAGCAGACTAGATGTCCTCATCTTCCCCTGCCTGCTTTCCAAACGGTTCATTCCTACTTAAGGCAGAACGAGACCTTAGTCTCTTTTCACCTCTCACAACCTTTACACAGTAACGTTATTACCAACTGCCAGGGGCATAAGGCAGGTGGCTGTTTCAGTTAGTCATTGCTTCAAGCTGCTGATAAATCATTTCCCATGGGATAGAGCAGAGCCACTGCACCTGCATGGATTCTCACAGCCTAGAAACATCTCATTCCAAAGTTAGCAGCATTCACATACAGAAGTAGAATAATCCCCTACTTTCTTTCAGTACATCCTCTGGAACCGTCTTACTCATTCCAGTTTCCAAAGGGACAAAAATTTTCTTAACAAGAACTGTGACTAAAGAGGTTTCAGCATGGTTTTCTAATGCATTTTAAAACTTTCACTATAGTATGCAAAACAGTATGGCCCTTGGAAGTGTGCCCTGTTTAGACGGCAGCACTAAAGAGTCCAGAAAACATGGATGTCCCCATGCTTTGTTTCATTACCTGTAAGCTACATCTGTGTCCCAGTTCTAAAGGATGCTGGCCCTACACTAAACCACGTAGCACATCAACACCTGGTCAGTATTCTGTTCACTTTCTCCTGCTTTCCATCATCCTGTTCTCCTCTCCTTCTGGTTCATTTACGGTCTCATTTATGTTACGAAGCTGAGTGGAGAGCTTTGTATACCAGTTCATGAGTCAGGTCCTAAGCACAATGGTCATACAAATTAGACCAGTTAGCAGACTTCACAGCACAGTACACTGCTTCTGTTACAAATTCTAACATACTTTCTTCAGTTACTCTAATTTACTACATAATAAAATTAATCCAACCGCTCCCTCACAATTCCAAGAATGAAGTCACCAGCAATACAGCATGAAGTTACAACAGCAAAGTTATTCTCACACTGTAGAACGGAACTCTTCTCTTGGAAAGTTTAAACAAACAGCTGGCTTGGAAAGATTAAGCAATTCAGATAGCAGGGGAGAATAGATTCTGGAGTCAAAAATCCCTTCCAGGGGAAGCTAGTCTTTTAGTCTCTTGACTAGTCTTTAGCCTCATGAACTTGAGAGTCCTTCAGCTCAACTGTCTCCATCAGTATCAGCCATGGCTGCTTGACAGAGCTATTCCTAGTGCTCAGGAGGTCTGGTTAATAGCCTAAAGCTCCACCTGTGATAGGCAGCATTTACTTACGAGATAGCCCACAGGCTTCAGTGGGATTGCTTATTTTTCTCAGGTTGAGCTCATGCTGTAGCAGGCCTCAAACACTTTGTACTGATGTGGAGGGAAGAGATAGGAACTGGTTCTCCTTAGCTTGCATAAGCTAGTCTTTCTGTTAAGAGGGAATAAGAATCAGATCCACGCATACTGAAACCAATGGAAAGTCCCTACTCACTCTTTTTCCTCTTACAAATTCAAGGCTTGATCCAAACCTCTGCAGAATAAGTAAAAGACCATTTTTACTTTTGGTTGCATACGTTACATTGATTTGAATAAGTTCTAGATTCTTCAGTTTAATTGACTGTGTTTTCTTAACCAGGGTAAGACGACAATCACTTTAATAGCTTTTATCACTTGACTTTGTGTAGGTTTTTTGGACAACTAGCTCATTTATTAAAAACGTTCTTTAAACAAATTCTCCTCCTACATACTATTTGTTCATAATATTGGACAGAGTTTGTTGCAAGAAGGTATCTTCCAGTGCAAGAATTTAAACTCTTACTTTTGAAGGGACTTCATTAAATTGAAACTGTTCAGGAAAAGCATATAAGCACTCTCTTACTAGAGCATTCAATTGCAGTGTTGTTGCAATAACAGTAATACATACTTTTACCTCATCAGAGCTAAGAAAAGTGAGAAGAGGCTGACTGTCAAGCAAGTGCTGAAGCAAAGTTCTCCGATCACATCCAAAAAGAAGTGGTTGCATTAACTGAGGTGGCATCAGGCAGTGTGACTGATATTTCAGTAACTCACTTGGATTTTCATTAAGCAGAGAATGTTGATTCATGTAATCGTCCTGTCAGGTTTAGCCAGCTAAGTTGCTGCAGAATCATTTCCTTAACTGGAAAACATCTGTCCATACAATGGTGGACATCATTAGCAGTTATTTGCATGAGGCAGAGCAAGCAGGTGTTCAAGACACCAATCAAGAGTCTGTTGCACTTGGACAGGTAAAGAGAGGGAGAGACTGACTCAGAACTCAATCAAAGTTAAGTAGTAAAGGAAGAATACAGTTTCATCCGTTTGGAGGAAACTGTAGCCACAGCTGACTACTTAAACCGCACTGTCAAAGGAATAGCGCGAAGCCCACAGGCTTCCTAAGAGCCAACTCCATTGCCTCGTTTCATTCAGACTTCCTCAAAACATGCACTCTTTGGCCTTTCTAGAGACACCTGGGCTATTACAGCTACCTGAGCCAGTCCTGTGAGGTTGCTAGAAGGACTTTGCATAGTGTCGTAGCACGTGCCATGAAGTAGATGGTACGTTTCAGGTAGGTGTGCCAAAGCCACCCAGAGAGCATTCTAGCAGGTAATTAGTAGAGATGATCAACAAATCGTGCCTGGACTCATGCTTCAAATCCACTGTAAACATAGACAGGGAGGCAAGTAGCTGCCATAGAGCAGGAATATCAAGACAACGACAGCTTAAGGCACTAAATCTTTGTGGGCATCATGGCACATGACAGGTTAGGAATGTCAGAAAGAAAGAAATTAACTTTTCAGGTAGTGACAAGGAGGTCGCCTTATACGCGAGTAGTTCTAACCGTGCTAACAAATGCATTGGTCCCACAAGCTACAGAGGAAAGAATCCCACAAAAGCATTGTGTCAATAGTAGAAATGACAATCTTCCATTTGAAATTCATCTTTTATAACTGTTTATCACCATTAGTTTGTATGATCAAATTCAGATTAAGTAAGGTGAGAAAGATTCACCCTACTTAAGTTCACAGACATGCCCAAAACAGACTAGCCACACTGGAAGATCCTTCCTTATCTGTAACTTCAAATTATGAGCAAAAAATGTTTGTGTTGCAAAGAAGTCATCCTGCATCAATGTGTTGCCAGATGAAGTTTCAGAGATACAAGCGCTAAGCCTGACACATAAGAGAAGAAACAAGGATGTAGTTATCTCTCTCTCTATCTATTGTTGCATCTACCTTTTTAAAGTTTCCATCACCCCCTCCTAAGGGATGATAGCTGCAGAAAAGATTACATAAAGGACAGGATATAGAACACTGAAAGATGGAGTGCAACTATAAGACTAACAGTTGGGGACAGCAAGCAGACAAGTCTCCCACGAGAAGAAATGAGGGAATTTTCCCAAAGGCAATACTGATTCTTTACATTTGATCTTATCACCACATCACAATCCACACGTTTTTTTTTGGCAAGATGACAAGTGGAAGGATAAGAAGTTAACATTTCTATCAGTGGGATGATTTGGCATGGTACAAGAGGCACAAATCCTTGCAACCATAAAGACAGAAAGCTTAGCAGAACCACCCTGTTTACCTAATGACGTGACGTAAGCCACACAGCCATGCAAGCGTAGCCTTTGTTCTTTCCTCTAACTACACCTGTTTTTCCATCAGTGCCCTCCAACTAATTTAAAGTCTAAAAAAGTAGTCTCTAAACCCTAAGACACGTACTGCATCTGTTTTTAAAGATGGGCTGGGCAGGTACCAGGAGAGCACATAATCATGATAAATCTGAATATAATTGTTAGCAATTAGAATGTTCCTAGAAATTCTATTTACATCAGTTTATATGTGTTTTATTACTATTAATACATTTTACTTCAGGAAGTTGAGGGCTTTGAAGAAAATGGTCGTGCTTTACAAAGCATATATGAATGTATCTTTATGAAAAAGAGTTGCTAAACAATTAACAGATGGTGTTATACTGTTAAAAGTTTTGAATTCCTTATAATGAATGACGTACATACAGATGGTGACGCCTGCCATTGATGCGCTTAAGACATGCTACTCAGACGTGTAACATGATTATGGCAACTGTTAATCAGTTCTATTGAGGATAAACTCCTGATGTATAAAGTGTGACAGAAAAAACAATTACAGAATACAATAGTAGACTAAGCAGAACATAGCTCCAGTGAACTGCAAGATATTTGCCTGTACATCACAAGACAGTCAATTAGGATAATAAAGAGAATCATACCAGTTTTTATTATCATACTTTAAGTCTCAGCAGGCTTGCTTTCAGTCATTTCAAGATCTTTTGTCACTTCATTACTCAAAAGCAAAAACAAAACAAAAAGCAAATCAACCACAATAAAATTGGTCAGATTTAAAGGCAAGTCACATCCTTCAGCCTGACTGTTTTCACTTTAGATTATACAGTGCAGCAGACTGTCATGATCTATCTATTTTTATCTAAAATAATAATCATAATAATAAACCCTAAAATGTACAAAAGGCTATGGGGGACCAAGTATGAATTGCAGTTGTTTTCATTTAAGGGGAAAAAAAAAAAAAAGATTGCTATTTTCCACATATAAGCTCAGGTTTGAGCTCTGAGGCAAACCAGGCAAAGGCAGAGATGAGCTTCCCTGCCTGCCATCATCCCAGGAGGCGGTGGGGTGAGCCCCAAGCCAGGGCTGGGCTGGGGGGGGGGGGGGGACAGATGCTGGGTGCTGCAGCGCTTCTCCCCAGCTTGACACCACTGGCATAGCCGGCAGGGAGGTCAGGGAGCCTGCAACACCCAATGGGGATGGTACAAGCTCCTGCAGCTGTAGCAACAAGGTGTTAATTTTGAAGGGAGGAAAGAAGAGGCCGAAACTTCTTAAGTACACACACGCCTCTTTAAACCCTAATAAGTCCCCACACAGGAAGAGATGTGATGAAAGCAGGTACTTGGCTGCCTAAGTCCCAGTTCGTGCAGCCACCAGAGCTAGAAGGTCTCAGCAGTGAGTCATCCGTTCCCAGGGCAAAAGGTGACCAGCAAAACGCAAACAGCTGTTCTCATCAAGATCACTTCCTTGCACTGCGAGGACAGCGCCTGAATTGCACGAGGCACCTTGCAGAAAGCAGCACCCTTAAAGCCAGCTATTTGGCCTATCCAGAAGCCACAGTACAATAACCTTTCCAAACACAAGCATTCCCTCGGCAGGCAAACAGCAGGTGCCACCCCACCAAAAGAAAAACCAAGGAAACGGCACAGGCAACATGCCAGGGGAGATCAGCAGCCTCCTCCTCCCCAGGGTTATTAGGAAATCTAATCGTTAATCTAAGAGTTAGGCAGACTGACAGTAGCCAATTCAGCCACTACCAAGTTAAAATTAGGCATATCTCAAGAAAAGCTTCAGCTCCCCTCCTTCTGAAAGGGAAACGAGCTCTGGTTTTAAAGGACCATTTCAGTTAAGCAAATAATGGCTTACTTCAAACACTGGATTCAAAATGTAATGCAACTGGAAGCAAAAGTGAAGTTTGTCTCATTATTATCACAAGTTCTAAAAAAAGTCTAAAGTTGTCTGGCTGAAAACCGAGCTGAGGAAGCCAATTTGAGAAGCTGTCCACTGGCAAGTGGACAAGGTCACCTGAAGAGACAAATGCAAAATCTGAAGACAAAGAGTTTTGCGTCGGAATTGAAGAAGCCGTATTGTTTAAACATTCAAGCCAGTGAATGAGTATATTGAACAACCGCACCCTATAATTGAGGAAACAAAGGTAAAAACAAGTGACCTAGCAATTACCTTAGCAAGTATGACATTCCTAAGGTAAGCTTATTTTTTCTACAAAATTATGGGGAGATTTTCCCTCCTGGTGGGAAGAACAAGAAGAGGGAAAGGAAGAAGCAGAGGTGCCATTAAACTGAAGGCTTGGCTGTGTTATACACTGTATCAAGAAGTAGTCAAGCAGGCCAAGGTGCTCTAATACCTTCCTTAGGACAGGAGATTTCTTGTCCTCAGCCACCACATTGTCTCTAGGTTTTATTTGCCAGCCTTCAAAGCTGGAGCAAGATTTCACATTGTTCTTTCTTTGCAGGCAAGAAAAAGATATTTCTACTCTTCAAGCGTCATCACTTCTTTAATCTTGTACCTGGTACCCTAGAAAGTATCAAATGTAATACGGGTTTGCACCTTTTCAGTTTCTTTCTCTTTGCTGCCCAGACAACTGTCTAGCTTAAAACATTATAACCTGGAAAATTCCCCAGTAGTTTTGCAGAAACAAGCTTGGTAGTTAGATCAATAAATCAATCCGAGACCAAAATATCATTAAAAAAAATAAACAAAAAAGATAGTGATTATATACTAACAACATTGAGCTTTTGCTGAAAAGTTACACTCCTTGCTTTCAGACTGGGAAAGAAAAATACTGCCAGTATATTGTTCAATGATGTAAAGAAGTGAGAATGTGTAAGAGACTATCAAAACAGCAAATGCAAGAAACTTTTTGTAGATTTAAGGTAGACATTGCTAAGAGTTGCACCTCATTTCTTTCTTCAGTTTCTCCTAGAGTAATTTCAGTTATATGTTTTGGTCACGGCAACCAGCAAGATCAATCAAGTCTGTCTGGATGTTGTCTCAAGTCTGTAATATTTTGTTATATTTAAAAAAAAAACAAGAAATTGAACATGTTGTTATTGCTTAACAAACCTCAAGGCTTTCATGACCCAAAAGTCTTCAGCAGCAACTAGTTTAAGGTAATTAAACTAGTTCTGGTTGAAGATGTCGCCACCACTCTACCCCATCTTTTGAACGCCCATATGGCACCCTCCAGTCGTGCTGGCATACAAGTTTAGACAGCTGCACTGTGAACTGGTAAGCTGGAAGATAACCCGGAAACTGTACCAAAGGCAGATCAGTTCACTGTAAGGTCCTCAGCACAGCTGCACAAACAATTGTGCCAGCACAACTGCAGGATGCACGGCAGCATTTATACTGAATACTTTGCACCGTGAAGCTACGGCCTGAGGATCTAATAGAGTTCAGAGTTTCTTAAAAAACCTTCTGTCTTATCTCATGAATATGTAAGAGTCTCAAGTTTCATTAAAAAAAAAAATTCAACTTTAACGTTGAAGACTAGTTTGAAAATTGGGGAGGGAGGGAGGGAGGGAGGGAGGGGCAGGGGGGAAAGCCATAAACAAACAGAGCATAGTCCAGAAAAGTTGATAAAAGACTCCAATGTACTATTAAGGATCGTATAAATTATTGATAAGGTAAAGGTAATACTGGAAACTATGCTTTTCAAAGCCAGCAAACTTTGGCTAAGGACAAGTCCTCACACAGAGAGCAGTCCCCTGGAGAAGCAGCACTCCACCAGGTTATAAGCCTCTTGCTTCAGCTCAACAAACCAGTTCAGAAGTTGTTAGTAACCGGAAGCCACAAAAATGTCTAACACGAGGCACTGAAGGAGCTTGCTGTAACACGACTAGGCGCACACCGCTAGCCACAGAAACAACACTAAGTGTTCCGAAAAAAACACGAAGAGAAGAAATCAGGTTAGTGCCTCACGGACCAGATCCCAGGGCTCTTGGGGCTGGCAGCAGGGTCTGGGCAGCCGCCACAGAGCTGCGTCCCGCTCTCGTCCAGGGGATCCTGCAGCACCATTGCACCAGCTGCGCCCCTGGGAGGGGGGCAGCACCCTGGGGACAGTGCACGGCCATGGGCCCACCCTCTGAACCTCCCCCAGAGGCCATGTTCTGCTCCCCATCGATACCCAGCAAACACAGGGGCTGAGCCCTGCCTGATGCACTTCCAAAAGCAAGGACAACTCACTCGGCTTTACGAACGGATGCACAGAGTGAAACCTGCATGGAGCACACCTCCCCAGCCACACTTGCAGCTGCGCTGTGCTGCACTTCCCCCTCCACTGCTGCTCACCTCTGAGGAACAACTGCTGTGCAGGAGCAGGGCACTTTAAATTGCATTTTCCTTCACAAAAAGAGCCATATGGGACCGGGAGCAGTGAGGCTGTGCACCGAGTACCCTGGCACAGGGATGGTCAGGCAACCCGAACCCTTTCTGCAGGGAAAAAAGAAGCCAGAAGAGGCAGTCGATGGAGGCCACACAGGGACAGAGCTGCCCATCCAACCCAACCCAGCCGAGGCTTCCTAACAGTCCCCTGCATCTGCTCTGCACCTTGCCCCAGCTGAGGCCCTCTGTAATCAAGGGCCTCTCCAAGTACCAAGCAGCCTGATATTCATCAGTGCAAATTTCTTTTGCCTCTCCTATTTAGATAGCCTCTGCTCTCTGCACGCCAAACTCATCATCAGAGGTTGTTTTGCAAGACTGGCACAAACTTCAGCAGAGCACCACTGCACATGAGAAGCTAAGCGCCAGCACCCCTCCCTAGCAGGGAGGGCCAGCACCACCACCCCTCCTCCACCACCATTAGTCCTTCAGAGAGGCAGAAATATTGTACCAGCCAACTCTTACCATTATGCAATAGCCTATGTCAAAGTCACTTTAATCACCTTCCTGGGAGAGGTTTTACAAACAGCGTAGCCCGTGTCAGAGTCCTCAGAGGTCAGACAAAGCCGCTGGCAGCTCAGACAGCAAGGGATGATGCAGATGACATTTCTCTGCAGGCCCCGAGATGGCAATACTGACAGTTCCTGTCTCCTGCAGGGTTTAGCTTGAGATGCCCCTGACGACTGATCAATGAAACGCAGCCAATGGCTCTTCAGACATGGTAACAAATACAGTCGTTAACCTCCCTGTCAAAATATTTCTTAAGATACTCGCTTTTTACATTCCTTACTGAAGAGGAGTGCCTTGCAGCGTTCTGTCCGAGTTCTTTCAAAGGTGAGAAAGAGGATAGTCAGCAGCCTATTTGGGTATGGAAGTATTTAATTTGGAATTTAAAGAAGAATTTAAAGAAAATTTTCAGAATCATGGTACAGGACAAAGATGTAAACATGCTAGAGTCTAAGACCAAAGCAAAAGGACAGGCAACTGGAGGGAAATCCACAGACTGAATCCTTGCTAGGACTGAACTGTGAGCACCGTAAGATTCTTTTATTGTACAGAAACTCCACTGGCTTTGGCATTCCTGTCATCGAGCCAGGCAAGTCAGATTGCTGGGGTCCAAGGGCCAGGGCTAGAGCATGGCTAAAGGAAGGTGCTCAGCTACCAGCAACACAAACCCTGGCTTTGTGACAAGAGTAACCTAACACCTAAACAGATGCCGCACGTTGAGTAAGAGCAGCTCTCCTCTCTGCTTGCTGCCTGCCTCACCAGCCCTGTTCCAGAGGGCATTATAGGAGCTTTACTGCTGAAGACCACTGAACTGAAGGGCTTGGTGGGAGAAGCACTACTGTAGTCCCCTTTGCAAAAAGGGGAAGAAAAATATATATAAAGTATTATTATTCACAGACAAAACCTAGAGTCACTTGTTCACTGAACTTTATTTATCTGAGGACAGTTACTAAGGCCAAATAAATGTCTAATAGGAGGAATTTTTCTACGATTCAGTTTAGCTTGCCACCTACCAACTAATGTTTACAGCCTAGTTCAGTACTTACTTTTTTAATGAGAACATTTTTAATTTAAGAAATTTTGCATAAGGCTGCTTTTTTTTTTTTTTTTTAAAAAACTTCATTCTCACGTCTCTACATTTTAACTCATAATGACAGCATGCTCAGAACCAATAGCCCAATGAACAATGCTACCACTAGCATTAGAAACGAGACAGATCTTGCTGGATTTCTGTCACAAGAGCTTGAAAACCCCTAGTGTCCCTGCCTGGAGCAGCCAACTTGCTCCTGTCATTCCCTACAGGAGCATTCCCCTATTATATCCTCCTCATCCTCAGGAGGACTAAAAACCAGCTGAACTCCAGGCACATTCAGCGCTAGTAAATGGTTGTACTACTTCATGCATTATTAATTCACTGCCACAGGCTTGAGGAGCAACAGGCAAACACTTTTTACGCGCGTGCACAATGAAAGAGAGAAAGCAAGTTATCAGAGACAGCCTAGCTCTTCGGCCAGAACAACTTAAGTGCCTTTGTGACTGTGGGTTAATCCATACAATACACAGCTAACAGGATGTTTAGGGAAGGAGATAACATCTGCTTTAGAACACATATATTTTCTCACTAGAGATAACTGAGAACAAGTCATAGCACCTGGTCTCACATCACAGAGAACAGCCCTTCACGAGGTACACCCTTACTTTGTTTTCATGAGATGCTACAGTAATTTAGGGGATCCAGGTCTCCCAGTACATCTGCTCACCAGCTTCCCTTTTAAGCAAATCATCTCAACAGCAAAAAGAGTAAGTCTAACACTTTTAAGGATGGACTGAAGACATGCACATTATGCCCACCTAATTCATTCACTAAACACCAAGGCTTATAGCACCATATCCCACATCTTTAGCTCCTAAGCCTCTTCCTTCCTGTACTGCTCCTCCCAGCTTTCTAGTTCAGTTTCCTAAGGAAATAAGCTATATGTGATTTCAGCACAGTGCACATAATAGCTTTTGAACCGTTAGCTAACAAAAAGTTTGACCACACTAAATACCTAAGAAGCTGTTAAAATCTTACACTTTTCACAAACACAGGGACAAGGAAGACCCTTCTGCCTACGCTCTCAGAAATTCCAAAGCTATCATTCACTTATACCTTATTAGAAAGAAGGGAAAGGAAAGTCAAAAAGAAGGCTCCATTCATAATTTCCCTGCTCACAGAGCTGCTTACTTACATCTCGTCTTTCCTCTCAAGTTGCCCCCTAAATACCAGCTCCCTAAGCTGACATAGCAATTAGCTACCAAACTTCCTTCTGACTCTCTCTTTCATTCTCTAACAATTTCAGATGGGTTACTCAGAACCTCCCTATAGCCACATGAGAGAGAGTTGAGGGCAACTCCACACCCATGTGAAAGCAGGTGCAGGTGTTAGACTCATTGACAATATCAAGTAGGAGGTGGGGATTTACTTACATTTCCAAAAACTTTATTATCTAAAAGGTCTACAGATGATAGTTTTGTTGCATAATCCTAGAGCCTCATCTCACTCCCACTGAATTCAATGAAGAAGCTACCTTTGCATATACTAGGAGTTTGACTGAATCATAACACACTATAAAAGGAAGCAATTTGGTTTACTGATTTTTCTAGTGAAATTATCTGAACTATGAAATGTAATGTTTACTGTAAATAAAAGCTTCCACTTTCTTTATCTATATTATCTAATAAATCAGTCCTCATACTTTCCTTCTATGAAAAGTATGACCATTTTATAGCACCCAGAAGCACTGTAGTCAATTTACTAAGAAAAAAACCTGTAATCAGCTTCTCAGCTGTTGTGGATTGACAAAGATTTCAAATGGCAGACACCTGCATATCCCAGCAGAGTAGCTGGTGTGCATTTGGGGCTATCGTTTAGGATATGAATATAGACAGTTGGTGTAAAAGGCAGGTGCCTGTATTTGAGCTAATCAGCTTATGTTGTCTGTATAGCTAATAGAGAAACAAGCCTCTTTAGAGGGGTATTTATCTGACCTACCTTAGAGACCACTCCTGAACCAAGAGGGATCATGCCCTAGACAAACACATTTTTCTCCATGGACTGTAAAAGGAGCTGGAGATGTCTAAACTGGACAAGAATGGCTAATTTTCAGAAGGCTAGAATTAGGTACATTGGATCTCGATTGTTGTGCCCTTGTTATACTATAAACGCACAGCACTATTCCTGAGAAGACAAACCTTCCTTAGGGACTCAAATAACAAAAGGAAGTCAGATGGGTTGGGAAAGTACTCTAAATTTCACTCAAATCACTCAAAATGAGTGAGGATTTTCCAACATAAAATACATACTTTTGGCCTTGCTAGTGACAGCAGGTGTAAACCATCTGAAAGGGACATCAGAGGGGAAAAAAACTATGTGGGGTTTATACTCTGTATAAAATGGGCTGGGCAAAGTAAGAGCGGAACAGCATGTCCAGTCTTTGAGCAGAAAAACATTCCCTGGTAAGGATGTGTAAGAGCTGCTTTGTGCAGTCATGTATGCACAGCTAAATTGAATGCAAAGGGAGAATGCTGTGCCCCCCGTGCAGAGGTTCAAGTAACTACACAAGGAAAAAGACAGAAGTGATTTAGGTCAAACTAAAGCAATCATTAATACGGGATTCCTCTGCTGCTTCCACCTTTAATAAAAAAAGCAAGAGGAAAAGATACTATGCATATATAAGCTGTATGTTTAGTGACCCCAAGTATAACCTCAGGCTTGTATAGATGGCGCTTAGCAAACATGAAGAGATTCAGCACTTATACTCGAGTTGCAGTCTTCCCTATATTTCTTTTGTTTATAAAACAGCCTCAACATTTTATAAGCATTGGCTTTTCCACAAGACAGAGAAACCACTGTATTTTGGTTTACTTTGCACATCATCACTGAGAAGAAAATGTACTTAGCTTCACAGGATTTGAAGTTACATATTAAAGAAGCTAAGGTGAGAAATGGCTATGTTTATGCTCTCTATATGTCCAACCCTACAGCTATTACTCCGCAAGAATATCTCTACTGAAAGTGATGTGAGAACTTCTGTGGGTGAGATCTGCGTGTTTATGTGATGTGTAGATGTCTGAACCGATAATACAGACGACTGCAACTTTTAAAGTCAGATGAAATTTTCAAAGGTTTCCATTTGGATCCATGAGTTTATGCCTTTTCATTTCAACAAACAAAATTAATGTTGAGATATGAAAGGCATCAAAGCTCAATAAGCTTTTTCTGTTTATTTACTTTCCCCTCAAATACATATTTTTTTTAATGTGGTAAAAAGTAAAGTTAACATTCTGTGCCAAGTTTCGGGCAAGTGTGAAATAAGTCGTATTAGGTTATTAAGCTTCTGAAATAAGAATTTATATTTATAAGAGAAGTGCTGACACAACCTGAACTCTGAGCAGTGCGTGTTCATATGCAGTGTGAAAAGCCCAGATTAGTTTAGCCTAATAAAATGAAGGATTTAAAATAGAGCAAATTATTTCAAACAATCATATTTCTTCTGCTGTCATACTTGCAGTCACATTTGGGTTTAAATGATGTGAAAACACGAATCTATTTGTATATTCTCAAGTTACACCCACAAAACAGGATCCTAGAGAAATTCTTTCTTGCAAACAATGCTTGCAGGAATACTACAGAAGGAGAAGCACGTGTAGGTGTATGTGAATAGATAGATTATGCATATGCTCAACATATAATAGTCCATAATGCTGAAAATAATAAATTGTTGTGAATGTGTAGCAGTGGAAAGTGCATTTTATATGGATTATCTGCCCTAGTTCCTGGTCTTATTTTTGGAAAGCAATCAGCTCTTCGTGAGAACTCAGCACCATGCTGAGCCACCCTGGGGCTTTTTGTGGCCCAGCCCTTCACTTTGCATTATCATCTGCTAGCAGCCACATCCTGTGCAGACTGATTCATTACAGCCAAGAAAGAGAGAGAACAGGAGACCCTCTGAATCCTGAGGTTTGAAACCACTCTAAGATACTTCTCTCATTGTGTTATGTAAAATAAAGCCCTCTTTCAAAGAAATTACCCGCCTTTTTTGTCACTGACTATTCCAGATAAAAACTTATTTTACTTTACAATAATATGTTATTTTAACTCCAGATCTTTGCAAATCACCTTTCCTTGAACACTTGCATATTCCTAATCTGGAAGACTATATATTCATCCCAATTTAATGCAAACGTAACATTGAATAATTTTGGCTACTATTGCTTAATAGCTGTGGTCAAATGCAAACAAAAATTAGGTTTAAGTGATAACTTAATGAATATTTATTCACTGATGAATATGAAATACATTATTATCATCAACTATGGTACTAATTTTGTTTTCTGTGAAGCTGCAGCTCATGGAGTCAGTGGTAATACAGTATGCTAAACTTGTACTTTTAAACTCTCAAAGGCTTTACTTTTAAAACAGTATGCTTTCCTGATGCCTGACTTTTGAACACAAACATAAGCCAATCCAAAATCAGAATTACTATTGCACTATTTCTATTACTTTCTATTACACTATATTTCTGTAATATCTTGATATCTCACAGCACTTTTAAGCATGAATTTAAATGTAAGAGCCACTATAAGATTCTAGCTTTACACACAGAGAAAGAGTCTTCAGGAATAAAATGACCAGAGCTGGTCAACGGCTGGGCTGGGAGGACCGGTTTTAAACCTTGACTTCCAGCCTTCAGCATCAACTCTAATACCTTAAATTGTGCAGCTTGATGGTTTTTGTTTTTATAGCTGCAGATTACAGGTGAATCTCTGTACAGAACCTTTTCATGAAGTCTCCTGTCTTGATTACAGCAATAGCAGGACATAAACCAGCCTTGTGTACAAGCAGGTTATGCAACACAGAGGTAGAAATACAGTTGCTGAACTATTCTGGTGTTCCCACCAATACTACCAAAGCAGGAGGTGAAGGAAGTGTATTGATGTGGTTACAAGAGACCTGTCAAAAAGAATCAGTGTGACCATGATCTGTGGAAACCCATTTATCTCCGGTGCAATATGGCTGATTATAGCTGAATTACAGTGAATTTAAATGTAAAAGTCAAGTTCCTAAGCTAATTACAAAGAAACAGGTATTTCTAAAGTTTGCATAATTCAGCTCCTATTCGAAACAGAGCATAATCAAGAAAAGATTGAATGTATCTCTCTGACTCAAATGGAAACTCAAAAGGTGGAGTTCAATGGAAATTGTGCTACTAATAATTCATAGATTGTCATTTTGCTATATCATTTATGATATAAGGGGAACGAAAAGGGAATGAACTGTGTTTGCAGAGACATTGTTATATTAACCTATGTTTCCCAAGGAATTCAAAGTTTCCTCGAGAACCCAAAAGGATGCAAAGAAGCACTTCAGATAGACATCTAAAAAATATACATCACTGATATGTAAGTTCAGTATTTTAATTTGCAGCTGTGGAGACCTTACACCGAGGATCTGCAAACCACTGAAGGCATTTTAGAGATCACCACATAACCAGATAGTGTTAAAAAAACTAGCAGCAGCCCGCGTCTATGACAGCATCCAATAATTATAAGGCCAGTGGAGTTCAGCTAATTTTGGAAATAACAGGATATTTTTGAAAATTTCTCTCCAATAGGTAGTTGTCTTCCATGTTAAGCCAGTTTTGCAAAAAGATTGTTGCTAGCTAAACAAGTCACTGTAGCAAGGGTGAAGACTCTCTGCTGACCTGATTAACTCATGAACTCTCCTTATCCTTATGATATCCATCTGAACGATATTCTAACATCAAAGCCTGTTAAAGCTTTTGGGGCAAATGACATTGAAGCAGGAAACGGGTGAAAATGTTATGCTCCAAAAGAAATTATGATTATTTATCATCCATAAAATTGTAACAGAAGATAAGCATCCTGATTACAAGGTGAGTGGTACCTTTAGGCTGTGCATGGTGTCCAAGGTATGAGGCTTTGCACCTTTACCTCACCTGACCTACAATTCTGTGATTCTGCTATTCTTAGAAAAGCCTTTGAAATACAGCAGCTTGTGTGCTAGCCAGGAGGCCTCAGCATATTTAACAAGGCTCAGCACCCCTCCTAACCTTCTCCTTTGTCAGGGTAATCAGAGATTAATACAGTGATTAGATGGCGTTCTTAAATGAGGTATTGTTTCATTTCAGCAATAGGAAAACTACAGAGCATAAAAGAATAAATATTTAAAACTTATTAAAAAGCTTAAAAGCATATGTATTTCCCTTAGGGCTCAACGTGTCTCAAAGAGCAAGGAAAGTCCAGCAGTTTCAAATCCTCTTCCCCCGCACACCCCTGATAACCCTAGCAACTGTACTCTGCCTTCTCCTTTCTTTTTCTGGCTTGTAGTAGTCTGTCATCCTTAGCTCTTAGGTTTAGTAGAGCAGACGTGTAAATATAGCTGGAAATAAGAAACTGTAATCTTCCCAGTTAATGGCTCAGGATCATTCTCTCTTACCTTCCTGACCTGTTCTCAAGCAGGTATTTTGTCTGGGAGCACTGTCTAGCCTTCCTCTAGCTGATTTTTCTTCTTAGATTTTGGTTTTGCCTTTGAATGAAATCAATATATGAAAATACAGCAAATATGCTATTAGTGCCAGTTAACAGCTATATGTTACTGCTTCAATTTGTTCCCTGATCACTGAGTGAAACTGTGTGACCACGCTACACGTCACACTGCTAGGAATTTTAGGCTGTGTATTTACCTTCAGTTTAAAAACACACACAAGAGTTTACCCACACAGTTCTGAGTATTGTACTGCTCCTAAAAATAACCACAGTCTGCAAAGGATTGTGAAAGGGGCAGGCTTTCACCTATACCTATCAGCCAGTAATCAAAAAAAAAAAGTGCTTTCCTCATCCCCCAGACTAAACAAAACAGGAGGCTATGCCCATGCACAGCTCCCTAGACATCCCTTCCAGCAGCAACGACATCTTTTTTGGCTCAGGCAGATGAGGCTATTGGGATTGCTGTAAACTGTGACCCTCTCAAAAAGATGAGTCATAAGACAGTAAAGTGAACATACCAATGCAAAACGCACTGGTTCATTCCTAGATTCCTCTCTCAAAATAACTTAGTTCAGGAACACAGCATTCTGAGCACAGGTTTACAGATCTCCTTTGATAGCAATCTGCCTACAGCTGAATTAGCATGGCATGTTAGGGCTGATACAGCATATTCAGATTGCCCACGTTTTCCATGCTGTGCTTTACCAAACCCTTCTTTATGTTACCTGTGCAGCACTGGTAACAGTTACACTGTTTTTCAATCAAATGTTTCAACTAGACACTAGCTAACCTTCTGGTACCTGTAAACTAGTTATCCAAGACCCTGATAAATCATCTGGGAAACTCAAAGTTGCCTTCTTGCCGGCCCGCTCGGGCCCAGAAGGGCTCACTTGCACCTGCAAGACCCCGCTGCTCTCAGCTCCCCGGCACCCAGTGTTACAAGAGTTTATTACCTGGAAGTGCCTGTATAACACGGTAGCTACAGGGAGTGCCTGGCTAGGTCAGGTCTGGGAGCAGCAGTGTTTTATCCGGGTTACTCCCAACTGCTTTATCCTGTGCAACAGAAAGTGGACAGCCTTTCCACACATAAAGGATCAGCTGCATCTCAATAAAACATGAAAGTTTAAAGAAATCTCACCTTGCTGAAATTCAATACCTAAAATTTTCAAACCTAAATGCACATCCAGTGCAACATATAACATAAAAGTGATGTCAAGAACTCGAGCAAGTCTCAGTTCTACAGTGCTGTTTGCTAGCTGAAACAGTCATAAATTAAAACACAGCTATGCAGCAAGAGAAAACAGAGATCATCAGATCCTGAGGGCTGGCTAACTTTAAGTGATTGTATATGCATAAACAACAGAGGCAATGCCATACTTGCTTTTGTAAGATAACTGTAAGACAACAGTGATAATGCTACAAGAACTTGTGTTTTGTTCATTTTTAACAGTGCTGCACTGTTTTAAAATACAATTCTACATCGTCTTAAAGTAGAAGCAGTTTAAGACATTTAGCTTATGAAATGGCTAGTCTCTTGAAGAACAGAATACCATTTGTAGCATATTTTAGTAAAATTTATTTTAAAATTTAAATAGTGCAACTCCAGCATAGTAAAAAAATACATCTGCTTATTTAGCTCCTCTAAAGATACTCTTACATATACCAGCATTTATTTAGGCTAGATCTGTCAATTCAGCCTACGGAAAAAAGTGATCCTAGGTTGACAGAACTGTGCCAGCAGAAACTCAAACAGCTAAGATATCAAACCCTCTATTGCAAGTACCATTTCGTTTGTACTCGGCCACTTTGTCATATTAATTTAAAAAAAACACACACACAAAAAAAAAAACCCTCACAGATCTGCAGACATGGCTACAGCTGTCTTATTATTTTGCTCACAACAATTACTGTAATATCTAATACAGACAAAGGTACAGCTTGAATATAGAATTTACATCTTTGTGTAAAATTGTCTACATCCAAGTCAATATTAAATATCACACAATAGCAACTACGTCATTTTAGAAACACAGTTCTTCATCTTCTGCTTCTTTCTCGAAAGTTGAGTGCTAGACTACAGACCAGTCACGTCTTTGTATCATTTAAATGTTTATGCATGCAAGTTTTGGGAGACTGTCACCAGCTAAACGCTACCACATTTAATACGCAGAACAGAATTCAGTTGACCTTTCCATGCAACATGTCTTTTCAACTATTTCTAATAGAAGCCTAATGAATACTTGAAATGAAGCAGATCTTACTTAGTATCCTATAGTTTGTGTATCAGGTAGAAAAAGCCAGCCTGTCACATCAGCTTCCTTAGCCTAGCAGTACTGCGCACATGACAGGAAGAAAAACATCAGACATTATACCGATTATGCCCTAGATTCATAGGGCTAAGCATTACTAAGATTTATCCCTTTCACAAGGCTGTTTAAGCTACATTTTGATGTGCCCTGAGTTACGTGAACAGAACGGTAAGTATGAAGATTTTAGAGCGACAGCTTTAAACCTATCTTGTTTAATTCTTCTTTAAATCTAGCAATTCCAATTTGTAGGTTTCTAAATGAGATTTGTTTTGCCTATATTAAAGGCCTAAAACCAATTAGAGTCTTTAATATCTCTTGCTACATTCTACTCCCTGCCAGAAGAACCGAAGAGGAAACTCACCCGAGGCTTAGGCACATGTGAATCCCTCAGCCAGCTTAAGAAATGGGAGCCTGCAGATGCTAAATTAAGTACTACCTGCATGTACACATGATAAGCTCCCAACATTTTGTCTATTAAATGTTACGCATAACTCACAATACGTTCAGCTGTATAAGAGATTTTTCAAATGGTGCAAAGATGGTAGTATACCTGCAATACCTGCATCTAAGCTAGAAGTTTCTAATGAATACCATCACTTCAGAAAGAAGTCACTGTACTTAATCATTTGTTCTGAGAACATACACACATGCCATTTGTTTAGTCTTTAATGAGATACCTGCAATTTATAACACTGTCACATTTAAGAGTCTCGTTTTCAACAGAATTAGTTTTACTGTCATTAGAATGAACACACGCAGAGGCTGATGAGAGCACACCACTGCAGTACAAGAAGTCAGACACCTTCTCTGTAGACTTGCTTTGAACTGTTTATTGAGGTTTAAGAAGTCATCCACATTTCTATAAATATAGACATTACTTGAGTAAGTGACTTACAATGTCACCAGTGCAGGTACATATATAACCAACATACAAAAGCTCCACTGGAAGCTACTTCAGTTTATTCAAAAAGGACCAAGATGTCATAAAAAGAAAAAAAAAAAAAAAAAGAGCTGTTACTTTCAGTTATTGAAGACACTAAAGTGCATTTTTGGTTACCTCCTGGACAAACAGAAGCTGGTTAAAAAGTTTGTCTTTTTTTTAAACATATCTAAGTTACATTGATTGGCATTCAGGTTTGTAGCTGTCATCCTCATTATACATGGCAGCAGGTAAGAAAAATGTATTACTTTGCTGGCTGAATAAGAGGAGGAAATAGGTTTTGTATCTAAGTTGTATTTTCAACAAAAGTCTAAAAAGAATCTAACATTCTGATTTTTACAGCACCACTAAAGTTACTCTTAAAAATCCAGGCTCTGTTTTAGCCCTTTTAATTGCTAGCCAAGTAACTAAAGAGTCACCTGAAGCTCTGTACCAGTAAAAAAAAAAAACACAAAACAAAAACAAAAACTATTCTCCCTTTTCTGTCAAGCACTATCCTGCCCAGTTAACACTGTTTGCACACTCTGTAAACAAGAACAGCTTAAAGCATAATTAAAGCAGAACACAGGCCCATCTTTAAAATCTTCTTCCCCACTCCCCACCCCAATAGTGTCAAATGTTTTGAGTGTATAAAGCATTAATACATTCCTAACGACGAAATACTTTAAAAGTCACAATTAAAAAAAAAAAAAAAGCATACATTGAAAGTGACAGAGCAATACCACTTTAATAAAATGGGGTATTTTGGGGAGATACAAGATGTGCTCTGCTAAGTTTAACTCCACCTTTACTTCATTATGATTTAGTTTTATTGCCAAAAATGTCACCAACAGAGCTAAAAATGCTGCACTGGTTACAACCACAACAGCCAAAGTTGTTCTTTATAATTCCCTCATTGCAATTAATTTACTTTTAAATTGATAGCATGAGGACATAATGCTCATCATCCAAAAATAAATTAAGAACTTTGAGTAAATTTCTCAGTGATATACAAGTAGTTTAAACCTGATTAGCACTGTATAATGATGAATGGCTATTTCTAAAAAAATAAAAACCTTACATACCAAAAACATGCTATACGTTGGGAAACCACTTTTCCATGCTCCAGCGTGTTGTTTATATCTTACTTGTCAAACAAGTCTTATCAGCTGAAGAATCCACAGCACTCAAGTTTCAAGTATTTGAACTGAACATGATTCGATTTCAAAAGTGCCAAATTAAAAAAAAACTACACGTGTAGCCAAGCTTTCATAGAAATCCCCAAATAAAATAAAAAACAGCCTCTTGAAATAATGGGTTACTAGCTCCATACATGTTTTTAAAGCTGAATAATGTTCACCTAAACACTCCACTTACGCGCATTAGAAGTTTAAAAACACAGAACATCTTCAATGCAAATTGCTTGCAGAGGGTACCCTCAAACATATGAATACAACACTACGCAGAAAACCCTCGTTTTATTTGGCTATTTAGATATCCATGTCACATTTACCCACCCATCCATCCATTTCCTGATAGCATTATGTTATCTATTAGGGCTTCTGAAATAATGCAGAGCCTTAAAACTCAGAAGAGACTATTAAAAAAAAAAATTCATAACTGCACAGCCTTCCACAAGGCAAGGTTGTGCAACCGATTGTTTAACATAACTAAGCTTAACGGCATCCAAACAAGCAGGCCCGGGTTTGGAAGCCGTCTTATGTCAAATTTTGACTGTGTAACTACTCTAAAGGAGAAAGCTCAAAATAGAACTCATCTCTTCTTTTTCTGCTGTCTCAACATTTTCCTTCGCTTAATTATCATATCATATAATTTTTCTAGTCCCTCTTTGAGTCCATCTCCAATGATTGCACAGGTAGGCTGCAAATGCCAGGGAGTAGAAGAACTCAGCTCACTCATTGCTAACATTTTCTCAATTTCAGTGAGAGAGAGAGAGTTTCTCAAGTCCTGTTTGTTAGCAACTATAAGCACAGGCACTCCTTGATTTTCTGATATCCTAGTAATTTTATGAAGTTCTGTTTTGGCTTCCTCCATTCTCTCAACATCGACGGAGTCCACCACAAACACAATGCCATCGGTGCACCTCGTGTACGACTTCCACAGGGGCCTCAGCTTCTCCTGGCCGCCCACATCCCAGAAGTGGAAAGTGACCGTCTTAGAGTTGCCCAGCGTCACCTTGATTTTCTCCGTATTAAATCCTTTGGTGGGGACAGTGTTGACAAACTCATTGAACTGCAGCCGGTAGAGCACGGTTGTCTTCCCAGCCGAGTCAAGCCCCAAGATCACGATGTGGAAGCACTGGAAGGAAGGCAGGCTGGACAGGATCGGCGTCTGGTCCGAGAGTCCATTCCCCATTGCCAGACGGGAGGGTGACAGCAGGCTGCCACGAGCAGAGGCAGGATCCCCGCAGCGGCAGCCGCGGCCACGCCACACTCAGCCCCTGCCGGCGACAAAAACAGCGTTTAGCCCCCCCGCAGCAGACCCCGGCCGCCGTTTCGCCGCGGCAACGCGGCGCCCCGGCCGCGGACGGCCGCACGCCCGGCGCCCTCCCCCGCGGCCTCCGCGGCCAACGCCCCGCAGCTCGCCGGGCACCTGCGCCCCCAGCAGCCGCCGCCGCCGCCGCCTACCGCTTCACTGCGCTGCGCCGTCGGCCCGTCCCTCAGCGCGGGGCGGCGAGAGCAGCCCGCGCCCCCATGCCGCGGCCCCGCTCGCCCCTCGCCTGCTGCTGCGACTCCCCCGCATCTGACGGCGCCGCGCCGCCCAGCCCGCGCCTAGCTCCGCGCGCCCCGCCCCGCGCCCCGCATTGGCCCCGCCGCGCGGCGGGGGCGGGGCGCCAGGCCAGCTCCGCCGCGCCCATTGGCCGGCCCCACCGGCCGCTCCCGCGCAGATCCCGGTCGCCGGCCTGACGCCGGGGACGGGGCCGCTACCTTCACAGCAGCGGGGGTCACCGCTCTCCGCCCACACCGTTTCGCAACCTGAGCGCGCCTCTTCCTCCCTTCCGCCCCCGCGGGCGGAGTCGCGGGCTAGCACGGCCTCCCGCCGGGAGCCGCCTCGGCCTCTGCCCTCAGTGGCCGGTCGTGTGCCAGCTGCCGGGCGGGCCACGGCGGCGGGAACCTCGCACCCCAGCGCGGCGGGCGGGCGGCCGGGACCGCCCCGCAGGCCCTAGCGCTCCGCCCCTTCGCCTGAGGCGCGTGTACTCATTGGCTCCGCGGGCTGCCGCTCAAGCGAGCGTCCCGCCCCCGGTTCCTCGGGAGGAGGAGGGCGGTTGCGCCGCACCTGCACGGCGGGCGAGGGGGCGCTCCTCGGCATCCTCGCCCACCCCCCTCCGAGGGACCCCGGACGCCCTTCTCTACCCTTTCCCGCCCCAAGACACCCCAGGAACGCCTCCCCGAGCGGGAAACGCCGCCGCGCCACAGACCCGCCGCCCCCGCGCGAGGGCGGGCAGCGGCCGCCGCCTCAGCTCCTCCACTCGCCGAGCCGTTGCGTCATCATCCTCTCCCCCGCCGGCCTCTCCCATTGGCGGGGCGCGCCCTCCCGTCGCCTAGCAACGCGCTTCGAACGCAGCTCGCGGGCCCGCTTCCCCCGGCGGTGACCCGGCTGGCCTGCGCACGTGACCTGCCCTGCCCTTCCCCACGCACCGGCTGCCCGACTGCGCCGCCGGAGCGGCGGCCCCGCCCACCCCCGCAGCGCGGGCGGGCTCACGTGACGGGCCGCGCCCTCCCTCCGCCCCGCCCCGCCGAACCGTTGGGCCCGCGCGAGGCTGCGGCGCCGCTGTGAGGGGGGAAGGTGCGGCCGCCATGGTCGTCGGGGCGCGGCTGCGGGCAGGCCTTGGGCGGGAGGGGGTTGCGCTGCCCCGGTTCAGGGCGGCTGGAGGGGCTGGCTACAGCGCTGTCGGGAGCGCTGCTAGAGCCTCAGTAAAATATCTTACAGCTGCTGCTGTCTTGGTGTAGCACAGCAACTCACCGAGTCTCGGGGCCGCCGTCCTGCCTCCGTGGCTCTGGAGAAGCCTGGCAGCAGCCTTGCTTCCCCCGTTTGGGCTCTCTGCAGGCACTCATCTGGGCCGTTTAGCTTCGTTAGGCTACACAGTCAGTTGTGCAATTTAAAGGGGTGGGAAATCCTTTGAGAGGGATGAGCAGGCTCTCTTGCTGCTCATGTGTAAATGAGAGCAGTTGGTGCTGGGCCCCAGGCCCACAGCATGGACTAACGCTGCTCTTCTTGCTTTTCATGTGTGCCTTTGAAACAGGGAGCCAAATGGAGCAGGAAGAGCTGAGAATAACTTGAGTGGATGAGATTGTCCTCTTATATGCATATACTTAAAGTATGAGCAGTACCCTGGTCTGAATGGGCATAGAAGTCATCTAGGCTAGTTATTAGGGTGAGTTCTTACAGCAGAAGAGTATGTAAAGCAGTTCTACATTTTAATCTGTAAGCCTAATTTGAGCAATGACTCTTCCAAAGTTAGAACTAATTATTGGTTTCTAATAAGCCATTTTAGTATGTTTTTGGTTTTTTTTATAATATATGGAGCATTAGACAAGACCCAGAGCTGTATTTTGTTTCAGATATTCTTGCTATTCTATTCCTTCCTATCACTTTATTTGCTTAATGGTTTTGCCACTGTGGTCTTTATACAACTGTGACAGTGTGGATGGCTTTTTTTGCCTATGTGGAATGCACACAGGCTCAGTGTAAAGCTTCTATAACCTGGAGAAGGAAGGATCAGATCCACTGACTTAAGAGCAGGGCATACCAGTAAAGTCTTCAGTATATGACCCTTAATTAGAAACACATTCAAGAAGTCATTGATAAAAGCATATGCTTAACTACTATCTAAAGCTAGATAGTAATTACTGAAATCTACTGTTCCAAGCGTGTGCTTTCCCTACTTTGTACCATAATTAGCACAAAGAAGAGAACCCGTAGGTTCTCCTCACAGCTAAGTCTTTGACCTGTGGGGTTCCAGTAGAAGTGGAACAGTGCCACTTTCAATATTACTGTTGTATTTTTGTTTCTAGAGCACTTTTAAACTTCTTGATCTGACTGCTGAAAAGAAATTTAAGAAACTTATCAATTCTGTTTCTTATTTTCTTCTTTGAAAGCATTGTGCTTTATATTCTAAATCACAAAGAATTATAATGTATAATATAGAAGTAATGTAATAGTGAAAGAGTATTGTTTAGCAACAGAAATTCCATAGTATGCTGTAGGTAAGATTTCATGTTTTTAAAGTGTTAAGACACCTGTTATGGTCGTACTAAAAAGAGCAAAATTCTCATTTACCTAGATCTGAGATTACTGTTTCACTGCTTTTATCTTTGTTGCTTATTTATATCCTCATCTTGCAGATGATCCTCTTTGGAGGAAGTGACCTGTTTGCATAGGAGGATGATTTTACATCTATGAAAAAATGGGATAAATTACTGCCTCTGAGGCTGGTTACTAGGGTTTCTGATTTGGCACTCCTTTACATTAGCTTAAAGAAAAGCAAAGCATTCAGCGCAACAGAGAAGCATTTGTAGTAACAGTAGGATTGGGCCTTAATTATTTCAGAGAAAGTCTTCAGTAATTTAAAATTAGTGGAAACCAGATAGAATTACCTTGTTAAGGAATGTTACTACAGATAACAAATTTATTCAGAAAACTTGACAAGCTGAAATAAATCAAACTGACCTTTGTCTCCACTTACCAAATTCTGATATTCCTTAATTTTAATGAAAAAATAAGCCTATTAGATATTATAGTCTTCCGAACTTTTATGTCTGATTGTTACGAAGTTCCGTTCACGCATTAATACAGCTTTATAATAACCATGAAAATTAATTTCACTAGGAGGATATGGGCCAGCTACTATTTTATTGGAAGTATTTTAATTTTTAATCATAAAACACAGAAAGATTGCCTTTGTCTATTGCTTTGTTGAAAAACAAGCAATACATAACAGATTTTGATGCCCTTGAAAAGCAACAAATACAGAACTGCTTAGAGTATAGCATATCAGGCACCCTGGGTGGAGAAGGAATATCTCGTAGATTATATATTTCTTTGGAAGAACAGTTTTATGATATTGAGGAGATCACTAAAAAATTAAGTTTAGGGAGAAATAAGTATCTTCAGTAAAACGAGAATATCAATATACATAATGTATACATGAAAATGATCCACACTTTATATAGAAAATAACTGGAGAAGTAGATTGTTATATTTCTCTTTCTGTCCGTACATTTAATTTATCTCATCCACCTGTTATAACTTGCTTATGAATTCTCTGGGGTAGGAACTATTTTCCATTGCAAGTCGTCTTAGTGTTTAGCACCTTGATCTTAATTAATGCCTGTAGGCATTACTGCAAAACAACTATCAAATAACAATCCAAGCTGATCAACTCCTCCCATATACTTCATGCTACTTTAGAAGTTGAGTGTGCAGACCGGGTAGGTGTTCCAGGTGTTATGAATGGACTAATACTATCTAAATTAGTAGGAGGGTGGGAAAGTTGACGCATTCCATCCCTGATAATTTGAAGGTAAGGGTGAAGTAAGGCTTAGATTGTCCTTTAGAAGCCTTGAATGAAGGTGTATGGCTGAAAGTGTACTTACTGCCTTTTCAAGTATGTAGCTTATCGAGGAAGGAGGAGGCTGTTATTTAGATGACAGGTGAACATAATTGCGAAATACAGTAGGTACATATATGAGGAAACTGAATGGCAATGGCTGTAGCCATGTGAAGACTTTGTAACGCAGAATAAGATGATGTTTAATTTCTATATTGCTGTTATGACACTTCTGACACGTACTAACACTTCTCTCACTTCCTATCTAACTTGCCTTCAGCTCTGAGTTCTTTCCTACTAAACATTGCTTAACTCAGCAAAACAATTGCTACTTCAGCTTCTCTGGGCTTAAAAACCATTTCCCCCTTCTATGATACCCGTTTACGAAGGTTTGTGTACATGACAAATGTAGTCCAAGAGAAACATTTGTGTTTAAAGAAAAAGAAGCTGCACCTGCATGGCATGTTACTTTCTTCATGGTGTTAAAAGTGGATTTTTATTCCTGTTTGGTGTGGCGATACTTTTGGATCAGGACAGGTTTGGGAGGTCCAGGCCTCCAAAGCTGCGGCCAGAAACTGTATCTGTGAAAGTTAAACAGACCTTAGTATGCGTATGAAACTGATGGTGGGGAGAGAGAGCTTGAAAATATTGCCAAGAAAAATCAGTATAGGGTAGAAAGAGAAGACTCTTGGAAATTTTAATATTACCACCCAGCACACACTTAGCTTATCTTCTGATATCTGTCCCATCACATGCTGCACGTGCTATCTCACAATGCCCAGATAACAACAGCAAATTCAAAGGTCTTCAAGTGTCCACCTGCAAGGCTGCATGTGTACCTCAGAAGAAATCTTTCAAGTGGAAACAGTCATGGAAATTAAAAGCTAGCAGTTCATATAAGTTTAACTCTGTCAAGACGTTAAATCAGAGCTTCCACTTAATGCTGCTTATTTCAAGATCAATTCAATTCAAATGATATGACTTTGTTATACAAGCACGTCCAATGGCGCAGCAGATAAGTTCTTTCCAAAGCAAAGATAGTGGGCTTGAAAGTCCTTGGTCAGATAAGCACAATATTCCTTTTGTTTCGGCTGAATACCAGTATTCTGTAGAACAAGCTAATGATGTTTATTATCCAGTTGAATAGCTAATAACCACAGCAGTTATTTTTTAATAGACATATGTTGTGAGTGGCATGCAAATAGAATTAAAAGTGGAACATAAGACAAACAGCCCAAATCCCATGTTCCAAAGATGCAGAGGGATACAGCCAGGACTAGAGAACAGTAAAAGATAGAAGTAAATATTAGCAGATGCAGATGGAGGGAGCAGAAGAAATCAGCTGCACCACAGAGCTGAATGAATTTAAAAAAAAAAAAAAAACAGAATGAAATTATAATGACAATGTACTGCCAGCTACCTGTGGCTGGCAGGTAGTGATGGGATTCCAACACATCACTCTTTATGGAAAAATGTACGGAAGTGATCTCACAGCACCAATTCTTACTGCTGCATGGGGTAGCTGAGCAGATTACTCAATATGCAGAGAAAAGAAAATTGAATGCATTTTTTTATAATGACATGGCAGACCTAGGCTAAAGCACAAGATAATATTTTAGAACTGTAGCTTTGTTGAATATCTTCAAAGATTGGCATTATTTCTGACCAATATACCCTAAATCTAAGATTATAACTAAAAAGTATTACTGGGAGATGAAGTCATTTGCTTTTAAAAGAAGATCACATTCTTATCTAAAAAACTATAGCGCAGTTTTACCATGGATTTTGAGACCCTTGAAAATAAGCTGTAACAATGAAATCGCTGACAAATCATAACACATGAAATTTTGCTCTTAAGACCAGCTCTTAAGACCAACTCTTAAGTTGACATAGAAAACGTTTTGCATAAAGAAGCCTTTTATCATCTTCGCTATATCTGCTGAATTCTTTTATGATAACTTACATGCTACACGAATTATTTTCCTTTGATTATTAAAAAGTACTTGGTGGCAGAAAATCTAATTTCTTTTCTCACAATAAATAACAAAGCTTAGAGCAGAAGGAGATGGAATTGCTATGTGTTACAGTTAAAAGTTACTTCTTGATGACACTAGTTAATTAAACCTAGTCTCATTTCATATATACTTGCACATGAAGTTTAACATTTACATTTTATTGCTTCCATTTTCATGTAAAAGCCTTATGTTGACTAGCAAAGAAAATGCCTTGTTCTTTGATAATGACAGTCACACAGAGTTGCTCCTCGAATGCTGCTGAGGTTCGTTAGCTGAAAAAATATTATGATACTAACTCATAACTTTTCTTAGTCATAGTGAACAAGTGTGTTGTCTCAAGCGACTAAAATTGTGATATCCGCCTTCCAAGTTCTGCAGACTTCTGCGGACTAAATACTAAATAATAGCTATTGTCTATTAAAACAATAGCTGTAATGGCAGAGACTGCAGGTTTGCAGAGCATAGAGAACAATCTGAACGCTTGCTGTGTGTGGATATGTGTGTATAGTACACTTTCTTCCTGAGGTCGGATGGAACACATCACAATGGCTAATTTCCCCTGGCAGCATTTATGTATTAAGGACTAGTATTACAAAATTCTGTACTATATGAATTTTTCATTTAATAGCAGCACACAAGCAATAAATGTTAAGCATAGATCCTGTGTTCACATAATACAATGACTATAATCTCAAAATCTAAATTCAGACATGTAATTATATATGGGGCAGTTTTTAAAGAGTATAGGACAGAATTTATGCAGATTTTCCTGGTCTCCAATCTCCTTGTCCCTATTTCACTGAGCAGCTGGTTCTAAAAAACAGAAAAGACATTTATTTAATAAATGAAAAAAGCCTCCCACCTTAATCCTTCAGTATGTGAAGTAAGACTTCCACAACAAGAAAAAATTCAAGCAGCTGTTCTATGCATAATATTACATATGAGCTTTACAACTTTGGCTTGTGTATTTTCTTTGACAGTTTTCTACTGATAAAAGATACCGGTGCTTATATTCACCACAGCAACAACTTCCTCCCCTCTAAGTTTGTACTACAATTTTTGTGTTTTTTTCCAACATTTTTTTACTGTCTTGAGTCAAACATGTGCTTTTGCTGGGAACTCTAGGCTGCTCAGTGCTGCCGTTTTACAATCTTGTCAGTTGCAGCACTGGTTCCAAGAGCTTTACTTCTTCCCAATATTTGTTTCCCCAGAAAAGCCATGGGCACTTTGAAGCTTGTTTGTGTGCCAGAGTTGCTCTAAAGTACTTTTCTGTCAAGTTGAAATGTCAGTATAAGCTACAATCTCTTTACAATGCTTCCTTTGAAGAAGGTTACACAATTTTTAAATATATCACTTTTCTTTAATATGTTAGAAACAGTTTTCAGGCTGATTAAAAGTACTACAGTTGCAAATGCAAGGGCAGAATCTGTTTTATTCTGTAACCTTACAGCTGAATTTAATACATGAAAGTGTTTTCCCTAGTCCAAAATAATAATGGGAGCATCAGTAGTAAATCAGATACTGCTGTTTGCTTTGTGATATTGCCAGCACAAAGTAACAATGAAGAAAACTAAACAAGAAAGTGCAAGTAAATTTTGCTTTTCTAAAGAACTTTCTCAATATTCTGTAAGTATTTAACGTTTATAAGGCTGGTGAGATTTGCTGGAATTATAATAGGTGGGAGAAAAAAATAGATCTTGAACATCAGAACTAGGGAGGCTTCTTTTCCTATGAATTTGTATCTCAGTTGATTGACCACAGTGGGAAAAGAGATGCAGATGAGCTAAGGTGGGGCATTGCAAGACTGTAATGCTAGTAAAGGCTTTTGTTCCGCTGGATTCTCTAGTGTCTAATATACAATACAAGCAATACAAGCACCCGTAGATGGTCTCTTCTTGACCCAGCCATGAAGTTTCACAAAGAAACACAGAAACATAATTGTCTTTAAGACCTCTACCCTTCTGCTAAGTTCAGTTTAGCCAACAGTTTCAATAAATTAGTATCTGGAGCCAGACATACAAACACACACACCCTATTTAGTATACTATAATTTTATTTCCATGGAAAGTCAAGCCAAAAAGAAAGATAAAGTCTTTTGCTATGGATATGTGTCACTAACTGATAGTTTGTAGATGGATGAAACATTCATTTAAACCAATTATTCCATAATAATCCATCTACTTACAAAAGTTACTCACTTAAAAGCTATACTTTGTTGTTCAGGCGCTGCATATGTCCAAAAGGAAATCCAAAGATAGGAAGAAGTGCATAACACTTGATTCACAAAGTAAGACTTATCATATTAAGTGATATAATGCTTACATAAAAGGTATGGTGCACTGAAACACGCTATGGGAGAATACGTCACATAAAGAAGATCAACAAAAAACCCCACTGCATCTCTGTTAGTTTGCAATGACCCACTGGTGCCTGCAGCTGGCAGAGGCAGGAACGTATGTCTGTATCTTGTGCGCACAGCTAGCTCTTCGATGAGTTCTAACCCTTTTGGCAACAGCTGAATGAAGGTGCCTATCCAATATACAGTATCAACTGTAAAAATGAGCAGGCTGTTAATCTGTAATAACTTTGCATAAATCAGGTGCATGCTTTGAAGAGGAAATTCAGTTGTTCATCTGTACTTAAAAAAGGCATAGCAGCAATAGAAAAAGACTATGTAGAGATTAGATTGTATAGAAATATGGGAGATATGCCTAAATACCTATGAGTGCTTTAAAAAAACTTAAGTCTTTGCTTATGTTTGTGATGTTGTAGGTAATGTAGTGATAATGTCACAACTTCTTGAGCACAGTATTAAGAGGCAACAGCTAGTATAAAGCACTGCTGAGACAGTGAAACAGAGCACAAATGATTTATTTTATGTTCTCCAACTACTGTTCTGTGATTTACCAGTGGTCCTAATAATACCTCCTGGTCATCTATAGAACAAATACATATGGAGTCTAGTTAAGCTCAGGCTCTCTGAGAGCGTCTTCTTAGGTGCTGGTCCACACTTTAAAAAAGAAAGACCTACTGGCACCCTAGATAGATACACTTTTTATTTATTTTTTTTAAGGAGGCAACAGTTTATTATGAATTTTAGTTAGATAACTGAGCTCAAGTGTAGTTGTAATTTCTTGAATAAGGTGATTAATGGCTAATAGTGTTCCTGAAGATAAAACAGCATAATATATGCATTAGCAGATAAATTAACTTAGTATTTTTGTGAACCACAATTAAACTGATACAGTCAATTGAGTGTCTGTTTGCAGCACACTAATCTCATCCTCCACAGTACTCTCCTTACTTTATACTAGGTTGTGAGACATTTGCATAGGATTTTTCAAAAGTGCATCACTGGACAGATCATCTGTCTTTTAGTCAGTAGGCACCTGAAGCACGCAGGGGAAAATACTTCATCTGGACCAGTGAAATATCTCAAAACACAAATCTGCGGACAGAATGAGATATGGCCCAAGTCATTGCTATTCCAAGCAAGGACAAACTTCTTGCTGACTTTTCAGTTGTGGATTTACTGAGGACTAGGAGTTGTAAGTCAGGGCTTCTTTTCCTTTTCCTTTACATAGCAGTAGCAATGCAGGTCTACAGCTTTTCGAGGTGTACAGCAGTTGCATCCAGCTTCTGAACAAGTTTGGATTTTGACCAGCATAAAAAAATTCCTTTTTGGCTCAGAAGGGTGTTAAAATCAGCCTTACAGGAGGGAGAGAGCAAATACTCCCTTGCTTTGATTCCTGGCATTAAAAGTGCACTTCAGTCAGCAGAAAATGAACCAGAGCTAAGTATTCAATATTGGATTTTCCTCAAGTCTAAACAAAGTTATTTGGCTGCAGGTGATAAGAACTACAAAGTTTCAGTGCTACCAAAGGAGTTTTTTTCTCTAGGGTCATTGCCAGTTTCACCAACTAGCCTGAACTGCTGCAGGAGGGTTTCCATCTCTGACATGGGCACAAAGTGGGCATATGGTACTTTTGTAAGTACTGGGTATTTGCTGCAGTTTCTAGAACTTCAGACATATATGTACTCTTCTCAGTTGCAATACTTAGAGTTCGTAAGACCCAGTGAGAAATCAGAGCCTATTCTGTGTGCTTTATAAACGTAGCAAAAGGGAAACCAGCCCTTGTCATAGGGAGTCCACAAGCTTTTACTATAGTTAGCTAAAAAAAGAAGGAAGAAACAAATGAAAGAAAAGAGGGTGATAAAAGGACAAGGTTTCAGGAAAGACAAACAGAGTGTGGGTGTGGAGCAGTAATTTCAGCTCATTACTCAGTTATACTCTAGAATTGTTAACTCTTATCAGCCCACCACCTCTTGTTTTTAAGGTAAGGGTCAATCTCAGGATTACTTCAATGAATGCATGTTTAGGCCTGCTGTTTGCTAAGGCTTAAAAGCTAAATCGAAGATTGACTTGAAAGCTGATCATCAATGTGCCAGGCAGAAAGCTTTCTGTTGCACTGCTAGGTTTCAATTCTTGGACAGAAAAAACTGTAAACTCACTTTGAGGAACTTAGCATAGCTGTCTGTGCAAAACCTTTTTTTTTCATCTCACAGAGAATAGGAGTCAAACAAACCACGTTATATACATTCCAGTTTCATAACACTGAAAAAGACTGTAAGTCTTTTAGAGAATCTGGCAAATAACAGCTGTTGCCACTGAAGTTATAAACTCTAGCTATGTAAAAACCTGCCAAAATATTAATTTTTAAATACATACACTTTTATGCCTTATGTTGACATCTCAGCTTTTTTATCAGAATATGGGTTTCTCCTCTTTTGGCTCTGAGGGGCACATGTAGTGATACGCATTATTAAGCACAACTTGTATTTCTAACAGAATTTAAACTAAGGAAGGCAGATAAACAAATTTAGGCAGGAATAGTCTGGTTGGCTGAAATTTTAATCATATAACTTAATTCCAGTGGATGTAGACAATGCTGCAACAGCCAGTAATTCTGTATTCTGCAAGGGTGAGCTCCACAGTTGCCTTCTTATCTTTGAAGTTCTTCTACATTTCTGTCAGGATAGGACACACAAGAACGATTAAGGAAGACTCCAGGTAGAATTCTAGGAAGCAGAAGAGGCAGCAGGATGCTATAAAGATAAGGGTTTTATTTTGTTTCTTTTCAATTTACTTACTCCATTCAAGACCTGTCTACTATGGAATTTGCTAGGATATAAAAAGGAAAATAAAGTCCGTAAAGGAAAATAAAGTCAGGAAAAATAAGTGTGGACATACTGTAAGCAGAAATTGACTATTTAGACTTATATTGACTTCATATATTCATAGGTCTTTGGATCTCAGATGGTGAGTAACGATACCTATATAGCACTTGAACACACAGAACCCCAGTCTGGATCGTCAAAGGAAGCATCAGAGCACTTCAAGGAAAATAATTGGTTGCATCCTACCCTCCTATTTCAATGATGGAAGGCCTCTGAAACCGTAGGTCATTCTGCTAAAGCTTATTACTAGGTCTTAGAGATCCTGCCTGCTGAGTCTCATTTTGGAACCTAGACCTTCTTTTTAGTTCTGAACTGACTGAGTTCTGCAAGGTCTTTCATCTCAGCACAGATCCACACAGAGGCTTTTAGGGGAGCAACCCTTCAAATCACTGATCTTTGAGTCCTTGCTGAGGACTGATTGAGGGCCCAGCAGTCCAACACATAAAGTGTGCAACTTCCTGAATTTTTCAGACTTCTGATAATTCAGAGTTCACATAAAACAATAACTATCTGCAATGACCATGAATTCCCTGACTCAAAGCTTTTATTGTTATGGAACTATACAATTCTTCCTTTTATGTGAAACCAAAAGCAGCAGCAAGAAGACTTTTCAACAGTGGACACACCTTTAAAATGCAACACACAAAGCTTCAAAACGAACAAGTATTTAGCAATTATCCTAAGACTTCCTTATGTAGTCAGCAGACAATGTTCCTCTTGGTTAATGTATTTTGCAGTGGATCTCTGTGTTGAAACCATGTCAGTGGACGTCTGTTACCCAGTATAATTCAATAGCAGTAGAACAAAGATCCAATAAACTGTCAACAGCCACAGTCCTTGAGTAGCCCAGAAAACACCAATCTTGCTTGCCAGAAACAGTGAGCAGTAGTGTGGAGAGGCCTTTTGACTTTGACAACAGTTATCAGGAAAATTTGAGGACAGAGATCAGAAAAGTTGAGGAGCTGGAGGATTTCACTGTTGGCTCATAAACACAGCTGAACCTTGTCTTCCCCTAACATTTGCTATCTCCAGAGCAGCTGCTCCTGAGCCAGAGAGGAAATCTAGTACAGATGCAATTATGGCTTACTGAGTGATCTGACAAAGTGACCCTGAACCGTGCTCTGCAGATTGTGTTTTCGCTGACACTGTGTTGTGTCATGAAATCTTTACTACTCAGCCAAGCTGGCTCCAGCCCTTTCTCTGCTGCCCCTGATGCTACCATCAGTGGAGCTGCACTAGCGTTTGAGCAGTGCAGATATGTCTTCGGGGACTGCTAGCATCATAGCTGCCCCACTGCTAACCTTGCTCTGAGCAAATCTACACAGCATGGCACTGATAACTGTGGCAGCTGTCTCAATTACGATCAGTATGTATAGGATGGTAGCGTTGAGAAGTGAATACACTAGGTCAGGCATTGTACAAACATACAGTAAATGACTGTGCAGCTTAAATAAGCAGAGAAAGGATGTAATAAATCCTCACTTAATGGGTGGAGGAGAGAAGCACAGAAATTCAGCGATTTACCTCAGGTTACAGAAAGATGCATAGACCGCAAACATTGCAGATTACCACAATCCTTGTCCCCAGCTTTAAATGCAGGACAATTTTTCATCGTCTTTCCTCACGCAATCTTAAAAAAGATCACCTGAGGCTTTGGATTCATTGAAAGCTTGTAATTGTGCCTTCTAAGTTCAACAACTGATTTAAAAAAAAAGAAGAAAGTGTTAAAAGATAATTAGCCGCACACACTTTAGCTTATAGTACGTTTTAGCCTTTATCTTCAAGCAGTTAGGAGAACTACACATTGTGCAGGACTGCACTTGGAGCAAGAAGGGAGTTTATAGGTAGGATATTTAGGTGGCGGGTGCTGGAGTATGTCTGTGAATGCCAGGATGGAACAAAGTGTGGCATCAGAAGCTGTGTGAGATATCTATTGTTGACTGGGAATATCTAGGAAGAACATAGGGGATTGTTGGAATAGGCTTCTTGATGTCTTGGTGATAAGACATCATTGCCACTCTTCTTTCTTCTCCCTGATGTAACAACTGGCTTCTCCCTGAAGTCCAGTAGGAGACCACCTAATGAATGAAAGGAAGAACAGTAGTCTTTGACACCAGCAAAGAACTATAGCCTTGCTCATACTTCATCTGATTAAATGTGGAATCAGCCATACTGCTATGCTCGTTACAAGAAATTTGTGGCATTCTGAACCACCTCTGTACAAGTCTGAGCCCAGAGGGAAATGTGCATTAGGTTCCTCCTAGGAATCAGGATTGTTGCTATAACTGCTTCTAGTATAGGAAGACATCAGATAACATAAAGCATGGCTGACTGGTAGGTAAGTGAGGTTAGAATCACCTGACCACGCTCAGCCTTGAAAATAGTATTTTCAGCACCTATGAAATCACATTCATTATACCTGTAAAATCCTTTAAAGAGTGACTTAGAGAGTTTCTTCTAGCATTAGTCAAGATATTTTGTTCATTACTGTTAAAGCAAATGGCCCTGTCTGGGCTTTGCTGTAGGATACAGTTCAGGTTCTTCCAGCCTCGCTGCTTGGTTTCCCAATACATTTATTCCTAAAGAAACATGCATACCTTCATAGGCCCCGCTTACCCCAGTTAATTTTCTGAAGCATCTGCCTGTTTTCTGAGTTAATGCTGCATTTGTAATCATCATCTAGCACCTTAGAGCTATTAGAAGAAAAAAGTTGTAATTCATAGCTTTAGATACCTAGAGTTTGATATCTACAAGTTACTAAGTACTAAGGAACAGGAACAAAGATCCCTTTGCCCTACTTAAGGATTTGTTGCTCTTAGGAGTTACATGTATATACAACTCTCCCTTGCTTGCTACAGGAGAGAAATATGTACGTGTGTGTGTGTGTGTGTCTGTGTCTGTGTGTGTGTCTGTGTGTCTGTGTGTGTGTGTCTGTGTGTCTGTGTGTCTGTGTGTGTGTACTGCATACATATCTGTATCTATATAGATAAGAAAAATAAGCATCCTCGCTGGCAAGTAAAACCAAGAACAATGTTGCTAGTAGCTACTGTGCTTAAACATAGTTGAAAACATTGTTCAGTGATGAGCTCTCAGTGATCTTCTCAGTGTTAATAATCAATGTGCCAGGAAAATATATTGTAACACCAAAACATCCAGGCCAGGACACCACAAAAGCTTCTCTATCCGTTGTCAGGGAACAAAAAACAGCTTTCACAATGTTGCAGAATATGCTAACCTAACCCCATAAGGACCGCAGCGCTAACAGGTTCTGGAATACAGTTAAAACATTTATGTATAAGGAAGGCAAATCTTGTTATGATATGGTAAGGGAGCTAATATAATCATTATTTTTTAAAAATAAGTAAATATATATACATGTTCATATGTCAAAGAATACCATCAGATAATTACATCTTTTTCAGCGACTCGATAGAACACACGAGCTGAGTAACTGAAAAGTTCCTCAATGTGCTCCTTCCAGCAGGCAAAGGATATCTTTTCTAGTCTCACAAATAAAAGCAAGACCCATCCTTTAAAATAAACATACACCAATTTCCTCCTATTTTATAAAATAATCATTCCTATAGTCAATCATTTATGCAAACAGAAAATTATAAAGCCAAAGAATTTGACAACAATGTTAGTTTTTCTTAAAGATGAAATTATATGCTAATAAGCACCCACTTCTTTAGCGTTCACATAGATTTGTAATTTTTAAGTTGCTTGGAAGAGTTAAGTCTCCGGTGGCTAAAATGGCATCACAGTAAAATATTAAGTGCATTGCTCATCTAAAAGGGAAGGCATCTCTGTTTTTTTAGCAAGTTTTGGCAGACATCTGTGGAAGCACTGAATAACAATATGTCAGAAATAGGTAGAGGTAGGAAGATAAGCTCTGCAAATAAAATACTGTTTTGTAATTTTATTTTAAATGAAATGACATCCAAATACAGCTCAATTATTTAGTAGAGTTTTAAATAAATGTTTAAAGCTAACAAACTTCCAGAATTAATCTAATGGAGTCTCAGTTCTTGTTTTCAATGATATTGATTATGAGCTCAGGCTAAATTCACTCTTTTGCATTACTCAGATTCAAAATCACAATTAATCAGGTTAACAAAATACAAAAAAAGTCTAAAATTTGATTTTCCAAATTAACTTATAAGTACAAAAAACAATTAAAATGCCTTCATTAAAAAGGCACGTTAACATGATTGACAGCTGTACAAATTCTTTTCTAAAGCAAGCATTATATGATAAGTGTTCAAAGCAATGTTAAAGATTCGAAGCAGAATTTTTCTCACTGCCTTTAAAGAGACTTGTGTGGCTAAACTACAAATAAAAAACAGTTTGAAAGTCTACTCTTACGTTCACCAGAATAAAAATAATCCAAAATAATTGTGTCTGAGAGAAAGAGAGGGCAATATTCTATGGCGTGTACTCAGACTCCAGATTGCCAGGATGTGGAATGCTACTGAAACAGAAAGGGGTTGAGGTACTTGATATATGTCCAAGACCTGTATAGAAAACGAGTATAAACACATCCTGTACCTGACAATGTGAGCAATCTATAAGCTGGAAAGGAACTGAGCACTGCAGAGTAAGGCAACCAAGCTTCATTGCAATCCAGGGAAGGCAGAGTAAGTATTTTAAGGGGTGTTACTTCTGCTACCATTTAAAAGCAGCAAGGGATTAGAATAAGTTTAAGAGCTGTGGTTAAGAGGCACGAAACTGGAGGCTGGTTCACAATGAGGAGTCTTAACAAATCTAAAGATCTGAAGAAAACCATTACCGCAGTCTCTCGCAAAAACCTTTGTTGTCATCATACTCTTGCAATCATACAGTCTTAAGCTCAAAATGCGTCTACTTACTAGACCAAGTATAGCAAACAAACACGATAAACATAGCTTTGTCAAAATACCCACCCCGTATTTGCCCCTTGCAAGACAAAGCTCCCACTCTGGATTAAGCATCCTTTGAAATTTTATGTAAGTGAGTGTGAGTATTTTGGCCTATTAAGTCAGTCATGGGCCAGTCCTGCCCTTGCAACAGATGTAGAACTAGTACTTCATTGGGCCAAATTTTGTGTAAAATTATGCTGACCTTAATCTAAAATAATTAATTTGGCATTAGTTTGGATTTTTAAATGAAGGCACACTTTGTTCCATTTTAGCACATAAAAGTTAAAATAAACTGATCTACAGCATTTGTTTGAAGAAGTCATAAAATAACCGAAGTATTGGTACTGCTTTGCATATTTACTACATGAAAAGCCCCACCCAGCCCACTTGACATGGTTTCCATTATCATTTAGCCTTCCCCGTACTGAGAATTTCTAGGTTATTCATAGAAATATATCAAAGCTGAAGAAAGAGGAACAACAGATACATCATAGCATTTCATAAGCTTATGCATAAAAATACTAGAAACTAGCTGTGCTCTGCTCATTCTTTGGCTTGAAGCTGAGGCATTCTTGGATTGATCAATTTTTCCATTTATTTGAATCCCAGGCCAGGAACCAGCCTGTGAATATAGGGGGTTCGTATCCTTGCTTCACAACAACAATGGGGGTCCCCTTATCTCTTCCAGAAGGATCTGTTTCAATATAGCGCTTGGCTAAAAAGAAAGAGGAAATAAAACATTTAAAATATTAGTTCATTCTTTTGGTATAAAAAATACACTAAAAGCCCTCGTAAAAGAACTCAGGGCTATTATAATAAAGTATTCAATTAAACTATTTCAAAAGCAATGAAATGATCAAGTAATTGCTGATTGCTCCCAGCTGCCAATGAAGCAATTTTCCCAAGATTAAAACCGAGTGATTGTTACTCTGATCATTTCTTTCCCATAGAGCAGTGCTTTGGCTCTGGAGCAGGAGAAAGCAATTGCTGGTACTGTGCAAACGCACAAGCTTCGTTCCCATTTCTCCCATGTGAGAGCCTCATGGCTGCATTCAGTATTGTTCCCCTCGACATCACAATGTGACATCAGCACATATCAGAAAAGGAACTAGGTAACCTTAGCTGTACTAGGGAAATGTCTGCAAGCATTTTTAGCAAGAACTTTGTCATGACAATTCAGCTTTGTGAAATCACACCTGAGATGACACATGATTTTTTCAAAGAAAGAGGTGCATTCCAAATAAGTTGTCTTGATTTGTTCTGGGATAGGAATTTCTTCTGCCAAATTTAGCTAAGTAAAGGGTAGCAATGTAAGGACTTGAAGATTTATCAGCGTTCCTTTGACTATAAACATTAGTGTAGGGTACAGCTCAGTAAACACCTCCATTTGAAATTCCTACTCTTTTTAAGTGCAGATTCTTTTCATGGAGCTCTCCTATATACTCTCTAAAAAGCTCTACAGCCTAGTAATGCTATGTAGATTAATTTTACTCTTCATAAATTTACAGATAAGAAACACAGAATGAGTTTTAAATCACATTTAAAGGAGAAAATAATATTCTCCAGGGTTAAATCCTAGTAAGCTCAATAACCCTTTTAAACAGCACTGTAAACATAACTATTTTTTTTCTGAATCATCTTTTTCATTCATTTAAGTGCTATTGATGCTACTTCACTCAGAATTATGTCAAATTGATTTTCTTACCAGATTTAACAGATTCCTGTCGCTCAGTTTCATTAGCATCTTTCCCAATCCAGACGAAAACCTGCAAATAAATTGTTATGAGGATTTTTATGTACAGCAGGTAAAATCCAAAATAGTCAATTCCATTAGAAGAAAGAACGTGCACTATGAAAAGAGATCCACAGCTCTCATATACCACCTTTATTTCTTTTCCCTTCCTCTAGTGCTATGCTCTGAAATCTCACTACTCTCTCGACACTGGAAGGCCTGGCTTTAAGCATTCTGATGAAAGGAACTCTAATTACCTTTTCCTTGAATGTGTTTTAGGAGTTGGCAAGGAAATTACTCTTTAGGTGCAGGTAAAAATGCAGAACAGGAGCTGTCCCTGGTTTGAATTCGGTGTAGGCATTAACACTTGTGCACTGTGACAGGTGCTACCCAGGGTAACTGCTACATTCCCCACTGAACAGCCCAACATTCAGAGTCTAAATCAGCAATTTCCACAATTTTTTTCTGTCAAGAATCCTTTTAGAAATCAACTACATTCCTGGGTCTCCTTTCATCCTGAGCCAGGATGTCCCAACCACTTTCCACACATCTCTTAATATTACCTTCCCCCTTCTTGCTTTTGCATATGGACTTGGATATTCCTTCTCCTTTCCAAAAATTTCTGCCTTTTTCCCTTGGGCTGAAGAAGACAAGCAAAAATAGGGGAGCCATGGCCTTCTCCTCCTTTCATTCCAATGAGTGGAGGAAGGGGAGAAGGATTATACAATTAAACAGAGGTGCTCTCTGCACTCCCAGTAAATTTTCCTGTCAGCTGAAAAGCTCTCAACCCTTTTAATTTTCAGTGAACCTGGGAAAATGGCAAAGACAACTTCTGTCATCCTCCACCCAGGTCTTCTGAATAAATCTGAGTAAAGGTCCAGTGTTTGGTCCCTTCTCTGGTAAGTTTTTTCCTGGGTGCTGCTACATTGATTTTGTGGCTTCTGAATAGCATTTATGAAATAACTTTCCTTTCAAAAATTAATGCATTTTAGCGATAAAGTCAGGAACATTATTGTGAGCCTCTCAGAACACTGCTGGGTCTTATACTGTTGCAGTCTTCTTTGGTTTTAATGGGAAGTGCCTGCTGTGATTTCACATTATGCTTGGAAATTCAACCACGTATGTTCACACTAGCACATCATATAGCACAGGAGAAAATATAGCTCCCTCTGATATAATTTAAAGAAAATAAAACCTCTTTCATTCTCATAAACATCACTTTTTCCTGCCGTCTTACATTCTAGGTGACTGTTAAAAATAAATTCGTATTATTATCACAGGAGCCAGTGGTAAAGTACACAGCTTACCTGCTCCCAGGCATCCAGCAACATGACATCATCTTCAGCCAAATCATCCTGAGTGAATTCTCCTGGAACTTCCTCAATCTAAAAGGGATAATTTTTTTTTTTTAATGATCTGTCAAGATATTCTGATTTTAGAAAGAGTAAAGATTTTTTTTTTTAAGGGATAAGTCCGGAAGGTGCCATGAAATTCTTTTTATTCCTATAGGGTCAGGCCCCAAATTGATTTGATGAATGTGTGAAGGATATTACACTGAGAGGAAACAAATCACATAACTGCATGTCCTATAAAATCAACTCTCAATTTGTCAGAGTTGATAGGATATCCTGAGGAGAAGCATAGGTTTATATTATAATTGTGATTGTTGTAAATTGGGACCAAGGGCTGCCAGAAGAAAGGGACAGAAATTTCCATAGAGTGACTTATACCAAACTAACTAAATCAATCTTAAAGCAGGTATATTCATACATGTTAGATTTATTAATAAGGAAAAGAAACTACTTGTATTTGCAATGGATGAGCTCAGGGATGAAGTATGTGTCCAAGCAAACCTTTCACTGCCTTGAAAATGGGACACACTACTTTACTAAGCCATTGAGGATTGGTCCCCAAAGAAAACACATCTTCCAATCATTTATAGTTAAGTAGGAAAGCAGTTTAATCTTCTTCTGTATCAGCAAGAGAGATAATAGTTTAGCTAGTGGTCAGCCTGTTACTTTTAAAGGGTTGGGCTATGCTTGCTCATGTAGGAGTGCTAAAGGGCCTGGAAGCAGATGGTGCAAAAGACGTGTTCCTTTCCCCACTCCCCTGGCATTGTTAAGATGACCAGAAGCTCAGAGTGATCTGACCTGCCTATTCTTCAGGTGCTCAGGTGAGCTCTAAAAATGATGGTTCGGTTACTAGGGAGATCCTAGGGGAGACAGGAGATTTCACAGAATTTGGAGGGAATTTGAAACAAAAACAACAACCAAAAAAAAAAAAACAGTTCATAGCTCCCAGCAGACTATTATAGAGAAGTTGTTTCCTATTATTGTATTTTACAGGAGTGTTTTAGAAGCTTGCTTGAGGAATACACTTCTCTACTACTCTCATAAGATTTTAGAGTCCTTATTAAAGGACCCCGTTGGTTTTATCCTTCTCCAAATGAATGGGCCATTCCTTAAGGAAACCGCAGAAATGGTAGCCAGCTATGTTTCCTACCTAAGGACTGGGGCATCCTTGCCAAACAGTGTCACAGTCTTGCCTTCCCGGAATGCAATAAGCAATTAAGCTTAATTCACTCACACAGCTCTGGCTATTTCTGCTAAGGAAATAAGTCTTCCTACCCCCTTGATCACAGGCCAATACCTTGGAGGCATAATTACTGGCCTTAAGTCTTTATGGAAAATTTCAGACTGCTAGCGATTTCTGGCAAGGGCTCAGGAGGCATTTCTTTTCCTCACTACGACTATCAAACATGTAGGGAGCAAGGCATTGACCTGCACTTTCTCAAAGAAATGATAGCAGTCTGGCAATGCTCTGCAAGAACGCAATTCTTTTTGACTGGGAAAGGGCCTTGCCTTTTTGCATCTGCAAGCTTATAGTCCCATGCTGGAACAGATTCTCCCTCTAACATCTCCAGTATTTATTCTTCTGTCTGTTCTTTGCACTTGGATTGTTTCAGAGCACCAAGCCTTAACTCTCTAGCTCTTGCCAAGCACTGCTAACCACACAAAGTAAAGCCAGATCCCCAAAATCATTTAATGTCTGTTAATTCCTAAGCTAAAATATACCAGAAACTGGTATATTCACTGGTATATTAAACAGAAAGGAAAGTACCCATTATATACTTACAATAAATCTGCCAGTCTTATTAGAACAGCCATATAGACGAGGTGGATGCGTTTCGGCCTTTGTCAAGAGCTGTGATGAGGTCTGATATGGTTTTTTACCTCCAAGTGTTTTCCAGAATTCCTCTGAAATACGCAATATATAGTACATTCAGCAGTAGATTTCACATTTTACGCTTTAGTTGTTAGACAGTGTTGCAAGAATCCCCAAACAATGACTTCTTTGCTGTCTCAAAGATGAGTGCATTTTCGTACAGTTCTTCCCGCAGTTTGTCAATAACAAAAAAGATATCACATGTGGACCTAGAGCAATACTTGCTCCCCTTCTAGTCACTCGAGGTTAAAAAAAAGAACCACATTCCACAGCAGCTCCTGCTACAGCCCCACAGACTTCCAGGGGATTGCACTAGTTGTGCATCAGCCAATTCTGGACAGATCTTCACGGTAAAATCTCAGCTTAGATTTTCAAAGGGAGAGAGTGAACATATGGATTCGCCTACAACCTACATGATTGCAAAAAGCATTTAGGCCTCATTTCCACAGAGCACTGTGTATTCTCAGCTGCCTATTAGCAACCACGTGGCCTCATACTAACCCGGTTCCTGGCCTTCATTAATCTTCTTAGCCTGGCATTTGAGAACACTGGCAATGTATTGAGCGCCTTGTTCCTCTTCTTTGTTTGCCCCTTTTCCTACCCAGGTGTAGCCAGAGTTGTTTGGCAGTTTCAGAACAAAGACGTCGTTGGAGTTCAGGGACGTTGCGTCAACGTCAACCTAAATCAAGAATGAGGTTATTTTATTCTTCATATTTTCAAACAATGTGATCTCTATTTTGCACGCTTATATAAAATATGTAGATAGATGCTAATTGGCTGTGCTTTTTCTGTAGTTTTCCCCTAGATTTATACTGTTATAAAGTAAAGATTTAACCTGAAACAGAGAACTGACTGGAAGGACAGAACTTGGGACTATCTGGAAATAGGAATGACTATCCCATAAGGGTTGCTGATTTTTCATCTATTCATTGTCAGCTGATTGTCCACTAAGCATTTTCCTACAGTTTTCTCTGAAACATAGATTGGCTGCAGTCAGCTACAGCATATGCACTTGACTTTATTAGATAGGTAAGGCATACAGAGCAGTTGATTTGACCTGGAATTCTATGTTCCTACCAGACGTTGACTACCTGAAAGCATTAATTGGAGGGGAAGAAGGTTTAGGGGCAGCTATACCGTTATCCAAGCGAATATTTGTTTTTACTTAGCAGGTGACCTTACCTCCACAATCCTGGTAGTGGGTGTCAGATTCCTGCGGATTTGGAAGAGTCGTGTTGGGGGAGCAGGTTTCTGTCCTTCCTTCTTTGATGTCCCATCCTTGTAGACAATGAGTGGTTTATTTTTGAACAAGCTCAATAAATGTGCAGGCTCTTTGCCTTGGCTGACTCGGATCTGTATATGCATGAAGAAATGCATGAGGAAAAAAAAGACAGTGGAAATTATTTTTGATCTTTATTGAATAGCATAGGGAATGTTAACTGATAATGGTAAGTATGTTAGCAAGAATTAGAAGTAGCAAAATGAGAAGATTTAAGAATACAGTTCCAGAGACATTAAAGTTATAGCATTTCTGAGATTTGTCGTCAATCACACTAACACAAAGACATCATTCAGACTTGTAACATAATGTTTAGCTGATTAAAATGACTGTTATCTACTGTAATAAGAAAATTTTTCTTTTCAAAAGAACTGTCATTTCACGGAGTTTTATAGAGTCACTTAATTCCTCTGAAAAACTAGTTTGGAAGTTCAGGAGCCCAGTATTTAAACAGGAGAAAATGGTTATTCATCATATTCGTTATTTCTGTGTATTTATCTGCAAGAGGATGAATAAGATGAGCATAAATCTGTCGTAGTGGATAACACAGATGACAAAAATGAACTTCCATTACAGATATAAAAGACATTACTGCAATTTCAAAGAACACTGAACTATGAACATTTGCTACTTTCATTTTGCTATTAATTTTCTATAAAAGTACTATATATCTATTTATTCTTCCCTTCTAACAGTTTCCTCTGTTTTTTTCATTCTGAAGGAAACAAAAAGGTGACAGCTAAAGGCTACATTGTTTACAGTTTTTTTCTTTTCAATTTCCCCTTGCTTTATACAAAGAGAAGTGACTTACATTGTGCATGAGATGAAGGAAAAATGAAGGAGGACAGAAGGGAAAAACTAAGATTAAAAAAAAGAAAGAAAAGGAAGGAAATGGGAAATTGCCTAACAGGAATGCCAGGGAAAGCACCCCTGAAGGAAGAAAACATATATTCCTTTGAGGTGTCCTACTCACTCTCCTTTATGTGCAAGACACATAGGTTAGCTGGCAGTTTCTGGCCACTAACAGGTCTGCTGAATTCAGTCAGAAACTGCAGAGCCTCTTGGTGAGTGCAATCTGCTGCATGTGACACCGAGCCCTCGCTTCCCACCCAGCTCTCCAGCAACTGGGACTCCTTTGGCCCCGCTGCACCAGCCAAGACTAAAGGCTGAGACTCCTGGCTTTTTCTTAGCTGCTCCTAAGTGTTGCTCCCAGAAGGAAATGGAAAAAATGGGTATGAGTGCTTATCCACTAAAGGTAGGCTGGATGATCCTGACCCCAGTCCTGTGTCAGTACTCAGCAGCAGCTGAAAAGCCTCACACTACTCAGCAGTGCCTTCTGGCAGGATGAGAGTCAAGGCAAGGTCGCTGCAGCTTGGTAGGCTGACACATCGGCTCTCTGAGATGCTGGCAAGACTGCGTGTGTTGCACCGGAAAGCTGTGCAACTGAGGATGACTGAGCAATATGATGTTCATGATGCAAAAGCAGATGCTTTGAGTTATCTCATAGCCGCACATACTGATAAAATCACCTGATAAGAATACCCTAGAACATGTACACTTGTAGATGCCAAATAGCAACAAGATTTTATAAATGAAAATAAAATAAAATAAAATAAAATAAAATAAAATAAAATAAAATAAAATAAAATAAACAAGGAAGAAAATGCTGAGGGCAACATCTTTCTGCAAAACAAATATTGAAACTGTTTTTTAAAGTAATTTGTATTGTACTGCCATCTAGTGACTAAATAAATGAGTGCATTTTATAATCTTTCAAATAAGGGTAATATAGATGTTAAATATAGGCAATATATTCTAAGTATTCATGTATATACATATAAATTCACACATGCATATATATGCATATATATATTTGTTTAATCTCATTGCATATTAAAAGAATACTTTTAAGTATTATGTCTACTGCAGTGAGATGGATCTCCTTCAGCTTTAATAAAACATTTTAAGTGTATCATTATTCCAGGTGTTTGTAGTAATATTATTATACTGTAGTATTAGTATTGCCCTTAGGACCATACTGTGCTCATCTCTGTCCAGATATAGAAAATTTGTTAGGAAAGGACATACAGAAGTCCATAGGCCTTGATGGGATGCACCCACAACTGCTGGGGGAGTTGGCTGAAGGCATTGCGAGGCCACGCTCAATTACCTTTGAAAGGTCAAGGTGATCAGGAGAGGTTCCTGAGGATTGAAAGACAGAATATGTCACCCCTATCTTCAAGAAGGGCAAGAAGGAAGACCTAGGGAACTACAGGTTAGTCAGCCTCACCTTGATCCCTGGGAAGGTGATGGAGCAACTAATCCTGGATACTATTTACAGATATGTGAAAGACTGAAGGTGATTGGGAGCAGTCAGAATGGATTTACAAGGGGAAAATCATGCTTAACCAGTATGATAGCCTATGATGAGATGAGTAGCTTGGTGAATAAAGGGAGAGCCACAGATGTTGTTTACCTCGCCTTCGTAAGGCTTTTGACACTATCTTCTTTAACATCCTCACAGACAAGCTCATGAAGTGCAGGCTAGTTAAGCTGTCAGTGAGGTGGACTGAAAACTGGCTGAACCACCAGGCTGAGAGGGTGGTGATCAGCAGCACACTGGTGAGGGAGACATCTGCAGTGCTGCGTCCAGGTCTGGGCTCACCAGGACAAGAAAGGCATGGACATGTTGGAGTGAATTCAGCGAAGAAACAAAGATGATGAAGGGACTGGAGCATCTCTCATATGAGGAGAGGCTGAGAGAGCTGGGACTGTTTTGCGTGGAGAATAGAAGGCTTGGGGGATCTTATTAATGTGAATAAATATCTGATGGAGGAGGGTAAAGAGACAGAGCCAGACTCTTCTCAGTGGTGCCATGTGAGAAGACAAGAGGCAATGAGCACAAACCAAAACACAAGCAATTCCATCTGAACATGAGAAAACACTTCTTCACTATGAGGGTGGCTGAGCACAGGAACAGGTTGCCCAGAGAGGTTTGAAGTCTCCATCCTTGGAGATATTCAAATGTCGTCTGGACACTGTCTGGGCAACCTCCTGTAGCTGACCTTGCTTCAGCAGGGAGGTTGGACTAGATGATCTCCAGAGGTCCCTTTCAACCCCAACTATTCTGTGATTCTGTGAATAGTTTACAGAATAATTACCTGGATGTATTCTAATCCTTCCTTAATATAATTGCAATAATCAATGATAATTGAGTGACAGATAAAAGTTTGGTCTGCCATCTAAATTAAGTGTATCTTAGTGGGTGGGGAAAGCCATTATTTTGATAATTACGGAATGGGAATCACAGAATCACAGAATCACAGACTCGTTTAGGTTGGAAGGGACCTCTGGAGATCATCTAGTCCAACCTCCCTGTTCAAGCAGGGTCACCTAGAGCATATTGCCCAGGATCACATCCAGACGGGTTTTGAATATCTCCAGGGAAGGAGACTCCACCACCTCTCTGGGCAACCTGTTCCAATGCTCTGTCACCCTCACAGTGAAGAAGTTTTTTTCTCAGGTTCAGAAGCAAAGAATTCTTTCCTACTGCCTAGAAAATCTCCTTCTGTCCCTAAGTCATCTTCCTGCTCTAGCTTTTCCATGAAGAGACCTCCCACCTCTCCACCTACCCATCACTCCTTGTTAGTAATCAAGGGAGAGCATCAGAGTCTAGACTAGCCTTGGACCCCTTATCTAGTCACACGTTTTCGTTGCCAATGTCATGTCTTGTCTTGTGCACTACATTTCTGAAAATAAGGATATGTGTCCTGCTTTCTTGGAGGTGAAGGGGCTATGGGATGGGAAAACACAAGGGACAAACCAGACCCTGAGGCACAGTTTTGGCAGGTTCTCCCTTTCAAGCATGTCATGTGGCTTTCATGTCTCTCAATTTTGGCTGTCTAACAGTCAGGCTTGTCTAAGCTAATCATTTCAGCTTCCTACACTATCAAAAGGGGCAGAGACAGAGGAGCTCATACAGGGCTACTGCCCCACCTAATTTAGAGTGAATTGCTCCCAGGAGGTTCTTATCCTTTGGTCTCCACTAACTATACGCAGCATCTGTAAAGTTAGGAAGGGCTAAGCCCCTAATTTTTAGACAGTGAGTAGAAAGAAAAGAAAGGCAGTTTTAGAATGTGAAATACCTATGCTCTTTTAGACATCTACATTGAAATAGGATGATTCAAGTGGGAAATCTCTGTAGACAAAAGGAGCCTGCGGTGCTTAGCTTGATACAGGCTTCTATAGATATCTGCATTTGGCCAGTTACCCAAATAGTCTGCACACATGCAACATATGACTCTGTTTCAGGGGTAAAGAAAAAGAAGAAAATCCTTGACATTATAAAGGATTCTTTTTGACATAAAACAACCTCTACCATGGCAGGTGGGAAAACTAAGGCGCATGGAAGACAAACCCTTTCACAAGGGGCTATGAACAAGTTTCTATTAATTTGAGCAATACTGGGACAAGTCCTCCAAAGAGAAAAGGCTAGCAAGTGAATCTTAAAATGTACCTTGAAGTTAGTCTGCATTAATATGTGAGGAAAATAACGGTGAAGACTATTAATAATAATAGCTAAGGAAAATACAGAACTGTCCAGTTAAGGTTGTAGATACATATATGGTGTTTTGAAAAGAAACTTCGGGTTTCCGAAGATAACTACTTGTTAATGTAAGAAAGACATTACAAGGTAACTATGAGGAGAATACAGTACTAGCAGTATAAAGAAAAGACAATAGCTGCAGAAAATAAATTATTTTTATTCCAAGTGAACTCAGATAGTTTGGTTTTACCTCATAAATGGGTGGATGACAAGATTGTGTGAACATAAGTTTGTTTACTTTGTCTTTTAACAAAGCAGATACATCTGTTTTCTGCAATTAAGCTAAGTGGCGTGGAGTGCTTAAAGATCATTTTCTAAGAAAATTCAACAGTATGGGCACCTGCACAACATGAGCTAGGAGGTAAATTTACAAGGCTCCATGTTAACTTCCATGCCATTAATCTATGGTAAAATGTAAGTAATTTCAGGTAGTCTACCCACTGATGAAAGAAAGTTAAATCTCTTACTACATGGCAAATGCATGCGTAGAAGGAGTTGCCATGAGCAGCTGATACTCCCAATATTAAATGCTTCCTCCTCCTTTTCAATTCTTATTATTTTTGCATCGATATTATATCCTTTATTTGTTGAATTTCATCCAAAAGGTACTAACCTGCACAGCCTGATCATTTAATAACCGATCAAGTTGAACAGTCAGAAATGCAGATGCAGTCAATTCATCTTTTGTAGTCTGAGCTCCTTGCCTGAGAAAGACAAGGAGAGAAACAGCAGTCAGAACCTAAAACCAGGTTCAGAATGATCCAGAGCTTTTAGAGAAAAAAAAAAAAAAGGAAAGGAAAAAACATGGAAAAAAAGGGGGAAAGGAAAGGGGAAAGGAAAGGGGAAAATAACACAGAGTAAATCTAATCTTGCCTTTACACATGATTCTGTTGTTTTCTATGGGATATAAGGTCAGCATAAAATAATATCCACGTGCTGGAGATCTATACAAAGCAGACCAAACATACCATGTGTAGATGATCTGCCCTTTAGGGTAAGTATAGAGGATAATGTAGCAGTCACCCCCATAGAACTGTCCATATGTCTCAGGCTCCACAGGAACTCTACCACTGTCTTCCACACGCCAGATCTAAAAAAACAGAGAAATCATTAGAAGATGCTGAACTTCATCCTGAAACTCTGAAAAAAGTAATTTACTGTGTTGTCCCTTGAACAACATTTGGTTTTGTTCCAAAATGTTATGGAATAAAACCAGGAAAGTGTCTTCATGAAGTAGGTGGATACACCCTACACCCACTAACTGAATAAATAGTGATCATCAGCAAGCCAATGTAGAACACTTTTCTTTGTCTCGATTTTATACCACGTGACCATCTCATAATGCCTTTTATTCCACGTGACCATCTCATAATGCCACATTCAACTTCCTTTCTTAACTTCTTAAGATGATAACATGACATGAACGGCACAACATTATGATTCATCATAGAACTATCATATCATATGAGAAAGGTACACTACAGACAGATAACACACTGTTCTGCAGATTTTTTCCTATTTGATGCAGTACAGCCCTATTCAGTTACCAACTGCTCTCCAAAAACAGACTGCTAAAATTATACAAAAAGAATGCTCCAGATCTCAGCTGCTGTGGTCAAATCTAGGGATCATCTGAAACAGCAGGTTAGAATCCTAGCAGATGTGCCAATGAAACTGTAGGTATCGGACCCTGCTCTTTTGCCACCCCAACATGCAGACCAACCTGTCCTGAGCAGGTTGTGCTGGTGCAATGCCAGCCTGGCCCCCTGTAGTGCTGCAATGGGATACTGATAGATTTAGAAACGTACAGTAATGGCTGGAATTGCAGGCTACACATGATGCTACACATCTTTTTCCCTCCAAAACCAGGCTAGCTGAGAGACCCACTAGTGACAGAGAGTTCTGCTAGAAAGCAGATATGATAGATACATGAGGGACATAACGATCCAGAATGAGTTTCTGGCTCCAAGGGCAAGTTTTACCATTCCAGATTTCAGGCTGATGCGAGGTAGAAGGGTTACTTTAGGATAAGGCCATACTTACAGTATTTTTTTTAATGTATTACTTCAAAGGGGAATTATTTCTGGTCTTTGATTTGTACTGATGACTTACTGACCATCTTCCATGAGCATCAGAACATTTCACAAAATGACACGACCCAGCAGACAGAGAGATTAACTTTCCACTTAAAAGTAGCTTTTCTGATGGTAGGACTAACACTACACAACAGTTTAAATTGCAAAATAGAAGAAATTAGGTAGGTGGATTACAATTTAATATAATACAAAAATTACCTCTACTTTCCCTGAACCATCATCTACCATATTATGCTTGGCAGCCATTTGTGGAGACTCATGTAACTTCGTAGCATCAAATTCAATCTGCTCAATTTTAGCCACTCTCTCTGTGACATAAACTTTTCCGAAGCCATCACTTTGATCTTTATCCTTCCAGTCTTTGAAAAACTGTTTGAAGATTGGTGTTTCACCTCCTTCTGGAAGAATTTGAATCTGAAATGAAATAAGACCCATGAAACAGAAGAAAAATAAAACTGATAGTTGCTTGAACTAAAATGTCAAAGAATGGAGTATTCTGGATGATTGATGGTTTATTCTGTAAGTTGTTCGTAATTCAGAGAGCCTGTCAAATGATGTAATTTTTGCAGTCAGTTTACTTCACCTGTAGGTTAAAGTACGGCTGGCCTATCTGGAAATAGCCAAAGAGCCTGTACTTTGCATGAAGCAAGTAATACACTGACTACTTAACAGCGAGAAAGATATCATTTGGTTCCTCTTTCTACTGGCTATTTTTCCACTTCTAAACTCACTTAGATATCAAGCCTGTAACAGGCTGGGCCTGGATTATTACAAAAACTTCCTCTTCTTGCAAGGAGCAATGAGACAGTACAATTATCTGGTCACAGTGCCTATTAGTTTTGCAAGACTGTCTTGGGAGAGACTTGCAGCTATGTAGCCGTCCCTTGTCCAGGCACAGTCTAATCTGGGTCTGTCTTTTTCCGAAACGTAACACATAATGTCCTTCCTCCAGACAAGCTCTCTGAAAAGAAGAATATTGATACCAAATACATCTCTGGGACAAGAGACCATGCTGGAAGAGAGCTATGATCTGCTTAGCTGAGGGATTCTATGTATGGGATGATTCATGGATTTTGTAATATGAAAAGCAAGGTGTTTGAACTGATTTGGGAGCAAGGGACAAAGAGTCTTAATTTAAATGAATGAAAAATAATGTGTATGTTATTGATTTGTCCAGTCATTTGATCTTTTCTACACTTTCTCAGTCTCTGAGCTACCTGAACAAATCAAACTTTTCTGAATTATGTGTTAGTGAAATATTCCTTCTTATAACCCCTTAAAAATATTTTCACTGATTTAAAAACAAAGCCTTTAATAGAGCTCATTCTTTCCTGGTAACACCTTGCAAATAGATCACACCTGTGTGTTAGCAGGATAATTCATCTGCTGTACGAATTCTTCAGCATTCTTCATAGCTGCCTTTCTTTCTTGTGGGTTAGCATCTTTGCCTGGTCAAAACAGAAGTATAACAATATGGTGAGAAAGGAGAATAAGACCACAGATTCTGAAAAAGAAAGTATACAGGAAAAATCTCGGAATGAACAGGACATCCTTGAACCACATTCTCTTCCACATTGCTTTTGCCTCAATCTTGCACAAACACAAATGCTGGTCGGCATGAGTAACAAGATTTACACAAAGTTGAACCTTTGTGGCCAAAACATAGCATCTTAGTGGCTTAGAACATAGTTAAAAGAAAAGAAAGTGTTAATTTCTTTTTGCTTAATGTGTATGTTTCTATCAAAAAGCACTTCCTATGATATCTGCTTGGTTTAAGCTATGCATTCAGGAAGAACACCCTGGCAACCTTCTCTGAATCCTTCCTTGTTGAACTGCAACGTATTAAATAAAACTGCTGTCCAGAGCTACCTTCATCAGGCAGCACCACTGTTCTACAGTCTGAGAAGACAAAACTCTTATTTATTTACAGCTATGCTGTACAATTTATCACCACCTTCCTTCATTCATTGCTCCTTCTTCAGCCAAGGATATTAGACATCTCTGAAAGTCTCTGTGGGATGATTTTGTGCATCGGTTCTCGGTCCCAGATGGCTGCCAATGACTATACCCCAGAGACCTCTTAGTCTAATAAGATTCTCTGATAAACTATTCATTATAGTCATTTTGAATGAGACTATTAGCAAAGTAATTCACACTCCTCAGCATAGCAGTCTGAAGACTTCCAGCAGAGATGGTAACTGCAGCCTCCCATTGGCAAGACTCACAGGCTAACTTCACACTTTATTGTTATCATAAGCAGCAAAGTAAGGATGCACAGAGGAGCATGTGTGACCATATTCAGAGGACCTAAACTGTATATAAATGCCTGGTCTTGTTGGCTAGATTCTTCTAGAAGCCATCAGGCAGGCAGTGGAAAGCAGGAGTCAGGGGCTTAGGAAGAACTTAGGCCATCTGAGCACAGTGCCCAAAGAATGCTCTTTTTTAAAGGAGGCTTCCCTAACTGCAAATGAAATATTCAGGCAAAATGCTTACAGTGCTTCTTGGATTGTCTTCAAAACCTTGACAACCGCACTGATCAATTATTTGCTACTGCACATGGTAAAAAGAAATGCAAATGCCACAGCATAGTTAATAAACAGCCTCAGTCAGAGAAGAGGAGATACAACACTAGCTACAAGGAGTCCAGACCTAATTTCTCAGTAGCAGTCTTCTCCTGGGAAATGTTCAGCCAAAACAACTGCATTCATTCCTACAAGCATTGAAGATAGCACAGAGAAATGTTTGCAAGAAAAAAAGAAGCACCAAAGTATTTATAAGCTTACACTTTTAGTTAAAGCATGACACATTGAGATTGTATTAATCACTCATCTTTCACACCTCCCTGGAACAGCATACGGGACATATAATATCTACCCATTATCAAGGATTCCACTTCTAGATTTTTTTCCTATAAGATAGAGGTTTGATGGTGATATATAAAATTTGTAGGATTATTTATGGTTGCTTCATAATTGCCACTCAATTATGCACTTAAGCACCCAAAATTACAGATGCCAAAAAAATACTCAGGATATTTAGACAGGACCTAATCTTGAGGCCATTATCACATAAGCAATCCCTGTGACCACATCAAGGAAGAATTGCTCAGATAACAAATTGTGTGCAAGGAAGGTACTGTCCAGACAGTATTAAATTCTTGCTAGTGTCCAGTGGGTATTGTGTGGACTTTAGATCTGTCTGTGTTCCCTGTATGTTTGCAACAGAAGTCATCTCTTACCTTTCCACACAAAGATCTTTCTTGCAGCGCCATGGTCCAAAATGAAGCACTCTTCAGATAAAAGCATAGACATAGAGAAGGGATTTTCCTCTGCTATCACTGACACCTTCATGGATCCACTTGCATCTGACACCTAAAAAAGCAATCATTTCAGATTTAGATATGTTCTACCTTTTATAAGCAAATGAATTTCCCCTCCCCAAGTTGCTACAGAAATCAGTAGCTATTCCTATACAAATGACTGTATCAAATGCATATGCTGCTGGAAAGTAATGACAGCTAATGACTTTTCTTTTCTTTTCATTTTACATGCAATAGAGGGAGATGTGGTGTTAATTTTAGTGGTTTTGTTGGATCCTTGTCTCACAACTGTTTAAAATAAGTCCTTATTCAACTCTCAGTTCAACTGCTCATTCAGTGAATTCCTCACAGTTAAAAATTCGTATTTTCTTAGGTCCACCCTATCTACTTCACTGAACTGGTGGAGCCCCTAGGCATCATCTTCTACAAAGCAACCTTAACGGAAGCCAAAGATACATTTACATGCTGAACAAGACCATTTGAAATTATGATAAAATAGTCCTACGCTGACTTCACAATCTATAGGTCTGTAACAGGAAACTGCCACGTGAGACCTATTGCAGAATCTGCTTTCTAACCTCCACCAGAACTCCCAGTTTGTTCTCACAGCTGTAAGTTCATGTAGACCTTTATAAACTTCACTTGAAACTTCAAATTCACCCCTGTATGGCTTCAAAGGCCAGCAAAATAAGTTCTTTACTATTGTGGCTTTCACTTTTCTAGCAGTCTTCACTTCCTTTCTAAATTAAATTTTCATATTAATTTTAAATGTACCGTTTTATCCTATATTTCATATTATGGAAATACAAGATGTAAATTACCGCTGCATATTGCAAATAAAAATAAACTGTTACGTCTACTTTGAGGACTTGCTATAAGCCTCTCTCCTGACTTTGACACTCACTGTTATAATGCAGCACATATAAAATTTGCTTAACAGACATCTGTTAGCAGCATCTGTGAACTTAAAGAAATTTACTAGACATCCACAAAATTTTCTGAGGTTTCTTATGATCCAAAATTCACGGCAAGCACTTTATGATACATTTCTAAAGTATTGTCTTATTACAACTGCACTGATCATATGTGCAAAACAACTTTTCTTTCCTCGAAATAAGCCAAACCTCCTGCTATAAAAGGTAAGAAATATATGCCAGATTTTTTGGCAAGGATGGAATCATTAATGGGAACTACACACAGCACATAGACAGCAGGGGCTAAAAGTGGCCTTGTAACCTGAATTGCCTCATATAAGTCTCTTGTAAAACACAGCCGCAAACATGGGCAGGGTCAGGATCCCTGAACAAGGCAGGGGGGAAGGTGGCAGCCCCCTGCTGCGGTCTGCAGGATGCAGAACCAGCACGGGGGGTGATTCACCCTCTCCCACACTTCACAGCAGCCTCGAGCTACTACAGACGGCACCCAAAAAGTCCCAAACAGAAGGAACCAGGAATGCTTAGTGCTGTCAGGGTGTTGCCATACTATGACTAAACTCTTTTTCTCCAAATGTGATCACAGGAAAGAGACAGTGAGTGAAAAGTCCTTTTTTATCATGCAATGCAACCACTTTGCATGAGTCAAAGCACAAAATGCTGAAGATGGGAGTCCACATTTTAATGCTGATAAGAGCTTGTTAAAAAAATACTCTTCATGCAATCTTCAGAAGAAAATAATCTTTTGGTGGGGGGACTGAGGGGAAGACTTTTCTAGCTTTTTTCTAGCTTTTTATTAAAAATATTGCCCATTGCCCCTCTTCTAAATACGTTGTTACTCCTTTTCTCAAGTGGGAGAACATGAAAGAAAGGGTGGCTGTGAAAGAAAGAGAAAATACAGGGCCAGAAATAGTTTGTTGTTTCAGTTTTGTGGCTTCTTGTTAAAAACACCAATGAAACGGAACGTCTATACGTTTCAGTTTCAAAACAGGCTTTTTTGTAAAAAGAGATCAGCTACAAAAACCTCAGTCTGCTTTGGCACTGGTAATAAAGAAAACGCTTTAGAGTCATGGTGATCTATTAAACTAAGTCACGGATTATTTGTTGAATAATGTATTGCATGAATAGCACATCAATAGTACTCAATAATTTATTTAAATTGTTATTGCTGTCATTTTTTCAGCTTAAAGAGATATGTAGACACTTTGACCATATTTGGAAAGCAAAAGCTATTCTCTCCTCCTTTCTGATAGAATATCAATAATTTTTAACTACTTCCCTATCTCTATTACTTAAAAAAAAGAGAAATAGTTGTATAGACGTGTATCTAATTAATGTGTTGTTAGCTAGAAGAATGAATTATGTGCCCCTTTTAAGCAAGAACAGTATCCCTAGCATGATATGTGGACAAATCATCACTTCACTGAATGTAATCGTACAACTCCTACTGATTTAAACAGAATAAAAATTGTATCCATTTTGTTCATAGGCAATTATATGACATTGGCACTGTCCTGCTTACTGTTAAGCCATTGCAGGTGAGGAAGGACGAAAAGGCCACTGCAAAAGAAAGGAGCATGCATTCCAATTCTTCTGGGTTTTCATCAGAAAAATATTGCATAACTGTTCATCTCTCACATTCTGCTAAGAATAACTAATACATGACTACTAAAACCCTCATTTTAAAACCAAGAGGACAGGAAATGTAGTTTCATGCTAGCATATTTAGCTTGTTTCCTTAGTAAACAGGACTATAATCAGCCAAATGTCCAGTTGGTATTAAACAGAAGGATTTTTTTGTTTTACTGAGCTGTCTTGACTGACATCTCTGAGAATCTTGTCTACCGGCTGCTAATCAATTAACACAACTGGAGTTTTGTAACTGAAGCCAGAACTCCATATGCAAGGGCCCTATATGAATGATTATTGCTGAGTACACCTAACTCAAAAAAAAAAAAAAAAGCTACTTACCATATACAGTTTAGCACTTCTCCTGTTCATAATATCAGCTGTCTCATCATCATCATCACCACACTCAGGAAGCTCTGGCTTGTTTCCTAAAACCTGAACAAAAGAATAATAAATTCAATGCAAAGAGAGTCTAGGTTCTATAGTGTAAATACCTAAATAATCTCATGCATTGTTCCAGTAATCAATTAGTCTGGATCATCTCTTCTCATAATCAAATCTAAATCTAAACTCTTGGATGACTTGTTCAAAAATGTATGGGTAAATTTAAATAACTGTGTCAGATATCCAGCAGCATTATATCTACACGCTGTTTTTCCTGCAAGCATCATCTTGAAGTTGTGTTATATAGGGAAAAGCTTCAATGGAATAGATAGGTTTATATGATCATATTCTCTGTGTGTGTCTATACACCTGTCCTCTCCTTTTTTTTGAGGAACCTGTACACTTACCTGCTGGTAAGTAAAGCTTCATCTTACAATATTTGGAATGACTTTACTTGTAAAATGTTTAAACGTACTAAAATTAAAGCAGGCAAAGTGAAACAAATGGGTTGAAATTATCTTTAAAAATATTTCAATTAACAATAAAAATATTAGATTATTAGCTCAAAAATCATAAAAATTAGAGATTTTAAATCTCTTTCTAAGGAGGAAAAAATAGCTAAGTCCTTGAAAAAAGGAATTTATGGCGTAGGAAAAACATTTTCTTGCTTCGCTGCTATCAATTGCAACACTGTGCTAGTTTTACATCATAGTTTTACACCATGGATGATCTTATAACAACTTGCATTAGAAGAAATTTACAGTAGTTCATCAAAAATACATAATGGTCAGGTAGTGACTATTAGATCCTGCCTACTCACTATTAATGATAAAATCTTTCCTTACTGATTCATATATGACCAGGTCCAAATGTTTCCTACACAGTTTCATTGATTTCAATGGGACTGTGTTCCAGGGGGGAGGTAGGAGTAACTGACTAACTGACTAACTAACTATTAACCTCAAATACAAGGGAAGTAACAGCTTTCCTATTGACACAGGGCACTTGCATATGGCATGGGGCTGCCCGCAAAAACTTTGTAAACATTTGATAACAGGGAAGCCAGACAATGCGTACAGCTGCAAATCACTTGCAAGAAAAAATACAGCATAAGTATTTAACATAAATCAGTCATCTAAGGAGTATCCTGATCTGGCAAGCCAGTAAAAATACATGGCCTTGGTGAATGTAATTGTTCCAGTTTAATCTGAAATATTTTACCTGTAATTTATTGAAACCAAAAAAGTACTGCCCTGAATCTTTAAGAAAGTGCTACCAGTAGCTCTTCAATAGCCATCAGTCAGCATTTCACAGATTTACGATACATGGCTGCAGATTTACTAACGTATTGGCCAGTCAGGGCTATATTTTCACAGCTGAGTGCCACAACACTGCTGAATGACTAACTAAAAGACAACGGGAATATGTACAAATTGTCATATGTTTTCTGAAAAGTTTCCCCTACTAGCTTTTCACACTAAACATCAGCCTACATGTAAGCTGCAGAGCATCCTAGAAATTATATCTGTTGCCTTTATGATGCATGGGTCAGAAAATTGCCAAGTAACAGGCATGTTTCTTTACCTAAACACATACTGAGCAGATATTGAATATAGTTGTTATAGCATGGGACTCTCAGCGAAGATCAAGAAGGTAAAAGACTCTTATTAATAAAACTTACAAAAGTCTGTAATCACTAACATTCTTACTTTGCTTTATTAGCTATTTTCAACAAAACCAGGTAGCCCATTCACACACACAAACTGTGATTCCTGACACAGATAAAGTCAGAGTTTTACCTGGCCATGTATATAGAATACCTGTGGCTCCAAAATTATTTTACAGTTTTTTTGTAAATGTAGCTTAGAGCGATATGAAATAAACCACTCTTTAAATTTCCTGCTTGTATAGGGGTCTTTGAAAACTATGTGAGTGCTACAGTGAACATTTTTAAACAAGGCTAAATTGTGACTGTCGGTGTTTATGGAAACCTATTGACAGAAGCAGCCTCTCTATTCATAGCATGGTTTAAGGGCTCCCCTCTGCTGGCAATTACCCAAGCAGGCTCTGTAATTTACAATTTTGGTTTTAAAATTGGCGCCAGCACACTTTAGTTGCTGGCCTGGCCCACTGGTATCTTAAAACTGTGATTAAAAATGGTTTTCTAAACTAAAAAGAGAATTAGCGTCAGACTTCCTAAGCCTTATCTGCATGCCGAAATGTCATAGTTCATCTGTGCTAGCACAGACAGAGGTGCCAAAGCCTCCTTTGTGCAGGCACGGTTACAGTTGTGAAATGAACTGCCCTGGACACGGCAGAGAGATTCCGGCTTTTGGGCGAATCCGCCCACAGTTTACTAACTAGCAGCTGGCACAGGGGCTTCTCTGGCGAAATCCTAGCACTGCGCTTCAGCATCAGCAAGCACGAAAGGAGCATTACTGAAAGGCTCATTTTCATAATTCGTCTGCAGTTCCTTAGAAGAGTACAAAAAGAAGCGGACAAGGACCTTGAGGATATCCCCTCTGCATTCAAAATCAGAATTGCTTATATATACCCTAGCATTTTGGTGACCTTTGTTAAGATGGGCCGAGATGTGCTTCTCCTCCTAATAGATAAAGAAATCCAAAACTTCTGGGGAGAGCCAAGCATCCAGCTCAGCTGTTGGAATAAGCCTTGAGCTGGATCACTAACAGATATACCTGTGTGTGCCAGGATAAAAAACCGAAGGTGGGACAAAATTAAAATAACCCAAGGCAAGTGAAGACACCAGCCATGGTGTGAAGCAGTGCAGCGTGAACTGTGAACTGTATATACTCTGGATATGAAGTGACAGGGTATGAGATACATACAGTCACTATGCTTTCCTATTGCTAGGAACAATTTATGTCATTCCCCAAACGGATTAATTTCAGCCAGTTAATATGACATACAGATTGCAAGATAGGAGAGATCATAGAAATAAAAATTTTGTGCTTACACAAGGTAATTTATGCTGGGAAAAAAAAAAGTTCTTCCCTAAAGAAATTCCTTTCCAGAGAAGTCCTCTTTCTGCCTTTTCAGGCAAGCTCAGATAGTCTGGCTATTTCCACACACACTCCCACACATGTTCTGGACTTTATGATAACTGATAATTTCATCAATAAGAATACAAAGTGTATATTGAACTGTTAACTGCTATGCTGCAACTGGGTTATGTAATTACATAAGCATATGGTTGGCTAAACTGTCGCGCTACAGATTATATAGCTGATTCTCATGCGTTGTATCAAAAAGAAAATTAGTCATGCCAGCTGAAGCTATAGTTAAAGGTTACCTAAGCCTGATTTTTCAGCAGGGTTATGCAATAAAGTGACTTAAATCAAGGACACTGCATATTATGATTGTTATCTGCATACGTTCAGCTTCACAGAAAGCCTATGGCAGCTAGGTATGTGGGACCTTGCTCTTCAGAGCTCTCCTGACTCAGGCAGCTGGCCAGCCTGCTCTCTTGGGTCTTCATGTCTTTGGGCCAGGCGTACTGGCAGCCCTGGGCTGGGCTCTCCTGGGCTGCCCAGAGGGTGCAGGACACTGAGGAGCACCACCTTCCAAAAATTCAGACTCACAGATCCAACCTACACAAACTTGAGAATGACTATGGTCTCTCTGCAGGACACAAAATGGCTTAGACACATTTCCTCCCAGACTTCCAACCATGTAGGTGACTCTAGACCATACCTCTTGCAAACATACAGGTGCACACTCAGGTTTTGCAGCCTTTTTTTTTTTCTTTTTTACCTACTGCACTAGGAACACACATATCTAAAGAATAATCAGGAACACAGAAAGCGTATCCTTGCCACAGCTTCTCCATTCTTTGGGCTTTGCATCTTTCTCTGCAGTCCCCAGTTTGGCTTCTGAACCAGAGAGACTCTTCATGTCCATTCACCTTTTATGTTATTCACTGATTAAATGTCAAACCAGCCTTCATCCTCTATCACTCAGTCACAGAATTATGCTTGTCCTCTCCTGACCATTGCTTCCTCTGCACATATTTATGAGAGTCTTGAAGAAAAGCTTGAGCAACTCTAAGCTCAGCTAAGGTCCAAATAAACGTTATTGCAGCTGTTCTGCTGTAACTGCCTGCGTGCACACTCTAACCTTACAGTACAGGTGAGGTTGCTTAATCCCAGCCCTTTGAGAGTTAAACTACTTCACAGTTATTTCAGAATAAAACATACCCAGAGAAGACTACTGGAGAGCTTTGCTTGTCTTACACGGCTATAGCCTAGCAGCATCTGACTGGGGAGTTAACATGTTTTATTCAAAGTATTCATTAACTCCACACCTTGCACCTTGTCTATTAGGGGGATACTCAAGGAAGTTAATCTGCATTAATTTTAAAAGTTGTCTTAATAAGTTCTGTTAAAACTTTTTGTTGACGCTCTTAGTTTAGTGCAAGGATGCCATACATATAACCGAAAGAACATCAGTTCCTCTACAATAACTGCCTGAGTTCGCTCTTGTGGCAAATGCTAGGTGGCTTATCTCACCTGCCAAAACCATAATCCACTTTCAACTTGCTGCGTGCACAAGCTCTTTTCTGCACATATCTGCACCCTTCTCAAAGAAATGCAAAATACAAAGTCAAAGCTTTTCCTGATAAGTTAAATTCAACTCCCTCTCCCTCAAAAAGAATAGAAGAAATTGCAAACAGACTAAAAGTTACTAACCTATAGGGATATGACAATGTAAATAATCATAAATAAACACCTCTCAAAAGAAAAAATTCAGCAAATTTCATTTTCATAACTGGAGAAGCCAGCCTTGCATCATAAAGTAGTTGACATTGATATCGATTTTATGGGAGCAAAAAGTTTAAGGAGTTTGGTGAGGCTAAAAGACAGATTAGGAAAACAACACTTGAAGAACATGTCAGGTGAAGGTTAATTAAGGCAATCTGCCAGCAGAAAACCAGTTTCATAGTTTAACTTGTGTATACTAGCACTATGTTTGTGTTTCTCCTTACTATACATAACTTGGGTTAGGTTTCTGGGTCTGAAACGGAACTATTTGTTGTGGCTGTGATCCAAAGTTTCAAATCTCAAAAAAATTCCTCTCTTTACAATGCTGACAGCAAGAGAAAAAAAAAAGTGAGATATTTACTTCTGATGTAAATCCCATTCCATGTCTTGTGAGCCTCAAATATTTTGTTACTTAATACTTTTGGAAAACAATGAGGATTAGTAGTTCTTGCAATGAGCAAGTATATCCTGCTGCTACCAAACCATGATACACACGTATGCTGTGACAGAGAATAAATCCTTAGTGCAGGATGATTAGGTCTGAACTGTAGGCACTGGCTAAACTCATTGGCAGAGGAAGACCTGGAATTTTATTAACGTTCAAAGTAGAGAAGAACATTACAAAGAATGTCTCCCTGAAATAAATATTGCCTCAAATCTCAATTCTCAAATCTCAAGCCAGTAAAAGGAAAAAACCCAAACAAGAAAGGAACAGCCAAACATGTGGCACTGGCTAGTAGCCACCTGGTCGATCCTGAGCACCGGTGTACACACATTGCTTAGATCATTGTTGGGCAAAGGGGGCTCTAGGGCTTTGCTGCAAAAATGACTGACCCCAATTTCATTTCTAATCATTTTTGCTTCCTGCTTCTCATGTCCAAGCACAAACACCCGAGAGGATATTCTAGTCCAGATAAAAACTACTTTTGACGTTAATCAGATTATGAATAGCTAAATATTTTATTTCACTAGTTATTGTAATTTGAAGCTCTTTTCATCAGTGTGAGCAAACATTCATCATCTTAAGGAAAATTACACTACCATCAGGAAAAAACCCTTTCACTAAGGGTGGATAGCAGGATGCCTACCTGAAACTGCCCATCATGAGCAATTCCAGCAACAACACATGCCATTACACTCAGTTTTAAAAGAAAACCTCCCACTGGCCTTAACAAAGATTAAGAATAAGACGGAAAAGACCATAATGTGTTGAGAATTGGACAAAAATATTTTAAAGTTAACAAACAGTCCTGGCATTTTGTCAGTTTGTTTGGTTTTATCCACGCAATTTATCAAAAGGAGTTTATGAAATTAAGGTTTAAACCCAATCTGTATGCATTTGGGATGCTGTAAAATAGTGAAACCTATCAGTTGCTCATGGCACTTTTGACTCATAAATTATAGCCTACATTTTTATCCAGTTTTTGTTGTCTCCGGAATTTCAAATGCAAATCATAATTTTATTCAAAGCTCTGTACTTAACTTTCTAAAAATAGGGCATTCGGCTTTGGCAGCTTTTCATAAAATATCTGTAGCTTTGCATGTCTGTCCAGGATAATTTGAATATAAAACCTTTACTGGTATGATAATGATATTCTAACATTAACTTTCCACTCTGTAAAACAGGTCTAGGATAAAATGTTCACAGGAAGAGTGTTTAGATCAGTGTTCAGAGTACAACTTCAACGTTTTCCAGTAGTTTGCTTCACAAGCAAAAGAAGCTACATGCTGCTCTGCTGGGACACAGCTAGCAGTATTTAAGCTAGCTATTTAAACCTAGACCAGGTATCCATAAAATGAGATGGGGAAATCCCCAGCCTATGTTATCTTCAGATGCCCAACTTTTAAGATGGCTCCAAGAGGAACAGCGATCCTCAGTGATCCTGAAGAAACAGAGAGGGTGAATGGCAGTAACTATGCAAACAAACTCTGCAAGCTTTTTGTTACCATTACCGCAGCTGAACATTGAGAACTGAGCTGCTCAGCTACCTACCTACCTGCAGCATAATTTAAAAAATAATAACCTATAAACTAGGGATGTTGAGAAATAAGCAGCAGAGCTTTTATTTCTTAGCTATTTTGGATTAGGCAAGTGCCTGAAGTGCTCATTTGTGCTGTGCTAGCTATATGCTGTCTTTTTAACCATTTCATTTCAGGTGATCTATTCGAGTTCCCGCTGTGTTCTCTTCCAAAAGTAATTACCCCTCCACCCTTTTTTGCATTTACGCCAATCCTTTCCACCCCATTTTTCTTTATCTTCTTTATTACATCCTCCTCTGATATCAGCAGAAGTAGTAGAAAATAGGCCTAAATCCTGCAGAGACATATATTCTTGAATTCGCAGAGTGCCTTTTTTTACCTTAACAGGACATAAATTTAGGCCCTTGTTTAAGTCTTTGTAGCTCTGCAGATCCCAGTTTGAAAGCCTCGTGGATTAAAGCTGTATGTGCTGCAGGACAGTTACTGCACGCTTACACTCTGGAAAGTAGCTAAGGGCGATAAATCAGTAACTAGTGCCAACAGAGAGCCTCCGCACACTACACACTGAAGCCCTTTGCTTGCTCCTCCTTCAACAGAGCAGCAACAGAGGAGCAACAACTGAGATTCAAAAGCAGGAAGAGAAGGAAACAGGCCAGGCGCACGAATATTTAGCTGCTACAATTCACAAAACTCCCAGCTTAGTTCTGCTTTGCAGCCGGGCACTCGCAGCGCCACCACGCAGGCTGGCACCTGGCCTATGGTCCAGGCCAGACCAGAAAAACAGCGAGAGGAGAAGAACAAGATGGCAAATCTCCTTTGAGGCAGTGGGAAGCAAGCTGCAGGCAGCAGGGAGCAGCAGACGATCGGCAACCTGCATTCCCACCAGAAAACCAGCGTGTGCCGGGGAAGCCAAGCAGCTGGCCGGCAGCAGCAGACAGCGACACATTGCAGAGCGGGGCGAGCCATGTGGGCCGCTGCAAGGTGTTTCATCAATCAGTCCATGAGCCAGGAAGGTGGAAAAGGCTGCTTAAGGCACTGAAATATATGCCTAACGTACAGCTAACTGGACTCTCAGACTCGGCACTGCCAGTCCCATACGGCTCAATAGATAAGGTGTGCCGGGGTACCCTCTCCAATGCGACACCCAGACTCTTGCATCCAAAGTAGAGCACAGATTTGGACCCTAATATTCAGGAGAGCAAACCAGAAAAGTATTTTGATAGGGTTTCTCTAACCCTATCCAGACTCCTGCTGAAGCTTTACAGAATTAAATATTTATTAGGACAGAGAGAGAGAGCAAGCAAGAATGTTTCTTTCATCTTATTATATGCAAGACAAGTCCTACTTAACTCTCTTCAAAAATCATTTCCTCCTGCTAAATTTAGGTGCCCTCTATTAGCTGATTTCTGTCTTTTTTTCCCTGGTTCTACTCAAACTTTGTGTAATGGCACCTGGTAGGGGGGCTATGGTTTACAACACTTAAAAGTTAGATGTTGCAGCACTGATTACTGCAATGTTCAAATCCCTCTTGTGATTCTACCTACCCCTATTTTTTACAGGTAAAGCCAGGTAGTATCAAATTCAAAGGCAGTTATGCAAGCAAAGAACTTGGCCCTAATAACCTGCTTTGTAGTAAATACAATAATATTTGCAAATTTCTGTAGTGTTATGCAGTCTGTGGTGGTAGAAATAATGAAATAATCCTAAAACATGTGAAACAGCTTCTTCTATAGAGCTTTTCTTCACCATTTCCTAGATGTGAAAGGGCCTGTGCTATATGATACAGGTTACTCCTTTTTGGGAGGTATCTGACTACTGCCGCTCTTGTACCAAAGGAATGGAGAGGTCAGGCCTGGACAGAAAACAGCATCTGTGCACATACAGATTTCTACGAGAAAAACTACCTAGCTTTCCTCACTGAGCCCTTTCTGCATTGTAGAACTTTCATTTAAGAAAATCCAAAGGCAAGGCTGAGCACAGAGCCCCTGAGAGCTGCTCTGTGGGTTTTGGGATATCTGGAAACCATGAGACAAACCTAAACATGAGTGCTAGTGCAAAAAAGTGCAAAATCTCCTTTTAAGGATTATTCATCAGAGACACACTGGAATCAGGAACGCCATATCTCCAAGCCTTTTACATCGGAAAGAAATTCAGCTGTAAGTTCTTCTCCAGGAAATCCCCTGGTGCTAGAAAGCACATGGAAATAACTTCTAACACTTTTTTCTTTGGCCTTGTCTTCTTAATTATGCTCATTCAATAACTGAAAATTATAGTATTTTTTCATCACTAGATTTCTTGATAGTTTAGCATGGAAAAGGAAAAAGCCATTGCAAATTGCATTAGTATTCTAACATGTAATTATAAGATTATAATTGACTAACATGGCAACCTTGCAAGCGCTACAGCTGCTGAAGAACACAACAAAGATGAGCGGTTTTCTCACCTACAAGAATATAAATGAGACACGTTATAATTTAAATGCAAGTATTTCCAGAAATTCATAATGACTTCAGAAACCCACTCAAATACCTAGTACATAAGCATCTTTTCTAGCATAAGAAATTACAGGGTCATCAACGATCTATTTAGAACTGTTCATGAATGATTTAGTTCATGCCATGGAGTATGATATGCTTGAATATTTTCTGCAGTAAATTCCTAACGTAGGGACTCAAATTCACATTTAGAGACTTGATTAAAAGCTTTGGCCTGATTTTCAGATGTACTTGCCACCTGCAGCTCCTATGCAGTTCACTGTCATGGAGGTACCTGGCTTGAGGCATCCAAGGTTCAAAATTGCAGCTCGAAGACTATTGGAGGTAACCTATAGCATTACAGAAACAGTCCTACTAACTAGCCTCTTCCATTCTCAGGCAAAACACCCACTGATTTTCCATTTAGCCCTAGGGAAAACATTGGGCCAAACGCTCAGCTGTTACAAATCAGCTAAGCTCTATGGAAGTCAATAGAGGAACCAAGCCACACACATTTTGTCTGAGTATAGGCTGCAGAATTGAGTCCTTTAAATGGACATTTTCACCAAAAAGGGGCTGCCTTTAAAGAAGAAAATGTGCTCAACAATTAGAAAGAAAACAGGACACGTGCTCCTGACAGTTTAAAACTGGCTCCCTGCAGTGCAAGGGGGTTGTCTGTGCTTCATATACACATTCATAAGCCATCATTAATTTTAATTTAACAGTGTAATGATTAAACTTTCATTACTCAGAACGGGTAGATGTTGCTGTGAAAGCTGCACAAGCATGTGTAGTATTTTTCCCTGGAGTTCACACTTTGAGTTCACATCCTATAAACTGTTAGGCACTGTTCAGAATACGAAGACCCAACTTCTGCTCTTGCTGGCACCTAGACATATCCAGAACAGTGCCAGTGAAGGAAAAAGGATATCTATCTTCCTGAGAGGTAAATTTGACCCATAGTTTCAAAGCAGCCTGAGAACGTTGTCTGTGGTGTTGAATGGCATTAGTTTTGTTATTTTTCCTGCCTGCTAACTTTGTTAATTCTGTACATTCTCATGAAAAATTGAATTTACCTCTCACTCCTATATGTGCATCTGACTTTGCATAACTGAGTCTTCACACAGGGCATTAGTACTATTTCCATCTGTCACCATCACTCTCTTAAAATATTCATTTTCCTTTATACATGATTGTTCATGCTGGTCCTGACTTGGACTGAAATTTATTTCTAAAACTTATTTCACAAAATTCTTGGGAGGCTTGCCCATTTTTACAACAGTCTCAATTTAGAAAACAGTAGATACTATTTTGGCTTACATATTCCCCAAGTCATACATAATTCAACATAGTATGACTTCATTAAGGTATTTATATGTTGAGCATCTTCTTGTAAGTGAAGAGGTCAGGCTAGACTACAGTTCAGGTAACGCATACTGTACAGCCTTTGATTAAAACGATATACAGGTTATTTGGTTAAGCAGCTTTTAATCCCTATCAAGAAGAGAATTCCTAACCAGGATTACCCCTCCTTCTGCCTCACCTTTACCCCCTCACCCTTTTCCTCTTCTCTTCTGTATACAAAACAAGTAAATCTCTTTGCCATGACCAACCTCATAATAGCAAAGCAAGGGAACACAAATAAATACTAATATTTTGCGAGCAGCAAGAGCAATTTTTGCTTTTACAGAATTATGGTAGCAGATATTAGTTTTGCTGGCTCCTGGGAGAGGAACAGGTACGGAACAAGTCTGTCATTTGCAAGCAGGAATTGCCAAAGCACCCGCTGCTCTTGAAGCCCTTTACAATAATCCGTGCAACAGCCCTGGGGAAACCAGCTCATTTCATTTGATGGAGAAGCATGCTTCGCAGTGTCAAACCCATGGGTGCAAGTCACAAAAGACACAAGTCACAGCAAGCCTTAGTTTCTCCAGCTGTCCCACTGTTCTCTGTGCTGCCTTTAGCAGATACTTGTCTTGCTTTGAAGCAGAGTTTTTAGGGGCTTGAATTAAACAGTGAAGTAGGGGGTCCATCCTCCTCTTCTTGCTTCACTGCCTGTATGCTCAGCCACCTATCTAGTTAAATTAAAGTTTACTAGAGCCTAGCATTGAAGTGGTATTTGCATTACCTGAGTCTCTAGAGGAATAGCCTTTGTAATAAGCATTTATGATGGGCAGTTTCTGTGCTCTTGAGATTTTTATCCACGACTGACTTTGCACAGTATAATGGTACCAGTCTCTTTCCAGCTACACAGGTGGAAAGGTGTGCCCAGTTGTAATAAGATTAAGCTATTCCCATACCTGTGTAGCATTTATTCACACCACAGGCAAAAACAATTATTGAACACAATGGCCTCGAGGAATTTTCAGAATAAAGTATTTATTAGGAGCTTTCAATAAAAGTTTTTCTCCTCCCTCCCTTATCGGAAAGGAGGAAAAGGTTCCTTCTACTGTTCAATATTTAAAGAGAAAATAAACTAGTCAAATATTTACATAAGTCTTATGTGAAAAGAGAGTTTGCATTACGTTTGAACATTATTGTAAGGCCACAAGAATTCTGACAAAGTAAGGCACACGACAACTGCAAAAGATAGGTCCTGCTTTTTTGTTTAAAGATAAAATAGTGATTTCAAAGATGTGTACTAACATGGTCCTTCGTTTTCTTGTGGTTTTAGAGTCTAGCAGTCACATTTCTCAGCTTTCGTTGTTTCAACTATGACATTAAAAACCTTGACCAAAAATAAAACAGAAACCAAAAGCCTTAGCAGTGAAAACTTCAACAGTTACCTGCTACTAAGAGATGCAGTTTTAAGGCAATCATTTGTGGAGAAACAGTAAAAGAGTGCTGTCCAAAGAAGCAGACAGCTTTGACCAAATAAAAACCAAGAGTCATCTTGAAAAGCATTAGCCAAACATTACCTACATGATTCAATAGAAGTGATAGATGCAGGCTTAATATTTAGTTTAGTTAAAACTCAGTTCATCCTACGTTTTCATTGGCTCTTGCACAGCGTAGAGAGATCTACTCTACCACAACCTGAGCGTCACAGATGCCCAAGTTACTTAAAAGCTATGAAGGGCAAATCAGCCTATGTAGCCAGAACACTAATGACAATCTAAAAGTTTTAAGGATGCCTAATATTTCAAATCGCCCAAATATAGTAAGACAAACATGTCAAGACTTTCTCTTCCTCTGCCACTTCATCTCTCGAGGTATCATACCACACCAGGGTCTGGTACACATCTTTCCCTTGGGTAGCTTAGAAATATACTTCTGCATTTCACGCATTATTACAAGCATGTAATATTACAAGCATATTCTGTTTGCTGACTGACTAGATACTTCACAAAAAACAGGCATATTTGATTCATTTTTTTCCTCCAATTTGCCATTCTCATGATGCCAGCTGCACTCAGAATAGAGAGACATAGTTTGCACTTTCACTTGCCATAAGGTTGACAATAACTTCCCCAGAGGAAGTAAACAGGGTACCTCAGACAGGCACTCACTCCTCCCATTCACCATTTCTCAAAAGGCTCCTGAGTAGTAAAATCACGGGAAGTTATTTTTTAAGTTTATCTTCCTAGCTTTTATCTTCTCTTCAGAATTAGAGCTTATATGCAAGCCACAATTAGAAATTACAACACCCTTGTACCAGACAAGGGCTGATAAGTTTAATGTTAGGCCATTCACGTTATCACCTTAAGTCGGTTCTAAGCGCTGTCACTGTATTTGCACTCTCAGACCTCAGGTTATATCAGTGTGTACAAATGCTACATTGTGAGATACCTGCTTACCATTGGAAGCAGTCAGAAGGACAAAAATCAGTACCAAGCAGTATGCCCAGGGAAATAGCCAACAGGACTAGAAACAGACCTGAGAGGACTTCAATCCTACGTTGCTTTCTAAACCATATATTTAGTGTTCCTCTTGGTTAAAAGAAAAAAAAAAAGGCGTTAACTCTAGCCCTAATGTGGTCACTCTAGAGTGACCAAGCTGACTCATTGCTAAGACCTATTTCTGGATTTGTCCCATGGGGCTAAAAACTTCTCCGTAACACATATGGAACATTCAGGCCTAAGATGCAGCAAGAATGAGTAACTGTTCAGCTGTTTACACGTGAAAATCAAAATAGAGTTGGCATCCGGTTAGTTTTACTGCAGATAGCTGTAACTGTGGACAGCCACCACAGTTACTGAGCACAAACAGCTGCAATTTGTCCAAGGTGGTGAGTTTATTTTTTAAATTTCCCAGGCGGCAATCCTGTATAGCAGTGCTTATTTAAACCTACTAGTCAGCACCTCATGTAAGATGCAAACAGGGATGTGAAACCAGACGGATTAAACACCTCAAGTGTATTTGTAGGGAAAACTTCAGCCTCATCTTCATAGTGGAAAAGTTCTAGTTTTTCCTGTAGTATCTCAGAAGGTGCTCAGCACACCTACTGCAGGCCTGAGCTTTCTGGAAACGTCTGATTTCCTGAACGTGAGCACAGGATAGTCACTGTGTGTTCCCAAGTGGCCCCTGGCCATGACTGCAGATGAGAAAAGGGTTGCTGCTGTCAAGCCCACTTGCATACCCAGCTTCTGGCCACTCTCTTTTCCTAGGGCTAGCAAGATGCCTCTTGCTGGCCTGCCAGAACAATTCATCCAGCCTGCAGCATGCTCCAGACAGCTCCGATTCCCACGGGCAAATTGCGAACAGGCTGCCACCACCAGACCAAGCCCCTACTTAAAAAAAACACACACAGCAAGCAGGATTTGTTAGAGCAGATAGTCTCCATGTTGTGTCTCAATAGTAGGATGTAGACACAATAGTCCTGCTTCACTAGTCTGGAGTCACTATGCCACGTTAATGAAGTATGGATAAAAATCAGTATCAGCACATTACACCGGTGTTTGTGGTATGCTTGCCAACCTCTGCCTGGTGAACGCTGTTCTGGCAGTGTTGCACAAGACGTCAAGCCGCTAGCGCGGAAGTAAATGGATTTTTAACTTGTGGGAGGGGGAATCGCTGCAGACATTTTTCAGAGAAGATAACCTTAAGAAAGCCTCATTCTGATTTCAGCTAGACACCAGATAACCAAAATAAAAATAATAAAATTTTTTTTGTTGAAGTACATGTTTTCTTATTAGAAAAGAGAACTAACTTTCTTCCCAGAAAAGATCGAAATGGCAAAAATCCATTTCTAGTCTGAATAACCAAAAGTTCAAGTGTATGTCTATCTTGGCCCACATCTTCCTTAGGTTCTCAAACTATTACATTACTATAGTTACTATCCTGGTTCTTGCAACAAGACCATGGCAAAATTGAAATCTGTTTGCTAGTTTCCTTGAGAGTCACTTCCCAGATCCATCCATGCTCTCCACAGATCTTCCACCACAGCTCCAGAGAGAAACCTGTCTTCCTTTCAGGCATGTTATGAGGTCAAGTCATTTGCTTTTGTAAACACTGACTACAAGGCCCACGTTACCGTTAGAGTTAAGCTAGTTTATTTCAATAGCAGTGAGAAAAGAAGCAGAATTAAACTGACAGTAAATTTTTTTACGTTTTTGTCAGTCAACGCTGCAAAGCATTGACTGGGGCAATAAGTAATGTCTATGTATTTGATCATTCATCTACAGCATTCAGATGTCAGTAAGCTGAAATCTTCTGACTTCACAAACACTCTGAAGAAATTGCCAAAAGAGCTGATTTTTTGTTGTACGGATTCACAAGCTTATTTTTGTGGTATGCCATTCATGCTTAGTAGCAGTCATGAGCTAAGTCACATGAGCAAGATGCACAAGGGTCAATTAAGCAAAAACACAGAAATTAAAAAGGTAAATATCAAATTTCAGTAGGAGCTGGGTACCTAAACAGGATTTAAGAGTTTCTGTGGCTCTAACGTCAGTTTTATTCTTACTTCTAGGTAAAAGACTATTCGGGTTTTTTTTTCCTTCCGCATGACTCGTGAAGTTTGCTTTGGAAAAACTTAGTGTACTGTCATGCTTTTGGAGAGAAAGCAATATGGGACACCAGATCCCCAGAAAGGTTTGAGCACTTTAAGAATCAGAGAAAAGGAATTTCTGACAGTTCTGAAACTTAAATATTAAGAATTATTGCAAATGACAAGTGATGCCTGCATATCCAATAAAGTAGTGCGGTTAAGCCCAAGATAACTAGTTCCCACAGCTAAAAAAACAGTTCTTGAATTTCTTGAGTTCAGTTAACAAGTAAAACAAAAAAAAATACAAAACACAAAACCCTATCTTAACAGCAGGCTTAGCCGCCAGGATAGCCAATCAGCCTCTTAAGAGTAAACATACCACAGATATTTCACTGTGGCGTAGGCTCACGTGACTTCTGCTGTTCCCTACTACTTGTTTTATGCATATACCCTGTAGGGAAAGAAATGGCACCTTCTCTCCTCTTGCCTATGCTTGGTGATCCTGAGGGAACAAAATAAGCATAACGTTTTCAGTGTAGTCATCCTAGGCAAGCACTATAGGCAAGTTAGAGACAATTTTGTGGGAGCAAGGAGAAATCAAAATGAAGGAGGAAAGGAACTGGCTACACTTTAAGCAGGAATGAGGATGAACGGGCTTCATATGTTTCTTAGGCTATCCTCCTGGTTGTTTTGCAGCACGTTTTGTCAAAGCTCGCAGTGAATGGGATAGCCCACGATGAGTTGCACGCTGTCTTGTGTGGGCTTCCCAGAGCAAAGCCACCCAGCCAGAAAGTAGGCCCTGGCTGCTGACAAAGTCACTTGAGTCAAACTCATTACAGTGGCTGGCAATAAATGCAGTGAAGCTACTTGCATTGAACTTTCATCTTCCCTTTGTATTTACAACCCAAAAGTAACAACGCACTACAGAGTCAAAAAGCAACCTTGTCATTTTTTCTACTCTTAATCATGTGTTAATGTTGCTGTTCTGGTTCTCATGGGAGACCTCAACCGCCCTGACCTCTGCTGGGAAGAGAGCACAGCTAGACATAAATAGTCGAGGAGGTTCCTGCAGAGGATTGATGATAACTTCTTGACTCAGGTGGTGGAGACACCAGCGAGGAGAGGTGCAATGCTAGACCTTGTACTAACAAACAAAGACGGTCTAGTTGGAGAGGTGAGGGTTGGGGGCAGCCTTGGCTGCAGTGACCATGAGATGGTGGAGTTCAGGATCCTGCGAGGAGGGAGCAGGGCAATGAGTAGGATTGCAACACTGGACTTCAGGAGAGCTGACTTTGGCCTCTTGAGGGACCTACTTAGGGGAATCTCCTGGGGTAGGGCCCTAGAAGGAAGAGGGGTCCAAGAAAGCTGGTTAATATTCAAGCATCACCTCCTCCAGGCTCAAGATCGGTGCATCCCTCTGAGTAAGAAGTCGAGCAAAGCGGGCAGGAGACCTGCATGGATGAGCAAGGAACTCCTGGCAAAGCTCCAGCAGAAGAAGGAAGTGTACAGAATGTGGAAAAGGGGACAGGCCACTTGGGAGGAATACAGGGACATTGTCAGAGCGTGCAGGGATGCGACAAGGAAGGCTAAGGCCCAGTTGGAATTAAATCTGGCAAGGGATGTCAAGGACAACAAGAAGGCCTTCTTCAAATACATCAATAGCAAAAGGAAGACTAGGGAAAACGTGGGCCCGCTGCTGAATGGGGCAGGTGCCCTGGTGACAAAGGATACAGAGAAGGCAGAGTTATTGAATGCTGCCTTTGCTTCAGTCTTCACTGCTAAGGCCAGTCCTCAGGAATTCCAGACCCTGGGGACAAGAGAGGAAGGCTGGAGAAAGGAATACTCTTCCTTGCTCGAGGAGGATCAGGTTAGAGATCTGTTGTCCAAACTTGACATCCATAAATCCATGGGCCCCGATGGGATGCACCCACAAGTGCTGAGGGAGCTGGCGGATGTTATCGCTAGGCCACTCTCCACCATCTTGGAAAGGTCCTGGAGATCAGGAGAGGTGCCTGAGGACTGGAAGAAAGCCAATGTCATGCCAGTCTTCAAAAAGGGGAAGAAGGAGGAGCCAGGGAACTACAGGCCTGTCAGCCTCACCTCCATCCCGGGAAAGGTGATGGAACAGCTCCTCCTGAAGGTCATCACTAAGCATCTGGAGGACAAGAAGGTGATCAGGAGTAGTCAGCATGGCTTCACCAAAGGGAAATCCAGCTTGACCAATCTGATAGCCTTCTATGATGGATGACTGGCTGGGTAGATGAGGGCAGAGCAGTGGATGTTGTCTACCTGGACTTCAGCAAGGCTTTTGACACTGTCTCCCGTCACATCCTCCTAGGTAAGCTCAGGAAGCGTGGCTTAGATGAGTGGACAGTGAGGTGGACTGAGAACTGGCTGGATGGCCGAGCTCAGAGGGTTGTGATAAATGGCACAGAGTCTACTTGGAGGCCTGTGGCTAGTGGTGTCCCCCAGGGGTCAGTCCTGGGCCCAGTCTTGTTCAGCATATTCATCAGTGACCTGGAGGAAGGGACAGAGTGCACCCTCAGCCAGCTTGCTGATGATACTAAACTGGGGGGAGAGGCTAACACACCAGAAGACTGTGCTGCCATTCAGAGGGACCTGGACAGGCTGGAGAGCTGGGCGGAGAGGAACCTCATGCAGTTCAACAAAGGCAAGTGCAGGGTCCTGCACCTGGGGAGGAAGAACCCCATGCACCAGTACAGGCTGGAGGCTGACCTGCTGGAAAGTAGCTCTGCAGAGAAGGACCTGGGAGTGCTGGTGGACAACAGGTTAAACGTGAGCCGGCAATGGGCCCTTGTGGCCAAGAAGGCCAATGGTATCCTGGGGTGCATTAGGCAGAGTGTTGCCAGCAGGTCAAGGGAGATGATCCTGCCCCTCTGCTCAGCCCTGGTGAGGCCCCATCTGGAGTACTGTGTACTAAGGGGAGCCTAGAATTGGACAAGAGAGACATGGCACTCCTGGAGAGTCCAGCAGAAGCCTACAGAGATGATTAGGGGGCTGGAACATCTCTCCTCTGAAGAAAGGCTGAAAGAGCTGGGCCTATTTAGCCTGGAGATGAGAAGACTGAGAGGGGATCTCAATGTGTACAAGCATCTGAAGGGAGGGTGTCAAGAGAATGAGGCCAGTCTCTTCTCCACGGTGCCCAGCAACAGGACAAGAGGCAACGGGCAGAAACTGAAACCCAGGAAGTTCCATCTGAACATGAGGAAAAACTTTACTGTGAGGGTGACAGAGCACTGGCACAGGTTGCCAGAGAGGTAGTGGATTCTCCTTCCCTGGAGATATTCAAAACCCGCCTGGATGCGATCCTGTGCATTGTGCTCTAGAGGCCCCTGCTTGAGCAAGGGGGTTGGACTACATGATCTCCAGAGGTCCCTTCCAACCTCAACCGTTCTGTGATTCTGTAAAAGAGTTGCACATAGCTGAATAAGTCTGGCAAATAGATAGATGTGGTAGGTTATCATATCCCTGCCACTCATATCCTTTAAGGGGGAGGAGAAAGCCAGCCTCCTGAAGGCCAGCTCTGCAGTAGACCCATGTCCTCGTTGCTGCTGCATGGAAGTTTGAACTTGCATCTGCAACTATAAGTCAGAAAAGAGGTGAAAAGTGCAGCTATTCTAATCAACACTCCCAATTCACAGATGAGATTACCAGCAACCCCATGCACAGCCTCAAATGTAAGATCCAAGGCGGGCTGGACAGCAAGAGGCTGCCACCTGGGGACTATGCTGGCACAGTGTTGCCGTGCCATCCAGCACCTACCCCCAGTCACAGCTCGCATCCTGCAGCAAGCTGCAACTCACAAACTTCAGGTGAGAAGCAGGAAAGTTGGGCTCAAAGTCCCAACCAACCACGTGTTCTTTTCATAAAAATTATTGAGGTAAAGTATATGCCAGATCACAGCCAATCTGAGAAGTCTATGAAAAGAGATCAAAAGCCAGATATAGGTTTAGGGTTTTTTTTTTTTCCCCAACAGAACTTAAGTGAGCTGAATATCACCTCCCCTGCCTCTATACATGCACCCACAGGCGAAACACCTTTGCAAGCAGATGGATAGATCATACAAAGGCATCACCATGGCTAGCATGCCCAAGGAGCTAGAGGCTCTGCCTCTGCCATGCTTTGCTGCTTAGGCAGTTATTAACTACAGTCTATGTGATAAAACAGCATATAAACATCATTAAAAAATAGCGTACCTGCCCATACCATTAGCATTGATTCCTGAAGTTAATCTGAAGTACAAGATAATGTTCTGTCTCAAATATACATTTTCCATTTTACTGAAGGACAGTTTATGACCCTGTTTCTTCCTTCCTCTTTTTAGAAAAGGAACAGAAAAAGCTTAATTTAGTACCTACATGCCAAGTGACAAAGCTTTTATAGCTAAGTTAGTATGTGGATTGCAACAACTCAGTGCTGGTTAGTTTTCACAGGATCTGAAAATTACATAAGTTGGGAGGGATTTTCTGCACCCTACTTTGATCAGTTCTGAAATTCAAATCCTTTTTTTTTTTTTTAAAGGGTTAAACTTTCTAAACATAAGAGGAAGGGGCTCACTAGAAGCTAGCAGAGCTTATAACAGGGGTGGCAATGCAGAGCAGTATGCTTGGTCCCACGCATTTCCAAGCAATTTGCTGTACTTTTTGGCATTGGAAACACAGTACTTCCAGCTGCTTGATATCTTGTCCCACCTTGATTCTGTTCCTTCCGCATATAGAGAGGATAGCAAAGCTCGGGTATGAGCTCCGCTGTTGATTCAGTCATCCATAGGCTAATCCAAAAAAGCAAACATCCTTAGTCCTCAAAATATTGTTTTCAGGCAGTTAATTATCCGAGATTCTAGTGCCCAGCATCGTTATACTTCTTTCCGCTCTTAATCCAAGCAGTTTTATTAACTGACCTACCAGAATCTAACTCCGAGTTCCTGATCTCCTTGAAGGACACGAGGACTGAGCCCAATCCTGTCTAGCTCCTGAGCTGCAAAAGCATTTTAATCACAGCTGTGTCAGCAATTGCATGAACTGCATATACATTACCTCTATAAGTTGGTCTGGTTCGCTTCCTTCTTCCACAGGAATTAACTGCGACCTTCCATTCCGCTCATTGTCCCGAATGCCAATAGCAACCTGAGTAGCCTTCAGACGCTCGTATTTATTGCATGCTGAACCACACCACTGATAGATTTCCTATAATAATTAAAAGCATGCGCATTAGCGATAAGTCACCACTGAGCAAAAAGTAACGTTTTATTACTAGTTATCTAGTCTCACTGAACCAGCAAAACATCATCAAAAGTACACCAGCTTTCACCAGATTTCTTCTGAAAAGTATTTCTTAGTCACCTATATATTAGTAACTTGCAAGATAATTATGTAGTGTAGTTCACTACAGCATCCACACTATAAGAGGTTGTTCAGTCTCAGAATTACCAGTTTTGGTTTGACTGAGTTGTATCCCAAACAGGGATACATCTTCAGCTCTCTGAAGAGCCTGAAAAATCTTAAGTTTGCTATTGCAGATCATCGTTATTTTGTACCTGGCAGTTTCTTGTGTAAGCTACTTCAGCAATCCTGATCCTCACCTCTGGCAAGAAAGAGAGAGTCATTTCAAAAACCTTAAAGAAAATCCTGATTGTATCTGCTACTCAGAAGAAAAATAAGATCTTTATACCTACTTTTAATCTTGGTGACTTTTTGTTGTAGAATGATAACTTGTCAGTCACCATACTGTATCAAACCTTGAAATCAGCTCAAATAAAAATAGATGGTGTAGGGGTCTGCACAACTAGAAGATTTTTTTCCCCTCAGTTTCAGCTGCTCTGATATTTCATGAGAATTTATTGACCTCAGATTAATGTGAGGCCTTCCTGACTTTAGTTGTCACAAATACCTTAATAAATGACTTGATTAAAAAAAAAAACATACATACCCTACATTCAGAAAATACAGCTGCTAGGAATAAGCTGCTATCACAGGAGTAATTTACCCCATCGTGGTTGCCCCCTGTACTGGGAACATCTAAGCCACAGCAGCAACAGCTCTTCAGGTGGAAGAGTGAGCCTGCTCTGGTGGCAGCAGCCCAGTTCTAGATACCATCTTACATCCTTTCAGCAGTTCCTATCATATGGCTAAATAGGTGTTGCATGGGTTTGCTCCTCACATGAGGAAGAAAGAGCAGTTTGTCTGGAGCAGAGCACATTCCCACTGCCTCTCAGGAAGGAAGGCCACCAGAACTGGCCTAAGATTGACATCTAATCCAGAAAGACCATAAGAAAAGCAATCCAAACTCAGAGTGCTTTGATTGCTTATTATTCATCCTGAATTCAGAAGGTTTCTGGACAAAGAATTTACATTTCAGTCTTGATGAGAGTTACTGAGAAAAGCCAAAGCATAAGATGCAGAACCACTGGAGGCTGAACTGGGAGAAGATAGCCAAAGGAAGTGAATCAGCTTTTACTGGTTGCATTCCACCTCACACCCCCCCACACACACTTTCCAACTTTTGGAGGAAAGTCACATGATTTTTTCCACACAGTTCTAACAAGTAGCCCAAACAGTGTAGCAAGAACAAGAGTCTTTTTATCTTTTTTAAAAAAAAAGGTTGAACTGGCTTGTGTCCATCTATGGTGCAAATAACGGTAAGGAAAATATTTGGTGAGGATTCCAGTTAAGTAAGTTATTGAGGTCTAATAGTTTTACCAGATATATACAACTACACACAGCTTATTTCTGAATGCATATTTAAGCTATTCCTGCTGATTTAGTAGTACTTGAAATGCTGGCTTGAGATAACAATGATGAAGTACTGCTTCTCAGCACCTGCAGATGCAGGCTTTTAGAATCTAGCTAATATTAATGCAATCCACATGCAAAACAGTCCACTGGTAACTTCTGATGTTTACTTTTCAGCACCTTAGACAAAAAATAAACTCACTGATCTCACAGCCAAGTCCACTCCCCTTCTTTTTTGGGAGCTTCCTTCAAGGATGACATTTTAAATTCACCTTGAGATTAGACAGATTCCCAGGGCAGAATCCCTTTCAATTTATAGCGGTTATGCAATGTAAGCCATGGGGATTTCAGCTTGCCTTTACAAACTTGACTGTAGGTCTGAGACAAGAAGGATCTATTTTCCACATTCTGGCTCTAAATCAGAATCTGGAGATGCATACTTGGCTTCATATCTGAACCCTGTTTTAAATATGACTGGATACTTTTAACATTTCCACAAGGAAAGAAAATATTTGTGAATGCTCAGGGAAACAGGATCTTCTGAAGCATTAAAGAAAAACTGCTTTGGGTGCATGTAAAAAGTCATATCTCAATTTGACCAGATTTTTCAGCACAGTTACTATTGATATACACTTCTCCAACTTTCCTCTCCCAAGGTTTGGGAGACTTCCCAAAACACATCCTCCTCTTGTTTCAGGAGATTTTAGCGCTTAAGCTTACTCTTGGCCTGTCTCCTACTAGTTGAGCTTATTTGAAGCAATGTGAAAAACCAGAAAACATTAGAGATCCAACAGCAATAAAAAGGAATTCTTATTGCTTCTAGTGCCCACAGGAAATAAGGAAGAGGAAGAGAACACATGTAGAGAATTAGTCAAGGAGGCTAGGGAGATATTGCATTATTCCAGTGTATCCCAGGCTGCAACTCTTGAAGGTTGTTTTGAGAAAGGTGAAGAGTTCAGTTTGTTGTACATGTTAGTCCTCTTGGTCTTTTGGTAATTGACTGCAGCTTCAAACAAGTTACATAATCATGCCAGCATTCTCATCTACAAAATGAGTGGTATTTACTGTACTGACTACACAGGAAACAGACTTAATAGTCATACTAAGGCACAAAGACCTTTAGTTCTCAGATGATAAATACACATTTTCCATTAACATCTCCTAGCAGTCCCACAGAAAATCTGCCCTGGCTAGCTACCATTCACAGGATTTTCTCCCAGTTTTTCTAAGCTGAGCTCTCATATAAGCCCACCAGCTATATTCTTCAAATCAGCTTGAGGAAGGGGAAAGAGCTTTAAAGATCTACAGCAGTGGATTTCAGATTTTTCGTATGCAGGCCTCATTTTCTTTATGGAATCCATATCTCTATAGGAAAATATACAATAAGTTTAGTCCTATAACAATTATGTTCAGATCCTATGATTTGCAGACTACAGGTCCGAAACTACTGCAAGAGAAATTCAGAGTTTTGCAGAGTGAATTCTGAAAAGATTTTGCTAAATTTTCCATGAAAAACAACCACATATACAATTATATTTTGAATGTCTGGTTGTTTCAGCTCTTATGATGTAAAGGAAAAAAATGAAGTCTTTTTAAACTTCATACACAATTTGTTAAAATGTAGAACTTTTGGCTCGAACTAAGTAAAATTGCAATTTTATCAGCTCTAACCAAGAAACTTCATGTGGTACATCAAACCCAGGTTTTCTCCTGCTGCAGAAGAAACTTGGCTTGAACAAACAGTCAATATGAAAGTGTTCTTGATCTAGAATACACACGGATGAGCAATATCATTCCTAAAACCCTATCCTCCCTGTTTTTTCTAACAATATTGATTTAAGTTGGAGAAACAAGAATCAATGTTTTCAAACCCTTGAAGATAAAGGCAGCATTCTTTACCAAACCCCTAAAAGTGCAACTCTCAAGTACTAAGTGTGTAACTTAATAGAAGAAGATGAGCAGCCAAAAGCCATGGAAGTGTGTAATACTTTTATTATATTTAACATAGGAGCGTTAAACAAAATACTGAGTTCTATAAGCTTCTGGGAGTTTTAGTTATTTTAGTTCTAAAGTAAAATAAACTTGCCAGTTATTTTTCAATAAACTCTATTCCGAAGCCTCATGATGGAAGTTCAGATGGATATTTCAAATTTGTCTTCCTGATACAACCAATTCATTTCACTTCAAACTCCAGACACATTGTTATGCATTTAAATCCAGAAAAAGGATTAAGCGTTAGAGCAGCTTCTTGACAATGCTAATATATGCATTTATACACATCGTTAGATAGCTAGCTGATTCTGGATATGTATGTCCAACAAGCCACTGAGCTTTCAGCTTGTATTTTATTATTCATGTACATGTGTCTAAAATTAAGCACTGTCGTAGGACCATAATATAGCATTTAGCTCTAGTTCACTCAGTTCTTTCACAATCCTAGAACTGTACTGCACCTTCACTAAATTTAGTCTTGTTTTGCTAACCTTATTTTGAATTGGCAGGCTGACAAAAAGTTTCTATTAAAATGAAACTAGACTTCAAATGTTCACTCCCCTCAAAAAAAGAGCTTCATTCATCAGTAATTCCTTTACCAAGGTCTGTTTATTTTCAGACGTCTTACTGGCAGTAAATTTTAAAATCTGTTTAACAGAGTTTGAGAGAAATAAACCAGCTATGGAAGAGAGCTGCTCTGGCACCTGATATTCATGGCTCTTGATATCAATATCAGGATTGGGTCAGTGACACCGTTAGCAGCTCACTGTAAGATCAATAATCAGTGATCACCTGTGAATGTGTAGCAGGCAGATTAAGGTATCAAAAAGAAATCTTGCCATGTATAGAAGAGAAAATGATATAATTGCCAGAGTTACAAGGAGAACAGAATTTTAGGACTACACATCCAAATTATAAGTTGAGCTCAAGCAATCTGAAATTCATGACTGATCTTAATATGCAGAAGTCCAGGTTTCTTTCTGGTTACTGGATTCTTTGCTTTCCAGTTTGTTTGTTTCTGACTAAAGAGAAAGTAGGCCAGCTCTTCCGTCTTTCTTTGCAATTTCTGAACCAGACTGATCTTTATCTGAAAAGAGGTCATACCTCATCCATTTCTGATATCTGGAGGTTTAGGGGAAAAGGGGCTGAACACCTGCACGCATAAGCTACAAGGAACTTACTCCTAGTAGTTACAGGCCTGCAGAGTGACCTTGAGCCAGTTACAGGAATTTACTACAGCACGTTTAAAAAGTGGTGCAACACTTACCTTCTACACAGAAGTGTGCTGCAAGATAATTATGTGTGGCTTATGTATAACAGATTATAAAAATATCTTGGCACCCTTCCCTGTACTTTCACAATACATCACCAATATACCTCCTGCCTTCCTATTCTAGCTCTGACTTGGATATAGAGCAAGAGAAGGCAAAACAAAAACAGAATTTGCTCATTTCAGAAGTGACAAAAACAAGTTTTCCCTTCTGACACACAGTTTCCCTTTGTATTCATTGGCAGCCTGCTCCAACTGGAGACAAATAAAAAAATTATACTGTGTCCCTATGTCCTTTCTATGAATCTGAGCCAGGGCTAAGAAAGCAAAAGCCAAGTAGCTTAATACCATGAAGGATCCAATTTAATACTATTTACAAACATGCCCTGAACATACAAGTGTTTTAATCCTATACCTTTGTTCAAGATCCTAGTAACTTCCAGGCCCATACAGCACTATTTGTTTACTCCTAATTGAGGAAGACATTTAAAAACTAAAACTAAGTAGGTTTCAAAAGTCTACTTTGAAGAAAATTTTCTTGGGGGGGGGGGAGGGGAATTCAGTTGTTAGAAAATAACAGCAGAGATTTTAAAAATGTTAAAGCTTCCTTCATCTTAAAATACCAAAAAAAGTATTTCCTTAATGAAAGACATTAAGGCAAATATCACAAGACAATATTCCCCTTCCATTCTTCATTGGCAAGGCCTGACTGAGCCTAAACCTCTATACATTCTGGAAGCCTTTGGGAAAAGGTAATCAGCTCAACTTAGTTACCATTTCGAATTAACAGTCAGCATGACTTAGCTTATGCTGACTTAATATGTGTCTGTCAGGAAGTTGTCTTTGGTTGGTGTACACCAGTGCTATGAATGCAGGCACAGTTACAAAGCAGAGAGGCTTAGTGAGAAGTTTCAGCTAAAGCTGCTTGCTCATATGTACTCCACAACTCAAAGGGCTAGGTGCCAGCAAAAGAAAAGATTTGTAAGTCATTATTGCCTTAATTCCTCTCAGGCTTAGCTGCTTCTTTTCTATTGAATAGAAACAGTTCAGAGCTTTGGCAAACAACCACATCAGAAAGCAACTAGAGCGTTTTCCCAGCGCACTGGTTTCTGTTGACCAGGCTTGCACAGAAGGTCAGGACAGGAAGCACTGGAGTGCAGGAATGCCCAAAGGATTTGGGCAGATAGTCACAGAAAAGATTTTAAAAAAAAATCCATATACTACAAAACTTACTCCTATTAGGAAAAGTGTTTCGATGGATCAGTGAACTTAAAATTCCACGTGAGAGAAGTAGAAGAAACATGCAAAGCTACAGGCAGATCAAACGTGCATGAATATTTGCAAAGCTTTTATACCTGTCTCATCATATTCTTGTTGCATCGAAACAGTTGGCCTGCATCCACATGGGACTCCTTCCATTGTCTTCATGGTCATTAATAAACTGTTGTTTTCATAATGCAAGGGCTCATTCTAGTTAAAACCTGTTCTTCATTGTTAAAATCTAGTCTTTTAACTTAAAGTTAATGCGTAGATTAAAAGGAATGATGTCAATACAAAATGTGAACTTGCAAACAGACTTGAAAAGAATGAGTTTTTATGAGAACTGCAAATAGAAATGCTTCCATTGATTTCAGTTTTCACTAAAGATAATTTTTAAAAAGTGCACATTGCATCTCAGTGGTTCTCATTAAAACACTAGTTTCTGGAAACTTTGAACAAAGATCCCTAAAGCTGTACACACCCTTGCTTTGTTTTCTGCTAAAAAGAATGTGCCAAACCAAGAAAAGAGTCCAAATGGTGGGGAAAAACAACTGAATGATGAAGCTGAATAGAAGCAACTCAAACATAGCAACTTTTTGTTAGTTCAATAACTACTTCAGTTTTGCAGAAACTGACATATATACACTGAGAATACTGTTTGGGTTGAACAAGGTTAATGTAGGCTTCTGGAGCCTTTTTTCCCCGTCAGTAAAAATTCAGAGTTTATTCCTGTCTCAGCCGTTGACTTCTCAGTACAGGGGGAAAAAGGGTCATTTCACATTCATCAAATCTCCTTTTTACATCTGTTGAAACTAACACAGTGAGCCTCTGAAAGCTGCAGAGTTTTGATAATCCACACCAAACTCTGAATTAATTCAGCCAGAATGCTGCCTGAGGGCACCATGAGTGGCCCTAGTATAATTACAATAGGGCCTTTGTAATCCATTTAGGAGTTTCCCATTTGATTCAACTGGAACAAAATTGTCAAGGTAAGTCAGGTGTTTCACAGTTAAACGCTATGTTCATTTTTCCTCTTGCACATCGCTGTTTTGTTAGCGCATTCTGGGAATATTTGTTGCTATACCACAGTGCAGCAAAGGGCAAGTACCAGAAGGACAGTCATTCTAAGTAACAGCAGTTTAAGGAGCAATGCATTTGCATTTCCTTCAACCCCAGGAAGAACACTAACCCAACTAAATACGCATGCACACATGTATGTCCTGCCTACCAAAAGGTATCACAAGTTCTCATTTAGTCATTCAGTTTTAGCCCCTTTTTTGCACGCAAACAAGAAAAAAAAAATTTCCATATAATATGAAGAAAAACTGCAAATCATGAATGCTTTAACTGAAGGGGAAAGAACAGACTTATTGTTCTTTATCTGATTACTTTAAGAATATATTATTTCCAGAATCCTGAAGTTTACACTGCTGAAACTATAAAAATAATTAGTTCACAAGAAAGTCTTAGATTACAAAAACAGTAATACAAGATGTCTGTTCCCCAAGATATACTATGCATAGATATAGCCATATTTTCCAACTGTTAATAAATCAAGTTAATAAAGAACTAAAGCTATTTAGTTCTGCAAGCTCCTCTGCTTGTTTGGCAACTCTGCTACAGCATAACCAATACTCTAACTTTCAGGTGAGAGAGACTGGGGAAGAGGTTAGTTGTAGGAGAAACATGAATGAGAAACAAGAACAAGCACAGCTGGCTAGTTGGTAGTGTCAGAAAAACAGAACTAGAATCTTACAGTGATAGACCCCCCACATGCAAGATTCTTCCAGTGCTGTTTGTTCCCAGATAGTAACTCTAAAATCAAGTGATTAATATGGTGATTGTGAACTGGTTTTGTCAAAGTAACAGGAAGACCACCCAGAAAAGATAGTGCAAGCAAGAAAGGAGATTACAGAAAGCAGCAAAACTACAACTGTACTTAAAACTGCAATATGACATTGACTCATACCTGTTTTATGATTACTACTTATGGGTATTGTCCTCTTGATCTTTTACTGTTAGAAACAGAAATGATGATTATAAGAAAATTATTTTAGTCTAAATGTTGATAAAAGTGATAAAAGCCAGTCCTTCTGCTTGATGTATTTCTAGTGTTCTTGTATGAGAGCCATCTCTTCTTCCACTTGAAGTTATGCTAGATTATGTGAGACGTTCAAGTAGGAGCACACTATGAATACATGGTAATAAAAGCTCTTTACTCAGTCCCATACCTTTGTCTTCTGACAAAGATTTTCACTTGCGATTTATGGAATCCTCGAGAAGTCATGTATGTCAACTGCTGTACAGCAAAGCAAATTGATTTTCTTAAGCACACTTTGCTTGCTCTTAAACTTCAATCCAGCAGCCTCTTAACTACTTACAGACCAGTTTAGAAGCACCACCCTTGAAATAAGAATGGATAACTGAGTGCAGTTTGCCTCCAGTGTCTACTTAACTTCCAGTACAGCTACCACCTAGCCGCCTGCATTCCTGACAGCCACTGCCATTGGAAACAGGATTTTCTCAGCAGAACTATGCTTGTACTGACAAGACTTTGGCATTGGTCAGACTCAAGCTCAGAGGACCACTTGGTACTTATGTACTATGCCCTTATTTTTAGCAACTGTCTCAATTTTCCTACAGCAGCTAAGTGATATGCAGCCTTCTTCCTGCCCTCTGCAGTCTCTTGGCTAGTAGCACTGTTGCTGCCTCTCCTCAAGAGGAAAGTAAAACAGTCAGAATTAAGCCTTACACTTTACTAACTTCTATCTGAACTGCCTAGAGAATATTTTTACAGGTCAAGGGTATAACTTTAGATGGCCTTCCTACCTCAGAGGCTTTCTTCAAAATGAGCTGAAGAGTTTAAGTCAGTTAATAAAACTGCTTGAAAAGTGATCATACTGCTACTCCCTTTGCTTCTGCTACAATGTTTTGAAAGTTACCCTGTCTATCATTGACTGGAGTCTTTCAGCCCTTCCCATGTTAGGGACCCTCAATATCTACATTTTATGCATTACCAGCATAGACTAGTGTACCTAGGATGACCTTAGGGACCCTCAATATCTACATTTTATGCATTACCAGCATAGACTAGTGTACCTAGGATGACCCTCAATACTGAGGACTTTCCTCCCTTCTTTAAATTAAGAAAAGTGACAGAAGACAAGTGTCTAGCATATCATATCAAATATATGTGCTATATTAAAATATGCTTTTGGCTAATACTAATAATAGCTTGGAAAAAAGTATTATCCACTGAATGCCACAGTGACTTCTTTCCCTTCCCCAGTCATTTTCCATGCCCTCTCCCACTGCTTGGTGTTCCAAAAAAGCATCTTGGTGATAGAGGAGAAAGAGGGATGTAGCCAAGGGAAAGTGGCTGGAAGATGAATGATACAGAAGCAACTGTGTCCAGAGGTACGGAGGGACAACACAGAACAGGGCCAAACGGTTTATAGCAGCCAAGGCTGCCAAACATGTCCTGGTGCCTCCCCAGTGGGAGGGAAGGAAGAGCTCTGCACCCTCCAGTGAACTTGCCTCTGCCCAAATGGATGGGATGGGCAGCACAGGAGGATACCATGGCTTCTGGGAGGGCTCAAGTACATCTATACCAGGACAGGATATGCTAAGCAGCACCCAGTGTTAGGCTCTTTACTCCGGATCTTGTACAAAGCCTTCTCAGCAACCACTTTGTACTTAGGTTGCTTGCCCTGTCCCTCAAAAAAAATCTCCCTTACAAGGGGACTCCCAAATTCAAATGCAGAGATAGAATGTAAATCCCTTGCTGAAAAAAACAAAAAACCCAGGGTCTGACACCGCAGACATCCTCATGAATCACTCATTGCACTGAAATGTTGGAACTGCTGGTCACAGTGCTTGTGTCATGGGCTTACAGAAGACTATTTGGATAGGATGTCTTTATGTGTTTCTGATAGAGAATGACTCAGATCAGTGCCCAAGAGCTAGTGTGCTCTCCGCTACTATTTTCTACTCCAGTCTAGGAAGTAGAAAGTAGGCAAGTGTTTTGAAAGGATTTGGGCAGAGTGCTGTAAATTTGGTTTTGTAAACAACATATCTAGCTATGAGATAAACATCAGACCCCAAAAAATCTGAAGCTAGCTGGAAATGCACACAAAAGCTTTTGTACTTAGATAATTATCACCAAAGGAAGCTTTAGTGGCCAATCATCATTTTATTCCTAATTATTAGCTTTTTTAATTATCTGTTATCTGTTCAGACCACAAGTTTAGAATACTGTAATAATTGAGCTCAATGGGAAAACAAATGATTTCTTGTTATATTAGATGACTGGTCTGATGAAATTAACAGGAAATAGGCTGCACGAGCAGTTCCGTAGTGCCATGGAGACCATCTCTGGTTAGCTAAGGGACTGGGAAAAGTACTTAGAAATTCATCTTATTTGATATGCTACAATAATTTGATATTAGAAGTACTATCCATAAGCTCATTAATTCATGCCATTACTGCCCATAATTCTCAGCTGATGGTTCAGTAGTGCCCTATGATAAATCCCAAGGCTCAGAGCAACCCTACTGAACATTCATTTTATTTAATTATTAAAGACATCTCCTTGAGCTAAAAATCCTTATTTTTAAAGAAGCATAAGTTTAAGAGCTCCTTTAATGTCTTACCCATTTTCAAAGGAGCTCTAGTCATGGAAAATTTCAATCTAAAATATAGTTCTCAGAAAACAGTGCCATAGTGGAAACCTTGAGCAAGTTCTAAACACCTATTTCTCCATAGACACTTCAGCTAGACTTGCACATCATTTTGAAATATGTCAACACAGTTGCTTTTCAACTCTCAAAAAAGGAAATTCTATTTTTAAAAAATAAATGAAGAAGAAATCACTACAAATTTCTGGGTGCTGAAAGAGTTCCCTGCCCTGAAACTGTTAACACATATAAGAAAAATCTATCCCTCAGAACAGCAGTAAAGCAAGCCCAAAACTTTCAGTCATGTGATTTGACCAACACTCCCCATAGCATAACATATGGGTGCAACACATGCATCTCTACCATCTAATCTTTCTTTTACATCGCTGCTTAACCTCTGTCTTGTCAAACAGGAAATCAGAAACCAGTCAGTTATGATAAGAAAGGAAAAGCACACAAAGTACGTTTAGTATTAGAAGACAAGAAACTAATGCGATTTTACATTTAAATTGCTTAATGACAGTGCTTTCCTCTCCAATAGCATGCACCAAAAGGAAGAAATCCCAAGATACACATGTAATACCACCAGATAGCTGTAGCGCATTTGAGTGTCATTGCCATGTCTGCAACATGATTTAGCAATCAATTTATGCAAACTGAGTAACCAGAGCTCAATAAGGGTCAGGGCAAGTGGAAGTCATGGTGTACACCTGGCTCCGGGTGTCCACAGGGAAGGGGACAAAAAAACCCACCAAGCCTTGTGACAGCCTGAGTTCAAAAGCAACGTTTTCTACAAGCATGTAGCTCCAGTATTCCCTACTTCCTTTCACAAATCTCCCAGAGATGAGGATTTGGATCTTCTACGCATTCTTAATAGACATCATATTCAGAGATAATGGTTTGGATATTGATCCCCTGAGCTGTTTCAGATGCTCAGAGCACACAGATCAGGAAGAGCTGAATGATATTAGGAGGACAGTAACTAATGTTTTCTAATCTGAAGATTGCTGAGCATGATAAAAGTCTGGCAAACGTAATCAATATAGCTGCCAAATACCAATATCCTCCCTTAAGTAGGTAAGGGAAGAAGCATAAACCAAAACACATGCACACAAATTAGGAACTGACACTGTTCTAGAAGGTCTAGTCCCTCACAATCCAAGTGTCACACCAGGGAAAGTTTTTCAGAAAAAAGTCAAATTTGACTTGAGTTTAGAACAACTTCAACATTTCAGGGAACTCTTCTCAAATCTTGCTTAAATAGCTGACCACTTCCTTTTGAAATGTAAGTGTTAAGACCAGCTACAGTTGCTACCTTGCATGTAAACTCTTGACTTTCATATTGAACTTTTGAGAAAGTCCAATTTCTGGGTTCAATTCTGAACCCTAACACTAATCTTTTGCCCATTAATTTGTGGGTAGCACCAAAGTCCAGAGGACGTCATGTGAACAGCTTAAGATCTAGAGGAATAAAGCCTTCTTGTGTCAACATCAATGGTAAAAAAAATCCCAATGCCTTGAGCGTGGAAGAGAATTGTTTCCTAAAGCGTAATGTGTGTACTTCATAAACCATAAGGGCGGTTTTGAACCTGCAACATGTAGCAGTATTAAAACTAATTTCTGAAGCAGTCTTTCAGTCAGTTTGAGTGAGTGACAAATCAGTTGTCAAGACATTTTAGGGCATAGTTCAAGCCTTAGAAAAGATGCTGTAGCTTACTTTTCAGTGCTTATTGCTCTGTGAAAGACTTACGGTTCCAAGGTCAATAATGAAACAATCTCCTTTGTTGAAGCTGGTCCAAGCAAGGGGAACTTCAGTGGCTCGTACTACTCTCCGGCCCTTGATATGCAGAAGCCTCTGGGCGCTCAGATCATTAGTAATAACATGCTTAAATCCGGAGGCAACACCGCCTGCCTGAATGAAAACAAAGCAGCAAGCTTCACTTCAGCCTGGTTTCTGCAAACTTACCTTTTTGCTGCAGCTGAGAAACTAGCTAAAAAGGTTAGGCAGTGAGAGATAAACCAGAACAAATGCTGACCACAGACCAGACAGACATGAACACTTCTGCAGCTGAAGCCTCTCGTGTTGTGAGCCTTTATTGGACATCATCCTGCCTTTAAGTGTTTTGTGCAAGTGGAAAAGGGGAAGCGCAGGATTTACTGCACTCTCCCCTGTACCATCCTAAGTAATGTTGAACCAGTGTTAGGACAGAAGTAAGTGGGTTACTGAATAGGAACTGGTGGAAAGCAAAAGAATATGCAGTTCCTGTGTGGATTTTCCAACTTCCTTAAATCTCAGTCGTTTGGACAGTTTTAATGTCTGGTTACGTCTAAAGGGAAGGGTAATTCCATAGCAGTTCTGAAATTTCCTGAAATGAGTATTTGCTTCTTAGCAGGCAACCAAGCAAGAACACCAGACCAGGTGAGGAAATATATTAGAGCTGGCTGAATGTCAACTTTTTAAAATACAAAAGGTCTTCATGAAAAGTTCTTGGGTTTTTTGTTAGCTATCTCAAGGATCAAGATAAGTAGTAGGGCTTGAAAAGTTATTCTTTACAGCATAAGCTGTATAGAATTTTTTGAGCAAAACAAGGATGTCTCTGCCTCTTCCACTCTGTTCATATCTAACCACTTAAGCATACTGGATTCCGGATTTGAACACAATCTAGTCCATTGCATAGAAATGGCTTCTTTGAGATTTATTACCTCCTAAACACCGGCAGTCCCAACTGTGAGCTCCCTTAATGACAAGTATGAAATCTTAGGGTAGTTTAACTGTGGGGAAACATTTGGGTCGGGTTTACAGTTAACAGCAAAGGCATTGGTAAACGAACTGATGCACTCTGTGCAAGTACTGCACTCAGTTTAGCACAGATCTAATACCACTAAGGATTAAGAAACAGTTTCTCAAACATTCGGTAACATAAAACACAAATTTTTTAGTCCAGTAAATATTTGTTTCTACTTTGGGGGACAGTTACATGTTTTTAGAGTACATTTTCTCAGCTAGCTCTTTACCTTGTACTTAATTCCTCCTTTGAAATATCCCACAAATTCAGTAGACTCATATCCTTGAATTTCTCTACTCTGCACAGGTTTTCCTCCTAAGTAGTCATCCATCTGAACAGCAAAGATAGCTGCAGCTGTGCTTTCATCTTGAGTACATTCTTTCCCTGAAAGAAGGCGAGATATTATGTCTATTAAGCACCAATATGTACCTTTGAACTCTGTTATAGAAGTGTTTTTTTGTGATAGCCAGAGACTGTCTTCTGCACCTTGTACAGTCTGTGTATGTGCTGTGACAGAGCACATCATACCCTTGATTACCATCAAAAGCACTATCATCTTGACCATTTCTTAGCTACCTGCAAACAGACTTCATAGCTAAAAACAGGAGGCGAAAGCTGAATTTCTCCCCTCTCAACCTCTTTAAACAATAGTATATCTTAACAAAGCAAGTTCAATTACATGTTCGCGGCAACCATTTTTGCACTCAAATTGAAGTGGGAAGACCCCCAGCAAGGTGACATCATAGGATTGGTTAGACAGTAAACCCTACTTAGAGTAAGAGCAACTCACCACTTTTATTTTAACTTCATGTACAGCTTAGGAAACTTTGAGTGTTCCTACTAACATGCTAGTACAAGCAAGGATATTTTGCATAGATGTATCTTTTATTAGATATCTGATATAGCTGGAGAAAGAAAAGCAGCTTTGGGGCTCAGCTACAAAGTATGGCCTGATGAAGTAAGTACTATTTAGAGATCAGTCTGTTCCCAGGACCGTGGCAAAATGGTCTTCCTTACCTACTGCGTTGATGGCCTAGTCACTCTGCAAAGCAGGCTACATATAAGAACAAGATTTAAGCATGGACAGTGGGAGGAGAAGCTGATCACACACCAGCAGGGTGCTGGGGCCACAGGAGGCCCATCAGCAGGATACAAGGAAAGGTAAGCGTGGCAGAGGGGGACAGGGTGCCCAAGGGAGAGGGTTGGAGTCTCTCCATGCTCCGTGAGAGGAGCTTGTTATCAGTGGCTCAGCAGCACAAATCCCACACGTATCCTCCCCTCCACCCACCAACCCCCTTCCCAAGTGTCATGACACTACTCCACTTCTGCCAGGAGCAGTAACACCACAGCTGTTGCTTTTGTGGGGGCACAGAGGCACTGAAAACCTACAGTAAGCAAGCAGCAAGGATGAAGTAGATGCAAAAGGGACATCAAAGATTAATGGAGGCATAAGGAAGAAAAAGCAGTGAGGGCTGCCCAAAAGAGATAGAAAATTACTGAAATCAGGATGCAAACCAAGAACCCTTTAAAGAAAATCCCCATTACTCTGTGACACATAGAAGCACTTGCAGTGTGGCATTCTCAGACCTCAGGCTGTGTAAAGTTATTCTTAATGTTTTCATATAGTTGTTCATTTCCATTAGAACTAAATACTCCAGATTTATTGCTTGTAGTTATACAACAGGGTTCAAGGTTCAAGAAAATGGTTCTTATCTCTAATGATGCTCCAAAACCTGTTACCATGGCTCAGTCTCACAGCTGTTATGCAAGAAAGTAGTCAGTGAAAACCTGTTTAAAAAAAGAACACACAAGTGAGCATCAACCCTAATGCTGGGTGTTCAAGCCATAAGGAAATCAGGTTTATCTTCTAGTCTAAGGTACAAGCAGCCCTAGATAAGCCACAGCACACAGGAGAAAAAAATGGAAGAAAATTTTGATGGGGATCGATTCTAGTTTACAGGGATAGGTCTTAATACTTCATCTCTGGGCACAAGGACTAAGGATAGCTAAAAACACACCAGGCATGATTTTATTAAAGAAATTAAACCGGCCATAACCACACTTATTGCCACAAGTAGCCTCATACTGGGATAGTACATGCCATTTCTACTCGTGAGAGTTTCAAGTCTAGAGAGCTCCCTTCAGGTAGGGCTTGTATATATAGTCATCACCAAATAGCCTCACTCAAGCTTACTTCAAGGAAAGAAATGTAACAGCAGACTAATAACAGTAAGGATTGTTCAAAAAACTTGCCATTTTAATAAACTCAATAGTCAAATTTTGGCCTGTAAGATCCCTGAACTCCTGTATTAACAGAGCTGGTCTGCAAAAGTGGTTGTCACAAAACATCCCTATAGTCTGTCTGCAAAGCTAGCATAGTCTTTCCATTGAGCGGAAGAGTCAACTAGTAGTTCAGCTAGAAAGACTTTCCTCAATGCCTGTGCAGACATCCAAACCAGGAGCACTGAGCTAAGTTAAGAATGAATGCTACCACCATGACACAGTGCAAACCCACTTTGACCCTTCTGCCATGCTAACATCATTCCAGCAGCTGAGTTATCTTGTTCAGAAGTTATCTGGACAACATTTTGCTGTGATATTAGCCATATACTTGCTAGACCCGCACAGGCCACGGTTTCGCCAAAGAAACTTGAAGGCTTTACAACTATGGACTTCACTTATGATAGGAACAAGCCCAGTAACCCAAATTAACTGATGAGGATTAGCTTACCTAGAAAAACGCTGTTGCCCATAGTCACAGTTTTAGGATACACGGGTATAAGTTTTACTAGGCAATAAGCAGTGAAGGGAAGTGTTAGAAAAGTCAAATTACATAACATTTGAAATTTCCTTTCCTAGAACAAACCCTTTCATTTCAACATTGGGCACCCATATCTGAGGTCTGTTTCTTAAGAGATGAAGTACTTGAATGGTTTGAGTAAAAAGTTTCAAAGAGTTATATGACAAAAAAAAAAAAAAAGAGTAAACTGAATACGGATCTGAGGACTCAGGACTCCAGTCTCAGGCATAACTCCTTGATTGCACTGAATTAGGAAAAAAATTAGAATCTACACTAATCCTAGGACATTGTGCTAGTAAAGAACTATATCTTGAAAGTTAAAGATAAGCAAAAGGACAAAGAACTAGTGTGCAAACTGAAAACTGCAATAAGGTGTAACCAACAAATTCTGCATGTTAATGGCATCTCTGTTTTGATTCTCTGCAGAAATTTTTGGAAGCATGCCCACCCCTGTTTGGGATGTCAGAAGGAGAAAGTTTGGCTGCACGCATGAAACCGTGCTCTGCTGCTTGCCTTCTTGGCCAAAGGGCAGGCCCTGGACTGTTAAAAATACACATGACAAAACAAGAGAAAGCTACTCTGAGCTAAGGGGTGCCTCAGGAACACATTTTCCTCAGCTCTCACCTATCAGACTGAATGAGCCCAGGCATGAGACTAAGTTTTGGTCATTTTGCCTAGAACAGCAATTACAACACCAGGTTGCATCAAGGTCACTGACCACCCTCCCATGATCTAGACCTCCTTCCATTCCCTTGGGTGTGTCCACAGTATTAGGAGGCAGCTTGCTGCTGCACGATAGGGAAACCTCAATGTTTTGTTTTTATTCTGGGTTTGGGTGTGTATATAAAGTTAGAATCCATCCAGATTCAAAGCCAGCATATGTGAAGCCCACACAGACAAAGGGCAGGAGCAGTGATGGCATCACCAAATGGCAAGGCACTTTTGAGAATGTAAGTAAGCAAAAGTGTCCATATGAGCAGGCAAACGGTAGGTGAAAAACCCACAGGATTTCCACCAATGTAGTTTCACAAGAATTCATTTAATCTTAAAGCCTGACTGTTAATTTGACTGCAGTTACTTCTCAGAGACTTATGGAAAGTTTTCAGAAATACTGAGGTCTTCGTAGTCCACAGATTAAAAAGTGCTTGCTTATGAGGAAAGGTTTGACATCCCTAAGATTAGTGAAAAATCAAAGTCAGCGATACTAGTCATTTAAACTCTTCCCTAAGTCCAACTGCCCTTTCCTGTGTACCTTACATGGAGTTCAGGTTTCCTGTTGCCATTAAACATCACAGGAATGTTTCAGCATCCCCTGACCTCTACTGCAGGGTCTTATGAGTGGGAAGCAATTTCCCAGCTACTAAACACACTGCTGTCAAGAGACTTCTGCATAAAGAACAAAGTGCACCCAGACTGCTCGAAGCAGTTTGTAATACCTGGATGTCACCACATCAGCATGTGATGCACATCAGTAAGTCCAGCTAGGTTTCTCCAGCCAACACCAAAAAGGTTTCAATTAGTTCAAGTGTTGATTACTATTTTGATTTGAGTTCCACAGAGGTAAGGACTCTCCACAACTTTCTCTGAGGAGAGTCTACTATACTTTATCTACTCCATAGATGTTTAAAAGATGATGATGTTAGTGCTTGTCAGTACTGCACTGGTACTTATTAACAAAGGTCTAGATTGCCAAACCCTGCTAATAACTGCTAGTGCTGCTGATATGAGAACATCTGCCAGAAATTCATTTATGCTGCCATCTATGATTATACTCAGAGAGATGCCGTCCAACATTCAAATCTTTTCATTTCTCATCATCATGAGTGAAACTAAGCAAGCTTCAAACATTTGTGCAGAAACAATCCCAGCTTTCTCTGCTATTGTTTTTCCACACATTCAGAAGTGCATCGAGAATCATGGCAACTCAAACATTTCAAACGTTAATGTTAATACATATTGTGCTGTTAGTGTGCATTCAGAGTTGACTGCATACAAACAAAAAACCTTGGGATGATAAGAGACCACAGCAACAGATCTCAGGTTGCTACACAGCAAACCACCAAAGGCAGATGACTTGGTGACCAGATGAGAAAGTCTCAAGAAGATGAAGTAAACTAAGGATGCACTAACCCAGATGTGTTTTATGCCCAACTTCTATTTTGCTAAAACACTGTGCTAGCCAAGTGTGATAGTGAGCTGCATCAGTCAGATACCAGTGCTTCATGCTGTTCCAGGAGGGGTTTTGCTAGGCTATCACATATAATATTAAAGAGAATTTTTTTTTTTTTTAAACAGAAGTTCTGGTGACTTTGCCTCCAACTTCTCAAGTCGTATCATCAGAAAGCAAAGTTAGCCTAACTGTCACTTCTCTGAAAAAGTCCACCTCCAGACACTGACCACCAGCATAACATCTCAGGGGAGAAAGCAGAGATGAAATTTTAGTTGCAGTGGAATCAAATGCAAAAATAAAAATTCTTCAGATGAATAAGGGCAGGAATTCAGTCTTGAATCTTAGTCGGAGGCTGCTAACACTTGGCTTTAACCCTTCACCACTTTTCCGACCAAAACCACAAAGCAAGCAAATACATACTCTGCTTCCATACCCCATTTTTCACCCCCAGAGTCCCTTAGCACAGCAACAGAAGCAGTTAAGCTTGGAATGAGCCCAGTCTCTGGCTTTAGCCTTATTTCTATTACTTAAGTGTCTCAAATTAGAAGCATCACATTTTCAGCACTGAAGAAAAAAAAAAGAAAATCAGCTCCTGAGGTCCCAGAGCGCAGCAAAGCAGCAAGAAGCTTCACAAAGAGCAGGAAGCTGAGCCGCCGGAGGAAGTGGCCGCGGCTAGTCCCGCTCCACCGCCCCCGCCAGCGCAGCGCAGCGCAGCCCCGCGGCCCCGGCCGTACCGAGCCAGTAGTGGAGGCGGTAGGCGGTGGCGTCGCCGCGGCGGGCGGTGAGCAGCACCAGGTACGCGTCCCCCACGAAGAAGTCGCCGTGGCAGCTGGAGGGCACCGGCACCAGATCCAGCTGCTCGACCCGCCACACCTGCAGCCCGCTCTGCTGCCCGGCCCGGGCGAACTCCTTGTGGTACAGCACCGGGGCCATAGCGAGCGGCAGCGACAGCGGCAGCAGCCGCTCCGGCACCGGCCCCCCGCTCTTATAGCGCCGGCGGCGGCCGGAGCGGGGGCGGGCCCGCCCGCTCGGCCCCGCCCGCCCGGCGGCCGCGCACCTGGGCCGGGCTCGGGCTCGGGCTCTCTCCGCGGGAGCCGGCTGGAGTACATGACTTCGCTAGCGCTAGCTATCCGAGTGAGGAGCAATGTTTTCCTTTTTTTTTTTTTTTTTTTTTTCCAGGACGCTTGCATATCTGACCGGTCACACCCTTCTGTGCCCCGAAGACATTGCAAAGCATGTTATGCATAACCGGCCAGCTAAAACCTCTATTGCTGTAAATGGATACCGTTTCTTTATTCTCAAAGTAAACGAAAAATTAAAATTAAGTCACCAAGGCACAACACAGCTGGCCTAACCCATTAACTATGGGTGTTATCGTGTTGTTCCGTTTGCTTGTACATTTATCCGATCTGCCTTGTCTTTGTAAGCTGCTCTTATCTGAGTACAAAGAGTTTTTATAGTTTGCACTTGCTGTCAGGGTCTATTTTTTTCCCAGCTTGGAAAGACAGAAACAGATTTTTCTTCCCCTATCCTATAATTTTATTTCGCTTGTTCAGAATTGCCAGGAATCTTGTTTTAGGGGAGAAAAATGTTTTTTTGAAGATTCTGAATGAAGAAGTCCAGAATTTATATATCAATTTCTTAGGAAACATAAAGCATCACTCTAGAGTTTTTCCTTACCATGGAGCAACAACACAAAAGGTTAAAACTTATTTCCTCATTGTCTATGTCTATATATGGTTAGCTGTCATCTTGCCAGGCCTTTACAACATGAAAATTATGACAAGTTACTGCTTTCATCTGACACTGACAGATGGTAGGTTGATCCGGGTAGGATACAGACAAGCAGAGTTCAAGCTGTCAGTAATCAAATGATACATTTCAGAATGGGTTGTGTTTAGGCCTGTCATCTTACCCACCCAGCTGAATTTTCAGGCTTATGGTTTCCCCGCTGTCTTCTTCATAGCAAGTTATTGCGTAACGAGGTAACTACCCACCTGCCAGCAGATCGGGGCTGCCCCAATAAGGGCGAGGCATTGCTAAATACGGTAACGTACCTACAGGAGATCTTCTCTGGCAACAAATTAAAAGTTGCACCACTTCTAAGACATCCTTTTTAACCATCTTCCCTGCTTTCTTTTTATACTGTCTGGTGTGCAATTTAGCTAGTGTGGGAAAAGATGCAGTAGTGCACTATGTAGCTACTAGCATCTCCATTCTGCTGAGCGGCCTGTTATCTGGCCAGACAGAGGTGGACAGGCACCCTATGCTCTATCCCTGCTGTTAAGAGTGCCAACCAGCAGGCACTCTGCCATGTCCAAGGTCCAGGTGAGAGCATTACCGCTCACCTCTGTCAGCTCACAGCCAGGCACTTCAGCCTTCAGTCTGCCAGGTCTGGGGACTTGCTGAGGCAGAGCCTGCTTAGCAGAGCACTGTACCATCCTACTGAAATGCTTTTCTCCAGACCAGTTACCATAGGAAGAAGAAGTAGAGAAACTTCAGGAATAGCAAGCCAAAAAATTCCAGTAGTTTCAGTACAGTATCAGATGTTTTGAAATACCAGTAAGTGCTACCTTAAACTTGCCTTCACATCTATATGCCGGTTCTTTTCGCTTTTAGTCGCTTACTTTTACCAAGTAGTTTTCCTTTTTGTAATTGTATGCTTTTTCTCCATTCTTTTGCATAGCTTAATTTCAGTCACTGTGAGCAGAATTTACCATATACTCTATATGTGAATGGATTTACTTCTTCTGAAGTTGGCAAGTTGCACCTGCTTTGGAAATGCGCTGAGTTTTGCCCAAACATGCGCTTGAACCAGACTAATCTAATCCAGCCTCGTGTCTCTCACCTGTTCCACCTACACTGCCAAGACTGTTCATGCACAGACAGATTGCACAGTCCGGTGGAATACATTTGAAGTCAAATTTACACCTCCCTATTCTAGCTTTAAATTTTCAATGCTACTCTCAGCTGTATCCCTGTTGTTATTATGAAACACACATCAATGTTTTTATTTGTTCAGCATTTACCATGCCCAGTATCACCTGCCAATGGACAAAAGTTAAAGACACCAGAACAGTTTAACTCAGAGGGAAGTCTGTGGACCTGCTCGCATATTAAAGGATTTAAGCACAGATGGCAAAGTTTTCTTATACACAAGTTTGTCTTAGTAGGATTATGTACTTTGTAATCACTTACTGGCTACTAACAGAGGAACTCTTGGGTTCCAGTCTGTACTGCAAGTGCCAGAGTATTTTTTTTGTACTGTTCAATTTTTTTTAACCTTTTCTTTTTTGATCTGCTTGGCAGTTATTTTGCAACCTGGCTCCTAATATGTATGTCTATCATTTTATGAAAATTGAAAATTGTACTGTCTTTTGTCTTGATCCCTTTCCATCTAATTCACAGATTTCCTGTAGCAAAAATGAGCACTGACAATGTTAACATTCCAGAGATTTTGCATAACATTTTAAGCAATCGAAAGCTTTCTGACATGCAGTTATTTCAAAGTGAAATTTTGCAAAAAAAAAAAAAGAGAACTACTCTGGGATTTGTTATTGATATGCATTCAGAAAGAATATTTAAAATTAAATTTAATGTGCTTTTGCCTAGTGTTTGATATAGTAACCAGGGTGGAGAAGACTATAAAATAACATCCCTTTAGTGTTCCAGAAGGCACAGGTCAAATCATGATTACCACACTCATTAGAAATTACGCTAGCAGTTTCAGACTACTTTAGACATTTCAAAAAAACCTAATTTCCCAAAGATTATATTTTAGTGGTAAATTATAGCTTTGTCATGAACATAGCAAAGGCATAGTGCTGTGTTAGCTTTGGAGTATGGAAGGGAAAGCGTTTTGCCTCACACCCTTTCCTGGGGGGAGGGTGGCTATCGCAGCTGACAGCTGTTTCAGACCTGAAGCACAGACATGGAGGGAAAATGCAACATTTCTACCAGCTTGACTGCACAGTTTGAAGTATGGTAATCTTTGAATGCCTGCTTTTTCCTAGTCGCATGTGCAGTGCCCTAACAAGCTGCACAGCAGCATCAGAAGGTCTTCTGGCTCCTCTTCTACTCCTCAGAACAGCAGACATTCAAATTTGTAGCGAGCTTACAGCTTTGGTAGTGACTCCAGGGAATTCAAGGTCGTAATCTCACCTCATGAAAAACTTTGCTCTTTTGTTTTGCTATGTTTTACTTCCAAAACCTTTTTAATATTCAATAAGGGACCTTTTTTTTCCTTAGAATATTGTTATTATATGCTGCATAGAACCAGTGTGTGGGTGTGGATGTGTGTACACATATGAAAAACCAGTATGTTAGGTACCAAGTTCTGATTTTTATCAGGATCCTTCAGGATTGCACCAAAGCGAGGTTTTGTTTCCAGGTGTTACATGCACATTCTAGGGCCCAAAACGAGCTCCTAGAAGCTGAACTCCTGCATCTTTCCCAGTAGCAATAACTTTCAGTCTTGACTTTTTAAAGTCTATATTCTTTTACAAGGCATTGCATTGAATTACAGTTACAGGAACATTTGAATGAAAGGAGGAAGGAGTTTTTTTCAAACATTTTGAGTGTGTCCTTCTACAAAGTTTCTTTCTTCTTCACCACATATTCCAAATACCTTCCTGAACTTTATATCCCTATCTGAACAATGGGATTACGTATATTTATTTTTTCCTCCAATTTCACATTATGAAGTTTGCTGTACACAGCATATGCGCGTCAAAAGCACAGTCTTGTCCAAACGGACGCAGAGGTCAGTTCTCATCTCCGCTACTGCTGAGTTACAAATTGATCAAGTTATTTTAGATTTATTTTAGAACTAACTTTAGATAAGTTAGTTCACAGATCTGCACTAAGTTCTTATTTCCAATATACTTGTTAAAAATCATCACTGAAATTGTGTAAATGAAAGGAGAATTAGACCATATAGCTTTGAAAGCAGTTATTGAAACTAGGCTATAGAATTATGTTACCTTCTGTTAATTCTCTCCAGTCTCTCATCAGTTCCTCAAACCATCCTGCTCAGTAGCCCAACTTTAACAGGAGAGGCCTTAACAAAACTGGAATGAGTTGAAGAAAGAATGAAACCTAGCTTTCCTCCTTACTGGAGTTTGCTTGGCTGCTTGGAGATGCTAGGAGAGTGCATGTGCATGTGAATCTCCCACCCTCATTTACCAAATAGTAACTCTGAATTTGGACAGAAGAAATAAACTTATTCATCGTAGCTGTGATAGATATCTACAGTAGAACCAATGTTTTTTTAGTCAGATTCACTAGTCAAGGCAAAACAGCTGTAAGATTAATTTAACTACTCAGTAAAACTAGGTTTTAAGCTTCTTTACATTTTCAGAATAGCACAGAACAATCACCATAGTGGTATGGCTGCTCTTTCAAATACAGAGTAGCTCCTCATTAATAGATAGTTGCAAGCCTTGAGCTAAGTATTTAAAATTACTTTTTTTTTTCATCATATCTCACACATGACCTTATTGTGGAGTAGGAAACCATAGACTGAAACTAGTTTTTTCAATACATCCACTGACCTTGACATAAAATTTGAAGCATCTGTGTTCGATTTGTTCTGTTTTTAAACTGTAGATCCTGAATACTTACTTAAATCACTGAAATATCTGAAACAGAAAAGAAGAGGAGGGATATGTGAAAAAGAAGGGGACAATTTTCTGTTTTCTGACTCTCTGGAAAAGTCTATTTTGAAGGTTTCTTGAATTTGGTACATGAACTTGGAAAAATAAACATTTTCTGTATTGTTAAAAATATCCAATTCCTACCAAGCTCATTGCTGACTCCCAGTTGTTTTCTTAAACCACAAGTGATTGTTGCACATAACCTAATAAGTAGGGTGGTTTCAAGCTACTCAGGAATAACACTCCTTATAATTGTGAGCTTTGCTGCTGTGTTTCAGCTACAATGTATCAGCCAAGTTTAATTATACCATCCCAAAGCACTAGGAGCAGTAACAAGAGTCCTGTAACAGACTATTAAAATGAAGATACACTCTCAGCATTGTTTCTGTTTGAAGAGGGACAGGAAATAATCTAAGTTTCCTTGATCAACCTTCCCAAATTAAGTGAGTAGTTTCTAAGATCACTGACATTAACTGGGGATCTGCTTGCTGAATTTAGTGGAGCTAAAGGCAAAGCTGTCTGAAGGAGATCAAAAAACATCCATAAATTTCTGTTTATACGTCACGATTGCCTGTTTATGAAATTCACTTCTTTTTCTCTGAGATATTGAAAAGTGTACTAATTCTCTAAAAAGATGCTGAGATCTGCAAACCTGTTGGAAACAGCTTCTAAAATAGACATGTTTTGATAGAGCATGTTCAAGACAAGAGGTCTTGAACTTGCCCGAGAGGTCTACAGGAAGAACTATTTAAATCAAAGCTTGGGACTGATTCCTGTTTCAAGATACTGAGGCATACCTAGTGGAAGAGGACTCAATCTCTCTGTTTTCTGATTAGCACTGTACATAGAAAGCCTGAAGGTGCCTTAGCACCACTGTGTTAAGAACCACACCAGGAACATAACATTTTTTTCAAATTGATTTCAAAAATGTGAGTGACAAGGAAGGCCACAAGGAAATATTGTGTTAGGTTTTTGCCAATCATCAGGAGAAAATTTTTTCAAAAGAAAGTCTGAAGAACATACGTTTCTTGTCAACTCAAGTCTAATCAGTAAATCCTGCAACTCCCTCTGCCTTAGACTCCAAAGTAAGAGTTGATCTTGGAGTCTGTACATTTTCTCAATGTCTTTAAGGAGCCTAATTTTCTAGTGAAGGTATGTCCTAAGGGACAGAAATATATTTCATTGGCAGACCCCGTTCTCCTGACTACTCTTCTGATTTGATCATTCACTGACAAACAACTGGCAGATACCAGATAAAATAAAGTATGAGGGAAAAATGCACAATTGATTTGAGACAGTGAAGTGCACAGATTATTTACACATCCTCAATTCTATCTAGCATTAGGCATAGTTCCCAGAATATATGACCACTCTGATTCTATGAAAAGAACATGTCTCCATTATTTATTATTCCCTCAGTTCCTTCTTATCAATAGTACAGTGTATACTTGTGCTCCCAAACAGAAGTACAGCATTTGTTCCTCCCAGGGTTAAACAGAAGTTGAACAGCTACAAAGCACCTCTTAGCTTCTCCCCCTCTAATTCAGTAGATTAGGTATCTCTTTCCCTGGGTCTTCAGTTCATTCTGCTAATGCAATTCCCATCCTATCATGCTGGGAAGGGTAAGCTCCCTAGTGCAAGGAAGGGTAAAGCTTTGCAGTCTCTTGCTTTCTCCTGCCCCACCTTTTCAAACTCTGTTCCTGAGCTTTCTTCACTAGCTCTGCCTAGAAACCAAGCCTAAACATTATCTCTACCCCAAGCATTCCCCCTTGTGATAATGCATGTGTGCTAGAAACCATTAAAAATATATAGTAGATTCAATAAATGCATTTGGTAAATTTTGATCATATTCTTATTCTATGACACAACAAGACAGCGTTAAGCCACTGTGCCCTCAAAAGTTCAGGTCTGGAAGTCATTTAAGGCTTTGTCCAACTCTTACTGGATTCAAGATGACACTTGTTTATTTACTTGGTGCCAGGTTTCACATAGGGCATACTGGCCAACTTTGATCAGAGGGAAGCGTGCATATCAATATACTATTTTAAAATAGACCGGGCCATTATATTCGCTTTCCTTCCTCGCCTTTTCCACAAGGCCAGAAAATTTCCTCAGTTAGGAGAAAGAGATTCCCTTGGTACTCTTTGGCTTTGTATGGTATTCATCTGGTTCTCGTTATTTTCATTAGTAACATTGTTTATTTTTTACTTTGAGAGGTTCATAACCATCAGCAAGAACAATTACCCTCCTAGGAAAACACTGAAATGCATTTGTTTACTGCACTGTGTTTTGACTTCCACTGGCTGCTGTGGGATTGCTGTGCTCCTATCCATCTCTTCCAAGGAAAATTTGAGAAACACCATTACCACTCATGTACTACCTCCTTCAGCTACGTAGGATGCTAGTGAAAATAAACTTCAAGTGTTTTTTTTCATTTGTTTGTTTTTACAAAATAAAAGACACTGGTAAAAAGCAGCAGGTGAGGAACACGTTACAGATAAGTATATTGAGCTGAGTATAATTTTAGTACAACCTACATGACAGACACTTCCTTGTTTTACTTTTTCATCCAAGAAAAGGCCTCTGTGGAGGAAAAGCAACCCTTCAATGTTTATAAATCTTTGTATTTTAAACAGTTGCAGAATAGACCTTCTATGTTTCATGTGTTGCCTGTTGGTTTGTAACATGAGGAAATCCCATGCTACTAAAATCAAACTGGCTCTTCAGTAAAAGAACTATTTACAGACATCTGCAGCGACAGCAACCATTCCTGTGGACTGGCCTCCTGCTACCTCCTCTGAGTCTCTCTGCATGCAGCTTCTTACCCTGCTTCTCTCCAGTTTTATTGCCGTTGTTGCCCTTTGCAATTGTGTATGCAAAATTTAACCAGAAAATTCCCAGCGCTTACTGAGCTGATACAAAGATTGGTATCTGAAGTAAAATAAAGACGTAAATGCTGTATAAATGGAAACAGTACACCCAGTACGTACTTCATTTAGGCCTCGCTCCTTTATTGACTATTGCACAGCTCTCCTATTTTATAATAAAATAGGATACTCCGCAGGAAAAGTTCTATACATATGCAAAATATTAGTATTAATTAATAACTTATTGAATCTAATGATTTTTCTTTATAGAGTCAGTTTGCTTGGGTGATATTTTGGAGCACGCTTTTGTGTAATACCCTTATTATTACAGCACTTACAACTAACTTGTAAGCCTCCTTCTTTCTTTAAGACTTTCAGAAAGGATCCGGATTCACTCTCTGCATCTATATAAGTCCTAAATGTTTTTATAAAATGATTCCAAAAGAAACAATACAATAATGCTGTAGAAAGCAAAAGAATTCATCTCCTTAAACCTGTTCCTCAGATCCGTGAAGTCAATGAAACCTATTGACTGGAAAGGATTTTAGTTCAGAGGCATTTTTGGTAATGGATGCTGGTCATTTCTCATACACGGGGCTAAGTGATGTTCAATCTGCAGCTGACTGTGTGCCCAAATGGCTGACATAGCCATCAGCAAGATTTACAGTGCATTTACACTGCCACAGTGAGAATGAAAAAATAAAAAAGGATTATGAGATTTTGCTTGAATCTCCACTATTAACAGCCGCTCAGGCGTAAGAACAACACTTTAGCCAGTACTTGATATAAAACCCATACTCTAGTTTCTCTGAGGTTTAAGAACTTTACGCAGTGGTCACAGGAGGTGGAGATCAGCCTGAATGGCAAACAGGAGAATCACAGGAGCTCTCAGTGGTCTGCAAGAGCTCAGGCCATGTGTGTCTGTGTCATGCAATAAATGCGTTACCAAATGCATTTATTGAACCTACTAAATACTTTTAAAATGTTTTCTAGCACACACATGTGTATCTGTATCATGCCGGTGTATCTCACTCCCCACTGCAACCAAACGCAAGGAGTTACCCCCATCTTGCAAGTCAGGAGGAAGATATACCTCTGCCATGTAACTTTTTGAAGATGAGGTGTGATGCAGGAATGGAAGGGCAGGCTCAGTCCTCTTTTGAGCGAAAGCTCTGGAAAAGCCTCCACATCTGTTATAAGAGATTAAGTTTACCTGTGAGACTTGGACTGAAACCGACTCTTTTCGCACGCTTTTTGGGCAAGTTATTCAACTTCTCTGTGCAGTCATTTAACTTCTCTGTGCTCCTTTTTTCCCAGCTGTAAAAAGACAACATCAATAGTGTTCTTCCAAAGGTATGCCACATTTCTATCTCACCCTTATTGCTGTGGGGCAGCTCAGCTAATATTTACATATTAGTACATTACTGTACATTGGTACAGCACTATTATATTTTGATTATATCTACCAACAAGAAGTCAAATCCTAATAACCTTTGAAATCCACTAGCTATTCAATTTTTACTAACTCCTTCACTGCCATGTGTGACTGCACAGAGAAAACACCATTTTCTAGGCCAAGTTTATCTGGCCTTCAGAAAACACACAATTTCCAGGCAGACTGAGGACTTGATTTTTTCCAAATCTAAGTTTAGACAGTAGCAAATTTCAAATCAAACAAGTGTCTGAAGAAAAAAGGCAATTGCTCCCTGATTGGTAGGAAGATGTGTTTAACATAAAGTATGCCTTTTTCAGTGTTAACATACTACACATTTTTTCTTTTCACTGTGGTTTCATCTGGGAAATCACAGAGAAAGGCTGAACTGCACACAGTGCGCACAAAGCTATGAGATCATTGCTTAAGGGATTTTCATTAGCGCCTCAAGCTTCTCACTGTGGTGTGCAAGTCATTATCTCTTGGAAAGGGCAAAACAATCCAATACGCAATTTTTCTTATGCTAAATCACCAGCTGGCATATATTTACTGTTCAGCTTACTTACAGTTTAAATCCAGTTATGAGATCAAATCTAGCTTTTAGATATGGCTCCAAAGCCCTTGGCAGTGCACATGGCCTTTAAAAAGTGCTTCCCCCTCTTATACTCAACACCCCCATACACTGTTTTTAAGGGAAATTGAAATTACCTGATGGTGTTGAGCTTTGAGGGCCTATAATAATTAGAGTGAAGGGCAAAACAGCTGTTTCTGTCAAAGCAAGAGGAAGTGTGGGGGGAATCATTGTAATGCAGTTTGCTGATCACAAGTTCTTCAGTGGAAATGGCAGGGAGTTTCCAAAATAAACTCATAATGACACTTGTCCTCATCAGTCCTCAAGAGCATGATGGGCTGTGCCATTTCTTTTACATCCAGACGACTGCAGGACTGGGAAAAGAATTAATGGACTGGAAGAGGCTGTAAGTAATTTTTAGCAATATGGAGATACACATAGAGAGAGGGATTTGTTAAGGAGAAAAAGATAATAATACCGCCCTCTGTGTTATTTCAGAAGTAAGGGAAAGAGATCATATACTCATTGATATAACCACATTGTTTCCCATGTTTACTATGTTCCTGTTCAATACTGGTATTTACAGTAACAAACAGATATTTTCTAAAATATTTAAACATAATTCATAAGGTGAACTATCTATACCAGTGTTTGCCCTGCTTGAAGGGCCTAGATCTCCTTTCTCATACCAGTCCAGGGTTCTCAGAGAGCTGATACCTGAAATAACAGGACACAAGACACAAACACGACGTTACTCAGCACCACTAGTATCTGTCATAGCACCTGCAGGCACATATATTTCCTAAGGCCTGAAGGCTGATGTTTAGCTTGGATAAGGCTGTAGAACTTGAATCCCACTGCTTGCCACTTATCACCGTGCAGCTGAGGCTAAGGTTCCTGTGAAAGGAAAGACATGGTCATTGAAACATAGTCATCAATTACCGTGTAAAACGACATCAGGCTAGTATCAGACATCACAGACATAAACATAGTTTAGAACAAACTGATTTGTTCTACAAACAAGATCCAGAATTTCTCTGTGAGAAGTTTGTTTTAGACCACATGGAAGCATAAAGTGGCACATTTCCTAGGCATTTTTCTGTCATCCCAGGATCCTGAACGCCAGACCTAGGGGCTGTGTTAGAGGGCATGGTAATGTGTTAGCAGCCCAGGAACATCGAAGGAGTGCATGTTGGAAGCTAAAAAAGAAAATTGTCTCCTAACACATTAAACAGAGGTCCTACTTTCAACCTACTTTAGAAAGCAGCCTACCATGGCCCTGCTTTGAGTAGAGGTTAGACCACACAACCCCCAGAAGCCTCTTCCAGCCTAAGTTATCTATGATTCTACACATGGGGAAAAGCACAATTCTTTTGCTGCCAGTTTGGCAGGAAGATAATTACTGATTCACAAAAGCTGCAACAAAAGTCAGGATCGAGAAAGTTTCCACAGACATTTCCATAGGCATGTTTACTGACAGAGGATTGTGATAAAGGCACCTTGTGATATGCCAGGAGAGGTGGCTGGAATGCACAGTCTATCCTTACCAATCCATCAGCAAGTGTCCCGGTCAAGCTTAGGATTTTACTTCTTATCTCACACACCATTCACATTGCCCAAGCTGTAGGGTGACTGCAAAAATTCCCTCTCCCCTTCCCCAAGCATCTACATTAGCACTCCAGACATGAAAAAGAAATTTGCTCCTTTTCTTTGGAAGAGCGTGCAAGACCACATCAAGGAATGCCCTGACTTTGCTGGCCCACCATAGAGGAGAATTTCAAGCATAACCAGCAGAAATTAATTCATTTGAACATAAAGCAACCTTAGATAAATAGATGCCCTAAATTAAAAATGTATTATTTTAGGATATACAAATTACTCATCTTTCTCAGTCTGATAGAAACTAACAGTGTGAAATGTAAATCTGTCAGCAACAAGACAGGTTCCAGCTCTTAGTTCAGCTATTTTGAGTCACGTACTGACTATAAACAAGTGCATACAATCTGGCAGAATAAGAATTTGTATCTGGAAGACAAAGCTATTTAATAATACTTCTTTTGCTTTGATCATCAAGTTACTCAGAACTGCTTTCTACAGCTTCAATTCTGGCTCTTGGGAACATCTGTGCTGAAGACTTGAGCATAAAATAGAGATGCTCAAGCTGGGTATTAGAGCACCCCAGCTAAGACCGCAGAGAACTCTGTTCAGACGTGTATTTTTCCAAGAAGGATCAGTTGTTCCAGTGGAGGTCAGTGTTGTGACCAGCACTTTTGCATTACTTCAGCTCACTCAGATAATCCACACTGCAGCACAGACTCTGAGGCAATGCTGCATTGCCTGCATCGACACATGGAGCCTCTGTAGGACAGAAGGGTCATCCTGGATACAGCTAGGAACTCACTTGGTAGTAACCTTTCCCTAGTGCAAGCCAGCCTGAGGAAAGGCCATCTAAACTGTCTGCACTTTTTGCTCTGACCTCAAAAAAGAGGTCTATTGAGTTTAATCAAGTGTCAGTGTCTCCAGGCCTACCCAGACGCATGGAATTATGGCTTCTGCCAGCACCTATCAATCCTTCCTCATCTAAGATCACAGGAGACCAAAAAGATGTCTGCCCTCTGGATCAGATTGGATTCAGTGTCCCTGCTCTACCAGAACAAGAACTAACACCACCACCAACCTCTCCTTGCTGTAGCCATCCTAGATTTTCCCCTGTACAATCTAAGAACACAGTATGAACACCACGTCACCTTCTGAGCCTCTGAGAGTAGAAAAGTAAAAAGGTAAGTTAGAGCTACAAAACAGAGAGGTGGCTGACATGAGAAGGATCTTTGACAGGTTCATCAGAGAACTCACCTTCAGATGAGCTTTCATATGTGAATCAGAGCACAAGGCATTGAAATGCCTAGAGATGTTTGTGTTTAGCCATCTGATCTTACAAATGTGCATGTGCAGATTTTACAAATATCACTTAGTGTATTGACCTGCCACTATTTAGTAGAGTTATATTCACAGCTCAGCATCTCTCATCCCCTACACCAACTCCTTGAACAATTTATTTTCTCCTTAACCCACCATTTGCTAATCTTCAGTAATACTAATGGGAGCTGTTTTGTAAAGACAATGGAGACATTTTCTTTTTTGAAATCCTGTATTTCTAGTGTTTGTTGTATGTTTATAAACCATCAAAGTTTTCTCCCAATATATGCATATTCTGAAACAGTCTGCATCTTTGGACAGTCTAACATGGATATCTGAATTCCTACCATGAATTGCCATGTGCAGTGCTGTATAATTTTCTATTAAAGGCTAAAATGAGAAAATATTCCCCAAGTGATTATCTTTACAGGCTCCATCAAAGTCAGTAAGAGCAAGAAAACAGAATTACATTTTTGAAGAGGTAAAAGAAATTGGTTGTCCATATCCCTAGCTCTGTAGCGTGCTGGTGCTTTCCTGAGAACTTCCCAGTTCTCTCCTGAAGTTCACCTACTGCATAATGCAAAATAGCTAAAATCAATCTAATTCAGAAGTAAAAAAAAAAAAAACCAGCAATAACAATAACAAAAACATAGATTTTTTTAAAAAGCTTTTGATGCACAAAAAAGCAGGGAGTTGTCCAATAGTCTAATTAACTGTAAATGAAGCAAATTTTGGCAGCCAGGGATCCCTCGGTAGTAGCAGCCAGGGATCCCATTGGCTTTGACAAGGCTTACATGTAAGAAATCTGTAGGAGTCCTTTTGCCTTGCTTTCTGTCGTTCAGGTCCAGGATCTGAAAATATTAAGCAAAGGATGTTCATCAATGATAGGAGAAACTGTTTGGACTGTAACCTGTAGCCTGTAAGTTGTAACCTGTAAACTGTAATCTGTAGCCTGTAAGTTTCTGAACCTGAGAAAAAACTTCTTCGCTGTGAGGGTGACTGAGCATTGGAACAGGCTGCCCAGAGAGGTGGTAGAGTCTCCTTCCCTGGAGATATTCAGAACCCGTCTGGATGTGATCCTGGGCAACATGCTCTAGGTGACCCTGCTTGAGCAGGGAGGTTGGACTAGATGATCTCCAGAGGTCCCTTCCAACCTAAACGATTCTGTGATTCCGTGATTCCGTAACGTTTAGAAAACTGTTTACTGCTGACCAGAAAGGGTTCCAGAAAAAGGAGCACCCAAACATATATGGTAAAAAATATAAGCAAAAAAACAAAACAATAACAACAACAACAGCTGTCCATGGTTTTGTCGTGAGAGTACAACAATATTAGTGTTTTATGCTACACAATAGGTATGTGTGTGTACATTAACTTTGCATGGTTAATTATTTGCAACCAAGCTGTTGTTATAACAGTTGCAGCTATGGCAATTCCAGTAAGAGCAGACAGACGTCCCATTACAGACTATCTACACTGGTAGAACTGTAGATATGCACAGCACACATTGGACTTAATTCAGTTACCTGAGTACAAACCACTATTAAATGCTTATATCAGCAAATCTACACTGGGAAGCAGTTTTTCTGAGCTAATAATCCTGCTTCTATCAGGTATCCCTAAAATTGAATATATTTGCATGAGTAAGTAAGTTGTGTGAAATAGTTCCAGTCTATTAGTTAGAGCTAGGGAAAAGATTTTCTCTGATACTGAATCTTACCAAAAACATTGCTAGTTACTCGTTATGCCCCATGTGAAGCCACTTAACCCTTCTGTATGGCTGTCTTTCTCTGTCCTACTCCTGCTTCCTACTGTTTATGAACTAATTGCTAATTATCTTAGTGCAATGACTATGTATGTCAGCAAAGACTTACCTATGTTTAAATGTGGTGATTTGAACTTCAAATTGAAAGGATCTCTGGAGTAATTTGTCACAAGATTTGGTAAGTTAGTTTCATACTGCATTGGAAGAGGAAAATACATTGTAGCATCAGATGAACCATCACGCCTAGAACAGAGGACGTTGCTGTGAAATGAAGAACAAGCCTTACAGTTTGGAATTAGGTAATGTATGGAGTACACCTGTTTATCAAGTTAGCATTTTTGTTTATGAAATGAAACCTTTATGGATAAATTCGTAATATATTTAACTAACTGTTCTATACCAGTCAAGCACTGAGCTGTTGAGCTGACAAGAATTACATTTTTTCATTACCCTAAACTTCTTTATCTGCGCGACACCTATCATCATGGTCCTAATATCAGACAAGTCCGGTGGCTGACATTACAGTACAGATGAGGAGTAACAGCAGAAACAGAGCATTCCTCTACAGAAAGGGGCAATGGTCCTGAAAACACAGGAGGTGAAGTTTCTTGGCATAAATATGTTGAGTTCTTTCTTTCATGGAGTTCTTTGCATGCAACTTTTTTCAAACCTTTGTGGTGAACTTAATTAATCATTAACGCACTCTGTGGTCTGCTGCATTACAGTAAGTTTAAGAGATTTCTGTTGCAGGAGAACTTTTGAGAGGGTTAGAAACAATGCTTAAACAAAGTAGTTATGTAACATCAATGATACATTGTTTTTAAACCTATATTTTCCTTGCTTGGAAGCAAAAATGATTCTACATTCAAAGCGGATAGAATTTTAAACTACTGATAAAATTTTCTGCAAGTTGCAAGAAGAAATTGTGAGTGTGGCTACTGGTAGTGCACTTCTTGACTAAATCATGTTTTGCAAACCGGATCAGGTAAGTACGGGACGAGATAGGACACTAGACATCAGGCTTAGTTTTGAGACCAGGTATCTTGATACGGTGAGTTTTCTCCATCAGCCCGTTCTAGAAAACCAATCACCTTCTTGATGTAGATCACTTATATTAGACTGTTTTGTTAGGTACCCAGATTTGACTCACAATTTTTCTAATCTTCTCAGGTTGAAATGGGTATGACAAGACAGTTGGTTTCTTATCAGTTACCAGATAGGAAACAGATAATGATATATTTCTTTGGTTGGCTGAACAAGAGAAAATCAAAATGGTGTGGGCTTGGCAGCAGGATGCCTGCCCTATGAACTCACTGAAGCAGCATAAATAGTGCATGAAGTTACATATTAGAAACTTTATTATAACGAATGCTTAACTACAGACTTTCTGGTGTAATACACTTCTGAAGTGTACGGGATGGAGCAAGAGTTTACAGGGAACAGCACCAGATGAAAGAAACATTGTACACTATTAATTTACATTTTGTATTTTTTGCCTTTCTCTTAATACACCCCCCCTTTCTAATTTTCTGTGGTTCAGTTCTGATTTCCACTTCATGAAACATTTTCCATTACCCTGAATGGTGGAAAAAGGACACCCTATCTCAGTGAACTGTCCAGTAGCCAAATCACACCAAAATAAACCAAATACCATCACGCTTAATTTTTGGACTTACTTTTTGCATAAGATCAAGTATATACTTGATTGCATCAGTGCAGCTAGTCCTTAGGTATGTTTTTCATTTAGAGAATTTGCACTGAGGTTGGTTATTTCCTCTTAAACTCCTAAAGAGACATCATTAAGGGTACTCCCCAGAGGGAAATTTTAGTGAGGAGAAAAAAAAAAAAAAGCAAAATCCCCTGCATAGGTAAGTCCTTAGTTCCACTGAATTTGCATCACTGTACTGTCTGCAACCCTAAGCAGCCTAATTTTTCAGTTGGCTAAAATGTTAACAAGACATTAGATGTTAACTAATCTGACAGTATGCATTATTTTCCTCTAAATTTCAGAGTAGAGCTCCCTTCTACCTCCAGGCCAAGTCCTGAAGACAGCCTAAGGATGTTTTGCTGTTATCAGGAACTTAATCAGGAATTTACGGTCACATGTTTTTGCTTTTTCCTTATTTCTTTTCAGATATGCCGACTTGTTACGACCAGTTTCACTCAGGGTGGAATTTCACCAAACACAGGAAAACTTCAGTCCAGATATAAAAGTGCTGAGCAGCAATGCTGGATTCCTCAGACAGCGTGCCTAGTTCAGACAAGGAGCTTGAAGCCAGATCTCACCCCTCATTGCTAAATGTCCTGGCCATTTAGTTATTGGACTTCTGGGAATCAGTTGTTGGAGCCAGTCAAATTATTAAAGCATTATTTTTCTCCTGATGTGGAATTAAGAAAGTTCTGAAATCTTGAGAACATTTCCTCCCACCTCCTGAGTGCTGACCTTAGAGAGTGCAAAATCAGAGATGCAAGGCCAAACATGAGATTTTTTTCCCCCCTTCCACTGGTTGCAAATTTTCATTAGAGGTCAAGACTTGAGAAAAAGACAAGAAACTTCTACTTAAGAGGGGAAGGTTTTGTTCAGTAGGTTTTAAGAGAAATTAGCATTTAATTAGAATTTTAGAAGCATGGGCATCTTGAAATAAAGCAGAATTTTCCTTGAGATGGAATATTATTGGATAAATTTCTTTCGGCAGTAATAGTTAACTGAAAGTTTGTTTTTAATTAACTTAGGTAAACTCAAAACAGGGAAGTAAAATTCTTGCTAAAGCAGTATGGTAAATAAATGAAGATATGACTTATACTTTCATAAAGACAGCATGAGGGGAAAATATTTATTGTTTTCTATGACAATGTAACACTGACTGTACGCCCTTTATGTATTTTCTCAATAAGTTATATATCCAGGTTTGCTTTGGAGACCAGAAGGGTAAAAACAGTTTTTTGTTTACTTTCTGGGCCTTGTTTCCAATTTTAGAAATAGCAAGCTTGCTGATTTGTTTTTTTTAGGGGAGAGAGAAAAAAATGGCAAAAAGTCAGAACAAATATCCTTTTGATTTCAAGTTGTTCTTACTTAGCAATTTTAATGTTAAAGGTACTGATTTTTCTTTTTAATTTTGGATGCACTGATCCAAGCTGTATCTTGGATTTTTTCATTTCCTTTGCAAGTTTTCTGTACATAATTTCATTTTCAGCTGCTGTGACAAGGGGATGGTTTCCTGCTACGTGGAATGCACAGGTGCCAGCATAATAACATCCTGGTCTCACTTAGGGCTGCAAAATGGAAAAATTACCATAAAATTGAAGTCTTTTTAGCAAATAATTTATACTTACCACACAGCAATATACCAAAGTCGTATCCTCACGGCTGTACTGCCTGCTGGGGTTTCCTTTTTTTTTTCCTAGTGAGACTGACACCTAGTGGTTTAATTAATGGATCATCAAACATTTACTCATTGTTTCAACGTGTTTGCTTTGTAAAAGCATGGGAGCATAAAAGCATATTTTATTTGTCTATAATAACGTGGTTTGGGGTCTTGATACACTTATATTCACTATTCTTCACAAACAGTGTCTTGGCCTTGCAAGAGCTCCTGCATGGAAACCCAGAGACAAGCAGAGGCATCTCCTTTTCCTTTCCTGAAGGAGGAAGGAGCAGCCTGGACTTAAGCCTGGAAAGCTGATGTATGACTATGGATTCAGAGGTTGTTGTTTGCTCCACTTCCCCTTTTCCTTTCCTTGTGGCTTCTGAGAGAGTTGGATGATCTATAGAGCCTGTAGCTAAAATTAGGAGGCTGCTTTAGCCACATATCTCTGTTGGCTTCACATTGCTGCACTGGTTTGTCATCATAAAAAAGAAAATTTGTTTGCAGAAAATTTATTTTGACTTTCAAATGTAAATCGTGAATTGGCATTGTGAATATAATGGCCTGTCTGTGGATTTTTTTCCTTCTCAGATATTGCAATCCCTGGCAAAAAGAAAAAGACACGGAAACAGTAGGACTTTTATTACTGATAATTATTTTCAGCCTGGCTAACCTTGTCTGTATAACCTAGCTCATTCATTGAATATAAATATGTACTTGCACTTCAATATTATTTAGTACCTACGCTCAGATGAATAACTGTTGCTTCTTTCTCTGAGTTCTGCAACATAACCAGAAGCAGTAGACTCCTAACCCTATATAAAGCCCATCTGAGGTCAAAAGCATGGGTATTCAGGAATCTACCCATTCATACCACCTTATAGGAAGAGGAGATGCAGCTTCTCTTCTGCCTCAAATACCTATCACTAAGTAGAAACACAAACAAAACCTCTCCCACATTTTTATTCTCATCTTGTTAAACAGCTACAGGTGTGTGCAGGCCCCCCTGCACAGCCAGGATTTGATGTTCGCTAGGTGGAGGTGGACATACGCTAGTCTCAGTTCACCCAAGCAGGACTGACCAAACAAACCTCCAATCAGGAAGAAAGTTGAAACTTGAGTCTGCATCCCGCTTGATGCATTTTCGTGTTTCTCTGCATTCCTGGAACCGCCCAGGCCAAACATTAATTAGAGCTGCCCCAGCCCTATCCTAATATGTGCTTAGGTGTTACGTACTGCCGCAGGCTATCTCATCAGCTAGCCTCACTGCAGCTTCGCCCTCTTCCCCCAGGGCTGGAGGCAGGCCCTTCACTCCTGTCTAAGAACGCATCTGGGCAGGGTGATGAGCTTGATGCTGTAAGGGACCATTGGAGCAGCATTAATGCCCTAATAGGTGATAAAGTATTTATTCCCATGCATGGAGCTAAATACTGCCTTATCTCGGTTCTGTCTCTCACTGGTCTTAAAGCTAACCCCAGGATCACTTTCTTTTTACACTCTATCTGTAAACATAGCATAAAATGTTCATTGTACATCTTAAATAAGGCAAATGGGAAGAGGATCCAAGGACACCCAGTGTCCACTCCTGCCCTTCTTCAGCCTCGTGTACCCCACTGTAGATGAGTCCCCTCTCCCACTCCTGCTTGGGAGGAGGGGAGCAGGCTAGGGTGAGCTTCTGGGTTCCTGCTCTGCTTTTACCTCCCAGCACGGCTCTGGTTTCCCATCGTGTGGAAGGGGAAGAGTCTGCCAGCAAGCTAGCTGTCCCACCACGACCAGCTGCTGTGGTTATTTGTACATCCAATAAATGGGGAGCAGAACTGATAGTTGATCAGTTATATACTTAAAACAGCCTTTTCCTGTTTTGCAGCTAACCAGAGGGGCTGGCAGACTCCCTGGGGCAGGCTTTAGGTATAGGTAAAATAGGGAGTTGCCCAGGTCAGCAAGCAGCTGCACGCATGAAGAGCAAAGGCCTTTCTGCTTATCTACGCAGTGCCAAAACTCTAATACCTTGTCTTAGCATTGCTGTTGTTGTTGCCATCATGCAAAGGGCCCTCGCAGGTGCCAGGAGCAGAAAGGCTCGGCCCTCCAGAGCTGTGTGTCCTGCCCTGCCCTTCCCCTCTGCCAGCTCTCCTCACTCCCCATGGCAATGCCAGTCCCACAACTGGGAGGCAGCAAAATTCACATTTTGCTGGTACTACCGAAAAGTGTCAAAGCTAGCCAAGCAACCCTTTCCAGAGACTCTTTCATAAGCATACCTCCTCTTTTCACATACTGGGTAACATAAACCACTAATTTACTAGTCATGTGAATACCCTTTTCTCCCTTTTTACCTCTCAGTTCTCCACCTCTTTTCTCCCCTTCCAATTTTCCCCTAAAAGTAAAGTTCTGTAGCCAGAGTAAGTTACTAAAATCTATTTCTCAAGTCTTAATTGTCCCCCTCCCCACCATACCAATGCGATTTTCCATTGATTTCACCAAAGCGGAAAGGCTGTGTATTTTCACACACACTTCCTCTGTCAGCTTTGTTACCTTTGATTTTCCAGGCAGGTTTTTGTGTCTTAGAAACCGAAACTTGCTGCTCCAAAGTGCACACAAATCCATATGCACAGGGATGAATAAGGACACCAGAGAGACGTATTTCACAGAAAAGACAGAGAAACCACTCACCACTCTCTGCCCTCCTGACCAGCTTCACGTGCTGTCTCACTGAAAGCAGAGGACTTCTGCTCTAGGGGAAGTTAAGCAAAGAGGTGAACTTGCAGCACACCCTTATTCGGGGAGATGTTTATTCTTTTGTTGTACAAAAGAGCTGGAATATATAATCGACCCAGCTGGGTTGCTAAGGAACAGGGTCCTGTTGCCTTGGGACTTGATTCAGAATTCAGAAATGAAAATAGTGCCTCAGTAGACTGCATAAAATCAGCTTGAAACCTAGCAACAAGGCCACAAGTTCAATGTGATTCTTTCACATGTTAGAAAACAGAGACATTAGGAGGAAAATATGATTGAGGAAAAGAGAACAGCAATCTGAACACAAAATAGAGCTGTTGTATTACCAATTACGCTAAGGAAGGGAGCTATGTTTTACTAAACATGCTTTTATGACCTGTAAGAACTGACACATTGCTACCCCGCGTTTTCTGTAGGTTCGTATTTACCAGAACAAATAAATACAAAAACAGAATTGTTGCTTTTTGCCTCAATATTTACACCAGTATTTCCTGAATATTCATCTTGTGCAGCGTGAGCAACAACATCAGCGCCAGGGTAGCAGGATTAATGTCCTAACTGTATTTGTATTTCAGTTTTCAAGCATTCTGCTAAAAGAAATGTGTGATAGTTGCTACACGTACCTTGAAATGATTACTCTTAAAAATGCATAGATTGTATAACCTGGGGGCGATTACTTAACCACATACACCTATATCACATGTAGTATTTTGTATATTTGCTTATGTACAAATGAAGTATAAAAAAGAAGTATAAAATTAGGAACGGGTTATAATAACCTTTCACCTTAACATACAGTGATCGTTGCTGTTGGAAATTACACTGGTTCAATTAGCTATTTCATTAGAAAAAATTGTTTGCGCTGGTTGCAGAACTTAATTATATAGCTGAAATTGTGGCCAGGACTCCAACAAAGCAGGAAAAGCCTGAAGCGAGTTACAGCTCTCAGCTGAGTAAACATGGCTCAGTCCTTTGTTTTTTTCATGAAAACCATGCAGAACTATTCCTCAGATAAGAGATATGACTGTGTACATTGTGGATTAAACTGGAAAGGAAGGAGGAAGCAAAATTCAATGGTGACAAACCAGCTAGGGCTACCCAAAGAGTTTCTCCCTTCATTTCTCCTTAGTTTTCTTCTTGTAAGTAAAATATTTCCAAAATAAACGGGGGGAACAAACCTTTTTTCCCCCTTAAATTATTCTAAAATTGCAGCAATTCCATCCGGTTCTTCAGCATTTATTATCGGCATTTTTTTTTTGGAAATACATTCAGAACCCTTTTAGAGTTTACATCGATACAGCATATTTTTATTTGTTTTTAAGTAAACGAATGTCTTTTCTGGTTTCCAGCTGAAAAGGAACTTGGAGGGGATAGCTCAAATTGATGAAAGAATTGTTCAAAAGCAGAAATATCTCACAACAATCCTAAAGTAAACTATGAGATATATTTGCCTGATCCTTGCAAGTTCATACTGCTGAGATATGTACAATTTTAATGAAGGGAAAATGCTATTAAACATAAAGCCTTAAAATAACTTCGAGAAAGAAAATCGGGTTGAATTGCCACTAGATGGCAGTATGTTACCTGTTTTACAAGGTAAAGACTTTTTTTTTTAAAAAAAAAAAACCAGGAAAGCTAAGGAGTAAATCGCTTTGCTCTACAGCTGCGTAGCAAGAGGGCTTGAAATTTTCCTGCACAAAACCACTGCGTGTTTTCAGCTAAATATAAGCCCTTTGTAGACTTAAATAAGATTAAGGAGATCTTAAGAGTACAAGCTAGAAAAAGAAGTAAAGCTAGTCGGGATGCCAGTCTGAGCTGTGGAATCTTCTTAGGGACGAGCAAGCACAGATGGAACAGTGTACCGGGGTTTAACCTTGAAAGCCATAACCAACAGTAACCATGCTTTCTACCTTGAAGGAAGAAAAGATATTTCCAAAAAAAAAAAAAGAAAAAAGAAAAAAGAAACCCCACAAACGAACAACCAATTCACTACTTTCTTTTCATACTATTTTCTTTTACCACTGATATTCTGTCCACTCATTATATCATGGAAAATTATGTTTAGCCAAACCTGGACTGATTTTGGAAAAAAAAACTTGTCCTGGAAAACACCTGAAAAAGTGCATGATTTGATAGGACCATTAGGATGACCTTGTGAGCCTGCGGCGTTCTTCAGTGTTTTATATGGCTCTTTTTAAACTTGAAATGTTCTGTGGTGTATTGGTTCCCAAGAGTCAAAAAGATACAAAGGAGATTTAGTCTTGATTTTGAAAATGGACAAACAATTCTTGTAACCAGTCTCCAGCCTATGTTAGAAATAGAACTTTTATTCCCTTAGGCTGTAAGCCCTTTGGGACAGTGACCTGCTTTTTTCGTGCATTTCTATGGCAGCTGAGGACAACGGGTTCAGCGCCCATGTTGGCTACTCTAGCAATGCTCCAGCGATAACTCAAGGAAATCAGGAATTTTTCACCAAATAGTTATATTACCGATTTAGTTCTTACAGTCACACAAAATCTGAGTATGCCCATTGAAGTCAGAGTAAAAACAATGTGAAATCACAAGTATTTAGTACTACTGCTGAAGCAATAGCAAGAAAGAGTAAATTACATAGCTTTGCATTACTGTGCAAAATGCTGATCAGTACTTGATAACAAGGAAATATTTCCTTTTTCCTCAGCTAGGATATAGAATGGTACTTGAGGACATACTGTGGCTTAGCGTTCCCTTGTTACAACTGGTGTAAGTAAGGAACAAGCCTGCAGATTTCATAAATCCACTTCTTACTTCTGAAATCTTGTTAGTGACTGAGTAGAATAAATCCTGATTTACACCAAAATAACTAACTGCTTCATTTCCCTTATTCTAAGCAGTTGTCCATCAAGCCCAGAAATTAGAAGCACATCTTCATCATGTAGTGCAACTCTGACACATCCCAGCTAACTCCAGAATCAAAGACTCAGGTCCAGGTTAAGGTGAAACATCCACCTAAGTGATTTATCCTTCACGTTCAGCATTATACAAACATTACTCCATTGCATTTTGGTGCTGGCATTAAGTTAAGAAATAAGCACCAGCTCAGAACTATTTTAGGGTTCTCTGCAGTACACAAAGAGTTGTGAGGACAATACCTCATCATCATTCCTTCCACAGAGATGGAAGGAAAAGGAGAAGAAAAGTGTCAAAGGCTAGGAAGGAACAATAGCTACTTCTTTAAAGTGCAACAGACAGGAAAAATATCTGGGAAAGGTAGAATAGTAGGGCAGGGGGGAACCCACACCTAAAACCAAGATCTGCAAACTAGCTCCCAAGCTATTCCCAGGAATTTCAGTCCTTCTAAATTTATCTTTTTTCTGGTTATGCCTTCAGCCATCTCCATTATAGTTTAACTTAAAATACTATCTGACAAAAGACTAAAAGCCTCACTTGTTTTTGCTGTGAATTACCAAGCAATGAAATATTTTTGAAGAAAATTTAGAAAATGAATGATTACACAAAGTCATAAGAAAGATTATTTTGTTCTTCTCTACTCCATTCTGGTAGCATTGTCTTTTATTCTTTTGTGTTTTCAAACCACACAGAACTGAAGAGAAACTAAACCCGCAGATGTAATACTCTTTTTCTACATCCACAAAAGTATGCAAGTTTGGTGGAGGGGTATCTGAACACTGAACATGTGTGTTCTGAGCGATGGTGTCTTTACGAGCACCTTTAACAGGCTGTGAAGTGGGAAGAGGAGAGGGTGAGCTGTGAGGGAGGGCAGGGGAGAATGGAGCAGCCCCAGAGTCAGAAATGCCGAAGTACCGTACAGAATAAGAACGGAGACCGGCACTGGCTGGCACAGCGCTCAGGCCTCATGCAGAAGATGAACAAGGTAAAAACCTCCTGGTTCTGTCCGCTACGAATGAGGCTGGGACCTAATAAGTATTATCTGTTAATTGTCTTTGAAAGACTGTTTCAAATCATTACCTTGCCCTCATTTGTTAAATACAGCTTTGAGTAATTTTCTTGCAGGATATTTTTCCTAGTAGGAAACTCATTTCTTAGGCAGCACTTAAAACTTACTGGAATTCAATAATCAGTTAATAAAGACAATTCTTTAATTATATATTAGGGCCTTTCCTCCTTCAAATTAATTTTCCAGTAATCCCCATATTCCTCTAACAGATGAGGATAATTATCTCGGCTCTGCTGAATAACCTTAAGTCATTACATTCCTTTAGCTAAGCATAGTTTTATGAAACAGCCGAATGAACGTTGTCTTTGTAATGAATGTCTGCAATCCTAAACGCTTTATATTCTAAATAGAAAACTGTACCATTAGAGTCCAGACATTATTTCAGTCAGCCAGCACTCTTTCAGGCAAACAGGCTGATCATTTTCTAACACACTCAATTATAAACTGTATAGTAAGGAGTTAAAAGTTCTGAATTCCCAAGATTCTTTGTTTAGTGTTTCATATGCTAAATCAAGTATAATGTACACTACGACAAAGGTGCTAATAAATAAACATTACTTCCAAAGGCTTACTATCAACTCAGAGAAATTGTGTGTATGCACAGGTCTAAATCACCGATTCATTTATAAATTGAAATCATTATTTCAACCACTATACTACAATAATGTGTCACACTGTAACATGAGTAGGACTTCCACTACAGTTATATTAAGGCGGATGGAATTTTCTTTCGTTATTCAATATGTTTACCCCAAAATACTAAATGGAAGATAATGACAATGGGTTGGATCGATGTAGGTAAATGAGTGCATCTGATTTTTATTTTTTTAATAATAAAACAAATGAAAAAAGAAAATACTTACCTAACAACACTCAGGTATGCTTTTTGTTCTCTTAAACATCTCTAGCTTATATTCACAGTCCTTTTATTTATGAAAGGCATGTCTGGTGAAAATACCCCCATACCTACGACCTAGAGCTTGGTATTGGAGTTCCCTTGGAGCATAATAGTGAATACAGATAGCCTCCACCATCCTTTATTTGAATAACAATTTTGACCTGTTTCTTCTTTCATTCTTTATGCTTTTCTTTCTCCTTCTGTCTTAGTTTTAGTCCCTTGCTTTCTAGCTCCTTAATTTTTTTTTTTTTCTCCCACCACAAGGCTGGTACAATGGCATAGTATCAACTAGTTGCTCTGCAGAGGCCGGGCTCTGCAGAGCCTTTTTCATGGCTAAGCTGGACACCGAGAAATTAGAAGCATGGCATGGGTTAGTGAACTGCTTCTGAGCCTTTGCCTTTGTGGCCTACTGTACAGGCACTGTTTCAGGTGCAGGAGGGGAGAGTGAGTTTCAGAAAGCTGTTCTTCATAATGCATTTGTACTTTGTTCTTTTCAACACATTTTTTCAAATAAAGTCCAAGATCTTCAATTCTCCCACGTGTATTTTGTCTAAAAGTGTTCAGTTCTGATCCTTTCTTGTCTCATCTCAAAGATGGTTTGCTGTCACACGGAGCTGGCACTCCCTGTTTTGTGTACAAAGGACTATGTGCTACACATTCATGCTGCATTTCGGTTCTCCTGACTTTGCTCCTTCCAGTGTTACGCTGTAGCTGCACAGTTCTCACTGAAAGGAGGTGCCACTTATTGTAAGGGAATAAGAAGAATCACTACACTAAAAGTGACATCTCATATCTGTAATTTGATTATAGCAGCAAAACACTCAAAAAGACTTTGTTACTCACTATTCACTATTTTACCTAGAGCTGATTCAGCAATTATTCACTAATTTGAGAAAGACAATATCACCTCTACTGACTCGGTGAAATTTAAGCATATATTTAAGTCATCTACTGAATAAATGTAAGTTTAATTACATAGTTGACTACTCTTCTGAATCAAGTTGCTTGCCCTAAAACATAAACCTGCATGGTACTGGATTAAAACCTAACAATGCCTATTATTCGGTGTGCCAAACAGGATACAGCATTCTCTTTGCAGTATCTCTGTACAACTCTAAGTATAACTCTATTTATGCAAGTGCAACAATCAGGGTTTGACTCAATTGCTTTGGCTCAAAGGCAGTGAAAAAATTCAAAAGGAGAGCTAGCCAGTAAACAACTTTATTTCTAGAATTTTATGAAAACTATTTAAAAAATAAAACAGGATATCGTCTTAGGCACTTGTCTATTTTTGCTGCAAGAAGAAAAGTTAAAATCTTCCAATGAAAATCAAATGTGTGATATATGCCTATATTAAAAGAGATCAAACAAAAATTAAGATACTTTTGTAGTAAGAAAGTTTACACCTTATACACTTGACCGACTTAGAGACTCCCTTTAATGAGAGCTGATGTAGAGTGCTAGATGTTAAAAGACATCATAGAAAAGGCAGCATAGAAAAGTTTAGTGAAAGCTTAGGAATAGGACCACAGTAATTCCTAAATCGAGACTGGGATGCGTTGTCTGGCAGGCAAGACTTATCTAGGTGTATATCCCTCACTAGATATAATTTGAGCTGCTGCTCTTTAAGTAAGTGATCAGCTACAAACATCCCTCACTTTAAAAGACAAATACTTCCTGTTCTGGGAACCTTCAATGTTGTTCCCAATTTAGCAGATATATTGACAGATAGTCTAGAATATTTCCCCAGTGCTGTATCTTGAAAAATATATGGTAAAACTATCAAAGCATGAAGCCAGCAGTTATTGATAAACATCTGGAAATTTATAGCAAGCTTCATGGAGAACTTTGTGGAGAGTATTTGGTATAGCACAGCAATGCTGCTCAAAGCTTCTTTGAGTTCAGATTGGTTTGAATCAGGATAACTGAATGTGCAGATGGATAAGCTATGCCAGAGCTTTGAAGAAAAAATAGCTAGGTGCCTCCTTCTTGAAATGCAGTGGAAACACTCACCATTACAGTCATAAAATAAAAAAGAGAGGATAGAGGACAGCAAAGATAAAAATGCTCTTTTATGGGCTTGTTTGGTGAAGTTTCTGCCACTGCATGAACTACTGTTCATCTGCACCGTATGTCTGGACAGTGAGAGAGAGCTAAAAAGGCTGTAAATATGACCATGCAGATAAGTGTTACCAGAACGAATACTAGTACCTCATAGTGTCATTTATATTTTCAATTCCCCTTCCTAAAAACGTTGGCGTTTACTTTCTGGCATGAAAAACAGCATGCATAATCGGAGGGCACTGATACTGGAGAATAGTAGAAACACCAGAGAGCTAGAAATTAGCAATCTTAACAATACACAATACAGAGGTAGGTTATATACCAGAGAGCTGAAGGACACAGAAAGGTCCACATTAATAACATATCTTTGGAGGACATAGACATATTACACACATTCATAAGGAATGTGCTGCCTAAACTGTCTGCTATCATGACACCATTCTGAAAAAATTCAGCTAGCCTTAGAATGGCCAGGATACATTCATAGGAAAAAGCTTTTCTGGGTCTTTAGTTAATCCATGTAATTTTTAATGCTGACAATAAATTCATTTGCTGACATGACCAAGATGTATTTAATTTAGGGATGGTCAGATAGATTATATTTCTACCTCAGAAAGTGCTCGTTCACTGTGGAATTCTTGAGGATCTAACTTAGTCTGTCTGCAAAAGACTTAGCTCTGTGTCGTGTCAGTCTGCCTCCAGCTGCTGCCTAGAGTTCCTATTTGTATTTCTGCTACAGGGAAAAACAGAGAAGTTTTTTCGTCATCTGTAAACTGAATACTGAAAAGCAAACTGCAGACGGATCGTTTCCCAGTCTATCATCAGCTGCTACCATTTCAAGAGAGGCACCAAAAAAGCCTTGTAATCACTTCCCATCTCACTTTATTGAGATAGTAAAATGCCTGCTTTCTGCTCAATATCCAGCTTTGGTGCCTAGGTCTCATGATTCTGGCCTCTAACAAAACTGAAAAATTAGCAGATTCAAGAGAGGTATTACTTCACTTTTGGGGAAGAGAATTCTCTCACTTCGCTACCCTAAATGTGCTGCAGAATACCCAGGTTTGGAGGCATATTGTACTGAGGTGCTGGGATAAGCAAAGAGGCTTGTAAAACTGTGCCTGAGTTCCTGGAAAGGTCAGGGCCACTGAGCATACTTAATTCATCGCATTCACACCTAGCTCTGTGCTATGTTCAGATCAAAATACAAGCGTAACTGCAGCTGTGATGCTGACATCTAAGCAAAAGCGAATGCAGCACGCACTGAAGAACTTGCTATGCGCCCTCTCCATTTGGAAGGGAGGGAAGAAGGGCAGGACTGAAGTCAGAGCTCCTAATTCTTGGAGAAGAATTTTTACAGGAAGGGGCAGGAAAGCTCTTTGCCACTTCTCCTAGTGAAGCTGGACCACAGAGAGATCAGAAATGGAAGATTCAGGAACTAGAGAGCGAGAAAGTAGGAGACCGACTCCATAACTCAGTCAAGGTCACTGTTCTGGGAGGTGGAGCTGTGATCCTCTTGCAGAGACAGTTTTTCAGTACAAATCAGTGGAATCTCTGGATGACACATCTATTAGACACAGCAGTCTATAGTGACATCCAAGCCTGCCTCTTACCCCCACAGCAAAGCACCTTTCACACTGGACTAGAAAGTCAGGGCGCCTCTTTCATATTATCTCCCTGGCCCTGTGAATCTCTCCCTGGCCTTCTCTTCTGTAGGAAAAACAGCTTCAATAGGAAAAGATGTAAGAAATCCATTTTCTCCTCCCGAGCCTGGTCTTTAATCCAATATCTAGGACATATTTTCTGAAGGTAACAGTTTTGGGATCCAACCCTTTCAGGCCGAGAAAGGCCCATAAATCTGGTTTCTCACTTCTGGGACAAGGTGCTCTTGCTATCCAGCCGCTGCACTGAAAAAGGCTGCATCTTTTCCCTGTGTCTGTTCCTTAGCCTAACTAGAAGGTACAGCTAACCCTGTGCTCTTCCTGTTCTGTTCGTTCCCAGTAGTGCAGTCAAATGGACATGGAGTTAAAAACTGAATCTCTTTATAGATTTGTGATTAACCAAAAGCTCCTTGTTCCTGTAGAGAGTCCAAGGCTTAGGACTGAAATGTTTGTGCTATATCTGAAGCCAATGTGGTCCTCCCAGAATCACTCTGTGACTGACAAGAATCAGACAAGATAGTCTGCCAATCCCCTCTGAGGTAAAGAGAAGGGTATTTTTCTCTGCAAGCTGAGTAATGATGGTTCTGGTTTGGCACCGCTCTCAGTGCCCCTCAAACGCACTGTCCTTTCTGTCCCACTCAGGAGTTAGCAACATGTCAAACGCAAAGAGAGAATGAATGTGGATCATCATGGATGTTCACCAGCCACATCTGACTGATGTTGGCAGCATATGAAGCAAGCAATTGAGTTTCCAGAATTTGCATATTGTCCAAATCAGCTTGGTCCAACTCAGTTGAGGCTCTTCCCTCACAACTGGAATGTGATAAATGAAAAAACAGCTTCACCTTTTCACCATTTCATCAACATTTGGTTTGGCATTTTCCAGACATGGGTTTCAAGCAGTTTTCCTGTTCACTTTTCATCTCTTAGCTGGCATGGACTATTTTGACCTTACACAAACTATATCTCACTTTAAAAAAATTACATTTACTGCTACTTCTTGAGAAGGAAATCAGTAACAGCAGAGCTAAATTCATGGTAGTCAGAGCGAATTAGAACTTACTGATGAGCCTAAGTTATATGTTTAAGCATTTACAAAGCTAGTCCAGAGGAACTGAACAGCATTGTAGCAGATTAAATTCACTTGACATAAAATCATGTACAGTGACTAATCTTGTATCAGCCCCCTTTTCATCCTATGACTATCCTGGTAACAGGATAGCTTTGACAGTTTGATCCAAGTCAGAAACTTTCCAATGACGTCAATCCATTTTGGATTATGTCTTGAGCTTCTGTAAACTTTCGAAGGAAAAAAAAACAGTTTTATGATTTGCAGAGCCTTCTTGGGATTTCAGATACTCAATTCCTATTAATTTGAATAGAAACTGGGATTTAATTATGATTTTTTGTGGAAAACTCAACACAATTAATGACTAGTCAGGAAATATGGAATCACAGCTGGGTTTTTACATCCCTTTGAATATAGACAGAGGTTCCGCATGGAATCATTAAACATTGAAATTGTATTTCCCTGGTTGATATTTACTTGTACAAGTTTTTTTATTCTGTTTTGAAAATATAAAAATAAAACAAGGCTTAGTGAGGAGTCTGAGAAAAGAATGATGGACGATCGCACCTATCTGATGAACTGACAGGTAGAAAAGAACAATTGAGATAGATCCAGGTCAACAAGTCCCAGACGAGAGGAAAGTCTAGGGACATCACGAAGTATAGGTAGAGTAGCTATGAGTAGCCCCCTATGGTATGGCATTATAGGAAAATTCTGTCGAGATCCTCAAATAGTGGTTTGTGTCTTTGTCCTCACTTCTTTGTAGAGTGCAAGAAGGACAAATCAAATTTTTCTGATTTCTGGCTGGATGATGATTGCTATAAGGAATTACTTTCCTGATTATATAGCAGAGCAACATGTGACCAGTGAATTATGGGTTTTTGCATTTCATTTTCGCCATCATATCAGTCAAGCTACCTGACAGACTACGTGATCTGCTGAAATCTGTATCACATCCAGGTTAAGTCTCTCAGCCTCTACATTTTCTAAATGTGTTCAAATATATATTTACTTATATTTTCAAAGAATTTTTTATGGAAGCTTGTTTAATTTGAGCTGAAGGAAATCTGTGACAGATATGGAAGTATTTTAAACACATAAGCAGTGTGGAAGTTTTATCCAAACATTGCACCAACGTATCTATCAAACTACAAAGCTAATTAGTGGAGGAATCTACTCAAATAGCATATACCAAATAACTCTTTCCCCTTTCCAACGCTGGATCTCCACCTTACCAAGTGGTAACCTTTTTTGCATCCATGCTCTCTAGATATATACTTCATTGTCTCAGCTGAGGTCAGGTCTCTAGATCTGGCCATGTCAAGCTGTCATGTGACATGTCATGCATGTGTTCATCTCAAGTCACCATCTATCTACATCAAAGCTCAACACTGATTATGGGCATGTGAACAATATATTAACATTCCTGAAGCACTGGAGGCACAAGCAGGCAGTTGTTCTAACTTGTCACAGGTGCAGCACTAGCAGCGTCACAAATTGCCTTGTCATGGATGCAGATATCTGAGGGATACTTTCACTCCTTTGTTGAAGGGGTGAAACAGAGTGAACAGCATGACAGCAGCAGTTTGATCCCTGGATGCAGTAGGATCTGGACAGTGAAGCTACCATACACTTACCTCACTGTTCCCATTCAAGATATTTTGTCTATGTAACAGCTATTTCACACTATTAGTAATCCCTCATTTTTGAGGGTTAGGTAATCAAACATTAGAATGACAGAAATCACAGGCTATCAATGGAGATGCTGACTGAACTAAGGGAGTATCTTTTTTGAATGAGACGAGATGAAAGGTACCTTTTGTCCTTTTCTTTACTAGCTCTTGTATACAAACCAATATGAGTGTCTGCTACATTTCAACAAATTATGGTGTCCAAATGATTGCTGCAAGCTATTATTGCAAGTGGATTTTTTTCCATAACAATTAAGAGAGCTCTAAGGAGATTCATTATCACAATGCAGGGAGTGCTGGCCTAGCATATTTGTTATTTCACTACAAGCTTCTACTACCCCTTCTGTGAAGTGACTGCTCATATTTACTCAGTTAAGTCTTTCCGCATGAATTTCTTATACTATTGCATAGTTTGAAAACATCTAAATTTCGGTGCATGCACCTGAAAAACACATGCTGCCTGTAGCATGCCTCCATACTATGGAATACTTCAAGTAGTTCTTACTTTAACCTGCCACTGAGCCAGACAACTCCAGAAAGAACATGTGGGAAGTTTTTGTGGATAGCAACACTAGCTAGCTACGTGGAGTGACTTCTATAGGAGGAACCACCAAGTGAACTAGGATTCTTCAGTCTGAAAAAAAGGATGATTCAGGCTAAATATGATAGTAGTCTAAAAAGCCATTAGTGGTGTGGTGGAGGTGAACATAGGTTGACCACTCTCCAACTCTTGCAATACAAGTAACTGAAGTTAGCGGGAGACAGGTTGAGAGCAAAGTGAAATAGCTCAGGGCACAACAGGTAGCAAACCTATGCAACTCCTTGCCCAAGGATACTGTGAATGTAAAAGTTGACACAATTTCAAGGAAATTATATCAGTTCATGGTAGAAAAACCCACTAAGAAACTAAAAATATGCAGATGTCAGAGCTGGCTCAACTGGAAGATTGTCTAGAAGACTGTGTGGGGTTTAGTCAAGAGATCGTTGTACATTTGCCTTATGCTTACTTTCTCCAGGGCTTCCGTTTATCCACTACTCAAGACAAGAGAGCAGCTTAATGGACCTCACTATAGTCATTTTTATGTTCTGATTGTCTAAAGGTGTTAGTAAAGTCACTCACTACCTGAATGATATCAGAGTTAATACAAACATATGGGACCAACATGTCTTTTTAGTATACATTCCTACAAGTATTACTGGACATCTGCAGCATTTTCTGCACCTCATTATTCATAGGTCAGGATGTAGTTTTGTAATACTTCTGTTTCTGTTCTAACCAAATGACATTTCAGTACCAAAAAAAACCCCACCTGATCCTATTTTATCAGAAAAGAATTACTGAAATATTGTTTTGAAATATTATTTTAACAGATAGCATCAGCCTGGTAACCCAGCTGCAAAACAGCCTTGTCTTGACCCCACTGAAGAGACAGGAACCTCTTAAGTCAACATGTTGTGAAATTATGGCTTCACCATGTCAGGAGTTAAGAGGATTACTGTAAAAAAGCATCACTTGTTTCCTCTCACACAGGGCTTGCAGCTTCCTTTCCACTAACTTTAATAAATTCAGAATTTCACACAGTATACATTTCAGTGAATACTCACATGGAAAAGATACATGCATACAGCTGGGTAGGATTGTGCTCTTCAGTTCTGTGGCAAAACACAAGTCCTGAAAGATATATTAGTCAGACAGGAAATCAAAACATAGTCTTCAGATTGTTTTTAAATTCACTACAGGCTTTACATTATGTAATTTTAACCGAGCGTCTTGAAACTATCCTTCTCCCTTTCAAAGTTAGAGAGTTTTCTATCAGTATCATGATCAGTGGAACAGTCAAAGCTTCCCTACGTCAGAAGCCTTCAAATTAATTAATTTTGTTAAAAGATTTATGACAGGTCACTGGTTCACAACTGACTTCAGTTCACAGCTGAATAGCTCCTGTTCTGGCATATCTGTGTACATAGCAGAAATCCACATAACAAAGCCCTGTGAACATCAGAAAGCTTTGTACAGCTCCATGGCAAAGGGCACTTCAAACATTAGTTCTCAGTAACCAACACCCCTGCCTGTTTTGACCTGGGACACCTGTGAAAATTAACTTAGTTGTGATGGTCATGCTGTATCAGTGACTTGCTTTTTTAACTTCTCGAGGTCATTTTTTGATTTGTTAACAAAGCTGCAGGCATATAGTAGGTCAATAAAAATAAGGTTTAAGATACCAGATAAAAAAATAAGGTTTAAGATACCAGATAATCCTACCTAGTTTTCTACGAAAGAACTATTAATTCACTTAACAATATTCTGATTCACCTTTAATTCTATCCTAACTATGTACTATAACAAAATATTTTGCTTTTTATACTAGCTGTTTTTCCAACTTAGTTTACAAAATTTACGTATGCATATTTTTAAAACAAGGAGAAGTCACTGTTATATAAATAGTGTAAAAATGAAAAGGAATAAAAGAATGGGGTGAATCTCAGCTGGTACTTTCCTTGGTGTATCCTCCCAGTTTTTGGCAATCTTAACATTTGTGTGTCTTGTGCTGCTAGTGTCTTTTAAATCTCTATCTTTAGTAGTGCTCAGATAGCTCTTTTTTCCATAAGTCTCGAAACTTAATTTTTTTAAAACCATTTACACTTTTGGTATTACAAACATTCCCCACTTTAATTATGCAAAGTAAGTCCTTTGCAAAAAAGGACATTGTTTTAAATTTGAGATTTGATTATTAAATGCTCTCTAGACCTTGTGTTACAAGAAACAAACAAAATTTCCTATTCATTTTCCTTTTTCCATTCAAGCTTTATAACCCCTATCATATCAAATGATGCCTGCATCATTTCTTTTCCAAAAGAAGAGTCCTAGCTTCACGTGGGCTCTCTCCTTACATAGATGCCATTCCATACCGTGAGCATTTTTGTCACCCTTCTCTGCATATGAATGCACAGAGAATCTGAGGCATAGGCACCCAACGCTTATGCAGTGTTATAGTCATGTTTTCTGCTCCTTCCCCAATAAAGCTAACCATTCTGCTTGCCTTTGTGACTGTGGCTGAGCATTAAACAGATGTTTTCAGGGAGCTGTCCACAATGATGTCAAGTTCTCTTTTCTGAGTAGCTGTAATGAATTAGAGCCCTTCATGTACAGTTAAGATTATTGCCTTGCCCCATATACATTATTTGCGCTTATCAAAATAGAATTTCATCTGCCGGTTTACCTCCCAGACATTCCCTATGCCTCTTCATGATCCATTTCATTTTGACTACCCTGAGTAATTTGGATCATCAGCAGATCGTCGTCTTCCTATTCCCCTTTTGTTTTTTGGGGTTTTTTCAGCTCATTTATATGCGTGTACAGGTGAAGATTTCTGTGTCTCCCAATGATAACTTCGCCCTCTCATAATAATTAATCATTTATATCAAGTGTTGTTTTAAATATTCTAAGCAGTTATTATCCCGTAACAACTCCATTCTTGTAGATACATCTGGAGCTAAGACCAGAACATCAGTCACAAGATCCCCCTACTCACTTGCTACATACTTCCAGGTGTTTCAGGAACTTCAAATAAAAACTATGTCTCAGTACTTTTCCAGTCCTTTTGGGAATGAACTGTTGGGTAACCAAATCACACCATCAGAGTCCTGAAGCACAGAACCATTACCCCGAAGATACCAGTTGCCTTTATCTGCTGGATACTCTCCCCATATGCTTAGTAAGCTTCTAAAATATCGTTCCCTGCAAATTCAATAACAGCTTCCACTTTCCTTTAGCATGAGGCCAAAGGAAGAGATGAATATGTTCTAGCACTTTTCTTTTTATTCACTGACTATGTGACTTAGATGTATGCCACTGGATAAAATATAGAAATAGTTTTGAGTGAAAGGACCTGGACTCATGTCTCATGACACTTTCATACGACTGTTCACGTAAGCACAGGCTGTAAACTACGGGTTTGGACATAACCCCTAGAATCACAAGGTCTTTCAGACACCATCCGTTTATCAGTGTTTCTCAGTGTTTAAGCTCGCTGCAGCTCTCCCACTTTAGAAGAGTCATAAGTAGGTCTTTTTTGCTTGTAGGCATTTTAGGAACAGCTCTACAGCCAGCACTGATTTCTACTGTGATAGGATTCAGCAGCATTCCGGGGTTACCTCTGTGTCCATTGATTTCCACACAGCCAAGCCTACAATACTTTCTACCTGTATTCCATTAAGAAATGGAGATATTTTTGATCAAAGTGGAGACATGCCCAACCAAAAGATTGTTCTCCTGCTGGCATCACACTAAATGAAACATGAAACCAATATCGAAGTGATGAGAGATAGAAATAGTCAGAGTTTCAAGGGGCTGGCTTTTCATTAAATGTTCACAAAATGTTCAAAAATCACATTTCCATTTCAAATGTTTACATTTTGCATTGGATGATTCTGGCTCAGAAGAACAAAGTCAGTCTAACAGCATGTAAATTTTTCTTATAAAGTGCTCTGGCAAAATAGACCTATAATCTGAGAACCATGGGGTCCATCTACTTTGCTAATCCCTCATTCTTTTGTCTTTGAGCAAGGAAAATGTTTTTTCCCAGCAAACACTACTCACTCAATGAGCCTTTTCTTTGGGAGAGAGGTCACACAATAGGAGAAAACAGCTTAATCCAAACCAAACATTCTTACTCTATCCAATTCCTTCCTGGCACTGGTGTCAATGGCTGCTTTGGCTAAATAAAATTTAAATACTTACTTATGTTGGGTACATGCAGAATTGCAGAAATGTTTTCAATAAGCACAGTGAATTTGGCAGCTTAGAAAATAAGCTTATGCTGCATCTTAGAATGACAAGAGAAAATAAGGACTTTTTTTTCCCATCAAACATTTAGGAAAAACTAAATGAGGTAAATTGCTTAAATAATGTATTCTTATTTGTAATATGATCATCATTAGTAGTTGATAATAGTGATGCATGAGTTCACAAATTATTCACATTATATACTCATAAACCATGCAAAACTACATTGTTCTGACAGAGGAAACTCTCCACACACCCTTCATCTCAAAAAAAAAGAGACAGAAAAGGGCAATTAGGAGTAACATGCTGTAATTATGTATAATAGTATGTAATTATACCATTAATGGCTTCATTAGGATAGCATAAATATTTTAAAAATTCACTCAGGTAAATGCAAAAGACATAGAAAAGAAGACCCAGAAGATCAACCAAATTCTGAGGTAATTTTATAAGACTTATTTCAGTAAAAGTCTTCCAACGAAACTGAGTCAGAGCTGGGGAGCCAAGCTGTACTATACAGCTAATGCACTGTTGAAACTTTTCAATGTGTAGACAATATATGCAGCCTGTATAGCATCTTTTCTTAAATATGGAAGAGCTAACAAATATTGGAGAAGCTTTAGAATTTATAGATTAGTCCAAAACTAATCAAAGACTTAAAGATTAGGTGTTAGGTGAAAGATTAGGGAGACTAGAAGCAAATCAGTACCTGGTAGGTTCAATCTGCCAAAACCTTGGACCCCTGTAAGAGCACTAAATGTGTTTATTTTTCCCTCTTCAGCAGGTAGCAGGGAAGGGGCAGTCAGTGCTGCTCCTTTCTGGCTGACTAGCACCGTCTTGAAAGCAGGCCATACTTACTACCTACCTCTGGAAAGGGGAAGATAGCAAATGTCTCTCATGACTTAGTACTGTTTCTGAGTTACTGTGCTTCCCACAGCTGCCGTGGCTGGTGCCACATCTTGAGTCAGGAGGCAGCTCTCTGTTTGTAAAAAAGTGATGCATAGATGGCATTACAGCTTCTCTGTGGTTACAGCTTGTGATGGCATATGATAAGGCTGCATTTCAGACACTGGATATTAGGATACATCAAGTAAATATACTGTAAATTAGTTTTGCTATAGGAAATATAGGAAAATGGAAAAAATAGGAAAAAATAGGAAGTATATAAATAATATAGTAAAATACTGTTTGGTGGAAAGGCAAGCTGGACAGTTAGTGACTTCAGAAATCAAACTGCTTGGGAGACTTTTCTGGCTGCAGAGTTCAGAACTCAGATGAACAGCGACTGAGGAACAGGCCCTGATCAGCTGCTACTCTGCCGTCAGAATAGTCCACAGACCAGCAGTGACCTGATGTAGTAATATGATGGGTTTCTTTCCCATGTTTCCAACCCCCATCCTTGCTGCAGTACCTACTTGCCACCTTGTCCCCTGTCCGTTTTTTCAGCAAATTACTCAGACCATCTACCATGTGTAGGTGTGTCCTTCCCTCCCTTCCTGCTGTCTCTTCATCCGTAGAGGCAGCCTCGCCACAAAGTCCCATGTGCTGCAGCGCGCAGAGACAGAGCCAGCGGACGTGACCCATGGCTGACTCCTCGCTGCCCTCCCATCTGGTCCCAGCTTGCCCAGTTGCATGCGGTCTGACTGGGCTGCAGCACATTCCCTTGCTGTCCCTTCCTACTTCCTTATCTGCTCAGAGCAGGAACTGAAAGGAAATCATTAGCAGGACTTATGAGGCCTATCTGCCAGACTCTACAATAGCTTCTAAAGGAGTGCTTAAAAGCTATGAATTATGCATATAAACAGAGATAAGATCCTTCTAGGCAGCTTTCTATAGCTCCATGGTCCATCCTGGTTTCCATTTCTTCCTATATTTTTCTAAGGCAAAACTTCTAAGTGTTTAAATTCAAAAATAGTCAAAAATGCTTAGAGAACTTTGTAGCAACTTAGTGGCAACTGCAAAACTGAGGTGCTTTCTTTATAATATTTCATGTTTGTACTGTAGATGAAACATGGTACGCTGTATTTTATTCTCCACACACGAACAGATATGTTACCATAGTTTAAGCACTGCTATAGGTCACTTAGATGAATCAACATTTACTTGGAAAAACAGAAGGCCTATCATTCAGTTTCTGTTTAGAAATAGTGCCAGTATAGTGTTAACCTGTATTTCTTTGTCTACTTCCCCCATAAGTCTTTTGAATTAGTCTTAGCATTACATTTTCTGATTCCTTGGAAAGAAGAGTAAAAAGTGCAAAAGCATTGCACATATGCAACAATATAGAGCCATATTCAAACACTTTTATTTATATTTAGATATATCTCATTTTGGAATAACGTACATAAGAAAAATAATAGAACTTGGCTATTCATCACTGACTAATCACATGCACATATCAGTTACAAGCAGCTACAAAGGACAGAGTAACTGCAAAAGCAAGAAAGGAAATGGACAAGAAAAAGCACCTCAGAAGAAAATTATAAAATAAATCCTAAGCATCTCCAAATAAAATCTGCATCATATGTATTTATTTAAGAGAAAGAAGGTGATATGATGAAGCACAGACCTTTCTCAGCATTACTGTGCTTTGGGTTTGTAATACACACAAGATTTTTGGAAAAAAAACAAAAAACAAAAAACAAATAGCCAGTATTATAGAACACCATCATTTCTGATGTACACTGTTTAGTGCTGGAGTTGTAATTTGTAGCCTGTTAGTGGTATTTGCAATGTTTTATCTATTAGCACTCCTAGAAAACACTTGGACAAGCATATCCATAGCCAGGGCGTGCATGCTATCAGTCACGTCAGTACTGGTTAGATATGCTCTTCACACAGCTATACAACAAGCAACAGATATAATGGCTTCCCTGTCCACTGGGCAACACTGACCCTCTCCGCCGCCATGCTGGGAGCACTCCCCCCAGCCAATCCCATCCTCCCTCCCAGCCCAGAGGACACCTCGCACCTTTTGGCTCTTTCCCCTCCACATCACTGAGTCTTTGTCTTGCCCAGTCCAGCACCCACCACGTTGGTAAGGCCGTGCTAACCCCGTAAGCCCTGCCATCCTCCTTATATCAAGGATTATTCACCTCCTTGACCCTCTGAGGGAGCCCGTCTGTGACTGAAGGCCACAAGACCTCTGGGAACAGCCCCAGGCAAGCAACAGTCCCAGCTACCTGTTGCTCCCCAGCTCTGCTGTGGAGCTGCACCGGGCATTGTGGACTCGGCGCTGCCCTGGGGCCCCGCAGCCAAACTGGGGGGCAGAGGCTGAAGAGCCACAGAGGCATGCAGTCCCCTGACCAAAGGCCCTGTGATGTTGCTCTCACCACCTGCAGTGTCTTCCCTCCCACAGGCAGCACCAGGGTTACTCGGTCACCTCCTGCCAGGACAGCCCTACGGTCTTGCCCCAGCCCGGGAATTACGTATCGTGCTTGTAAATAGCATTAAGTGTTGGCACTCAGGGCTGACTGTCTGCATCCTACAGGCTTCGGTATTTCTCTTCCAGGTTCCAGCCAAGTTTCCCAGCACCCCATAAAGCTTGCTACTCAACCTAGACATACAGCACTACTAAACAGGAAAAAAATAAACAGGCTTTTTCTTTGGGGAGAAAGCGGGAAAAAAAATCCCTTTTCTCTGTCCTTTTGCCTCTGAAACCATTTCCTCTGCTAATTAAGGACTTCCTCTGTGGATCAGTAGGACTCCATTAACAAAATCTCGCAGATGATAAGAAGAGTGGGATTTTTGAAAGCATTTAGTCTTGGCACACACTCCTGCCCTCACTGCAGTCTATGGTAAAATTTATTTTGACTTTAGTGCTTCCAAACTACTGTGCCACAGTTGGAGAGGCCTATAAGAAAATAATGTGAGGATCTGAAAGTGATCCAGGATTTCAGAAAACTGAGAGGTCATACAGAGTGGCAGAGGTAAGGCGTGCTGGAACTGATATTCTCCCAAAACATGAGACCATCACTGCGTGTGACTCTGAATAACTACAACCAGCAACTTTGCCCATGAATTTTAGTAACGCCTTGTGCCCTGTTTTTACTGTTGATGCAGGAAATTGCCTAGCCAACAAAGAGTTTGTGACAGAAATTTCACGCTTAAAGAAATTATGGATGAGGTATTTAACATGCATAGCACTTGGGATCCAGTTAAATGAGGAACACAAGAGTGCAAATGCTCAAGGGAATCTATTAGCAACAATGTCCTGCAGTGAGAGTAACCAGTAAGGTAACAAAATCATTTGCAATATGGGTATTCCTTAGAAAAAATAAATCATTAATGTGTTCCTGCTGTGCTAGGAGAATTCATGACTTATGGAGAGACAGCGGTAGTAACTGGGCTGGAGGAGGGAAAGCCAGAGGTCCTTTTTACAAGATTGATGGTGTTATTTTATACCAACCAGGTATAGAAGGGGAGTAAAACCAATATGTCTAATGACAGCGCACTAGAGAGGTTATTTATGCTATGTCAAAGGATTTCAGATGCTGAATTTCAAATGCCACCCACCAAGGAAGTATGGAGCAATAACCAAATTTGTAAAACCTGAGACCTACATTTAGTTTCCAGGCTTATTGCCACTAAAAATATGTTTATTGATTATACATATACAGTAAGATTTGATAAGTGCTTGATCTTTTAGTTTCTCTCTTAACCAGTATCTGATCATGACGTAAATGCTAGAGTTCAGCAGAAGCTTGGCACATGATCCAGAAACCTTAAAATTTTGGAAGGCTTCTACTTCACAACCTTACATTCCACTGAGCAGACCAAGGCTGAGATTCCAGTTCTAGGTTCAAAAAGCATCACCATCTCAGATGCTTTTATTACAGATCAGACCAAATTTCAGAACTCTTGCTGAATGTGGGAGTCAAATCCCACAAAAATTAATGAGACAATTCCTATCATCCCTAAAGAGCATTTAATTGGAACCTGAAAGAAAAGGAAACTAACTTCATACGTCAGTTCTTTCTCAAACTATACTCTTTTGACAGCAAGAGTCTGTGTAATCTGTGACTGATTTTCTTCTAACATGCCTTATTTTTCATTGGCTTATTCTATGGGATGCCCTTTGATAATAGAGAGCTAATGGATTTCCTGGCACTTACAGGCTTTTGAAAAGTCTGACTATCTGCTTCACAGAGAATTGCTTAAATTCACTAATGTTTACTGAATGTTTCTGAATCCTCTGAAGAAAAGCTTTAGATAAGGAGACAGTATTGCTGTTCTTTGGCTCTGATAGCTTAACTTAGGATTTGCCTTGATGCTGAACAGAACATTCAGCATTTAGCTATAAAGCTTCTGGACTTAGAAAAGATTCAATCTTGCTTCTTAAGCAAAAGAAGGAGGAAAATTTTGGTATTCATTACTTTTAACCCCCAATAATGCAATTATAAAGAGTTTCATTTTTAAGTTCTGAGAAACGAAACATTCAGATTTGACAGCATCTGTCAGTAGTGTCCTTTGAAAATGATCCTGGGAGCGAGGACAAAATATTATTGATTTATTCCTGAAGCTCAGAATTTACATTAACAGGAAATATACCCCAAGATGATCTGTTATAAGCAACTACCTAGTGCCAGGCAATTCAATGCATTGCTTTATGCTTTTCAACCTGGGATTTAGGAATTTAGATAAAGAGTGATTCTCTTTATGAGACGACATGAAAATTTCTCATTTCCCATTTCTCTTGAGATTTTAGTTTCCTTCTTTCCAGTGCACTAGTGTAGTTATTCTTCCCATTCATTCATTTTTTTATGTCAAACTACATTAGCATTTTTTTGAAAAATTATGAACACAATGAAAAGACTTTCAGCACATTCATTAACTAGTTCAGTAACTCCATTCTATTCCTCTCTCAGGTTTTGCTTCCTGGAGTACCGTATGTTAGCCATTGTCTCCTCCCCCTGCCAGTGTTCAGTGTCTCTGGAAAAGGGAAAATACTGAGTAAAAAGATCGACTAAAATATTTCTTTTCTTTTTCTTTCTTTCTTTTTTTTTTTTTTTTTTTTTTGCAGCTGAACAGGCTAATATCACTTCCAAACCTTTCTATTGCCCAAAGCTGATATCTGATTTGCACTGACTTTTCTTAAAGAATACAGTTATTCTACGTTTTCTAGCATCTTCTACATCTTCTAGTCACTTTTTTTTTATGGCTTTTGCAGCCCTTTAAACCCACAGCTCTGGTGCATTAATCCTGGTGGTCACACATGATCATTTTGAAATGTTGCTTTGGAGTTTCTATACCTGCTATATCATCCTTCCCACCTGCCTTCTAGGGAACAGTGATATAATGCTACAGTGTTCGGTGTCCAGTGCTGGGATCCCCCATTCAGGAAAGACATGGACACACTGGAGCGAGTCCAGCAAAGGTCCACAAAGACGTTTTAAGGAAATGGACAGACGAGGAGAGTCTGAGAGGGGGTGAGATGTAGGGCTGTTCAGCCTGGAGAAGAGAAGGCTCAGGGGGATCTTATCAATGTGTATAAATGCCTGATGGGAGGAATAAAGAAGACTGAGGCAGAGTCTTCTGGGTGGCAGCAATTGAAAGGAAAACAGGGCACAAACCAAAATACAGGAAATTCCAATTAAACATTAAAAAAACTTTTTTACTGTGAGGGTGGTCGAACACTGGAAAAAGTTGCCGAGAAAGGTTGTGGAGTCTCCGTCCCCGTAGATAATCAAAACCCAGCTGGACATGGCCCTAAGTAACCTGCTCTATCTGACCCTGCTTTGAGCAGGGGGGGTTGAACTAGGCAATTTCCAAATTAGAGGGGTCCAGAGACCACTCCAACCTCAGCAATTCTGTGATTCTGTGAATACTGCTACAAAACTGTGGTAAGTTCAAACACTTACAGCACGATTCTTTGAGTGGCACAGTAGTTTGCAGGCAGCATGTTCAACTGCAGATTTGCTCACAGAGGACAAATAGAGCTTAAAGGGCATAAGAGATGGAGAATACATATCAGAGATCCCATCAACTTTTCCTTCTATAAATAATACACTTAGATTTTCTGTAAAACAAAAGCAGGGACATCTGTCCGGCATAAAGATGGGAGAATCCAGCAAGTTCTTGGAATCTTTCCAGAGAATAATAAATGTAATTCAGTCTGGGTGTGCTAAATGCCGCTGCTTAACATGACGGTCATGCATTTTCAGGTATTAGAATCACAAAATATTAACTACTTACTAAATCTTATTTAATTGCATAATTCATTTAGACGATAGATTTGTTCTCTGTGTGGCTGATAAATTATTTAATGTTTCTTGCATCAAGGCTTCAGGGCTGTTTGCTGGCATTTCCAGAGGCAAATGTCTATTGCATTTCTGACTTCGCTAAACTAGTGTCTTGTTAACAGCATCTTTCATTTTTTGACCACTCTGTTTAAACCACATTGCCATTCTGAAATGTCCAAGACCCTGTCTCAGGACAGACACATCAACAAATGTCATGTAATCATTTAGCGACAAAGTTCTGCAAATTCCAGCACAATAGGAGGTAGAATGGAAAGAAATGTAATTGAACCACATAGACTGTAAAAAAAAAAAAAACTAATCAAGCTTTCATTTTCTCTCTTAGAATTAGACGTTCGCTTAGAGAAAACATATCTGGCACTCTTCCAGACAGTTAGATCTTTTTTCTTGTATTAAAGGAATCTGGGATTAGAGGAAAACCTGCATCCTAAGTGTCTTCTTTTCTATGATACTTTTAGCAGCCCTACTTGTTTGTAGCTATAGTTTGCGATCTTATTTCCATAGACCAATTTTTGCCTTTTGTAATCTGAATGCATATTCAGGGACATGAATGAGAATTTTGTCCATAAGTGATGGCAGAATGAATCCTCTAATGATAAAGTTGGAACATAACTGTTAAAAAAATTACAGTTATATACAACAGTGAGATTGAATTGTAGGCTGCCTTGTACTGTGTAAGACATAAATGCCACAGCAAAATAATGGATATTTGAGAGCCTATTCAAGTAGTCTGCTATTCTATCTTCATCTGGTTTTGGTTTGATTTAATTTTTTAATCCTTTGGACCAGAGAGCTGTCTGAGAATATGCCTACAAAGTAAGAAATGACCTCTGTTGCAACAGGTATAACAGATGACAATTTCTAATGCAAGCTTCTGCAAGGAATATTGTATGTTAGAGCTTCAATACTTCATTACAGGTACAACAAAAGAAGTAAAAATATGAGACTATTGCAAAACACTAGAGTTAAGGATAGAGGACAGAAAACAGCTGTGGAAACAAACATCCTCTCAAAGAATAATATTTTTAATGCCATTTTCCCAGTTCTTTTATGTATAGCAATACCTGCTTGTGGCAGCGCAGAAGGGTGCAAATGAATATACCCCCAGCATGCCAGCTGTTGCTCTACTGTTAGATATGCTATTTTATGTTAGGCAATATTTAGGTTTATAAGAAACCTCCACATATTGCTTTGGAATAGGTAGCTCAATGGGATTCCATTGCCAGAAGCAGCAAGATCAAATGTGCTATCTAGTATTGCAATTACCAACTCATATCGCAGAAGCGGGAATTAAACACTTAGTTGAGAACAACAGGATTCAGAGGCAATAATCTGTGCAGCCACCCTGCTGGTTCTTCTTAAGCAAAATTAAATGGGTAGATATTCATTAAACTGTTTGGAACATTGCAACCTACCAGGTCCACCGACCACACTTGATCCCGGAGGGTGTGCACCTTGGTGAGTAATCTGATTAGCAGGAGATGGCCCAACAGCCCCAACGAAATGTTTTGTGAAGTAAGACACCACTGCTGTGCAATATTGTTACATCTCAGCCATGTACTGTTGGGATAGGAAATTAAGCAGCAGTAGTTATAGCTATAAAAAGTTACCATATGACTACAATGCAGGAAAAGGATAAAGCTTCTTTTAGTGATGCCACTCAACTTTAATTGTACCAACATCACCAGAAGGGGGAAGGACTACTGAACAATGAAAAGTATCACAGTTTTCATGCAGTTTTCAGCACGGCTACAAAATACGTGGACCCACTCTGGGACAACTGACTTATTGGTTATTTTGAATTTTTAGATCTGGTATGTTATTTGTTGAACATCAAGATGGTTGCCCAATTGGCATGAATATGCTAGGACTGAAACTGTACGGAGTATAACATTTTGTATATATGTATTAGCATGCTTATGTAAAACCATGTCTTCTGTATTTTCACTTGAAATGTGCTTATTGTCCTATGGCAGAGTATATTAGGGGGAAGTGAACAACTCATTTTTCAAAGTCTTTGAAGAAAACAATACAAAAATACCTCTGTGTAAAAGTAATTTAAAAGCTAGTGTCCTCCACTGCCCCAGTTACTGCAGCATATGTCAATAACAGAGATAAAGGTGCAACTGGCAAAAAAGCTGCCTTAAGCTCCAGATACAAGCTTGACTTATTAACACCCACCACCTGAAAATATCAGTGTCTTGATGGGCTCTATCCAAGTTTCCTTCCACCTTTAAAATCTGGCCTGCTTGAAGCATAACAATCTGCCTGTTCTAACTGTCGCTGTACTCTGACCTTTACTATCAAATTAGATTCAGACCAGATAAGGCCAATTTCGCATGCATTGTTAGGTTCACTCTGAAAGAAATCACAGCAGAGATCAAGGCTTTAAACTAAAGCAGCTGCTTTTCCATGATGGCAAAAAACACAGCAACCAGAAAATACTGCATCATCCTCTTGGATATGATCCTACTTAGCTATAACAAAAAGGAAATTTGTCGTGAGTTTAAGGGTTGGAGCTTTAATTGTCTCAGGTTACGTGAGCAAAGCTGGTGGGAAAAATCAGGTTCTGAAGAAGTGCTGTTGGAATTTGGCCCCTTAAACATCCCATTTAACAGCTTTTCTACAATATTTGTGATATCAAACTCTGAAGTTCAGATGCTGAGAAATATGGGGTTTTTTGTTCCCAATTTCTTCCTGCAGAACATTGAAATATAGCAGTTTTATTAGAAAGATGCACTTGAAGCCATACCTACAGAGGACCGTTATTAAAAATCTTGTTTTAGTAAGAAGTGGAAAGTGGGACCCTGAGATTTCTGGATTCAGTTTTCTCCTGAAGATCTAGGATAAATCAGCAATGAAGAAAAAGGCCAAGACTGTAATCCCTGTGGACCCTGCTGAGTTTTCGGCTTAAGTAAGGATTTGTTTTAGTTCTAGTTTGGCAACCCAATGAAGTATTTAAGCAACACTTTCCCTGCACTAAAACCTGCACTTTTTAAATACTGTAAGTCAGCAGATCATGATCAAGTGGAATTCAATTACATTTGGTTGAGATATCAAGAGTGTCCTCATTTCAAATCCATAAAAAATGTTTTCATATGTCTTCAAACACCCAAAATAGATATGTCACATCTACTAGGTATGCAGTTACAGAGAGGATACGGATTGCTCTAGTAAAACTGCAGACATGCTCCTTTGGAATATGAAGACAGGTTGGTTAAGAACCTGGTCTGGGACACTCCATTTGAAGACTGATTAGTTCACATGTAGATCCGATGTTAGATTGCTGGGAGCCATGCCCATAAGATAAAACGTGGCCCTTCTTCCCACTAGGCACAATGCAGACATCATATGTAGTGCTGCCTAATTGTCCAAGTGGAACCCCGTCTTCTTCCCTGGGCCTTAAGCTGATTTGGTAGCTTGTTTTGAAACACTGCCTAAGCTTCTGTACACAAACAAAATCAGATTGTGGCTAGCCGCTGAGCTGATGATCAAGATAAAGTAAACAGATGAACTTTACTGAATCTTTTACTGACCCCCTTGTTCTGCTCAACTCTAAAACTAGCCCACTTTATTGTTTTGAATACAAGAACTGTAGAAAGCAAATCATCACAGGATGAAGAGTAGCGGAGCCAGTGAAACCATTTTGTATGACTCTTTGCATGAAATTGCACTCTATCAATCAGTCCTAAAAATGCAGTTGCAGTCTTCATAAGTGCTGGAAAATGCTAAGTCCACCATTGGTATAAAGCTCCATGTCAACACCTCCTTAGGACCCTGCTAATTAAAATATTTAGAATACCAGCTTAGGTAGCGGAAAATTCAGCTGTACTTACAAGGAATTCCTTGCGAGAGCGAGGTCCCGCTTCACTCTCCCTCCTGCCTCCCCGGAGCTGTGTACATGAGAAGGCTAGACCCAAATGTGCAGCACCTCCCACAGACAATAGACAGGACACTAAACATTTCACAGTAGTGAAGGAGGCATTTCTGCATCATCTGTTTCCTTCCTACTCGTTCAATACCATGAACTGCACAGGCACCTATGACTAGTGCACTAGAAGGCTTAAAATACTCTCATAAAACTTGAGGTAGACAGGTATGTTTTGACTTAGGAGAATCAAAAATGTTTCTTAAGGAGAATATTGATATTGCTGACAGAGTTACAGAGTTCTGCTCATCCAGTACAGGATCTAAGGAATCATAATAAATGTCATTGTGTGTACTATGTCAGCTTATTTTTGTGATAGTACTTGTTAAGTCTACTCCTCGTTCTGTGTTTTTTTCTGTCAAGGCTAGCTCATACACTACTAATTATACTTTTTAATTAAGTTAAATTTTTAATTGCATAATCAATCAGTTCTGAGGAATTTAATTTTCTGTAACAATGGCTTTAGGAAACTGGCACCATCTACACACAGAATAGCCATTAGCATGTGTAAATGGAAAAACATGGGAAAGAAAATGAGACGTGTCTGTGGCTCCAAAGTTATCAATCTCCAAGACAAGATAAAAGAATAGCTTTCTGGTGGGAGACAATGACTTACTTCTTCATGATAGTCATTTAATGTCAATGTACTTTATTCAGATAATAAATAAGAGGAGTTCCTCTGAGCCTGATTGACTGCTTGTATAATGTGGTCTCTTATATAATTATAAAGAGAGCAAAAAGCCAAGCCAAGTTGTGTGAGGAAGCAAACAACTAAAACCCCTTCACCCACCACCAGCTCTTCCCATATCGCTGGCCGCTCACCTCGGCAATTGGCAATGCATAGTTGGCTGCTCTTCCCAAAAGGCATATGAAACTGAATAACGATCACCGGCACCTCAGTGAAGTATTGATTTGGATCTTTTCTGAGAATCTTTGAGGTCTCTAATCCTCCGCCAGATTTGCTTGAATTTTGGTTAATAACTCACTGGAGTAGACAGATACTGCAAGACCTACACACATGCATCTTGTATAAACTTCATGTCATTACCAAAACAAGCTTTAAAAAAACAGGAATTTATGCTCCTAACAAAACAGTCTATCTGTACGTACCTAACCCCTACCTCAGAAAAATAGAAGAACTTTTAAGGACTGACCCTATGGGACAATGAACTGCAAGTTAGATATAAGCATCCTCACACCCAGCAGATTTCGAGTTAGGATTGACTCTGCCTTAGGATAAGAATAACAGTCTTAACATCCCAATTCTGAAATCCATATAGGAACAGATGTTAAAGATATCCAAAAATAAATGATATATTAACATCCCCAAAAGCTGTTTACTTCCCAGTGAACAGGTAGGTATATTGCTAGAGACACAATAACTGCCTGGCCCACAGTCCCGTACTAAATGAAAGCCAGTGCAAAGCCAGCTCATTATTCAAGTCCCATTAAACCCAAGACCCTCAAACTGTAACTTTAATGTTACACAAGCCTCATACTGACTTCTGCAGAAACAGCTCTCACCATGCAGTCCTTCTCTCTCTGCACTACCAAGTCATGCAGATACATATCAAATATGCAAAAATGGATTTTGGAAACTCAGGCAGCAGAAAGATTGTGAATAGCACACAACATCTTGAAAATCTAAAACCTGTAAGGTAAGATCCTTTTCATAATTTCTCCTTTCTTCAGGAAACATGCATGAGAAGGAGAAGTTATGACTGCAGACCTAGGAATCCTAGTCTCCCGAGCAGCCTGCCAGGTAAAGAACCCCACTATTATTTCAGTTAAATTTCAAAGAAATTTAACACATTTTTCATCAGGGCACTAGTTGAACCTATTAATTGACACTCATTGAGCTGGTTTCATTATAGACATTTTATTTTACTGCAGAACCGAAAAACAGAGAGCTGAGTTATAACTGTCTAGAGATAACATCAAATTTGACAGTTACTTATGGCTCAAAAGCACTTCAGATGTAGTACTACTCATCAGAAGATTTGAGCTCTGCTCTTAGAGCTGCCATCCTTCTATATGGCTTTGGATATCACTATTTTGGTTTTTAGGAAAAACGTGGCTGTGATGTGTGGGAACACCTTCACTTGCTTTAAACTAACTAGCATGGAGAAACAAGAGCAGCAAAGATAGTTATACACATTTCTGTATAGACCTGGAATATATATTCAGACTATGATCCTATGGGGAATCCTATGCTACTACCTTTCACCACAGTTTTTAATAGTGCTGAAAACTGTAACTAAAGGTGCCATCTTATAGGTACAAAAATTATAGTTATGTTTGAGACAATAAATGGACATTGTAACCTAGCAAGTAAATTAGGTGCACAAAAGTGTATGAACTTATTTTTCCTAAAAGATAATCTGAGAGTGACAATATTTACATGCATTCTTCTGAGTTTCCCCAAGGGAAGGGAGAAAATGTGAGAAAGCTACTTCTAATTTCCTAACTCCGTGTCTATTCCTGGTCCTAGCACAAGTTTAAGATGCCTGAGATTACACTCTATTGTATCACACGGCGTCTTTCTCAGGAATGACAATCATACACAAAGAATTCTGCATGCAGCTCCTTCTATCTGTCAGTCATTTCTCCAGAATTAGTATGTCAGACCTTGCTTTGCATATACACCTTCATTTCACATCAAATTAATCTCCAGCAATAGTGGAAGAGTAGAATCTGGGAGTGGAAAAGGGGGATGGGGGGGCTGAGAGGAGAGGTACAATGAGATTGCATGGATAGTGAACTGGATTCAGATAATCTGCCTGTTTCCTGATGAAGATAAGCTTTGCAGTACTTGGCTGAGCGATAAGATAAAATATCTTTGCATAAAACTTTACGAAATTGTGTGAGCACTCACACAACTCTCCCCATGCCAGCTGTGTAAGCTACAATCTAATTAATGTTGTCTGGCCTGCCCACCATCTGCTCATGCATTGTAAAGATCTTCTGCTGGGAATTAGCATTTGTTGCTCTTGTGGAAAGGATGATCAGTTCCTCACCAAAGGTATAATCAGGAGCCGCTCAGAAAAGAGATCATGAAGGCTGCCAACATTTCAGCACGGATGTGTTTCTTCCCTCATATCTGTGTTCATTCTCATAGACCAGGATATCTTATCTGACCAGCACCTAAGTGGTGGTCTTGGTAGGTATTATCGTGTAATCTAAGTAGTCATTAGTGAGAAGTAATTATATAAGAATCAACTATCATCATAAATCCTTGGCATTCACGCCCACTTCTGGTGACTGCCTCCATCAAGAAGCCAATCTTAAATGTTAGACTATACTAACCCGTCCTAGTGATGATCCTGCCAGGTCACAAAACAATTCTTCAAGAAGAGACAAACCAAGCCTAATTAAAAAGTTAGATATAATACATGGGGGCAGTCCTTCCTGGAAGATACTTTAGTACAATTCATGTATATATTGGTTGGTTCTGCATATACACCAAGAAGAGAGTGAACCCTTTAGCTGTTTCCCAATTTCAGTATAAAGCCATTTCTCGCATATATAAGAAGTATGAACATGCCTTCTGTGCAAGCTTTGTCTCATTTTATATGTGTTTGTGCCTCTTCTCGTACATATTTGTACAAGATATGCTTAGACTCACGTGCAGCAGACAAAGAACTTCCTCACTGATCTTTTGAAATTTATATTTGCAGCAGTATTCAGATTAAGCCTATCATGTCCATAAATGACACACCAGAACGACAGTTTTGTTTTACAAGGGACTCTAAAAAAAGTAGAGCTAAAGATCAACACAATACGTAGAATCCTTTTACAGGGGCATTGAACGCCGAACAAAATATTTTCCCTGGTAAATTTTATCCCTGGCAGGGTTGTCATAAAGAAGAGCAGTGACTAGGATATGCATTACCTTTTGGGTAATAACAGTCGAATGGCAAGATAAGCTCCAAAGTGTCACATTGCTTAAATGTGTAAACAGGTTTGCTCATATGCAGAGCCCTGTGCTATATGCCTTTCTCAACACACTATTTTTCGTCAGTGCTGGAAACAAGCTGCCACACAGTCAGTACTTGCTTGTGGCAGAAAGGAAAGATGACCAGGAAAACATATACCCTGGGGCAACATTCTGCTTTTGACTCGCTCTGAAAAACAAGATGGTTACAAAGCCATCATTATTGCCTAAAAATCATCATTAACGCTGCTGTTTTAAATGACGTCCTTGACAAGCAGCCACTTGTGCTTCAAATCCTTACAGCATTCTTTGTGCCTTCCTTATTTCTGCTTAGTCCTATTCAGAAAGAGCTTTGGAGACACGTGAAAAGTCGTTGGAGAGTTTTGAATTTTTTTTAAGCAAAAGGTACTAAATTGATTAAATAATGACATCTAAGTAAAAGAGTGCTATAATGTGTAAGGAATGGCTTTCATATGGACTAAGTATTCAGACTTTAATTAAAGTCAATCCCAATTATAGTAATTCAGTAGATTAAGTTTTTGCTTTCTAGGAAAATGAATTCACTTCATGGGGTGACATCCTTACCAAGTCCTTGCTCTCATCTAGAAAGTCTCACAAAATCAGACATTCCTATATATATTATAAACAAGGTCTTAGCTGAGTGACATAAAAAACTGTCTCTAAATTCTGATTCATAAAATTAAAAAAAAAAAGTGTTGTCTCTTATCTGATATTTCAGGTGAGATTTTAATTCAATGGGATTTTAAACTTTAAAGATTCTTCTACATAGCCCATTCTTTAAATGGTGGCAATACTCTTCATGATTGCTCTATACTGAAATAATGTAGATAAAAAGGGAGGACAAATATGCTGATGTTGTTTCAGGATTGCAGCAGTTCTTTAAGGAGTTGAGGAACCTCCAGGAGAAAGTGTTCAGAAGGGAGGAAGATTTTTTCCATGGTAGGATGCTGCTGTAGCTTTGTGCACATGCTTTGCCATAAAAGAATTGGACAATGTGTAAGCAAAATGTTTGTTGTTACTTTTTTGTAGAATTTGGGCCTAAATATCTTTCTGTGCTTGAGAAAATGTGCCAGAATTTGTCCTTAAGATGTTCTGTTTGCAACTACTTCTAGAAGGAACTAACTTTTTTGGACAAAAGGTTCTTTTATCTTCTACATTTTTGCAGAAGAACATATACAAAATGCCAGCATTTTAATAGGAGGAAAACCTAATCCCACAAATAACAGAAACCTAGCTTTTAGTCCACTATCATACTGCTATAAGCAATGGCACACATCCAGGTTTTTGTTTTCTATTGTTTTGCTTTGCTTTGCTTTGTTTTTTTTGGAGTGTGTGTTTGAAAAACCCATGACAATAGAGCTTTCAAAAAAATAAACATATGTTTCCATTTTCTAGTGCAAACAGGTCGCAACAGCTTTCAGCTATCTCATCTAGGATTTTTACAGCTTTAATATTTATTCAGTAAGATTTTTATGGAGCTCTTGTTACTGAGAACTACCACGGAAATAAACACACAAATACGCACCGGGACCCCCGTGTGCAGCCCTGGGAGTCCTGCAGAGCTGTGGCGTGGCATGCCGTCAGTTACGTGCACAGCACCAAAGAGCTGTGCTGCGGAACGCAAGCTTCATACAGAGGCAAGGTCAGACAGCACGTCTTAGCGCTGACCAGCTGACAAAAGCCGGAGCTCCCAAGCAGCTGAGAAATACTTCTTCAAATAGTTTTGACAATTTCTGCTAGTCCTCTGGATCAGCAGGCTTACTATTTTCATTCCCAGTGGCCAATACATCCGCAGTATTTGAAACTTTAGATTTTCATGGAACATTAGTTAGTTTGTTTTGCAGTAATTGCTAATCCTATACTCAAGCTACTGAGAAGTATAGAAACAATTGCAGAAATTATTTAAAATGCTGAATTTTCAAAATTTAACAAATAAAACCAATTAGGTCATTTGGAATGAACTCTCGTTGATGGAGGAGAATCAAGCTAGGGAGCATTTACATAAACTGGGCAGACACAGATCCCTGGGACCTGATGGGATGTACCCATGCGTGCTGAGGGAGCTGGCTGATGTCATTGTGAGGCCACTCTTGATTATCTTTGAAAGGTCAAGGTGATCAAGGGGGTGCTAGGTGCTGCTGAGGACTGGAAAAAAGCAAATAACTCTGCTGTTTTTGAGAAGGACATGAAGGAAGATCTGGGGAACTACAGGCTGATCGGCCTTACCTCAATCCCAGTGAAGATGATGGAGTAAATAATCCCCCAAATAATTTCCAGACAAAAGAACAAGAGGCTAATTAGCAGTAGTCAGCATGGATTTCCAAAGGGGAAATCATGCTTGACCAACTTGAGGGCCTTCTGCAAGAAAATAACTAATTTGGTGGACAAGGGGAGAGCAGTGCACGTGTATCCCAATTTTAACAAGGCTTTCCTGGGTTGCATTAGGCAGAGTGTAGCTAGTAGGTTAAGGAGTGTGATCCTTCTCCTCTACTCAGCATTGGTGAGACATATCTGGAGTGCTGCGTCCAGGTCTGGGCTCCCAGTACAGGAAAGACATGGACATACGAGAGCAAGTCCAGCAAAGGTCCACAAAGACGATTAAGGACCTGGAGAATCTGACATATAAGGAGAAGCTGGGGCTGTTTAGCCTGGAGAAGAGAGGGTTCAGGGAGGATATTATAAATGTGAATAAATATCTAATGGAGGAGAAGACAGAGCCAGACTCTTCTCAGTGGTGGCAAGGCAAAGGACAAGAGGCAATGAGCACAAATTGAAACACAGGAAATTCCATACGAACATAACAAAACACTTCTTCACTGCAAGGGTGGTTGAGCACTGGAACGGGTTGCCCAGAGAGGCAGTGGAGTCTCCTTCCTTGGAGATATTCAAAACCTGACTGAACACAGACCTGAGCAACCAGCTCTAGTTGATCCAGCTTTGAGCAGGGAGGTTGGAAGATCTCCAGAGTTGCCTTCAAGCTTGAGCTACTCTACTCTACTCTACTCTAAATTAGTTGTCTAAGCCAGCTGATATGCTACCTGGCTGGATTATTTTCATTGCTTTAATCTTGTTCTCTCCAGCTCACATCAACACCAAGGAAAGAAAAAGGAGTGACATTAAGAGTGAATGCATCTTACCAACTTTAGACATCTATAATATATGCATCACTTCTTAATTGCATAATATATACCACTTCTAATCTGTTATGCATCTCATTCTAACCTAGATGCCTACAGGAGATTGGAATGCTTGCAGTCCTGAAGTGTCTGTGTCTCCAGCCTAGACATCTACAGCTGGACAAGATGGACCTCATCTCAGGTGACATAGGTCTTGTCTTTGGTTTCTGCAGAGGCACTCAGCTGAGCATTATGCCTTTCAAATCCACAGACATGGTGATCCTTCCAGAGCTGACACTGATGACCTGCCAGTAGACAGGGAGAAGAAGATTGAACTGGTTCCATGTCTCTGTTTTGTGATAAGGGAGAGGACTGAAATATTGTGACAATACTCGCAGAGCTATCCATTTATCCTTTTTTTGTGATTCATGAAGGCTACCCAAACAAGAACTACAATTTTGTTAATGGAGAGGTAAAAACATCTTTGTGGAGAGTTGATACGGTCTGGTATCCAAGAACAGAAAAAATAAGACCTAATATTAAAACTTAGTGTGTGTAATATCACTCATATTGAGCACAAAATGGCACGGCATCATGCAGCCTTACAGCGAATGTTGGTGGGATTCTTTAAACAACTTTACAGCTTAAGCCGTAGAATAAAACAATAAAACTACTATATTGACCTATATCACTGTGTATCCTTTGTATATGAAAGGCACATGTGTATGTATTTATACATACACGCATATATACTTCTCATATACACATGTGTATACTTCTTATATATACGCATATATAAAAGTTATGGAGAACTGCCTCAGACCAGTATTGGAGGGAGGCTCAGAGAAGTGAGGATGAAATTTAATAAAGGAGGAAGAGGAAAATTTCTGGGGTTTGCCTGTTTTTCAGCTGTACACTAAACGCTAGTCAACGATTGGAAATGTTAGAAAGTGCCCTGAGCTCTGCTAGGCAGAAAGAGTGAAGGGGAAGCAGTGGATTGTGTGTAATTTATAGGGCTAGCCAGAAAATAAAATATTTTTAAAGTTCCAGAATACGGGGGGAAATGTTTTAAAGAATATTTGGCAATTCTTTCTCCTGACTCCTTTTTCCCCATGACCAGCTTATTCTGGTCATTACCATGTCTACATATTTAACTGCAGAACTACACACGTATACACTAACGAGATTAAATCACTCAATCAGATGAGAAATCCCAGATGCAAGCCATGGATGTTCTGCATTTAAACATAAAAGACAACCCCTTGGGGAATCTAACCTCTCTTCAATTGCAAAACATTTAACAGTGCAGAGAGTATGCGGCTCTTAATCCTGCAAACACTTCAACGTCAGCCAGAGTGTAAGCTGTTAAACAGTCCAAAGAAATCAAGTGTGCAAAGCTAAGTACATAATTTGGTTGTAAATGTAGGGTCTTAAAATACCACAGAGTGCATTACTTTTAAAACTTTCCGTGTATTTTTTTCCTTAGCAATACTGCACAAAGCAGGAAGAGATAATCACAACTCGAAAATCTTTTAGCAAAATTCTTGCAAAAGACTTACATTCAGAAGAGACAACTGTCACAATCTTTATGTCCACAGATGCTGAAAAGATGCTGGTGGTCTAGCGATTATCTTCAAATACACAATGTGAAGGCTGCAGTCAAACAGCAGGAGAGCTGTTCTTAGCATTGTAACAAGTCAGGAAATGGAAAATTAAGAGTATCACTAAGAGTCATAGATTTATAGAAGGGGAATTCATAGTTTTACAGATCAGCAAGTGCAAGTTATATATCTAGATTAAATCTGTGTCATGAAAGAGGAAAGATGTGAAATAAGGACTGGCTGATTATACTGCCTTTCCAGAAGGCTTAGAGGTTGAATGCTGTAGCTTCAATAAACCCACTATTAATGGGTTGTGGAGTTTAAAATGACCCTTCACCCTCAAAATATAGTTGAGCTGGCTTGCACGTAAATGGTGGTGCTCTCAGAAGAAAAGCCAAGGAGCTTATTAAGACTGACTGAGAAAAAATGCTAATAGAGAGCGGCTCCTGCTTAAAAAGACTGTCTCCCCAAAAGATGTTTTCAATTCTTAGACTGCATTTACACAAAAGGCAAGTAATCTCTTTTTGCCTCCCCTCTGTTATCTTCATTCTTCTTGACTGAGAGTCCCTTTTCCTATGAGCAAGTCTGTATTACAATGCAGATAAAAATGAACAGACTTTAAATAACCTGTTCCTGTGCAGCATATGTCAACTCAGTCTAGCTAAAATACAGCAGAAAGAAAGATTCAGTAGAAAGAAATAATTGATTGTTTTGATCAATTTTAGTTCTAGAAATCTTCACATTTGAGCAACAGTCACTTTAGGTTAGTAACTAATCTGATCACATTTGCTTTTAGATAGCTAAAGAACAGCATTGACTATGATAAATATTCTTTTCACCTGAATGGACAGTGCATCAGCTTGGAATATTCCTAGTGGGACACAGTAGACATGTTTGAGATTTATTCTTTCTATTGACCTACGGGTGAAGCTTTCAACCGTGATATTTTGCACTATCACTAGGGGCTTGTATGCATTAATCTCCGACACATCTCAGGCCAGGCTACGAAACAAATTTTTAACAGATGTCTGAGGACTCTTGAAGATATGGGAAGTTTTATTATCCAGTGTTTTCCATTAGCCCCTGTTTTTATACCAATGGACTATATTTTGAATTGATGACAGTAGAACCTGAAATAGGAACGTGTTATATCTAATGGAAAACTAAAATCGCAAATGCAGGACAGTAAGAAAACCCAATTCAACGTTACTTGGTCTTTTTGTACCTGTGTGCAGGATTTACTTGTAGCTGTTGTTGAAGATGACCTTACAGCCTTCTTATGCCTCTCCCTAACTTCTGTAACTGCACTTAAAAGAAATCAAAACCCCAACCTGGTGTCAGATTCTCCCATGACTTGACATCCTAGGCTGTTCTGCTGAATAGAAGTTAGCATTAAAATTGCTATCCTCTCTACTTTTTTTCCTCTTGCAGAACTCATTCAAAATTCCAACAGTCTGCTTTAATTAATGAAAGCTAAAACTTTCCATTGGTCTTCCCAAAGAAAATGCCCAGTCTTTCTAAAAATCCTAGCATATTACCAACTTATACCAGCACAAAGTCATACACTTCAGTAGGGCTACACCAGTGTAACTGGGACTATTACAACAACCAACATTTCCCCACCTTCTTTTCTCAGCTTGTAGTCAGATATTGCTGTAACACAGCTCAGCTCTGCTTTTTACAGCTTTTCTAGTGTCTTTTATGCTGTTTCAGCTGATAGTTTCAGCAATGACTTACTGAAGCATTCTCCAAGCCCATGGGTGGTCAGCAAAGTAACTGAAAAGTGAACAGTACTATAGACAAATAGGCCTAACGTGAGATTATCAATAATGAGATAAATTTATTTAGTTTCATATTTTCATAGCTCAGGATCACAAAAAAAGAGTGGAAAGCATATAGGATACCAATATTAGCTGGATGCTCTACCACTGAGAGAAACACAGGATTTCTGTAATCCTTACAGCACAGCAGCTCAAAGCTATTCCAACTGAATTTCACTTAATTGAAAATCTGAGGTAAGGAGGAACTAGGACTGTCTTTCACCAGCACTCTCCTTTCTGTTGCTGATAGGAAAGACACAGCAGCTCATCACTTTGTTCTATTCACCTGTCAAAACCTTCAGATATTTGTCAAAACCATGTTTGTTGGTCTGAAAGAACACGAGCAGTTGACAGGTCTTCCGAACATTTCCCGGTTTGTAAAGAAAGCAGTCCAGTACTAACTAGATGAGGACATGAAGCTAGTAGTTACATCAAGGAGATCTATAGTGTTAAACAGAGTATTACAAATATAGCAATGGCACTCATCGTCTCTGTCTCTTTATCAATTACACATACACATACATGTTGTTTAACATATTTATTTAATAGCTTCATTTAACTGATACATTGTCATTTCAAGATAGAAACCAAGGTTTTACACACGTTTGTAAAATATTTGGTGCTAGTACTATAAAAAAAAACCCTATGCTGTACTTTCTTGAAGTTAGGTTAAAGATAGTGTCTTCTTCATTGCAGAGGACATAAATTGTTCCAACAGGTTGGAATAATGAGTCATTGCTTGAGGAACCTGAAGAAGGAGTTAACTCATTTGTCTACTTGTTTGCTCCAACATAGATCAAACATAACAAATTAAGCATGTTTTCCCTTTTTCTATATGATAGACATAGGAATAGCAGCTCTGAAACCAGAGCTATGTTATACAGAAAGAGCGTGTTCCTAAATGAAAAAAACCATGAAATAATTTTATAATCACAGGTCTTGGGAAAGGATTAAGGCAGAGACAAGTGTCTGGAGAAAGTCTGTGTAGGAGAGGCAACTTACTTGTTAGAAGCTGACAGAGTACAGCCTTGTTCTTGCTTGAGGAAAAAAGTAGCTGGGTTTTTTCAGTAGTAGTACTATCTCTGTCCAAATGTTATTACTGAAGTTATCATTTTATCCATTCTTGACCTAGGCAGTCATTGGAACAAAATATGTATCATTAAGAAAGATGCCACAATAATTTTTTTTCCCACAAACCATCTGACTTTCTTTCTCAGACCTGCTTAGGATCTATTTCTGAAATGACAGAATTGATTATTTTCAGTAATACATGTCAGCATATTGCAGTTACATTCTCTTCATCCTTGCTCAGATCTCTGTCTCCATAAACTGTCTCACCATCTCATAGAGTTCCTCCCAGAATTCCTAACCATAGATAAAGGCAACAGAAGAGAAACCTCGGATTAGAGTAAAACTAAGGGCAGTATTTAATCAACAATATCTCAGACAGATATTCAGTTAAAAAAGATTGCATAGAACGTGTCACAGTTTATACTAACAGTTAAACCAATTAATGCTTTACACAAATCTAATTGAATTAGATATTTCCTACCTTCCACTTCCAATTTTCACAGAAGCAGACATCTCTCTGATGTTATCAATACAGGTATGATGATTTGCACAGGTTTAAGATGTAATCCATTACCTGTAAAGCAGATTACTTTCTGGCACTTAATTCATTCAAAGGTAGAAACCTCATTAAAGAAAGCTAACTTTAAAAATTTTATTTATGAAACTTATTTAAGATTCCATCATATGGGAAAATCACATAATTGTCTCTATTTTTTGCCAAAATAAGATTTTCCTTGAAACAGATTCCTGACTGTAGTTTCAGGCCTCCATTTATGTCACTCAAATGAGGCTATTGCTACTGTCCTGAGAAGATTTTTCCAGAGTTTGTAGGCTCTCGCTTCCAGGATATTTTCTTAAAATTGTCCTCTCTCAACCTTTCTGTTGCTTTCTGTTGTTAGCTATGAAACTTAAGGCTCTTTTGAAAAATAATGTTAAATGCACATTCCAAACCTCGGATCTGTTGACTTAAACTGGTGAATTAGGTGTGCAAAAAATAAAGTCACAGCCTTGAACTAAACTGCCAACAGCAAGATCAGGCAACCATGTAATAGCGTTTTAGTCTAGAAGGATCCCTCAAACCCTGAAGGGACGCTTTCCAATTTTCACTAAAAAACATGATGTGTATGGATAGCACAAACTATAATGTACCACTGAAAGGGAAGAAGATGGAAAGAGAGAAATAAAAGACATTGTCAATGCCCGTGATTCCTTCAGTAGCAGGGAATTTGGTAGAGACCATTATTTTTTTATTTCTCTGTTGTGTGGGTCATGTCTGTATCCTAGGGTATCTCATTGACAATGGGACCCAAATAAAAATTAAATAAAATTAAATTAAATGGGACCCAAATAAAAATTTGCTCATACTCTTGAGAGTATGAGCAAAACACCCTAAGCCAGATTTCAGAGAGATTAGTACCACTTTGCCTCTTTATCATCCATTCCTACAGAGACTGCAGTCAGTAAATTTTCTGTCAGGAATGCGTATGGCATCTACACACTGTAGGGCTTTTGAATTAGCAAACTCTTTGCACTGGGAAACTTATCCAATGTTTAGTCAGAAAAATGTTAGAAAAGTAAATAAAGTATAAATCTGACAAACTGGTAAAATGATAAATGAGTCGCAAACAGGGAGAAGGTAACAGACCTGATTCTACAGAGGCTTTGCTGTGATTTTAGTGCCCAGCAGTTGAACAGTCCCCCTTCGCTTGGATACAAAAATGTGAACATGTAGATGCACATAGTTTGGCAAGATCTGGATGTTAGCACCAAAACCAGTCTCTGACAGAACCTATGCAAAGACTATCATCTTTCCCAGGGGCACTGGAACAGTCCATAGGACTACAAATATTGATCCCAACCTGCTTTGGTTTATTTGGAGTTTCTGTTGGTTGGTTTTGCTTTGGTTTTCTCTTTCCCCTTTCAGATGCCCATGGCTGATTTGATTCAGAAACATTCACTTGAAATTTTCAGGCTGACCTTCACCTCAGCTGAGGTGAGCTCCTCCTCTCCCTTCCCCCCCATAATACTTCCCAATGTGGTACGCATGCTTCAGCACATATGAAACAATACCAATTGGTATTGTTTCCCATCCTATCTAGAGCATGTTTTCATCCAGCTTTGCACTGATATCCCATTTTCATTTTAAGACATATTTTTACATCACTAAAATAATAATGGTCCTGTCCAGAAAATCTATATGCACATGTTTAATCTTACTTAAGTACTCTTTACTTATTTTACAACTAAATCATGAACTTATCTACAAGATAAGGGCAAAAAGAGAAAGAAAGGGTTAGATTCAAAACCAAGTTATGGTTGGGTTTACTTGGCCTCCCAAGTAAATTCAACAATGGTTAGGTAGCTGTTGCTGCCTTATTTTGTGCATCCTTTTGTCTGTAGGTCCGATTGTTAGAGGTTAAGAACATAAGAAAAGTCAGGCGATATCAGTAACAGTGCCTTAGAGTCACTGACGTCATGTTGTTTAGTGAAAACGGTGTAACAACGGAAACGTTATGAAATTCCTTCTCGTAGTATAGCTTCTCAATTTTCTACAGTCTGATGCTTAGGGCATCCCAAATCAGACACTGTATCTGCATCATTGTGTTTAACAGGCCTTGAAACTAATAGCCCTCAAAACAGTCCAGTGTAATTAATTTAGCACCAGGCTTTTAAATCCAGGATAGTACTGAAATAGCATTGCAATGGATTTTCATGCTGGATTTTCACACTGTTTGATTTTTTAGAAATCCAACTAGTAACAGTATCTTGCACAGTTTTGTAAAATAATTTTTGCGTATTTTGTTTATTGCTACTTCAAAATGAATTCTGTGCTTTGTTCTTTTGTCAGCAGACTTCAGGTAGTTTGAGTCATGTTCTGTTCTTTAAAGCATTTAAAAATCATCAGTGTTAACCTAACATTTCAGATGGCCAAACCACCAGAGAGGGAAGTTAACAGGGAAATAGCCAGAGCCTATCCTTCCAGCACCTTCAAACTACAGATGTTAAAAAAAAAAAACCTTTTCAAAATTTCTGGACTAAGGAAGTACTCTCTGCAGCCAGACATCTTAATCCAGTCCAAGAAAAACAAATAATTTTATCTGGGGAACCTACAGAAAACATTTTCTTTTACTGTGAGGTAGGGAAAACCTGTGTTCCTCTAAATTCTTGTTTAAAGCCTCAAAAAAGCCAAATGGAAAACTGGGGGAACAGGTCATGTTTGCATCTCTCTGTGAAGACTTACAAATATTTCTCATTTTTTTACTTCTGCATACAGATTAACAGGGAGACAGGAATTCTGTTTGAAATTGTACGCAAGATTAAATCAGTGCAATCCCACTCAGCTTAAACCAGCTGATGGTCTGGGCTTTTTCTCCTTTAGAGCGCATCTGTTCTTACCATCCTACTCCTTGTTGGTTTTACATAGTCTCATGAGCTTTAATAAATTCATGATATACACTCTAATTAAAACTGCTCAGAAATTTTCCAATAGCATCTTTCATAAACTGGAATATAGAGGTTTGTTGAAATTCAAATATCTATGAGAAATATATGAGTTTCAAGGTAAATCTAAAAGGGGATTTCTTCACATATTTCTATTTCTAGTCTTACAAATGAGCTTAAGCCTTCAGGAGGCATATCGGCATTCTCTACAAAGCAGGCAAAGGCTTAAGAAAAGGCACAGCCTAACTTAGCATAGTAGCAAAAGCTGAGGAAACCTTATGCCCCGGGATTGATGTGCTTCCTTCCTTTTGTGATTCTCAACTGTGAACTCTCTCCTTGAGTCAGGGACCTGATTAGGATCATGAAACAAAGCCGAAGAATGCGCTTTTTCTGCTTTAGTGAACCTGTCTTTTCCTTGCTGAGCTAGTAACAACTTATTTATTTGTATATTCGGTGTCAGCAGATAACCACTGAGTTTGGATAAGGATGCACTTATCAGAAGTGAGTGTATTTGGACACAGCTAAAGTCAGCTGCCAAGTGATCTTACTGACTTAGAACCTGGTTAGCTGGTCACATATATTATAAAATAAAAACCAGGAGGAGTAATGATAGGTTCATAACGAAAGCAAGTGTTGTTATCACTAGAATGTGGGAGGTTTGAGTTTAAATCTCTCTTCTTCTTGAGGGATTCTACTGGAGCGAGTCCAGCGGAGGGCTACTCAGATGATTAAGGGGCTGGAGCATCTCTCCTATGAGGAAAGGCTGAGAGAGCTGGGCCTGTTCAGCGTAGAGGAGAGAAGACTGAGGGGGGATCTGATCAATGTATAGAAGTATCTGAAGGGAGGGTGTCAAGAGGATGGGGCCAGATTCTTCTCTGTAGTGCCCAGCAATAGGACAAGAGGCAACGAGCACAAACTGAAACACAGGAAGTTCCATGTGAACGTGAGGAAAAACTTCTTTACTGGGAGGGTGACTGAGCAGTGGAAAAGGTTGCCCAGAGAGGTTGTGGGGTCTCCTTCCTTGGAGATAGACAAAGCAATCTGGACAGGGTCCTGAGCAACCTGCTCTAGGTGACCCTGCTTGAGCAAGGGGGTTGGACGAGATGATCTCCAGAGGTCCTTTCCAACCTCAACCATTCTGTGATTCTGTGATTTCACTAAAATACGTTTTAGTCTTTATAGGATCAAAGTCTTTGATACTAACAAAGGTAATTTCTGAATTTGAGAAAAGATATTGTATTATTTGTTCATCACCTCAATAGCTTATATATTTTAACAGTATTTTTTCTCTTCTGCATCTCACCTGCAGTAGAAGACATATTGTGATCTAGTCAAGACTTTCATCCAGTAACATTAATTTTTCTTTGACAAATATCAAAAATAATAATGCAAATACAAACATGCTAAAGACTGAGAGTATGGAGTACATGGTTACCTCCAAGATCAATGCCATGAACCTTACCAAGGTTCATGGTAAGAACCTGATTCTCAAATCTCAACACTGATTCTATATAAGTTATAGAATCAATTTTATATTTTTTTCTACCTTTCAAAAATTGTAGCTTAATAAGTTGTACACACATGAAGATAAACACCATAGGAGATAGAAAGAGAAATATTAATAATTGTGAGTGTATCACATGTAAGTGATCGGTATAATTACATGTCACTACTATGGCAGTAGCGACAACATGCGTACAACAAAGATTAATTCCATTAATCTTCCTCCAGGCAAGGGACTTCCCAAACTTCAAAATATTCTGGCATGTTCTGAGCAAACACAGCTGACAGACCTTAGAGTCAAGTTTCAGGCCATTATATAAAAACAATGTAAAAATACTTGAGAACCACAAAGCAGTAATGGGCTGATCCAAAGACAATTGAAGCTGATAAAGCCTACTACTGATTTTATTTGGCTCCCAATAACCCTCTAAGTACTGGAGAAAGATTTCCTACAATTTATATCAAAGCTTATATCACTTATCCAAACCAGATAACAATAAATATCTGTACTGCAGTCTTTTACTACATAAGTCAAATCTAGTATATACAAGAGGCACGTATGCAAGAGAATTAGGACCCAAAATACACTGAAGAAGTAATTACTTCTGAAAGTTAAACAGACTGTCAACACTGAGTACATTTACACAGCAGTTTTAAAAATCCTCTCTACCAATCTTAAAAGCATTTTGAAAAACAAATGCCACTCAAAAGCCATGCAGTTTTCAGGAAAAGCTGCCAGCAGAATAAACGTGAGCAAATGTAACCTCTTGAAATGATGTAAAATTAGCCACAAAATGACTGAAATAAATGAATGCATACGACCATTACTGACTCTTCGTTTCTATTTATTTGGTGCCAAAATTAGAAATGCGAGGTACAATCCACTATCTCAGTTCTGAACTGGAACTGCCGTAGTGCGTGTGTCTTAGTGATATTTGAGGACAGCTAACTTCAGAGCAGTTAAACCATGTTTTTAAGTCAAATGAACCTTAGCTAAATTAAAAGCCACACAACCCACAATTTGGAAGGAAGGTTGGAATTTGACTTGAAGAACAGAATTGACTAGATTAGAAAAAGAATGTTAACTATTTATTTTTTTCAGAAAGGACAAGTTCACTTACCATTCACATATACCCTTTTGCACAATTTAAAAAGAAATTATTTTTACAAACAGAAAGACTGAAAAACTTTGAAGCCCAAGTGCAAGAGGACTCATCACTCTCTGATACTTTTAGATTTGCCCAGAGCTGTGGGATATCTCCCAGCCATCTGCTGCTTACAGGGGGGATGTTATCTGCTGACGGGAACTCTTTCCAAACATTTAGCATTTGGCATTACTACAATGACCCTTTGAAGATTGGCAGGAAAAATCTCTCCCAGCTTCCAAGCTCTTCTCATTGCTTTATTCAGAGTTATTAAACCCCTGTTCTACCTCTGCAGAGATAATAAATACAGCAACCTAGGTTTAAAGGGCTTATTCAAATTTACCTTGCAATAGGAGACAGACTTAGTGGTACAGCAAATAAGACTCATTTAAGAACGACTTCCGTTCATGCTTTTAACTGCATAATTTGAAATTAAAAGGGTTATAATAAATCAGATACAGTGGGCAATTTTAGCTCAAACTTAATCCGATTTCTCTCTAACTGTTTAGCTTTAATTACAGAATGTCTCTAAGAAGTTCTAAGTGTCAGCTGGGAATTCAGTGTTTAGGGCAATATCCAGGCACCCCGCTGTTCCCACCAGCTCTGAATCTCTGCTCTTGTGTACCCACAAACATACTAACTACTCCAAGTAGCCTGCCACAAGTATTGCCTTTGTTCTAGCCGATCCCCTTATTTACTTTTGAATTTAGGGCTTGGGTACAAATACAAATACCCTTCATGGCTTTGTCGGGAGCCAAATACTATTAAAACTCAAAGGTGCTGTCTCATTTCCAATTCATGCCTAAACAGCTATGCACACGTATTTGAGAATAAGTAAATATGGGCAAATACTGGTGATTGTTCTTCCTGACCTATTAACCTAAAATGCTTAAGGCTGGTACTCTTTATCTTTAGCCAGTCTGTTCACCTGCCTCTGCCTCTGCCCAGATGCAATTAGAGCTAATATAATCTCGTGTGTAAGACATATTTTATACACAGCAAGTTTATGATTTAGGTGCACTATTACAGGGATCACACTGGCATACTGTCCATATAAGTGACAGGTACAGTAAGAAGCTGCTGTTGCCTTCATTTATGAGAAAAAAGGTTCCTTTTTTCTCCTTCATGTTTTTTCTAGGATTCTTGTTAAACTCTCTCTCTCTCTCTCTCTCTCTCTCTCTCTCTCTTTCACACACACACACACACACACACACACACACACACACACACACACACACACACGCATGCAGGAGCTGCACACTCACCTACATGTACAGATAACCATGAAAACAGTACAATATAGCTACGTCATCTAAGACCTCATATCAGCAGAGCCACCTTTTTTATCTGAGCCTTTAAACTTCTGCAGTGCCTCTACTTTCAACATTGTCTAAATCCCTGCTCCTTGTCATCCAACAAGTCTGTTTTCTCTGAGCTATCACTATTCTTGTTTTTCTCCTATGCCCTCCTTAATAAGTCAGTCCTTAGCCAGCAAAGGCATTTCTCTTCAGGCTTTGTTCTAAGCAAAGAATTTAGCCTTCGCAAAGGAGACTTAGGAATACACCTTAAATTAAATATCTATTTAAAAGCTACTGCATAGAGTTAGATTACTAAACTGGAAGTTAGGTGCAATAATTTTCAGAGTCAACCTTACATCTCTCTTCCTTTGTATTTATTCATGAAATCCATTTCTGTGAAATACTACCTTGCATTGCAATATCTAAATTCTCCCTGGTACCATTGATACCACTGCTTCTTGTGTTGTGTTTTTACTCCAACTGTCTACAACAGTGACGACTTGGACTACATAATCGTTTATAGAATCTTAAGTTTTTCCTTCATTCTAGAATCTTGTTTTTTCCTTCAGAACATCCTTTTCCTTAATAATACACACATACAAAATTATTGTTTGACTTCATGTGCCATCTTGAGTGAAGGGTATTTTCAGTAGCGCAAAACTGTTTTAAGTAGCCTATGATTTGCTTAATTAGAACAATGCAAATTAGTCTCTAAAACTTTTTGAAATTGCTGCCTGCTGGAAAGACCTATACTTTGAGCAAAATCCTACCCTGCAATTATTTTCATATAACTGTTTTCATAAATTCAGTGTCACTGATGCAATTCCTTCTCACGGTGACAGCAGAGCAGTACTCTTGACAAGCTGTCGGCTGTTTTAACCACAATATGCTCTTGCACTGCGGTTGCTGTAAGAGACTACTAGGCTGATGGTAGCAGAGGGAGCTAGAACCAAAAAACCATGCAGAAAAGTTGAAAGGTATCTTCACTCCAACAGCCTTTACTGTCACCTCTTGTCCGTCTCCTCTATGATCCATGATGAAAGGTGTTAATCCTCCTGTAAATACCACTCCATCACGATTAGCAGAGGTCAAAGAAGTAGCTCAGTGTTTAAGTTTTGTGAAAGCTTCTCAGTGTCTCTCTTTCTAGCTCTTTTTTTTTTTTTTGTAGCCCCCTTTTGTTGTAAAATACCTCTTTTCTTCCTTTTGTCTTCTCTGCAAATACACATTTCGGGGCGGGGTGGGGGGACCTTACTATAACATCAGATACACGCAGCTTTCCAGCATAAAGGTTTTCTCATGCCTGATAACAAGTAACCCAGAAAGTTGAATAAACAATTGAAAGAAAGCTCAGCATTTCCCTTAATGCTTAGGGGCAGCGTGCTTGCCTCACAGAACGGAGAGAAGTCCAAGACTCCGAACTCCTGGCTCGCGCTGTACCACTGCTTCCTTCTAAATGCTTGCTGCTGCCGTGGAGCTGCGTTGCTTCCTCCGGGGAGGCAGCTCGGGGTGCGCGTGCAGGAGACTGCCGTTCCCTGCACAAAGGCTCTGTGTCTCTGCACTGACTCTCAGCCCCAGTACCTCTTTCTGCAGGGAAACCTGATCTGCAAAATCTACAAATTTCAGTTCCTCCTGGAAGCCGCCCTCGCAGAACGATTTTCCTTGTCGACGTTTCGCAGACTGCAGTAAGCCGTGTTTTAGGTGTGCAGTGCTGGGTACCAAGCCTATAACGTTACTTGTTTGACTTAGGGCTACCTACCCTATCTTGAAGAGAATAGGAAGCCCTTCTGTGAACTGGCATATGCCCTCGTGTGTGTGAAATGTTTCGGAAATGTTTTGGTGCCCACACAACTCCAGGCCCAGAAAGAAAAATATCAAAAAGCTCTACCAAATCTTAAATCACATCTTTGGCCTCTGATAAACATTTTCGAAGAGGAAAGTCTCCCAGCAGTCCTTGAAATTTGGTTGCTTGAAACCCTTGAATATTTGCTTTAACTCATTCTGCGTTAAATGGTGTCACACCAGTCGGTAATTATTACTGAAGCAATAGTATAAAACCCACTGGTTATCTAAAGGAATGCTGTAGTACAAAATACTCTTGGTGATCTAAGGGAACGTCCAAAGCATTGGGAGTAAATATAAATGAACCGAAACTGGCTTTTTTCAGCATTTTACTGCACACTAGAAAATAAATACGTTTCTGGACATTGCTCCTTCGTGACGCAGACCAGCTTCGGGTCTGTCCGGGATCGAGAAAAGCCTGACGAGAGGGATCGAGAAAAGCCTGACGAGACGTATCCAGGGCAGAAAACCCCCTTTTCGATTGCCTGCTGCAAACGTTGCCCGCGGGGGAAAGGGAGCGGAGGAGGAAGCGCGGGGGGGAGGCAGGGGGGCGCCGCCGGGGACCCCTCGGGGCTCGGGCGCAGCGGGGACGAGGGCGGGCCGGGGCCGGGGGCCGGCGGGAGGCGGGCTGAGGGCCGGGGGGCCGCCCGCCGCCCCTCGCCCGCCGGGGCCCCGCCGCGCACCCGCCGAGGGAGGCGCGGCCATAAGGGCCGGGGCCGGCGGCGGGGCGGCCAGAGCAGCGCGCACACGCGGGCCGTGCGGCAGCGGCGCCCGCTGCGCTCCGCGGGGCAGGAGCGAGCGGCGGCGGCGGGAGGCGCCCGCCTGTCCGCCCGTCCGCCCGTCCGCCCGTCCGCCCGTCCGCCCGTCCGTCCGTCCGTGCGCGCGCCCCCGCGCTGGGGCCATGCGCCGCCTGTGGCTGTGCGCGGCGCTGCTGGGCTGCCTGGCGGCCGCGCCGCCCCGCCGCACAGGTAAGGGCGGCGCGACGGGGCGGGATGGGGGCGAGCGTGCTTGGAGCCGCGGGTAGGGGAAACGGGAACACGCGCAGGCACCTGCAGGGAACCCTTACAAAGCAAGGCTCTAAGACCAAGAGCCTCCGTCGTCCCGCGCTCTCTTCCTTGCTCTCTTTCTCGGTATGCCGAAGCCCAGGTGGGTCATGTTGTCCCATTCCTCACCTGGGACCTCTGCAAGATGTTTTGCAAAAACCCCTGAAGAAAAAAAAGCAGACATCTATATTATTTCATCTCGCAGAGAAAATCCACAAAAAGGGCAGATACAATAGTGTATTATATGATGAATTGTTAGAATATTTTCTGTAAGTATATAACTGAGTACACAGTATATCTAAGCATATATATAGATAAGTATATAACTGTTTACTGACTTCATAAACAGGTGGACTTCATAGAGGTGGACTTCATGTCCACCTCTAGGTGTGGACATGAGTGGCAGAAAGTGTTTTAACATCCACTCAAACAGTGCTATCTCTAAAGATATGTGTGCCTGTTGATTCTACTTGTAGTTGTTCCCTCTACAGGAGTATTCTAATATTATTATTGCCACAAAATTTATAATCATCTTCTTTTATATGCCTCATCCAAGCAAATGGTATCTTTTAGAAAGTTACATAAGTTTATATATTTTGCTTTAAAAATGTTACCTTGGAAGATTATTTCAGGATAATGTCTTCCAAAAAGTGAACTTCTCTCTATTTTAGTATTTTGTAAGACTTCAAATCCACAAATACATCTGAGCACTTTTCTGTCTCAAAACAGCAGTCCTAGGTCTAATATCTCCCCTGGGATATTGATGTGGTGCAGTCAGCAGATACAAGAAAAAGCATGATCAAGATCAGAGTGAGCACTTATTAGCAAATGTTTTTTTTATCTGTAGTCGTCTGCTGGATCCTGGCCTTTATACAGCAGATGATATAACCCAGTAAATCATCTGTGCCTGAGGAACTGAGGTGCCAGTCCTGCCACTTTGCCCTTGTTCGGGTGGCTCCGTTTCCCTTCCCCACTCCAGCTTGGACCCAAAAGTCCTCACTGACCCTTGACAGCTCCATAATGCTGGCCCCACCTAAAAGTAGGTGGAAAATCATTTCTCAGCCCGTCCCTGCAGATAGATGGGAACAGGGATATGATCAAGCAATTGCAAAGTCCTTGCTTTGTGGAACTCAGGCAGCCAGCAGGAACCAATTACATATCTCTTTGTGGAAAACCTCATCACTGACAACGAGTTCCTCTGTGTGTGTGTGTGTGTACGCGTGCGTGTGCATGTTTTTTTTTTTTTTTTGAACTCAAACAAAGAAATTGTTAATTTGAGTGTGCTCAGACTACCTATTACCTGACCTGATTTGTGGCAGTCTCATTAGACAAATCCCAGTGTCTGGAGGTAAGTGCCACTAAGTGCAAAACTGCAGCTTTCTGACATTTGGCCCTATGATCTGCCTGAAATAGCTTGAAATCTTTATTCAGCTAGACTAACCATGCCCCTCAGAAGACAAGCGTCTGCAAACAGTTAGAATTATCACTTCAGACACTAAGTTTATATGTCTCCCCAAAAGGCCTGACATGTGCTAATTGATTTTTTTTCTTTTACTTTTTAATCTAATCAAATCGATGACTGTAAAAATCTTCCTGATAAAGAAAGCAGCCAGGAAAGCAGCTCTCAGACTCTCCCGACATAACAAAGATACACACTGAAGTTTGGGTAGCAAACAGCAGATACATGGTATCCAAGATGACCATTGATTCCAAGCTGAGCTATTTTTACTCTTCATGGGAGTTTTCATAGTGTAAACTCAGTATTGGATTTAATAATGAGGCCTCAGTCATCCAATTGCGAGCACTAGCTGTCCTGACGTGAAGCACTTCCTATGTGCTCCTCCTCCCGTGCCGCGGTGTCATTGCGGGTCAGATGTAGGGTAGGGTTAAATTCCCTGCTGGATTAGGGTCACATTTCCCTGGCAAAAACAACTAGGCCTTGGTCAGAAGGATGAGTCCTGGCAAAGCTCACTCCAGAGACCTCTGTTAAAGAACAGTAGAGAAGCGTAAGGCAGTATACAGAGTGTTTGTGGAGAGAAGGACTAAACATGTCGTAAATAAACTCAAATTCTAGGGAAACAGCTGCATGTTTTTCCAAGATAATAGATAGGTAGTTTTTTCAATGGGTGGTACGTAGTGTCTGGACATCTAAACAAAATGGGAGAGTGTGATTTCTTTTCCAGAGTTAAGTCTCTCTCATAGCCTACAGTACACAGCTCCTCTAGGTTCACTTAAACCAGCTGTGCACAGTATGGAAAGGAGACTTAATCTCGCAATTCTGATTTTCAAGTATTTTGTAATTAAGCTTTATTTCATTGTTCTAAAGCAAATATTTAAAATAATTGCTAAATCACTAACTTATTTTAATGGCCCTAAAAGAAATAATTTAAAAAAATATTCTATCAAGAATAGTCATTCTTATATGATAAATTCTGTTGTGACAAACTAACCTGCGTTTTCCATTTTGTCAAAACATTTTGTGACTGCAGCGGGTGAAGAAGTTGCAAGTCAATAGTAGCGTGTTTCAATTTCCCTTTCCATACTTTAGTGTACCTCCCGTGATAGACAGAACTGATAGGTTAGCTTGCCCTGTAAGTGCCCTTAGCACATTCAAGTGTCAGACCCTGTTTTCAGTGCTTATCATTCTGCCAAACTTGTCTCACTGGGCTGAAAATTGTGGGTGTTAGAATCGGGCAAAATTGTCTGGAGCATTTCAGCGTTGGTGCTAGTTATTTCGAGAATGAAGTTTGAAAGAACTGCTTATATCACTATTTTTTCTTTTAATAATCCTGGACAAGAAAATCCTGATTTTAGTAGAAAATTTAGCTGGCTTGTCTCTTCAATGCATTTGGTTTGAGAAGGTTTGCTCTGCAGGGTTAACTTTCTCACAGAGAACGCAACGTACACTTGCTGTGTATGTTTTCATAAAAATGTTAGTGATATCTGTTTCCACTGTTGCTAGAGTTAGACAACACATCAGTTGCACAGTCATGTAAGAACATTTTAATTGATGTTACTGATAATGGCAATTAATTTCATTTGTTCTGTCAAATCAGTAAGGAAAAAAATTGATTTTTTTTTTCAATCGACATGAGATTTCAAAGTAATAGCTATAGAAATACTAGCATACTTCTAAAGAGGGAAAAATATATTAAGAGCTGGGTGACATTTAAAAGCAATGTGCGTAAAATAAGAAACGTATAATCCGATCTTTCTTAGGATTTATAACCCCATTACAAATGTGTACAGTCAGCTGTTTTAGAGATCTATCAAATGATGCTTTAATTAAACTGTAAAGGAAAAGCAAATAAAGACTTGTCTCATATCTGACTTGATTTATTAATAGAAAAGGTAACAGATACTAATTGTTTCCGGAGTGATTCAGTTACGCAGCAGGGGGGGGAACTAATAAGAGTGCTATACGAAAGGAAGAATTCCAATAAAAAATAGAAGACAGGAAGAAATTTTCACCATGGTTCATAAACTGCTTGTGCTGAAGCTTGCTTGGAAAACATTTCAATAACACGCATGGCTGACCTTTGATTCTTCAAGAGCTTTTCTTCAAATTCCAGTGAGGGATACAGTCTCACTAAGGTCAACTTGTACGGACATGAATAGCCTATGGGCTATTACAAGCTACTCAGAAGCACAGTCGTGGCATAGCCAATCACACTGACTTCCATCTACACATAGAAGACAGAAGATAAAGCTATTGTTACCTGCTTGGGTTGCCTAAAGCCATATCGGATTAAATCCTCAGTCTTTGAAAAACTGTAGGATTGTCATACTTTGCTTGAAAGAGATGAAATTTGTTGTTCTGCTAGGGCATCTTCATTTACAGGTGGGGAATTATCTGATTTTTTTTTTTAATAATATCACATTATTACATTATTTTAACCAAAATCAGTGACATAGTAACAGTAATCAGTGACATAGTTAAACCATGCAATATATGGGACATATTAAAAACCTGGAAGCAGTTCCTGAGGATTATACTAATAATATTCAAAATGTCAGATTCTAGTGCTTTGCTTATACTTTTCTAAAATTCATTAGTGGCATGGTAGAGGTAAGAATGAAAGTTAGCTGTATCAGTCAATGTAACATGAAATTCCATTCATAGCATCAGTTGGTTCCTTGTGAGCGTTTGAAAAAGTCAGGTGTAAACATGCATGCGCACGCACGCACACTGTTTATTTACACACATCCTACTACTTTATTTGCCCAACTTTCACTTCCCAAGCACATTCCTGACAGAGAATGGCCATTCATTACATTTGACATTGTCTGTGACTGTTCCATCAGCCAGAACTTTTACTGTTGCTGTCTTTAACGTGGCATCAGTCATCTTAGTTTCCCAAGATCAGTCTTGGGTTTTCTAGTGTTCTGCTCTATTTCTAAATGCATCTGCTCTTTTAAAAACTATTGTTAAAGACTTTTTTTCAGATTCAGGCCACTGATTTTTATCTGTCAGCAGTTTTGAAATTTTTTGAAGCTATGAAGGCTACTTAGCCTTCAACGGGCAGTACGTAGTGTCTGGACATCTAAACAAAATGGGAGAGTGTTTGTCAGTTGTATTTACATTTACTACAGTTAGTTAGGAACGTCATTGAGGCAATAATGACTTAACATGTGGCAACTAAATAGCACAAGTGAATAAGGAAACAGGCAGCTATGATCTACATTTATACATGCCAGTTACATGACTACCTCCTCCATTTGAGGAAGTTCTTCATTTAGTGGATAGGTTTCCTCCTGTAGAGTAGCAGCCTATTTGCAGAAGACCTTTGGATAATCCTCACTCATCCTGAAGATTTGGATCCTCCTATATAGTGACACTCCATTGTTATTATTATGTTTCTTAAACATTAATGGAACTATAAAGTCAAAGTCTAGAGAGTAAGTATAAACATATCCCTTCCCACTGTGTTTATGTCTTGGGTAAATGCCTAAAATGGTTATCAATTTGCATTTATTGTCCACTTAAACAAGAAAAATGCTACCACACAATGAATTTTATTAAATTTATAGAGCAGTAACGTATCTAGTTCTTTTTGTAACTAAGATAGACTTCAATATATTCGTAAGTGAAAGTGGTCTCATGCAATATTGCAATAACTTCAAATTTTCCAGTAAGAAATATTTAGAAACTTTTCTAACATGTTTGTTAGACATTTCATCTTAATATTCTTCTTTCACAGTTCTTGAATGCCATCCTGATGGACATCAGATCCTGAAGAGCCCTTATCGGAGTGTTGAGTTTGATTCATCTCACCTGCAGCAGTCAGCTATTCAGGATTTAATATGTGACCATTCCCTAACACCAGGATGGTACCGCTTTATGATTTTTGATAAGCCTGCGGAGATGCCAACCAAGTGTGTGGAGGTATTGTTGCACCTCATTTGTTTATGAGAAATAATATATCTTTTTCTTAAGATACTCTCAGTTAAGTATAAAAAAAGAAAATAATTATGGAGACTGATATGCAAAACCATGTTTATCTCTATAAATACACAACGCTATTAAAAATGTTAAACGGACTATAGTCTTACAAATTGTGGGCTGAAAAATTTTAAACTGAATGGGGTAGGGCAAAGGATAATAAATTATATTGCTTTTAGAGCATTCAAAAACTGTCATTTATAGTCACTGCTAACGATGACCTTTCTCAATGCTAGCATAGCAGCAGTATTATGCTTTAAAACCACAGCTATATGATGGTCAGTTAGTCTGTTACTATCTGTTACTAAAGACACATGAAAGCAGTATAAAGACTTGTAGCCACATGATTCCCGTAATTGTGGAGCTTTTAAAGTGATCACGTAAGAGAGAAGAGGTTAATCCTAAAATGACTTGAACTCACAGAGCTAACTGAAGATTAGTTTTCTTGTCATTTGCAAATCCCCTAAGACTCAAAATTACTTGGAATATGTAATACCTTATATATCTAATGCTTGACTTTGGAGCTACTTCAACATCTCTGTAATAGCTGTATTTTAAGGAGCTATGTCTTTGTAATTTCTTATTTTAAAACACTTCCTTGTTTCAAAAAAAATAAAATCATTAGACTATTTTATCTATGCTTTTTCTAAGGAATGAAAGTGCATAAGAGCAAAACACTTAACAGCAACACAAAACAGCAAAAACATACCAGTAAAATTCAGCTGAACTTCCAGCATTCCCCTCCCCACTTTTTTAATCTCTAGAGCAGTATAAAGCCACTGAAGTATGCAGGTAAATCCTATCTTTAATTTGCAACTGACTCATGGCCTTAGAGGGCTATGTCACAGAGTCAAGGAAGGGGCAAGGGAAGCTCTGCCCCGTGCTGAGAGGAGTGTTGTGCTTTCACTTCAGTTCACGCGGCACTACTGACCATTCTGTCAGTTGGCAGACCTTCTGTCCCCAAGAAGGCTCGTGTGCTGCGTGTGCAATTTGCTGTACAGTAGCACCAGTGTCGCAGAACTTTTCAAGTCCTGTTACCCCAGACTATTATACAGTAAAAAACTGTAGAGAATAGTATATTTCCCAAAGGTAGATTTAATACAAACAAACTACCTGCCTACTTTAATTTCTCAGAAGGGATACTTTATATGCAAAGAGCCAGCAAGGTCAGCTAGGGAATAATGTGACATTTTCACCATATGTTTTTTCAAAGCACAGGTTGGGCTAACAAGGTATCCATTCAGATCATCTAGGAGAGTTTTTAAAATCTGACCTCAGTACTAAGTATTTAGTAAATTACCTGATAAAGACAGTTTGCCATGCAAATGCAGAACCCTCCACATAACATAGTTGGAGGGATAGAGCACAAAACCAGCTTGATATAGCATTAACTGCTTTCTCGTGTTTTTCTCTGGTGCGTAAGATAAATCACTGTGGCACTCAAGCCCCTGTCTGGTTGTCTCTGAGGGAGCCCGAATCCATGCCTCGACCTGGTGAGATCAAGCAGTTAACAGCTTGTGCAACATGGCAGTTTTTCTTCAGCACTTCAAAAGACTGCTGTCTCTTCCGAATCCCTGTCAGTGTGAGAAACTGTGGAGATTTCTTTGTTTACTTACTGCAGCCCACCCAAGGATGCATGGGGTATTGTGCAGAAGGTGAGAGATGCTTGCTCTAACTCAGTGACCTGTCTATGTTTATTAGTAAGTGTGTTTGTCAAGCTTTCTGATGTTCTTACGTGTTAACCTTCTTAAAAAGAAGCCTATGACATTCCCAGTAGGTGCCCTCTGGTGTTTGCTCATTTTAAAGTTATTCGAAAATAGATAAAAACAACAGCATAAAAACTATAATGTATATATTTTTAAGTTACATTTTGTAAGACAATTTGCTGAGCATAAACATTTCAAAATAGTTATATGTACTAAAATTTTCTGTAATCCCTACTTATAATATTGATGTGATACATCAATGGCGTGATGTGGAAAGGTATATTCATACCACCCACTTCTAGTTTATATTTGGCACTCAAATACTGTTCAAAAGCCCAGGAGCGTAGGAATTTAAATTTCTGACATAGTCAGGTAGGGATAGAAGGGGCATTTATAAATGAAAACTTAGAGTGCTTAGGTTGACACTCAAAATCTGTGAATATTTATCAGAGAGAGATAATTTTGTGTCAGAGTAAATTTTGTTTAAGAACCTGACCAAACTATCAGCATATCAATTATTGTTTAGCTTCTTTGGGAGTATCTTTCTTACTGTAACTCTTCTGTCTTCTTTTTGGAGAGTACACACAGTGTTGCTGGAAGAAAATGCACGGTGGAAATACTCTACTGGTACACGTTTTATTAAGGGAAAGAGGTCTGGGAAAGAACTGCAGGAAGTTCTCCTACAATGCCTTCGGGTGTCTTGGGCCTGTGTGCTGCAAAAGCACGTTGCTGTTCACAGCCCAAAACTTCAGGATTTCATTACTCATCCACATGTGTTAGATAACTTAGGGAAGGCACTATTAAACTCTTATAATTATTAACGAGTGACAAAGCGGAGCAGTCAAGTATATCACGCACGGAAATACTGCAAGTATTTCCACCAACAGTGTGTTATATCAGTGCAATAAGATTTTCTCACTAGCCAAGTCATGTTCTTTATTAGTGACTACTTGTAAATGTAAATTGTATCTCACAACCATAATAAAATAAAACTTTTCCTTTATTTAAAGCATATATACTGGAATTGAAATTATAAGGATGGGCAATTGTTTTTCTAAAACAGTGCTTTACATACAGTCTAATTAACTTTAGGAAATCTTTCATTATCAAAACATATACTTTTTGCCTGTTTAAAAAAAGTATATATTGTTTATGTATACTTTTATTATTTACTATACAAGATTAACTGTTGTAGTAAACTTTTTTTAAGGAAGGAAATGTAAGTTACTGAAAACCTGGTCAGTTCTGCTAGTTAAAATTTTTTAGCTGGTCTCACTGAATGTGTAAGGATGTATTAGCATAATATACTCTTTATTTTTATTATTAAATATTAGAAAGTATTTCCTCTGTTCGGCTAAACTCAGAGCCAGTTTTCTTTTTCCAATTGAAAATAATGAAGCTCTAATGAAAACGTTTTATTTACCACTGGAGTTGAAAGAATGGAGCACAGACTCACTTAGCTCTTGCTGGTCAGCGGTGGTGAAATGCGCTCACAGCTGGCCTTGTTATTCCCTGTCCTTCTGCAGGCAGCTTATCACCCAGAGCCATGCATGAAGGTGAAGACTAACGTTTTAAGGAAATAAATATTACTTTAAGGACTCTATCTGGGAGCCACATTCCTTGTGTAGGTAGCACTTTGTGGAGGGTCTCATTTTAGCTATTGCAGGCTTGATATATAGGAGTTTCTACACTGATTCAATCCGTCTTGGGTTTACTGTTGTGTAAGAGTAGCAGAATTTGGCCCCATGTCCTCAGCAAAACAATCAGTGTCTTTTCTGACACATTATTAACCCATCATTATACACTTAGAACCAATTGCTAAGTCATTCTGCAAGGGTTTATTGGAAGAAAAAAAGACCAGAAATGCAGCCTTTCCTCATGGAAGTGACTGAAGCAATGAAGAGCTCATGCACAGCAAGACTTTGCCTTTACTTGGGTAACAGGCTCATGAAGAGGAAAGAGGATATAAAAACCATAGTTAGAGATCTAGCACTTTTTTTTTTTTTGCCTCAAAATGATGCAGATGAGATGCAGCTATAACTCTGGGTTGGCTCTTGTGAATGCTGTAAATCTGAAACGTATTTTGAGTTTCAAAGCCCTTTCTGAGATGCTTTCTCTTGCTAAGTCCTTTGTGCTTTGGTGCTTCTCTTTCTATCAAGATTGCACTATGTACTGCATTTTCCTGTTAACACTTGACAGCTGTAAACACTTTGTGCAGATTTTCAAACAGACTCTTCTGTATCCGCCGAGGAATGCAAGTGCTGTATCGCTGCAGTGTGGAACATCTGAAACTCTTACTGGAGAATGGGTTTTTCAATGCTGCCGCCCCTTTGCTGAGTTGGAGTAGAATGAGTAACCTCTTTTTACTCCTGTTCCAAATGCATTTGTTATTTTCACATTTCATCAAAGTTATACTTTTTGTTATAACATTTAAAGTATCAAACAATAGCAGATCACAAGTACTTCTTCTTAGGCGCCTATTGGAAAGATGAATTTTCAAAATAGTTCTGCACTGAATTTGGCTGTCTTGGGTCACAGTTAGTGAATAATCACTCAGATACGGATTTCTGGGAGGCAAAATACCTGCTCAAGAGAGTATGTTAATTCCTTTTTATTCGCTAGCAAAAACCTCTAGGTTTTGCCTGGGTAGATCTGTAGTAAAAGATGTAGAGATGGTTAGATATTCTGTACGCTTGCTCCTACATACAGCTAATCTACTTGTGATTTCTAGTTTAAGGTTTTATACTGACTGCTATCACAATTGTATATGCATCAGATTACAAGATTTCTTATGTTCTGGTAATTTACACTTCAATAATTAGTGTCTTGTGATATTTGGCAGAATTTTAACATGGGGCAGTATTTTAGAAGCCTGGATATTTAATTACTCTGTATGTATATAGATACACCACTTAATAACAATTTACAGTTGTTGCATATGCAAAGCCACAGAACTGTGCTCCTGGGGGAGTAGAGATTCAAGGCATCTGTAGCAGTGAGTATTTTCTTTTGATTTTTCAAGATTCTCTTTGCATCCATGACCTAATGACCTCAAAATTTAATCATGTTCTGTCTTGAATAAAAAATGTTCATGTTATCAACAGTATTGCTTGATGTTCTGCAGGATGAGCAATTTAGAAATTTCCAATCTAGGATTACAAATGTAGTTTCTGAGCATAATGCTCAGACTAAATGTTAAAAGGCAATTTTAATAATGCTGATTTACGATTCCATTGATTTACAGATTCGTTTTATATTTGACTCTCAAAGAATCATACTGTTGCCAGTTTTTTTTCCTTCTCTCTCTAGGTAGAGAAAACAGTCTTCTGTTGCACAAATTCCTTTACATGTTGTTCTCTCCTCTCTGGTAAAACGATTCATTGCATTTTATTCCCTCAGTTTTTTCCCCCTCTTTGGCACCTTCCTGTGGGCTAAAATATAATCAGACCGATAAAGAGATTTTTTCCAATGTTAATAATTAATACAAGGAAATGCGCTTTTTCATTGATTCTCTTAACAGTTACATAAGAATTCCATATAAGGAAAAGGTAAAAATTACACCAGCTTATTAACTGACAAAATATATGTCAATGTTATTTCATCCAATAACATTTTCACGCAGAATAAAAAGCACAAACTACACTTTTGTTTGACTAGGTAAACTGGCTCCATCATCTGCATCTGTGTCACCACCAGTACCAGCTACCCCTGAAGTTGTAGCGGAGTTGATCAAAGGCAACATATACCTAAGGTGTACCTTTGGTGTTCCTTTTGCAAACAGCTCACTTGGATTTATTGTAGCTTGGTCCAGACTTTCTCCTGAAGGTGTCAAAGAAGAACTGAAGCATGAGACAGCAGTTCATACATTCTCACTTTTAGAAGTAGATGGCGTGAACGTCAAACTTGGAGACAGAGTACGTTACAAATAATTATAATCTCTTTATATCTTTGTATATATGTTATTTTTCCTCTATAGGCCCTTTACCTATTGACATATGATTTCATAATGCAGAGTAAATATTAACAGTTGTTAGAGACAGGGTCTCAGCACCTTTCCACATAATTTTTCTTGGGAGAAAAGTTATGCCTCTAGGTATTGTTCAACAGTGCCCATACGAATGTGGAAACATCACAGAATGTATCAGTAGTTACCGCTGCCATTAGAGTTTGAGACTTGCAGTCTCAGTACAGTGTAGTGTGCCTCCAGTAGATAAATGTTGATTCAAGTTACATCATCTTCCCCTTCTTCTGTGATTTTGTTTGATACTGTAAATTACGAAGACTGCAGTTGGATGCAACTGAATCTAAGTGAGACCATTTAAGAGGTAGCTGTTGTAAGAAGCTGTGTCGTTGATCCAGCAAATAATTCTTCCTCTGAATCAATAATGTGGTTTAGGATCGCTAGAAAAATATGTAAATGGTTTAATCTCCACTAATAACAGCAATGGGAGCAATTCCGTTAATTTCAGTGGTAGCAGACTCAAGATCTAGGATCACATGGTAACTGAGAAGCATAAGCACTGAAAAACCGATAGGCTTTTATCCATATATACCAAAACGCATGTTAGAAGTGTGTAACATGTAATTGAAGTATAGAATACATTTTCAGAAGATGTTAGGGCCCAGAAATGCTTCAGAAGAGACCAGTCAAATTCATGGAGGTGTAGGTACTTGTTGAACAAAATGATCCGTATGCAACCTTTTTAGTTCAAGAAGGCTCTGAAGCACTGACAGAGTATGCTGGGAAAAGGTGTTTCTGTACTCCATCTATTTCTGTGTTTTCCTTAAGGACTACTGCTGGCAATTGGCAACTGCTGGTGCAAGTTGGTGAAGACTGGGCTCGATGAATCCCTTAAACTGGCCCATTATGGCAGGGTTTTGTATTCACATAAGGCCCCCAAACCAAAAGTATGTACTGTTGTGTTGTTTTTGTTCTACAGGTTTACTGTAGCAGTTCTGCTTTTTTCTTGGAGAAACCAGATGTACAAAGCTCTCCTGTTGAGAGCGAGGAGTTTTTTGCTGGCATTAAGGTAATTTGAAAAGAAAACAGTATCTTACTTTACTGTAGAAGGAATCTTTCTGAGTATTACTGCAGCTAGCACGTAAATGTTAACACATTTTCCGTGGGTGCATTAAAACATTTACATCAGTAAACATTGATCATTTTTGAAATTATTATGTGTTCCCCAGTGATAAAATTGTGTAGGATGCTGAACAAAAGTAAGCTGGAATTAGAACAGCCACAGAAAGCAGTTGGGCACCTGACTAGAAGGCATTCAAGATGTGTTGTGAATTAATAGAGCATATGCTTGGCTGTAGTGAACATAGATTTATCAAGTATTGGCGGAGTCACAGCTATTTCTGTGTTCCCCAATGCAGGAAGACTGAATCATCAGCTCACACAAATTAACAGCCCAGTAAACGCCCTGACCTCCAGAAGCTAGGCTAGGCTCTGCGTTTGTAAATTAAGGAGGGCCACGGCTCAGACTCAGGTCCTGGCAAGCTAGTTATTTGGTACGTTTAATTGCTTCTACCTTCCTGGCATGGTTGTGGCCCATGCCCACTGGTGCTCCCAGAAGATGCTTGAGCATGGCTCAGAGGATAGCCTTGACCAGGGAGTGTTCCCAGCTGACCATGAGCATCAGGGAAGCCTGAGGCCAGCCTGTTTTGGGGTTAGAAAGTGGAACTGGGGAAAGTTTAATCACGTAGACGTGAGCTGTGCCATGCTGTTTGGTCAGAGTGCAGAGAACAGGTTCAAACTCACTTTAATTCCTAATGTGGATGTAGCTCTAGGGGCCAATTTACCAGCCAAAAAGAGGGTCCCAGTCACAGAAAGATACATGCACATGATTACGTGTTTGGAATAATACTGTTGACTTGAGCGATGATTTGCCATTCGTAAAGTTGAGCATGAGCTTATGTTTCTGCAGGATCAAGGCCCAGATTAGTCTCGTGTACGTGAAATTCTGCAGTGCACGCTACAGCATCTGACTGCATTATTTTCCTTTTCATGTGGTGAGGCTGCGCTGAGTTTCACCCAAGACACAATGCTCAGTTGTAGGCCCCTGTATTTTGGTTCCTCATTGCATTTCTGATTGTATATCTATTGTAAATTTAGAGAGGGTTTCCAGAGAAAATACTGTGCTTTTAAATTCTTTCAGGACATTGTTGCCTATAGGAAGCTTATTTATTTTTTTAGCAGATGATACAGCAAGTTGCTTGCATTTTATTCTCCAGGAGTTATCCAGAGAACACATTTTGTGTTGTTAATGTTATATGATAATTCCTTAACTTTCTGGCAAGCCTTTACAGTTGCCTTTTCCTTCTCCTTGCCCCGTATTCTCGTCCTACCGAGACTCTTGCCAGTGTCCTCATTTCTCCCCAGTGTGCCTGTGCTTTTCAGCACATCCTAATAAACCTCATCAAGTAGAGTGGGCTGCACACCCTGCCGTTCCACGTCCTTAATTTTCTATACTTCACTCCTGGTGTGTCTTGCAGGTTAGTAAGCGGTACTGTGGTTCACCTAAAAGTTTGTATTTTAAGTATCATTTCTCCTGTGCCAGATATATCCAGAAACATATGCTATATCAGAAGATGGGAAGGAATACAGACTGGCAATAGAAAGTAGAATTCCTATTCCTTGTCCTGAATTTGGACAGCTTGAAAATGACTGCAAAATCTCACTAACATTAAAAACTGTTGACCAAGGTAAGTATTATCCCGGGGTTTATTACATTTTGTACGTTTAGTATGTTTTTCTAAATATTCTGTCTGGCCTGCTTCTTTGGGAAAGCTGGTACATTGTAAAGTATTTCAGAAGATACTAGAACTAAATATTCATAGGCTGAATATACTGCCGTTGACAGTACTGGGGAACAACACATTCCTAATCCATTACTTAGCAGTATGTACATAATTTCAATACCTGAAATTAGCAAGTGTTTTTGGCAGCTATGGATATTAGAGCTGTTTTTGTTGACTTGAATAGACAAAAGTGAATACTGTAATACTTGCAAAGTTTAGAATTTAGTTCACTTATTGACCGATTGTATCGATTGCGAGTATTGTATATGCAGTCATGAAATCCTCATTTCTTTACTGTTATTATTCTCATCTATAATGCTTTGTCAAGCACAAGTCCTGTGAACTCCAGGCCTTGCCTATGCAGACAACCATTTTTGTCATATCAGCAAGGCTATTGTGACCTTCATTTGACTCTCAATGTGAAACATTCAAAACCATTTCCTTGTGCATGTATATCAGTATGAAGATTTGGAGAGGATTTTTTGCATGTCCAAAACCAAGTAAAATACATAATTATTTTCCTTTTATGGACATAAAAATCTTGGTTATCTGTAAATAAGTTAGTATTTATATTGTCAATATTATGTAAATATATGACATTGTTTAGAGGAAAACTCACTAATAATGTGCTTTCATTAAAACAGGTAAAGACCAGTTAGGTTTAAACTTGGCTCTTTCTTCTTGTCACGTGGATCTTCCCCAGAAACCCTGCAATAATGGAATTTGTAGTCAAGCTGTAATTTATTTCACTGCTGTGACAGACTTTATGCAGGATAGAGACAGAATTACCAGGATTGTGGTGGAGCCTATATCCAGTGATAATTTCCTGTGGAATGGCTATGCTCCGGAAAGCACACAGGTTGGAAATCTTCTAACTCTGTAAAACCAACAGGCCAAAAATGTGGCTGATGTAAATGAAGCTTTTATTCCAGGTGTGACATGCTGATTCTCAGCAAGATTTCTAAGTGTTCAATAGCCATTATTTTATTTTCATTCAAATTCTGGATTTATGTTTGAACTTTTTATAGCCACTTAGGTTAGTTAAAAAGATAATACAACGTACTGATTTAAAAGTAAACTAGTGTCTTAAGAGAAATTATATGTTTGAATCTGTTTATTCTTAACCTGGCGTGACTTATTATGTGTTTCTTTGTTTTGAAGATTACAGTAAAGGATCTACCCACTGCTTACTGCTACTCATTTACTGACCCTCATATAATTACGTTTGATGGAAGGTAATCACCGGATTGCTGATCTTAATTTTAAGTGATTTCATATCATACTATCTATGCTATTGATACAATTTAGCTATACTTTTCCACAGTTGCCCTCTGTATTTTATACTCTTCCCTGGACAATAAGGATAAGCGTTCTTTAGTTAAGAAAATCTTCGTGCCACTGATGATGCTTGTAATATTTGTATTTCCAAATGCAAGTTTTGGTTTGCGGCAAAAGAGTAAAGAAAATGGACTATTTCCCCTTTTTGAGGAATGTACAAGGGAGGAACAGTAGCTGTACAGCCTATTGGATATGAAAGATGGAAATATTATTAAATATGAATAATGATGAAATGACTGATTAAGCAAAACTATTTTAATTCAAAAGAGTTTCCAGTCCGCAGCAGAGTTTCTGTTCTTGGGAGTAAGTAGTAAGTATCTGATTCCCTGTAAGGATCAAGTCACTAGAAGCCAACTGTTTTCTGTGTGACATTATGCTGAGTTCATTCATGGCTTTGAAAGCCCGTTTATTCACTGCTGTCCCTGGCACATTACTGAAATTTCTTTCCAAAATGAAGCCTGCTTCCTTGTCTACAAATGGCGTGCTTTTGATATGCTTCTGTCTTCCAAAGTGTTTCTAATTCATGGAAGGGGCCAAAACAAATCCAGGTCCCATGCAGACGGGAACTGTCTGTTCTCTGCTCAGCAAAAGCACGTCTCTTCGAGTGACAGGGTGAGAGGAAGAGGATACCTTGCCTCCAGATAAGGGTGTGCAACTCATAACCTGGATCTTCTTGTGAACCTGATAAAGGAAGGGAAAAGACGTATTGTAATGGCTACACTGGTAGCTCTGTGACTAATAATAATGCTATTCATAATAATAATAATAATAAAAAGAAGTCACAGTGATTATCTTCTTGCATTTCCTCCTTCAGTGAAAATTATAGGATGGCTTCACTGGATGTTTTAATTATCAATGTATTACCATCAAGACTCCTTATGAAACAGTGTGATTTACTGTTTTATGTTCTTGCTGGAAGCATGATGCTGAGGGGAAAAAATATTTTTAAAGATAAACAGTGTTGCTACTTTACTTTACAAACGGGAAAGGGAGCTGTCCACACTGGATCGCACGTAACTCTGAGCAGTCCCAGCAGGGCAGCCATCTGCAGTTTTTCTGTTGGGCCGTTATTCACAGAGCAAATCACCGTTCTGCAATTAACTGTCAAATGCCATTCATAGCTAAGAGGCTGTTAAACTTAACAGTGGAAGTGGATTTTTTCTCCCCCCCGACCAAACCCCAATCATTAAATTGGCTATTTTAACCTTGCTTCAGGGAACAGATGGCTAAGCCTAAGGAAAAAAGAAAAAAAGTAAGCCACTGTTGCAGTTTCCATTTTAAATCATTTTCAGACCTTCAGGAGTAAGCACTCTCCATCTCTTTCATAGTAAAGCAGACCTTTCTTAAAGTATGTGACTTTCTAAATCATTTTGTGAAGGGTACTTTACAAACTGCGACACCTGCCCCTGCCCCAGCACACAGTTAGGTATCTTGCTTTTGCTGCACGGGTGCATTGCTGTAGAAGCACAAAGAGTGAGAAGTACCGTCCGCTTCCCTGTCAGAGTATACATGAGCTCAATTAGGTAATATCAGAGCACAGCAGTGGCTTTATGGTTATATTTCCATTCAGAAACATTGTCTACATATACTCCACTCATTATCCTTCTTTTTTGCTTCTTTTTCTCATGTGGCTCAGTTTTAAATTTTTTATTCCTTGGTGCATATTAGAAGATATGATGTTGATTATGCAGGGTGGGGTGGGGGAGAAGTTGTGTGTTGGTTTGTGTTCTGTACTGTTTGGCTTTACTGATGCATGGACAAAATTTGTAGAGTCACAGCTTACGAAATATTTGAAATCTGTATTAAGATAAAGTTGCTGACATATAGCGATGCAGCTGTTTTATAACCAAAGCACTATCATGTGTTTTTCTTTTGATTCCAGACTCTATGACAATTTTGAAACAGGAACATTTGTTCTCTACAAGAGTACATCTCGAGATTTTGAAGTTCATGTTCGCCAGTGGGACTGCGGAAGTCTTCACCATCCAGCCTCCTGTAACTGTGGCTTTGTTGCCAAAGAAGGAAGTGATGTAATTGCGTTTGACATGTGCAGTGGTCAGCTACGTGAGTCCCAGCCGCACTTATCTGTAATAAGCAGAGACACAACTGGATGCAATGTCAAGATCACTGAATCCTACCTAGGAAGAAAAGTAACAGTAAGTGGTAAATATTACTTGCTGAGGCAATACTTATCTTAGGAGTTATTTTTGCCAGTTCATACCAATTATAGAACAAAACATGCTTTATTTCCTGCAATTAAGCAAAACAGTAAAGCCTATTTACAGTTATAGTCCTTTGGCCAGTGTTTTGCATGTAAGTGATGGGTGTTATCCTTTAAAACAACTATGTGTCCGCATGGACACCTTTCTGGCACTGTGTTGGCAAGCACAGCCTACAACCCTGGTATGGATGTTGCAGTTTTGTGAACCGATATGCAGTTGTTTAGCAGTACTAATTTTTCAAAATGGGATCTCTGCATGAACTGTGTTTTGCTCATGCCGGTGTCATATAGGAATGCCCGTGCATGCAAATAATTAGGTATGCCAAACGACCTGCATGGAATTAAAAGTGTCAGTGGCTTCTCTAGAGAATATGGCCCTCAAGCAAATGTGATTATTTGTATTTTTATAATTTACTATAGCTTTTCTTTCATAGGTAGCACTGCTGTAGGGCTCTAGTGAACCTGAAATGAAGCCGAATGTAAAAACGAAACACTCAGCTTCTCTCTAATCACTCTGTTGATCTGGAAGGCAAGCCATAAAAACCGATATGCCTTTTCCAGTTGTGTTTGGCTGTTGGTGTAACTTCAAACACTTAGCTTTTATCTGAAGCAGTTCATTTGAAGGGTTCAGATATTTAATATCAAGACGTCTTTAGGCAACAGAGAGATGAAATTCCTCCATTTCGTAGGTAAAGGTACAGAAAAACTGAAAAATTAAGTGTCTTGATCAGATTTGTGAGACAGGTCAATAACAGAAATAGCCTTTGCACTTAGAAGTCGTAAAATCTTGTGTCCTCACTTCAGCTATCCATGTCTCATGGATTCCCGTGAATGGTTATTGTTTATTTCTTTTACGTGTGCAAGAGTCTGTTTTTTTGCCCTTGGCACAAACCCCCGCTGCAATTTGTTTGTGTTTTCTGCAAGGAAAAGCATGCAGCTGGATTGTGTTCTTTAATTCTTCAGATCAGTATTTTAGAAAGCGTTAATTCTTCTCAGTATATTTTTAGAATAACATTTCTGCTTGATCGGTAGAAATATTGATGAGCGTTGCAAAACTTATGAATTAAAATACCGTAGGGTGTCCAAGTGTATGATTCTATCCGTGCAGAGGATCTTGCTCTTGAAACTCTTAAACTTCTTTCAAGAGATTATGGAGTTGCTTAAAATAAAATAGTAAATGTTTGAGATTGTTTTGAGCTATTAGAATCAGCTTTGTAGGTAGAAAATGACTCTGTATTAAGCTACTGACACACAGAGTATCATAAAGCTCACAAAAAGACAGCTGAGAAAGGTGTCACCAAAGAATCAATTCATATGTCCAGAATTATCCCTTTCCCTGTGCCAGCATATGACGAGTCAGTGGCCTCTTTTTCTTTACCCAGCTGATCTTTGATTCTTTGTGGTTTGAGGTCACTGACCTTCCACAGAATATCTGCTGCTGATGGATGAAGTTTATTGACACACAGCGTATCACCTAGCTGACAGTCACACCTGCCTAAGGTTCAGATGTACTGGACTTTTCTACAGGGCTTTGCCAAAAGAAGAAATAACACAATTTTTCTGATCCAGAATAGTTAAAGCCAGAGTTTAATGGGATATTCTTATACACCTGGCCTTTCTCAATTGCTCCTTGCCGACAAACATACCTGATCTTATTAAAAGTGTTTCTCCTGATGATGTCACCAATCTCTTTTTAGGTTTTGTTCTCTTCTGGAGCTTTCGTTCGTGCTGATGTGAGTGAATGGGGAATGAGCATAACGCTTAGGGCACCCAGTTCAGATTACAAAAATACAATGGGACTCTGTGGCACCTTTGACGGAAGTGCAGAGAATGACTATCACACTGCAAGTGGGATGGAAATCCCAAACAATTCTAATGTTCCTTTTTCTTTTATTAACGAATGGAGGTAACAAAATACTTCTGCTTCAATCAAATGTCATCGTTTTTGGTTCAACCTTTCCTTTGCACTCCTAACAACTTGTCTAAATAAAAAAAAAATCTTCTTAACTTTTAAAGTTGATGTTAAAATGCCATCATTACTTTCCGTGATTAATTATGGTGTAAATTGAAACTGAAGTGCCAAATGAGTATTTAAGTAGTAATTATGACATAAGATTAGTTTGAATAAGTAAGTTTTGAACAAAATAGCAAGGTATACAGGAGAGTCACTCAATCCCTTTGTTATAAGTTACTCTCATGGTTTTTGTAATGTAGCTGAGGCCCTTAAACATAGCTGAATGCCACAGGTTTTGTCGTCTATGGTATAGAAATATGAAACAACAAAAAGAAAAACAAACTCCAGATTCTTACTAAAATGAAGAAAATAGGCAGGGCATTTGAGATACAGTTTGTTTTTTTTTCTTTTTTTCTCTAGAATTTCACCAGGAGATAGTTTGTTTGACAAGACACCTGCTTCTTTAACATCTTCTACAAAAAGAGCCTTCTGTGACTGCACACTTGAAGATGCTGGACTATACCAATCAGAGAATAAACTGGAGTCGGGTTCTAAATCAGAATTTCCTCTCTCTTGCAAAGAAAGTGAAAATGGCAGATTTCCTTCTTTGATACCAGGACTGGATGTCACTGCTGAGTATCTCAGTCCTGTTGATCTCATCAGAGGCTTAAAGAAACGTTCATCTGCACATGAAATGGATTCTTCTTCACTTCTGTGGAGGAAGGATCAATCTGATAAGCAAACCAAACTTCACAAAATATCACTGGTAAACACAGGTATCTCTGCAAGTTCAGTAGAAAATACTTGGAGAGAAAGACAAGGAACTTCAAGCTCAGGTATCGAAAGAAATCCTCACAGTTATGGTACTCGTCTCCGCAAAGGTCAATCTGTTACAAGCAGAGGGAAGCGCCAAAATTATTATGAATATCATCCAGTATTTCCTTTCCAAAGTCTCAGCCAAAGAGATCTAGAAGGGTATAGTTATTTTTTCCCAGAAGACCATGCCACTGACACACACCAAAAGTTTTTTCCTTCCTGGCCCACGCCTTCGGGCCTGACTGAGTCTAGCGCTTTGGGATTGTGCCAGCAGGCAATAGTTAATTCCAGTATCGGAAGATCTTGTAGTGGCCTTCTTGGCAGGCGAGTAGAAGATGCAATAGATATGTGTGTTAAAGATTTGCAGCTGAAAGATGACCTCAGCTGGGCAGAAGCTTTCTTACCTCTTCTAGAGAATGAATGTGAGAAGAGAGTTTTAGAAGAAACAAATTACAACCAACAGGAAGTTCAAGGGTCAGTTGAGAACCTACTTATTGCATTAAAATGTCCCAATCTCTGCAGTGGTAATGGAGAATGTGTAGAATGGGGTTGTGCGTGTTTTCAAGGCTATAGCTCTTATGACTGCAGCATACTGTCTGGTAAGTGGAACAAAACAATGAGATGTACTTAAATAGCATTTTTGACGTTTGTGCACCATAAGTTTATTCTACTGCCTTTCTCTCCTGCTCTGGTACGCTGCCGGAGGGTCCCTACAGTCGGGCTGTTTGTTATCCAGCAACTTGGTTCCAATTAAAAATTGTTTTCTATTTGGTCTTCTTGTTTCCCTAGGGCAAAACATGGGCTTAGTTTATGGTATGTCATATTTCCTAAAGGTACCGCTCAGTGAGGTTGCAATCCAGCATACTGTCTTCTGCAGGGAAGATCTGCCATTCTTATCCATTCCGTATTGTTTATAGTCTATATGATCCTGCTTATTAACTGTAAGCGGAACACTTTTCATTTTGGTGATGATACATCTCTGTAAGCAAACTGTTGAACGTGGTGGAAACACAAGTGATGGTGAAGAAAAAGGAGATATAGCAAATGTTGCTGGGCAGGTTTTTACAGTAAATAGAAAACGCAGGTAAGCAGACATATTGGGAAAGTATGAGAAAAAATATTAGGAAAGACAAAATCCTTTCAAACAAGATCTTTTACTATTTTATTTTGAAAAGACATTTATATTTTAGTGACCTATTTAAAAGCAAATGATAAGGTAAAAGATGAGGTAAAATAATAATAAACCTTTTAAACTTGTACTGGAATTATCTCACGAGCACTTGTAATAAAAAGAATGGAGATTTCAAACATTGAAGCAAAAAATACTGGATAACATCATTTACATAGTTTTTTTTTTAGTTGGATAGAGAAATAAACATATTACTTAATGTAAATACATATGAATCAGTTATTATATCAACTTTCATTGTCTAATCTCTGCTTCAAAGACCGGATTCCAGAAATTACAGAGCTGGAGAATGCTGGGTTATGTGATATTCGACAGTATGACTGCACATCAGTGAGAGCTTTTGGACATGGCTTCAGGGAGTCATCAAGTTTGAAATGTGAAATTATCAAAGTGCAGGTAGGTCTCATTGTATAGCAATATTACATTTAAGCTTCTCAGAGAATGAGGAAAAAAGTCTAATTAGCCGAGCCAGTTATTAGTCATTTACGTGGGCGCAGCCCGAGGTTTAGCAGAAGCTAAAAGCAAAGGCACTCAGCGCTTAGCAGCAGACACTCAAGTCTTTGCAAGATTGCCATTTCCTCAATGATAAGAAGAATACAAAACGTAATGGGAATGTTCAGCAGCTGAGAGGGAGATAACAGCATACAGCAGCTATCCATCAGGAAAAGGCAAGGGCTTCTCTGTTAGCAGCAACCAGTACATTGTTTTTCTTTTATTTAAGTGCTTATAGATGAGAAGTGAAGAACCACTTCTTTGAAAAAGGGCAGCAAGGTTAAAGACATTTCTAGATTTCTGTACCAAATCTAATGCTTGAAATAGCCCTTTCATAAATTTAATAAATCTATTACAAAAACAGAAAGGCATTTTTGATATGTTGTCTGTTTCTCTGGAGTAGAATACCCTGGCTGTTCAGTAATATACATCAGCTCTGTAGCCCAGGCTTGAACAAGAGATTAAAAATACTGTACTGCAAACTAATACAATTTTAAGAGGAATCAGTACAGACAGAATGTTATTATCCAAACCCGGAATTTGCCCAAGACATTTAAGTAATTTGCAATTGCTAGCCTGAAGTAAACAATCTGCAGTTTTGAGTTTTTTCTTGATCTTGGACATGAAAATAAATGGGTTTTCATTGATAAAATGATGGGGATGTGGCAGGGCAAAAGGGGAACTGTTCAATGAGAAACTTTTGTTCTTGAAACAAAAGAATTTTTCTTAGCTAGTGCCAGCAGATGCTGGGATTATTTTGACAGATTAAGCAATGTGAGCTAGATTTTTTTTCTTGAGAACAACATATATCCACTCATCTGCAGGTTGGCTTGAAATGAGAACGTTTTTGCACTGGAGTGTAAATTTATACTTGGTCAGGTTAAAAGACTTTTAAACCAAGCTCACCGTTAGACAATTTTTGGGAGCTTGCTTATCACAGTTTGAAATGTCTCACTCTTAACTCAGGGCAAGGTTTTCTGATATAGTACTCTCTGTGGTAGTGTACTTGGTTCCCAACTACAAAAACTTTCTGTTAAATCACTTTTATTGATGATCTTCTCACTGACAAGAGCCAGGTTAGAAAACAAAAAAACACTGCTTTTATCTGAAGTTGAGGAGGAAGTATGGTTTTTCCCTGAAAATATCAAATGTCTATAGAGTGGCAACATATTTTGAGATAAACTTGATAGATCAATATTTTGTGGAAGAGTCACTTTGCCAGGATTTAGAGTTAGTTCAAAGTGCAAAGTTAGTTTCTCACTTTTCGTATTTTCACTTGTGAAAGGCTGAATCAAATCCGTCTTCCAGGGGCTGTCCTACTATGCTAGGAAGGATGTAGGTCTCATGCATGATGCTAAAAGAGGCAATTCCCAGAAATCTGTATTGAATAACTTCACAGATGTAGGACTAGTAAATCTTGCTTGGCAGAGGTTATGGCCAATGAGCCTATGATAACACAGATCCAGAGTTTACTTAGATTTTGTAGAAAATAGCCGAAGTTCAGCAGAAGTTTTTATCTGAGGTTATTTTTCTGTTCATAAAAAGAAAAGAAAACACCTTATCAGCAGATGACTCCTCATGTCAGAACTGGGCTTAAATGAATAAAGATGGCTTGACTGGCTCCTGGAGCTGAAGCAAGTAATGAGGGACAACTCTATAAAATCTAGTGAAACTCAAAATGACTTCTGGTCTTGCTGTTCTCTAGATTCACAGACTGCCTTGATTCTCACTGTCATTTAACTTTGTTTTCAGTATGCTTTTAACCCTGCTTTCTGCTTCCTACAGGAGGAACTCCTATTGATATTACTACTTGGGTCAAATATTATCATCCCTATTTTTTTTGATCTTGAACTTTGAAGATAGATTATTGGATTATTTGCCCTCACTACAGTTTAGGAGAAAAGTCTACAGGGTCAGTGGTGTAATTTATTGGCTTATGCAAGAGTTCAGTGGCTAACTACCAATATCCTGACTATTAGGTTAGGTAGAAATCTTTTCCTGTGCTAATAGTGGTAAATTAATATTTCACATAGCACTTTAAACCAGAGACATTAGATGTGTTCGTTTAACACACAACAGTGCAATCCATGCTTTGTGTGAGATAAAAATATTTTTGTAATGCATTGCACTGAAAAACAGACTCTCTGCCTTAACATTTAGTATAACAATAGCCAGTGGATTCTTGGAGAACCTCTAACTATGCCAGCTGCCTTCCAAAACGCGAGGACTGTCGACTGTCCGTTACCAAGCAATGGCCAGCAGTCTGATGTCATGGATCTCATTGATGATAAACCCATTGCCAGGTGGCAAATTAAGGTACTGTCAGAAATTTCAAATATTCACTTAAAGATATTCCTGTTAAAATGAAAATATATTACGTAGCTATTATCATCTTTTTTCCTTTGTGATACTAAATGCAGAACTTAGCTTGCTTAGCTCAGGATCTTGGTTTCATAACCTAAACGTAAGTGTGGAGAGCCTTTTGAGACTGCTCCCCGGCAGGGGTACTGGTAGATATGACTGAGGACCTACAGAGACACATATCTTTCAAAAGTAGAAGTTAAAAGCCAGGTGGTTACCCTAGAGTATTTCAGATGACCTTAGACACATTTATGGGAAGATTGAGTCCAGTCTACATGCATGAATCTGTAAGTGAGGTAGACATCCGAGATCTCATAAAAACTCACTCAGTAAGGTCAGTAGAGCCTAGGAAGCTCTTTGTTTTACCTTAAAATAGACACCTACATCTAGTTGGTCAAATATCTATCTAGACTTATTGACAGGATTGACTAGATTTCTGCTAACTATTTTAAGAGTTTAAACAACTGAATGTAGGTGTTTACGTATGAGTTGAATCCCATGCTAGCAGTCCATACTGGTGATATGGTGATAGCCATATGAGTTAATCCATTTTTAATCTACATCTTGCAGATTTCTAATGATGGATTTGTTTATAGCAACCCTAAAACAATGATACTGTATGATGGAGCCTGTCAAATATGTGAACCACAGGAATCCAGGTTATGTACATTAAAGGTATATATTTCATTACTGTCTGTTCATTATGAAAATAAGCAGGTGGAAAAAATCTATGAAAATCAGCAAACTAAATCACTTCTTGTTTCTAACAGGGATTGTCTGTGCCCAGAAAAGATAAGCATAAATTCTGAAGCTGAGATGAGGCAACTTTGGAAAGAAGTTACCCTTCATATATTACCAAATAAAAATGAACATATTTTTAATGGCTTATTTTTAAAAATAGCTGAAGTGAGGGATAGATTAGATTTTTATTTGACGCTTTACAAAAACAATTTTCTGTTGTCAAACAATAAATCTGATGTTTCGCATTGTTATTTCTCTAAAGGAGAGAACATGCAACATAGATGGACTCTGTTATGGTGAAGGTGATACAAATCCAAGCAGCCCTTGCTTACTCTGCAGACCTCACATATCAAAGTTAACTTGGTCAGTTGTTGAAAGTAAGTTCTAAATAGTTTCTTCTTTAATAGCAAGAACTTGAAAATGTACTAAGTTTTCAAAATGTACGCATGTAGTGAAGCTTTAACTATGTAAGTGTTTTTAGTTCATAAGCTGATCTTGGTTTTCATCTTATATTTTGAAAAGGATATTTAATTTTTTCAGACCAGACGTGTAAAATTCAGGCTTTCCCCCAACCCATAGTAACCATCGTAAGTAACTGTAATGAAAATGATCAACCATCAGATTAGCAGTTTGCATTCTTCTGATTTTTGGCACTATACCCACAAATGTTTGTTTTCAGCTTTTAGGAATAAAAGATGTTTTCTAACAATCAGATAGATAGATGTTTTTAGGCAAGTTGGTTCATTTTTGGATGGATAAATATATTGGCTAGTCTACATACAAAAAAATTTCATCATAGGAAAGTTCAGATTGGAAGGGATTTCAGGAGGCTGTTTAATTCAACCTCTTGCTCAAAGCAGGGTCAGCTGTGAGGTCAGACCAATTCACTTGTGGTGTAAGTAATAGTAGTATATAAGCTGCCACTCTTTTTCACGTTACCCTCATGAGGGTCAAAAACAGTGGGTTCAGCTACCTGTGGGTCCAAAGTTGCAAACAGACCATTAGAGATCATATCTGAAAATGCAGCTGTAAAATGTTATGTTCTCCAGAGATATCTAAAGTACAATGGCAGCACTGTAGTTCCACATAAGCCAGACAACAAGCAGCTTTTCTGTATGCAGTCTTTGCATTGGTAGTTGCATGAAGGGCCTTGCATAAAGAACGGTAACAGCTCTTAGACCTAGTAGCAGTGTTTTAGGCAATGTTTTGCTCTGAGGGTTCTTTGGCTGACCCTGACACCAGACAAGAGGGAAATGCAAGAAGCTGGATAAAATGGCAGGTCGTATTTGTTAACGCTTAATGTTCGGAAATGATTCACATCGATGGCATGGATACACGGCTTGAACAAATACTCAAGGGCAGGACACCAGGAACAGGGTGCCAGATCAATGAATAAGTTGCCATGTGGTCGAAATCCTCCAAGAAACAGTGAGTTTTGTTACCTCTTTCATCACCTCGTGTTCACTTATGCTGCAGCCCAGTCCCAGGTATCGCTTACCAAAGTCTGTTAATTTCTTAAAGGAAGCACCAATCACATCCGAGTTTTCTGTACCTGTACTTTCATCTGCAAACTGTAATTCCACTTAGCTAAAATGCGGTTTAAATTCAATCATTTTTGAGTGCTTTCTGTGAACAGATGCAATGCATCTTTACAAGCTCTTGCAAGGCATAAGTAATTTCTTCGTAATTTTGTTACAGCTATAATGAAAGTGTCTAGTGTTTTTGCTGTGCCGTTCAAATAACATTAAATTTTTTAAATAAACAATTACATGTGACTTCCTTTAATAGAAAGACATATTCCTTTTTAATTTCTGTAAGTATATTGCAACTCTTGCTTAAAAGAGAAAATGTCTGCTTTGTTACAGACAACCAACCTCCGGTGCTTCAAACGTTTCAGGGTATGCTGCAGACTTTCCATGGAGAAAATTTGGTATATCAGTTTTTGGCTTCAGATCCAGAGGGCTCTGCTATTCTTTTTACATTGGAGTCTGGTCCTGCAGGTGCCAGTCTTTCCCCATCAGGTCTCCTTTTATGGAAAGCTGTGTCAAAGAATCCCCATAAATTAACATTTTCTTTGACAGATGACTGCAATGCGGCAACAAAGGTAGAAATAGAGGTAATGAACATTGCAGTCAAATGACACGTACTAGTAAGATTTTTAAGATATTTATTTACAAAATTCATTGCTAGTTTTTTGAAAAAATAAGTCTTTTCTATTGGGCTTGTCTTGTAGGTCAGTGTAAAATCGTGCGATTGCCTAAATAATGGCTCATGTGTGACAGATGTTAATTTCCCACCTGGAAGCGGAAGATACCTTTGTATGTGTGCGGCTGGATTTGAAGGTGATCTCTGCCAAGTGAATACTGATGAATGTAAACTTAACCAATGTGGTACTGGCAGATGTGTGGATGGAATAAACAGCTATTACTGTGAATGTCCACCTGAACTTCAAGGTAAGTTACTACTTTATACGTGTAGTGACAAATATCAGTGTCTAATTTGATCTCTACCGTTGTTTTAACTTTTATTGACTTAAAATAGCTTACTGTTACAGTAAGAAGAACTACTGTGGTCTTGTGATAAAGTTATATAGGATATGTCTTCAATGCAACACAAATGCATCGGAAGAATAGGTACACTATGAGGCCATTTCTAATCCTGTCTTCCAGCTTGCAAATATTGCCAAAGGAGAGATTTTTTGTTTTTGTTTTTAAGTGACAAGTAAAGACTGATAATTCTTGTTCAAACTACTTTAACAACTGATTAATACAATGACTGATAATATTGTAAGAACAAGTGATTAGGAGAGCAGATTTCCACATTTTCTTCCCTAGAGGTAAATTCAGCAACATGGTAAAACATAAGGGGTACTGAGTCTGCTTATAGAGTGATTACTCCCATATCTGCAGATAATCATGTAGCCCACAGAGCCCATCCTCTCCATATTTTGCAATGAGCAAAATACTTGCTGTGTGTTGGAAATACGTGAATAGCAAACCTAGTCGGATGTACTTAATAAGCGTATCAAAATACTTTGTTCTTCTTTATAGATGTACTTTTTATATTTCAGCACCTACATACATTCTACTTTTATATTTTATAAACACGCTGTCAAAGTCTAGTGACAGAATATTATAAAAATCTGTATTTTAATTCAGGTAAAAATTGTCAAGATGACGTAGATGAATGTGAATCCAGCCCTTGTTTCCCTGGAGTATTTTGCTTCAATACTTTTGGGTCTTACTATTGTGGTCCATGCCCAACTAATCTACGAGGAGATGGGAAGTCATGTTATGGTATGATAAAACATTATGAAAAATAGACTATTTTTCATAAGAGTGCTATTAGGTTACTCTAATTCAGATAAGATATCTTTGGCTGTGTTACATGTTTCTAACTTTGAAGAACTCTCTTCAGTAGTTAGCAAAAAAGGACTGCTTTCTGTGACTGTTGACTGCTAGAACAGAATCTCAGTTGGCAATAGCATCAGAATACACTGGTTCACGTAGCTGTAGAACACTTTTATGTAATTAAAAAAAACCATCTACAAAATATGCTAATTCTTTAATATAAAAATAGGATATAATGGGGTGTAGGGTTTCTGCATTATTTTCCTGGTGTGTGCAATTATTGACAAAATGCTTTCCTATTTGATAGCTTGAGAGAGAACTATTCAAATCAAAGCACTTGCCTAACAAGGTGCCTAAGCATTTATTTATACTGTCCTATTACGCAGTTCCTGAGTAACTTGCATTTTGGAATATACTGTATTGAATTTTGTATACTCTTTTTTAAGAAACTATTTTACTCTTCATCTGTTCTCTCAGAATTTTGAGCTCTCTTTTTATTTACTAAAACTTTAACTCTATTTGAAATGTATTTGCAGTTGAAAAAAAAAGTAACGATTAACGTGCCTTCACATCTTTTGTTTTTAGAAAGTTTTGAAGACGTTAATGTTAAAGGAGAGGATTCCACAGGAGAAATTGGAGAGAATAAAGGTGATTTTTCATGAAGAGAGTGGGATTTCTGAGTCACATACTGATAAGAATATAGCTGGCAAATAAAGGTTCTAGTCAGTTTTACGTTACTCACTTTAATTTGTCAGTTTAACTCAGTTGAATTCATTGTTTCGGTTGTATTCCTATTTCCAATCTGAAAAGTGACACCAAAATGTCAATATCAACAAATCCCTTAGGTTAGTCAGGTTATTTTATTGACAGTGTGATGTATGACATTCTTCCTGTTGCCTTTTGTTTTTGTCACTAACCACTGATGTAAAATAGGTAACATGGGGATAGGGACATCTGTTACATGAGATAAGCAAAAGTTTTCGGCATTATGTTGAATGCCATTTTAATGCTTTAACTCAAAAGAAAGGCGAAGGATACGGCAAATGAACATTCTTAATTCCAAAACTCCATAAATACTATTGCTGGTATTTCCGAGTCTGCTCCTGCTGGGGCTTTGATCACAGGAAATTCTCCTTGAATGTCTTTTCCCATTTATCTCTGAATTGTTAGTAAGGGAGGAGGAATACTCTTTGTCAACTGCCAGTGCTGGATAATTCTTCATCAGCTGCAAAATGGTTTGCTTTTCAGCAGTGGGAGACATAGCACCTTGTAATAAGATTCAGGAAAAGTTTAACCTTTTGTAGATAGCTGCCTAGTACAATCCAAAATGGGATTAGGGACAGATCTTACGTCAGGTTGAATAATTTCATCCTATTTCATTCCTGCTAAAGCCCATATGCCCATTCTGCCATTCTGAGATTAGTGTCATACTCCTTTTCTCCGTCCACCATAATACCCACTTTCCTAGGCAGAATATAAAAACTTTTCATTCACTTTGTACTCTTTCCAAAGAGGAGGTTGAGTCTGTCTCTGTTTTTTATAAAACATATGTAACAATCTGTTAATAAACTTATAAGTTAACAGAAAAGGTTTTGAGAGTTCCACGAGTTATCTAAGTAAAAGAATTAAGTAACATAAAACATGAAAAGCTTTTTCTGCAAGGTGCTGGATTGTTCCTATAAAATACTGGATAGGCTGTATCAGTAAGTGTAAGTGTATACATACTTGTGACTAAATATCTGCTTCCAGACTTGTTATTGGCACTTAGACACACTGTTGCACCATAAGCAGCATCTTCAGTTTAAACCCTGTTTCAGTTACCTACTTGGTAGCAGTACGGTACCAGCTGGAGCTGGTAATTTGCTGTAGCAGGACAGCTATTCATTGACCTAGGATGGGGAAGATCTCTGGCTGGCTGTCTCATAGATACGGTGCTTTCTCCTCATCTCCCAGCCATGAAGAAGCGGTGGTGGGGTGGGAAAGGACCTTAACTTGTGCTGATTCTGCCAGCTGGGGGCCAGGTTCTACTGCATATATGAACTCTGACATAGCACATGGAAGAAGGGACTTCCCGAAGCAGAGAATGGATGGGACATACTATTTTTCTGATCAGAAGACATTCCTCACCCTGACATAAGAAAAAAAGTCATGTAATATTTTTGTACTTTTTCCCCCCTTTCTTTCTAACATGCTGTAGCTTTTCAACGATCATCCTTTGACAAGGCTGTAAGTGCCTCAAGCTATATTCCCCATTCTACGGATGTCCCCAAAAGATTTATTTCTACAGAAGTGGCCAGTAGCAGCACTCCACCAGCCTCCACAGTAACAACAGTCACCACTTGGAAGTCATTTAATTCTCCAAGAATTGCCTCCGTGCAATTTGCTGTTACTGGAAACGATGGCCGTGCTCTCAGCACCAGGAGCGGTCACCTTGCTAACACAGAAGAGGGCTCATCAGTAAACATTGTGATGGCCGCATCATCAGGGAGCCAAGCTGTATTACCTGAGAAGAAATCAAGGCCACAAGCTGCGGCCCACAGTTATTCTGAGATCAGCAGGAAGGCTTCTCTCAGCAGCAGAATAAATATAAGCAAGGGGCCTTTCTTGTCAAGCAAAGTGTTCAGAGGAGGAAGTGCTCGCCGAGTTCAGCAGCTGTTAGCCAAGCATAAAGCTAGTCCTTTGCCATCTGTTCTTGCTGAAATCACTGTCCCACCAAAAACTCTTACTGTAACATCAGATGAAATAGGGATGCCTAAAGCAGTTACCTGTGCTGATTTACCCTGTTTTCCTGGAGTACCTTGTGAACTAAGTGAGGACGGAAATGTCAAATGTGGCCGTTGTCCTTATGGTTATTATGGAGATGGTATTACGTGCAGAGGTATTACAAATAACTGTTATAAATGCTTTGCGAAGAAGACGCTTGAGATATATTTATAATTTGAAAGTATGCTGTTATCAGTGAAATGCATACTGAATTTGCTCACTGTCGTTGTTAATACTGGTATAGCTTTCAGTTGCATGGATGCACTTAAAATATATATTTCTAACATATCTCAGCTTCCCTGCTTAAAGGCAGGGGCTCAAGTGATTCTATGTGATGTATTTATTATGTTAGGCAAGACAAAGTTGTGCTGAAATGACAGTGGCATTTTCCTTATTCCTTTCATTGTCTCCTTAATTGCCTTTCAGCAATATGTAGACAAACATGTGGCAAAAATATGGAATGTGTGGCACCCAATATTTGCAAATGCAAGCCTGGTTACTCTGGTTATAGCTGTCAGGCTGGTGAGTATGGCATTTTTGATTTAGTCCATGGTGACTCATATCAATGAATTGATGATTTGAAGCTCACTGTTGATTTTGCGCAGCTCTATGCAGACCTGTTTGTAAAAACCATGGGAAGTGCATTAAGCCAGATGTCTGTGAATGTCTACCAGGATACAGTGGCTCCACTTGTGAAGAAGGTAAATAGAGTATTTTTTTTGTTTTTTTTTTTTACTTTTGAATCCACAGATACCCAAAGGGTGACTTTCATGAAGGTTCATGCTGATAGGAAAGAGTTGTGATACATTTTACAAAACTCTGAGTAAGATATTGGCATAAGCCCTACTTTTTTGACATTTACCATAAATATTTCTTGTGATCAGATATTCCTAAATTTAGTAAGTTACAACAGAAACATTTCATATATATGTATTTTTTTAATCTGTGGCACCATCAATACATTTGATGATAATCTAAAAATAGCCAAAAGGTTTTCTCACTCACTTGTGGACAAGATTTCTTATGCTTTTTTTCACCTTTTTTCGCTGGGCTTTTTTTTACAGTTGCTCTTCTGCACTTACTTACCCTTTTAGTACCTTTCAGTAAAATGAAGGACAGTGAATTACATTTTGCTTTCACATGCATGTATATGCCTCCCCTGCAGACAAGGAACCATGGCTGGAATCCAGTTGGTGCCTTGACTTAGGCACTGCTGTGCCCAAACTGGCACGTCTTAGTATGAGCCCCTTTGAGGATGAGGGTAAGGATACAAAAGGATCTAGTCCATCTCAAACAACCCTTTGAACGCTCTGTAGTTCAGTGAAGAAAAATCTCCAAATAAATGAATATAAACACCACCTTCTTTCCATTGACTGTATAGAGAACACAAGTTGCCCCATATGGTGACCCACTTCACGGTACGGATATTATCAAGTCTTTTTAGGAAGAATTCGTGATGGAGTGTAATGCTGATGCCCACTGCTGTGTCATAGTAACTGCTGGAGTATTCACTTGCAAAAAGAGATCTGGATTCTAGGCCCATATCAGCTGAGAGACACAGATCATCCCAGAACAGTGTCTTCAGCACTGTACATTAGAATATTCCTAGTAAGAGCACTTACCAATTCTTCTACTGAAGCCAAGCTATTTTCCTGAGGGAAGCAGAAAAGCAAGAGGAAGCCCAAGTCCAGTCTAGTAAGGGGCTGCCGGTTGGCAGGAGATGGAGATGGATTCCAGACCCTGCTGTCAGGACTGTTCTTGCAGCATTGGTTGGTCTATTTATGATCCAATCTAAAATGACCATTTTAACTGTTATTCTGATCACATCTAACTTCTGAGCTTCTCCAGTGTTTTAGGTGGATTTATGGTGTATGTTTCCTTAAACTTGCATTGTAATAAAGGTCTCAATGAGAGATGAACATACATTCTCCTACAGTATTTTTGATGCTGTTGTTCAGACTGTTGTAAAGACTGGCCAGGGAAATTTTTGCAGTAAGTAGAGGGGTGCACCAGTGAATGTTGGGAGCCTGTAAGCTAAATACCCCTGAAGAGTGGAAAGATCAGAGCCCTGCTTGGAACCTGGCTCAGATTTCTGCTCTTTGGGGTGACCACCATTGTCACAACTGTTTGGGTCACTGGAATTTGGCTCTTCTTGCTCTTTGTTTTTGTCAAAAGTTATTACATATATCTATTTTATTTCCAGTTCTTTGCTTGCTTTGTCAGTCATTAACACTTCCCTTTTGCTAAAGCATTACCAATCCATGCATCTTCTTAGTGCTGATTTCTTGAACAATATAATTCTCTGTCTGCAGCACATTGTAAACCACCCTGTCAAAATGGAGGCACATGCTTGCCCAGAAATCTCTGCACCTGCCCATACGGTTTTGTGGGACCAAGATGTGACACCAGTAAGCAAAAAAAAAAAAAAAAAATTCTTATTTCCTATTTCTTCTGATCTTTGGATGTAATAAAAGAAATGATGGCTAACATTTCTGATGCACTTTGTCTAATGCTAGCAAATGACAAAATACCCATGTCTCTTTGCAGGCTCCTGGACCTGGGTTTTACAAACATTAACTAGATCATATTTGCATACAACTTTGAAAATATAGCGTACTGTAAAAATTGCAAGTAATTTATTATCTGCCATTCAGAAAAAATGGAGGAATTGTTGAGCATGAGAGATTGCCTTCAGGACAAACGCACATGTTTAATATGTCATTATGGCTTCTTAAATTCTGTCATATTAAATTAGTTTGCTGAGGTACATTCAGAAGTGATCTCACTAAACAGCAGGTCAGAAAAACAGACATAAAGGAAAAATGAATTCAAAAGCACGTTTATGAGGCCTTTTTCTTGGCCTAGCATGAAAAACAAAGCTTGCTGTGATCATAGCTGAAAAAATTGCAATAGTCTCACATGCATGCTCTTTTGCATGTCAAATTCTAGATGCTGCATTTTGGCAGTTCCAAATTTTGGGTAGATTTCATATTGGTAACTTTTATTATTCAGAGAGTCCAAATGTAGGTGTATTGTTTATATTATTAATCTGCGTGTGCTACTGCATTTGGCCATGAATTGAAAAGGTCCTTCTACATTCTCAGTTGTTTCAATTTTGATTGTGACACAAAAAAATTGCTGTTCTTCATTAGGCAGGACTAAAGATGATGGGATATTGTCCTGAAGAACTGACTCATGGTCTTCCACAGCCATGATAGTCTCAGGTCTCTCTCTGCATGCAGCTGTGCCCTTTGAAGTTCACCTGAGTGAACTTCATATTGGAGTCTGTCGAATCCATCCCATAATATGAATGTTTCATTTTTTTTGTCTTACTCTTAAACTTTTCTTAAAATATATTTGAAACTTTCTAGGTGTCTAACACTGAATAAAACCATGGATAAAACATGAATAAAAACATAGATAATTACATGGAAAGACCTTTTATATTCCTTTACAATCCGGTGATAACTTGTTACAGCCTTGAGACTGGATTAATCTATTCAGCAATTCCTCTACAAAGAGTGAAATTGTATGTAATTTCCAGTGTTCATATCTGGGAGAGAACTGAAACATGAATGAAGCATAAAATTGTAACAAATATTTACTTTTTTTTTTTTTAATGGTGTTTTCCCAACTTCTTGGATGGTAGTGGTTTGCAGCAGACACTGTGAAAATGGTGGTGAATGTCTTGCTCCAGATGTCTGCCAGTGCAAACCTGGATGGTACGGACCTACATGCAGTACAGGTAAAATGGGAAAGTCCCCATTGTAGACTCTTGCAAGTTCACATTCCCAGAAGTGTGTAGGTGGGACCTCCTGTAAGTTAAAACTTGGAACCGTGTTCCAAACATAGCTGCTCAGCCAGCAGCTATGGGTGGCTGCTTACTGCTGTGGGGTCCCCACAAACCCTTTGGTCTCCACATTAGTTCTGCTGTTCTAGAAAGCTCAGTACTGATCCCAGAACTTTGCATAAAGGTTTTAAGTGAATGGTGTTACCTGCAGCTGTCTTAGATGTTCAGTTCCTGTCCTTGCAACAGAAGCAGATATTTTATGGATTTAATTTGATTGTCAAGGCTTCACTTTCTTTTCCTCACTCTACTTCTGCAGCGTTTTGTGACCCTGTGTGTCTCAATGGTGGCTCCTGTACTAAGCCAGATGTTTGCCTCTGTCCACATGGATTCTTTGGTGCCCAGTGTCAGAATGGTAATATATTTTTTTCTCTTAGCTGTTATTATGAGGACATCTGTCGGAAAACATTGTTATCTTAAGACACAAAACTCAGTGTTTTAAAAATTCCCAACCAAATCACGTATATGAGAAGAGAGGCAAAACAGAGATTACATTTCCCTTAGATTTTCTTGCTTTGCCTGGCTGGTTCAGTAAAGATCCAAGGAGAAAAGATACTGGAAATGCCTTTTTTGTCTTCCACTCACTGTCGAGCGGTGTTCAACCACAGCTGCACAGCACATTGTTCCTGGTGAGGCCTGTCCAAGCTCCTAGCCAGATATTATGTAGTCTGGTTACTAGTGTCCATGTGCAGTTATCAACCCAGACACATTCCCATCTGGTTCTGTGTATACTACTTATATATGCACCAATCCACACGAATAGTTTTTACTAGATAGGTGTTATTTTGCTAAATGTCTATTTATACTAATAGAATTCTAATACTGCAGTCCTGTTTCCTAGAGGTGTATGCCAAAAGGGAAGCAAAATGCAAAACCACAGTCTTGTCCTCATGTTTGTTATCTTTTAGCTGTCTGCAGCCCTCCTTGTAAGAACGGTGGTCATTGCATGAGAAACAACGTTTGTACTTGTCCGGATGGGTACACAGGCAGAAGATGTGAAAAAAGTAAGCTAATGTTAAAATCCTTCAAGGATTCTAAAGTTAACCACTAAATTTTATGTAAATAATTAAATTTATTAAACAGCAAATGCTTTTTGATTTAAGGTGTCTGTGAACCAAGGTGCCTGAATGGAGGAAGGTGTGTAGGGCCAAATGTTTGCTCTTGTCCGTCAGGATGGAGAGGAAAAAAATGTAACACGCGTAAGTATGTTATAGTTAAAAGGAGAATCATACCTTAAAATGATATACGGCTAAAGGACAACTTGCTCTACACAAATGATATGAAGCTAGTACCAAAGAGCAAATATACACACATTCAAAAATAATGATCTTTTCTCCTCTATAACTTCGCAGAAAATAATAAGGATGGGGAACTAATACCATGCAACTCTCAGACTACATTATGAGACCAAAATATATTTGAAATTCTCATATAGCATATAATGTCTTTGTTTCTGTCTTAATTCTTGTCTAAATAAGAGGCATCTGTATTTCTCATCCCGTACAACTGCAAAGGCCTGAGTAACAAAATGAGAGCATTTCAATCTGTGCTATAGGACACTATAACCAGATATCAGAAAAAGAGAATTATGGTGGAACACCACAAAACTGTGGAAATATGGTGGAAAATGTTTGGAATAGAAGATGTGAAGGGCGTTAAGTTCTTTAGGAAAGCTAGCAGTAGGATTGTGGTGGTAGCACAGCTGCGGGTCACATTGTATGTCAAGGAAGTTAGTGATGGTTCATAAATAAAACATGGCAATGTGGATAAAGCACAATCTGCATGGGTGAACGTCATCACGAAGATGGACAGTAGAAGTCCAAAAGATGAAACGTGAGCGTATCTCATAACATCCCACCCGAGGCTCAGATAGTGAGCTCTCTAATAGCATGGATGGGAGGAAAAAAAAAAACACAACACATTTTCTTTGCATTACTTTCTGTAATTACTGGAAGTTTTATTGAAAAAATATCACCCACAAAATATTGACAGGGTTTAGGTGTTCTTGGACACTGTGGAAGAGAGATTTCATCATCAAATAGTCAATTAACTAATAAGAAATAATAGTGCTTTAGATGATTATGGTTTAGTGAGCAGGTAGCAATGTGCATGAAAAGGGTCATAGTAAACAACCTTGGATCAATTCACAACTTGATTTATGGTATATTAAATTGCATGACAATCAAAAGAAGATCAGTTACTAAGCTTTGGATTTTAGAAAGCGAAATTGGGGGGGAAAAACAGTTAATGATGGTGACCTAATCCAGTATTTTAACTTTTATCTGCAATGCATCAAAATAGCTCAATGCATAATTTGGCCGTAGGGCAAATACTGTCTTCTATTTTCCTGTCTTCTTTAATCTCCTATTGATCTTAGACAGGTTTTCAGTGAAGAACATGTGATTCTTGTGTGTGGAAAGCCCTCAACATCTAAAGGCCATCCTGTAATGTACATAATAGTAAAAGTAGTCACTTGAGATATAACCGAACTTTGTGATATTTGTGCAGCAATCTGTCTTCAGGAATGTAGGAACGGCGGGGAATGTATTGGACCAAGTACATGTCATTGCCCTCCACAGTGGGAAGGAATCCAGTGTCAAACACGTAAGATTGACATGACCTTTATAATAAACTTTGTGCTGCAACACAATTAAGGATGCTTCAGAAGTACATAGTATCTGGGAGTTCTAGATCTTTTAACCCAAATCTGTGTCAAAGGAGATAGGATAAAGAGTTGAGATTTCTGTGTGCCCTTTCTGAAGCCCTCTAGAATACAGAGGTAGTCTGGGTCTACTTGGTAGTACATAGTGGCTTGCTCTAACGGCATATACTGCTGCAGCAGCCCTGAGAAGTGATTGCAATAGCCTAAATTTATACCTTTGGCATGTTCCCATATTAAATCTGCATCTTTGTGGGGGTGGAGGGGGAACAGTGTTGGGTAAGTGTAACAGAGTCTTGTTAGCTCCACATCCCTGTGAATTTCCCCTTACACTGAGGGTATTGCCTTGTGAAAACATCTACCAAGTTTTCCGTTTCTATATGCAAGCAGAGTACGTAAATAGAAATTGTAGCACAATCAGCCACTTATTCTTTCCCCAGTTGTTTTTATGAATAAAGCCACATATATCTCCCTCTCTCTTTTAGCTGTGTGCAATCCGAAGTGTCTGTTTGGAGGCAAGTGCGTGTTGCCTAACGTATGTTCCTGTCGTCCTGGTTATACTGGAGTCCGCTGTGGGAAGAAAATTCAGGTAATCGTAGTGTCAAGGCACAGCCAATAGGCACTTTACACGTCATTATCTAGTCCACCCTTGTTCCAAGAAGCAGTACCAAATATACTAAACGTGTTTTTTGCCTAATTTCTTTCTTTCAGGCTCCAGTTCATAAAATTCCTAAAAGCTAGTCCAGTAGTTCATCAGCTCTGCTACTTAACAAAATAGTTTCTAATACCTAAATTCAATTTTTTCTTTTGTTGCAAATTAAGCAGATTATCTCCTGTTCTTCCCTCAGTGGCTGCAGTAGCAACTGATAACTACCCTCTTCATAAAAACCATTATTCTCTTTTCCAGAGTCTGGCCTGATTTTTGGGAAGAGTATCCCACCTGCTGACTTCCTCAGCTTGCATCAGGTCAAACCCTGCTCTTTTTCAGCTCAGTTTTTAATCTCTGTTTCGTACCACATTTCTTATTTTCAGGAGTAACATTGGGAATTACTTTTTTCGTGTACTAGTGAATGATGACCATTTCTCAAGTCATTTTCTGTTATAATCCTTTGCTTCAGCATGCTGACAACCATTCACTAATAATTTAGTTAAACATTTACTTAAAAGTAACTTTTTGTGACATTTGAAGTAGGTGGTATTCTACTCTTGTCTGCATCATCAATTTCATTGAAATTCATTAAAACTGCTTCTTAAACTTTATGGTAAAAATAGGCAGAGTCATTAATATCTCTCTTTACATTTATTTATTTTTCCTTCCAAGGTACAAAGACATCATGGTTGAAGAAAAGCAAGTGTATCAATTAAATTGCAATGTTGCATGGACTTAGGAGACACCTGAAAATAGCAAGAGGCTGTTGAAGGCAGTTAGAGTTTGTTTAAACAAAATGGAGATCCAGAAGCATTCTTTTAAAAATAGTCATATTTCAGACCTGAATTTTTGAAGAGATTCCGTATGACAACTTGGAGTCATTAAGTACATAAATTTCTCTAATTTTTTGCTACCTCATGCACAAAAGCCATGGCTGCTTGATTCTTCACTGGGCTCACAGATTTGATGAACGCTGTAGGCAACTGCACTATGCTCTTTCCTTTGAGGAAACAAGACTATAATAGCTGCTGAGCGGCTGTAGGAAAGAAGTAGGCAGCACACCATCACTTGTGAATGATCCCTTCTGTTTTTAAGCATTGCTTACATAAACATTCTTTGGCTGCAAACAGAAGGAAAAGAAGTATTCTTGCTTCTCTTTGTCTTGGATTTGCATCAGTCTGTGTTATAATGACTCGCTAGCATTGAGGAGGAAGGGGGGAAATCTCAAACAACACTTGGGTACTAACAACACAGGCAAGGCCACATGTCACAACCAGATACAGACTAATTCTACTTTATCCATGGCAAGCCTTTGTATCCAGTAGCCAGATTCTAACGCTTCTTTTCAACTCTGCCATTGCTTACACTCACAAAGCTATGCAACTGGCTACTGAATGATTTCTGTGTCTGTCAGGGCATATCTTCTATCCTACTGCTTTGAAATGGCATTTGGAAGATGAGGAAACTTCCCTCAGAGAAATTTGACAATGGTTAGCCAGAGAGGTCCCATGCTGAATCTTGAAATAGGAATTAATAGGAGAAATTTTTGCTGTATATCAAGCCATCTGTGAGAGATCAAATTAGACAAGTCATTGCAAAAACATCATACAGAAGTTCTTCCTTCTGTTACTTATTGCTCCAACCAATTGTTAGCAGCTACCAGCAGCCCGATTGTTTCTGAAGTTCCTGGAGAGGACTGTCTTTTTCCATTATCCTGGAGGTGTGAAAGCTGTTTCAGTTCCTGCAGCAACCAACTGAGCCTCCAGTCATACTTCCCTTCAGCTAAGCCATTTGCGTTCACAGGTTTGGGTTTTCTTTTTTTATTTTCCTGAGCAATAACCAGTTTGCATACACACACACACACACACACACACACACACCAGGCTAATTTTACCATTTACTGCCACTGTGGGATGCTAACTGCCAAATCCAGGCTCTGAGCCTAGATTTCTCTTCACCTTGATAGTCCTCATAAATCATTTTGCAAAGTTGGCATTTTCAGAGCTCAGCATCATTCTAGAATAATACCTGCTGGAGTTCAAAGTGTCTGAGTGGTGCATTTCAAAAGTATTTTCAGTTTCCCACTTGCATTTTAAGTTTCAGGTGAGCCCTTTGGTTTGTTTTGCTTTGTTTTTAAATCCAGCAGCATCCCAGATCTGCTGTGAACTGTTCTATTATTTAAAATCTACTCTGCTAAACTCAAAGATCTTTACGAACAAAAGCTGACTGCTCCTCTGATGACCACTGGTAGCTGTTGGAACTGATGCCTCATGATGGTGCTTTGACTTCACAATCACAAGGTCCTGAAAATGTTTCTAAAACATAGACACACCACTTTAATATATGATCATCTTGTGCTAACCCTAGTCCAAGTGGAATTTAGTTACAGGGATATTATACTAAGTAGAAATGTGGCAGCTGCCAGGAACATTGTTAATAGTATTTTGGCTAATGAGTTTGTGCAGCTCTCCACTCACATACTGAATGAATCTATATGCCTTTCCAGGATTTCAGGCTGAATAAAAAAATTTTTTTTCATCATAATGTGTAGTATTTCTCATTTATTTTCAGTATTTCCAAAGGCAACAATTATTTTTTTTTATATTTTTCCAAATGCAAGCTGTGTGAAAACACATCCAGAATTTTCCTAGACTAGTTAAAACTTCAGAGCTCAGCGAGAAGCTGTGCTGTGTTCCCGTGAGCACAACATGAAGCAGAAAAATTACTAGTACACACAAAGACAAACACTTCAAAACTGTCTAGTAATTATGTGATTGTTTGAAACTACTTTGTTACTAGGTTGTCCATCATACACATGAAATAGAATCTGTTTATTGTAATTAGAAAGCACATTCCTACAATGCAGTAAAATTGCTCCGTTTAAGTGCTTAGTCAGTAGAGGCACATGGAGAGCTTGTGTGCCCAGGTTAACAACATTATTCTAAAACTGCATAATGCAATCTGAAATCAGGCAAAAAGGGGGGGGGGGAGGGCAGAGGAGAGGGGAGCACATTGCAGGAGCTGCTGCGGTTCCAGTCTGTTGAAATGAAGGGTAACTTGTGCCAAATTAAAGATCTTACAATGATTCTTATCTCATTAGACAGGTTGCATCAACAGGAAAGTGTTTTTGTAGAAGTAAATCCTTGCTCGTCTGTGTAAGTCAAGGTCTTTCCATCAATAGCAATGGATTTGGGGTCAAATGCTATAAACTGGTAGCTAGAGAAAAATAAGAGAGCGAGTAGGAGCTAAAATACAATAATAAGGCATACACCAATACTGGTATCTTCACTGAATTTTCTTACATGATTTCCTTACATTTGAAATTGTGATCTGGAAGATACAGTACATCACACATTCTTTATCTGGTTGCACTAAAATTGCTCTGCAGCCTGGAGTAATTCACCACATAATTACAGTTTGGATTTTGCCTGTGATCTTGAAAACATTTTTTAAAATACAGTATAATGAACGTTTGCTGAAGAAAGGAGTGACTCAATTGTATCACAGAAAATACTACAAGCCTTAGCAAGGACTTCACTTACTACGTTTGCACCCATATTAGATAAGATTTTTTTCAAATGAGTGGCCCACAAGTGAAAGGCTCTTCCATTTTACAAAAGTTAAAAATACATTCTCACAGCTTAGAAGAGAAAGTGAATTAGTATTTTCATTTGGCAAAAGTAAGCCCTTGAGGAAGGACCAGTGCAATCCCTAAAGTAAATCAGTATAAAAGCTTAACTACTTGACAGTTGGATTTAGCCATTCCATTACTGGGCCCAAACAGGAAAACTGAAAGTTTAAATTCTCAATAAAAACATTAACACTAGGGTACACAAGTACAAAGCCAAACACATAGGTTAGAAAGCATCATTCATGAGCAAACGTTTTTTATTTCTTATGTAACAAGGTATCACATGGCATTGTTGTTGGTTTATTTTTCCTAAATTATCAACCACAGCTCAGTTTAGAAAAATTATTAAAGGGTTTGTCAAAGGATATCTTGCAGATAAGACAAGTAGCTCCATTCTTGCTGCAGCCACTGACAGTGGAAGAGAAAATATAAATGGTAAAACGCACATGTAGATTAAAAAGAAGAAACACTTCTCACCCCACGCACACACTCCAAGAAGCCAGAAATCAAAAATCCCACCAGCGCACTTTCTCTGCAGTTCTTCAGTCATTTTTAGTGAATATCAGAGCATATGTGTAAGGTGTTACAATTAGAACAGGGTACAACCCTTATTTATTAGAGCTATATCATTTTTGTTGACATATCTCAAAATGTTTGAGCTGTATGCATAATTATATTTTCACAGGAAGATACACCTAGTCCCAAATGTTACGAGCTGGAACTAAGCATGTTCAGTCCACCAGTGAGCAGAAGCAACAAAAAGAACAAACTTATTTTGAGAAATAAACAAAGGAAAATGAATACTGACAACTCTTTTAATAGATATATGTGGAACTGGAAAAACAATCATTTGGGGACAAGGACTGTCATTTATGATATACTCTGATTCTGTTCTACTTTGAAATAACTACTAGAAAGTTCACTTTTAAATTCATTCAAAATACTGGGAGAGATTTTAAATGATTTTTTCCATAACAAAAAGAAAAAAACCTCAGCCAGTAGATGGTGCTATATTCAAGCAGTATTTCTAAAATCCACGCATTCTGTCTGTTCCATCAAATTGCTGTTTACTTCACTTTAATTGTTCACTTGCTGTTTCTAAACAGTGAACTATTTAAATCAGCATTTGCTGCAGCCTGATCAGAAACACCAATTACAGGTCTCTCTCACTCACTGTTCCTGCTCTTGTACTTCTAACAACGCTAATATCTCTTTCAGGCTTCCAATGACTGCTATTGTCACATTGGGCTTTGTTAGTACAACTAAGTCTCCTCAGGAAGAATGCCGAGATATTATCCCTTTTCATATTTACTTACTTTTGCTCATGTATTCTGAAATCTTGGGTCTGATGCAATTAAATTTTCATTCACCTCCCTGCAACCAGTATTTTATCTAAGGTATTCAGTGTAACTCCTGAATTTCTAAATTATGGCCCGATCTCTGTAGCGAGCCGCGATACAGACACAGAATTTCATCACTGTAAAGCCTACTCCAGAACTATTGATGAAATGATCTTGTTTCTTGCATCAAAACTACATTTTTACCAGAATGTCTGAAACATCTAACGCATCATAGCAAAAGCAGCACAAAAAAAAAATACACCCCTCTTACTCTCCCCCGTGACCCTGGTAACAAAATCTACAGAAGATATGTCTGTGGCAGGTTTCATCTGAAACAAATGCAACAGCTTTTCAAGTAAGGGCAGAGGAAGGTTTCTCAATTACATAGAAACTGCTCCATAATAGAGAACAGGAGTCCTACGGACAATATAGTATAGTTTAGTACAATACATTACAGCTTTCTTTTGCCTGCTTGCATGCTTGGCTTCTTGTCTTTACAGAAAACTAGTAAATGAGAATACCCCATTTCATTTGCTCCTGCTCAATGCTTGGTAGCACTTAATCTCTAGAGAAACATCTCCACATCAACCACTCTGCCTCTGAAAGCTGCATGTTCTGGTAACGTAGTATATACACAGATACAAAAGATGAGAATAACGCATAGCTAAAATTCTCCCACTGAACATTACAGTTTCACCTGCAAGACAATAAAAATCTCTCAGAAAATTTTTCTGGGCAACATTTAGAAAGTTGACTGGTTCAACTTAGATGCCTTGGCAAAACCTTCCTCAAGTTGTAGCCTTAATGAACACAGGAGCTTGGTCAGATCTGCAGCCCGTTCAGAAGGCTGCAAAACCTAAATGAGGCCTAACTGTAACATGCTCAGAGGGCAAGCCTCAGCAACCTCCACAGAGGTGCTTCATCGTAAATACAGCCTGTTTTTCATTGCCAATCTGCAGCCTCCCATTATATTGCTACTGAAAAAAACATAATCTTGAAAGGGAATGAATCATCATTGTCTACATCTCCAGAAGGAGGCTAAACACATTTCCCTATCTTACAGGGATTAAAAAGAAAATGTAAATAAATTGGAAGTAGAGCGATGATCAGATATTACGATAGTAGAAGTAGTCAAGATAAGGACTCACTTAGGTACAGTGAGGATTAAGCTTCTGGAAGGTAAGAGTGGAACTGTCTGAACAAGTATGTTATAAAGGCATAACTGATCAAGATTCAAGTCAGATTAAGGGGGCGGGGGGAGAAGCATACACAAAGCGACAACCAGGATCTTTTAAATAAGATGTTTTGCAGTTTGCAAAAGTTCCAGAAAGATCCAAACTCTGCAAGTTTATTCTTGCAACTGTGTAATCTTACTGAAGGTAAATTACTCTTGAACTAACACCCACCTCTGATGATTTGAGTTAAGGGTGTTTTTTAATATGTTTTTTAAAAACACCTCATTAATATATAAAGATAATTCTAATCAGAGAAAAAAAAAAACAGAAGGAAGAGTGTAGATCCATTCTAAAGTACTTTATTCAAAGACCAAATTTTACTTCAAGGTCAGCTGTATCAACCACAACAAGATACTTCTGCTTATGAGGAAAAATGATAACAAAAGAAAACCCATGCAATACACTCTATGCATAGGAGGTACTTGGATACTCACACCACCTTGGTTACAATCTGGAATAACTTTCTTTCATACAAAAGAGCATTTATTTAATCTACATGAAACAAAACTATCCGAAATCAGTTACCATGTTAAGTCTGCCCCCCGCCCCCCAATCTCATGCTGGACATCATTTCCATATGAAGAGTTACATGAAGGAAACGCAGCTTATCTTTGCTGAGGCCGTTTCATTCCTTCCTTTTCTTTGTACACTGTAGACCAGAATACGGCACTCGACATCTGCACACATTTGGAGCTACGCATTTTCCTCCATGTTGACAAGGTAGTTTACACACGGCTGAAATGAGACACCAGATTCATACTATGTCTTCCATGCAACACAGGTTCATTTTTCTTCTTTGTCTCACTGTACAAGCAGAATTGTTCCCCAGTGACAGCACTGGGACAGTATAAATAAAAGGATAATGGAAGAACTGAAAAGCAATGCCTCTCAATTTATGGCCTCATGGCCTTCACTGGAATACAGTGACAGTATGTCTAGTCTTATTTATGCTCCACTCCCCTTTTAAAACACTAACATTTCTGTTGTTCTTTGAGGGACAGACCATTTTTGAGATGGATGCCACCATGGTAGCGAGGGAAAACAAAAATTCCTGTTGAAACTTTTTCAAGGCAGTTCTTGGATCAAGGCATCCATGACAAAACAATTACACCGCACTAGCTGCTGCTTACGCATTGCCCTTCGGTCCCCTACTTTGCCAGAAGAAGAGTGGCAGAGGGGCACTGAGCAGGCAGAACCTTAGCTTTCCCCTAGCTACACACCAGCAGAGGGGCTGCAATTTGCTTATGAGAGCTGCGTGGAAAGAGGTCAAACTGGATAAAGATCTAGTTAGTTCAGATATAATGACTATTTTTAACGTTAGGGACCTAAACACTTTAACACTATTGATGGTGCAGAGAAGGGAACTCTGCAGTACCAAACATTTTGTGTACCAAACATCTCTACAGCTCCCATGCTTACCTTTCAATATCACCCTCTACCTTGAAACATGGACGAATACAAAGGATAATTATTTTCCTGAAACAAATGGGCACATTAAAGCATTTATTTGTTGACAGTTGCTTGGCAATGTACCGCAGAAGAGCTAGTGCAGTTTATTTGGATTCCCAAGACCATACCAATGATATTTCAAACGCAGAGGACTTAATCCAGAGACCTTGCACCCATGATTCCCTACTCAAAAGTAATGTTTAAATGAGAGTTTTCTCATTCTCCAGATAGCAAATAAAAGCCTTCCTTTTTCTAGTCTCAGGAATGCCTTTAGCATCAGGTCAGCGTTGTTATGGGACACACAGGGCTGCAATGTGAAAAAGAAGCTGCTCTGGGTGGATTAAAGTTTTTAGAAACTTCATTTGCCTTTGTGAACCATTGCTTAGGAAATGCAAGTGGCTGTTTGGCAGGAGTGTCAGCCAGTACTGATCCTGGTTGCAGATGGCTTTTTCCTAGTCTCTTAAGAGCTGATTCTCCCGCACTACCTCCAAAGTGAGAAAGGAGTGTTTTTTCCATATCCCTAGCATTTACTGAAGCCTGTAGCCAGCATCAGTAGCAATAGCGTTTTTGTAAGAGCCATTTTTAGTTCTTTACACAGAGGTCTTGGTTTAGAGAAAATATTTCAGAAAGACTCACAAGACATATCTTATAATGAATTTGGTGACCACCAAAACTTGGATCTGCAACAGTTCTTTGAAGTGGACAGCTCTGTCTTTCTGACCAAACTGACAAGTTATCTACTCCTTACACACACATTTAGGGCCCCCCAGTATGCAGAAGCAGCTCTCATGTACCATTCTAAGATACCTCCCTAGCAGCTTTGTTAGGGCCTGAAGATTTGAAAACTATACTAGCAATTCAAACAAGTACAGAAAGTAATACAAGAAAAAAAAATGTCAAAAGTCATTTACCTAAATGACATGCTCCACCAACCCATCCAGCTGGACAGCTACAAATCCCAGGAGCCACACAAGCTCCATTATTCCGACAACCTTGAGGACAAATTGCTAGAAGGAAAGCATGGACAAACCAGGAGGATTCATAAATCTGATACAAAAGAATCCTGACAGAACAAAATATTCAGGATGATACAAATGAAAATGGAAGAACACTTTTTTTTTTTTTCCCCAAAAGGCCAGATACTCAACTGGTATAATACTAAAAGCATTTCCAGGACCATGACATATAAATTAAAAAAAATAGGCTGTGTTAAAAATTTTGGTTTAAATCTTGACAGACGTACACATTAATGCAAAATAATTTGATACTTTTCTCTCTGCATATGTACCAATAGCGCAGGTCCTCCACTTCTATAGTAATGCAATGACATTTCCGTAGTTATTAGCCCATTAATTCTTTTAAAATACCTTTGTTACTGCAGCTATATTTTTAATCAAAATAAAGTATTTTCATTATTTAAATACACAATGCACTGTGAATGCCACATGCGTTTCCATTTTATCAACCTTATGCCAAAGTAATACAGACATTAAGTGGGAGAAGAGTTTCTTCAAAATTTTCTCCTGGGAGAAAGAGAGGGCTTCGTTTGGTTTAGTGGTTTGTAATTTACTTTTTTTTAAATACACATCACATGCCTAAGAATTGCCTTCTTCAGAACGCAGTGAAAAAACCCGAGACAACTCCAGTATATTATCTGGCAAATTATTTCTGTTTCCACTGATCTCTCATCAGGCTACCTCTTCCCCCCTGCCCTCCTCCTTTTTTATTTATTTATTTATTTTTTTTAAAAACAGGCCTTAGGCACTGTCAGCATTTGAGTTACCTGTGGTACAAACAAAGTATATGAATTTAGACACCCACCTTCTTGGCATCTTGATCCTGTCCAGCCAGAAGCACAAAGGCACTTCACAACTCCATTGACAGAGATGCACTCCCCACCATTCTGACAGCCTCCTTCACAGCTTACTGCAAAAAGAACAGCATACATAGTACATTTCAGGAACAGCGCAAAACTGTAAGTAAGTATCTTTAAATAGCTTTTCTACCATCAACTAATTATTGTATTGCGTCTGCAAAGAATAAAATCTCAATTATTCAGAGCAAGGCACAGTTCCATAGGAGAGAGTGAAGATGACAGAACCATCTCTCTAAACTACCATCTCAAAATGCACTTAAAATTAAACATGTGCTTAAGAGCTTGGTGAGCATTTAGCTTGAGAGTACCAAATGTGGTTATTGCTACAGTTTAAAAAAAAAAAAAAAACAGCAAACTGATTGCTCATAAGTCACACTACAGTAATATGTATGCTAACATACATATTCTTATCAATTTTGCTGAAGCACAGCTGATAAGTATTTAACGTATGGCCAAGGATTCATATCTTTCCTTATCTCACAGTAACTCTGCATAATTTGATGAGGAGAAGGGGATATTACTCTGGCAAATGAGCCTGCAGCTAGAGTCGAGTCGAGTGGTGCTTTCCCAAAGGCAAACTGTCCAAGTCAGCCTCCTCAAACCGTTCGAAGCCTTAAAGCCCTGAAGGCCTCATTAATGACCATTATTTATACCAGATATGTGACTGGCATTGAATGTGGTATGCACCGTCTTTTAAATATGGCATAACCACTGTTCCACAATCAAAAGCATCCTTTCACAAGCATGAATGTTAATGTATTTAACAGCTTCACTTTATGGAAGAGAATCAGCTATTCTTTACCATAATGACAGACCATTGGGATGTCAGCTTGATACATGGGAGACCAAAGTCCAAATTTCTGCTGTACCACAGGCTTCCTGCATGATTTCAGGTAACAGATTTGTGGCACATAGCTGAATGCACAGGGACATGTGAGTTGACTCTAGGATCGCTACAAAAAGCATATCACTAAATGCAGGCTATTTTAGCTGAACTTCTTTTGACAACCAACATGCACACTGATGCACAACTTCTTCAGAGCAGTTTAAATATTTCTTTATATGATATAAGTTGATGTATTTAAAAGCACACTGCACTACACCAAGTTCGCAACTCCAGGCCCCATATGCCACAGTACTCCACCTGAAGGGTGGATACAATCTTACAGGGATAGTATTATAAAAAATACACATAGCATGTGCTCATATGCCGGTCCAAGCCTGGACTACAGCATTATCATAGACTGAATCTTCATTCTGGTGTTCCTGTTCAAATGGTACCTTTCACCTTGTTTCTGATTTGGACACCTTCTCAGAAGGTGAAGTTTCCTCTTATATAGAGGATCCCATCAATCTACATCTTCAGGTGGCTTTTAAGAAATAAATAAATTCTTATGTTGGAAAATGAAGCTGGACCATGCTCCATTTTACCTCATTGCTGTTAACTCTGTCAAAGTCTGCTTGAAACAGTTATTTTCAAATGAATTATACAATGGTACTGTGTTATACAGGAGATAGTCATTAGAAGACACTTCCTCACATTTCTCATTCTTCTTTAACGTTAACAATTTTGGTATCAAAGTATTATCACTGGCATTTGAATTCACACTCTTTGAAACAGTCAAATTAACATCCCAGGGTTATAGTTCAAGCTTCTGCAACCTTAAATAGATGTTACCATATTAGTTACGCTCAGATCGTGTCTTCTTCATAAAACAACAGAAAAAGTTTTATAAAAAAGAAGAAAGCAAAACAAAATAAAGACTCTAGAGAACTGTAGAAGCTACTCAAGTTCCTCCTGCAAGTTCCCATTAGGCTACAAGCCAACCAAACTCTTACAGATATTTCACAGAGGCAAAGAAATAAAGAAAATGCCCACAGAATAAACATCAAGTATAAACCGAGAATCCTGTGAGGTGTGGTTACCTAGTCACTGACCAGAGTTGGAAAAAATGAGTACTTAGCAATAGCTAAAGCCCTTGAAACGTGTTAACAAATTCTTTGTCTCAGCATGGTGATGACTACCTAACTAACTTACAGCGTCTCTTCAAAAAGAAAAATACAGTGCTTTGTTTTTCTTCACTTTTATCCAGATTCTGAGGCTATCCTTTTGCCCCTCAAAATTTGCCCCTCTTTTATCCTAGAACTCAAAGAGCGGTCAGTAGCCTGTTCAGTTCATAATAACGTTAAGTATTTTCTCAGATCATCTTTTCCGATCCATACATATACACAGTAGGCTTCATAAAACCATACAAATTCCTCTTTGTTACTCACCTCCATCATCACCCATTGCCTACCAGCATATATTGCAATTGCAGTGCAATTCGCCATCAATATTGCCATTCTTACAGACACTACATGAAGTTTTGGGCACCTAATGCAGAAATAAGTATCTACAAGTCATCTCATTAAATTATTTATTTAGAAAGTCCTCTCAAATGCTCACAGCAAATTTCAGCTCATATATTCCATCCCGTCCTTCCGCAAGCATTTAGATCCTCCAGGCCATGCTTCTTTTGACAGTAAGGTCAGAGCCAAAGGAATTAAGAACATTATTCCAGGGCCGTTAGATCACGAACTTGAGGGGTCCCAAATATATTCTGTCTGTTTTCAAACTTCCTATCTTTTCTAAACTATCACTTGTTTGGATTTTACTCACCTTTATGACAGTATCTACCCCCATAGCCAGGTGGACATCTGCATTTTCCAGGTCTGAGACACTCCCCATCATTTTTGCATTTTGGATAACAAGTTGCTGCAGGAGAGACAACAAACAAAGCTTGGGTAAACATTGGTGCAGCTTATCAAAACTATTTCTTAACTACATATGATGTGTATTATTTTAGCCTCTCTGAATACTGTATGTCATCACACTTCCCACAATATGACTGTCCTGCCATCCCACATTACCAAACAGGTGGAAGAGTTTCCCTGCATAGACAGCACTCCACCATTTTAAGATTTTAAACATTCAAAACTAGGGGAGATTAAAAAGAAACACAGCTGGACAGCCATTATTTTGATAATTTAAGTCCAGAAATGGCAAAAGTCAGGTAAGAAAAGCAGTAATAAGGAAAGACAAAAAAATTTGACGACTTCAGTGGCAACTCTGCTTCTTAAGATGTAATATCAGACTTAACTCTTTACCGAATTCCTGTATCCCTCTCCAGGCATAAACTACATTCTCATTTCCTCATCTCTTTTTTTAAATCTCTCTAAAAATAAATTAGCACTTCTTTCATCTCCATCCTCTATATTTGCCTCAACTGGCCTTTCAGAGGGCTTTTCTAAAGTGTACAGTGTTTGCTTAGAAACCACCTAAGATAAGTGTGACTTTTATTATAACCACATATATCTGCGAGGAGAAAAGCATCTGTATTCCTCATGGATTATACAGCTCTTTCATTGCTGACAGCTTACATGTGTTGCATAAGGCGCAAATGAAGGCTCCATTTTGCAAAATTCTTGGTAGAGCTGGTCAGACTGCAAATATATCACCTAACATACAGCTCTCCTTCGTACGCATAAGTCATTCCTGAATCAGTCCTGGTTTCTAAGAAAATATTTGTTTATTCACATACAAATTTTAGAAACCAATGCGCTTCAGCAGGACTCATCTGAATTAACTGCAGGTGTGGGATGAGTTCTCCATATCACATTGTTTTATCCTTTGTTTGGATCAGTATGACGTTTGAAATAGAAGGAAGACAGGGGAGAGATCAGCAGTGAGTCACACGCTGGTTTTGCCACCAAATACTTATTGCCATTCTTAAGCTAAGAGAGGATTTTTCGTATCAGTATTTGCAGAGTGACTATCTGCATGCAAATAAAGGACACAGACATTTACGAAAGAGCCATTCAGTACTCCGTTCTGCACAACTGTTTTACTACATACTTTCAATTCACTGGAAATGCCATTGAAGAGCTTTCAGTTTAAGAGAAGTTCTCTTTCTGTGTTATTTCCTATAGTTTTATAAGCTTTTTACCTATTTATGCTAAAAAAATATCAATATGGCAGTGCTACCAGAATACCAATACTCTGTGGAGACACATGTATGGAATAAGAGAGCAGCTCTACAGCTCTAGGTTGAAAACTTAACAATATATTTGACACCACTTGCAAGAAGGAAGCACAGCAAATAGGAAGCGCTGGAGTGAAACAGGAAAGAAAACGAGAACAGCCATGACATCCCAAAAGGTTGGCATGGTGTGCATTATGCAGTACTGGGATCCTAACAATGTTATACCCTTCATTTAAAAAAAAAAAAAAAAAACACTGCTTTTCACAACCACTGGGTCTAACTATTACCATTCGGTTAGTTTCCTGTGCAAAACACAGATTTATAGGAGACAGCTGAAGAAAGACTTTTTATAAGGCAAACACCTTTTAAAATATAGGCATTCCAAAGGGGGGGGGGGGGGCAGGAAAAGGAAGAGACGAATAATGAAAGAATTAAATGTCGTCTTGAAATCCAAAGCCTACAGGCTGCATTTGTTCTCTTATACCCATTTTACTCTTTGCCAAAAATATCTGCAACTCCTCCCAGACTTTTAAGAAGAAGCAAGACTGTCTCCAGTGAATGGGAAGAATCTGATCTGCAACTTCAGAGTGCAAACATCCGGAAGCTCAACTCACTCAAAGAAAGCTTCCACTGAAGCACCGTGAGGTATTTTACAGTACACCTGTGTTCACAGATCTCTTTGGATTGCTCATAGGCAAAACAGTACAGGTCACCTCAGCTACTATACACTCGACTCGCATGTCACTGTGACCCGTTTGAGCAACAAGACAAAGCAGGAAAACTCTTTTCTAAGTAATCCACTCAATTAGATAGAATTAGTCATAGGAAAAAAGTCTCCTCCGAGTCTTTCCTCAGTTATATCCATGTTTTCCAATCCCAGAAACAGTGATAATAGAAGCAAAGTTCTTCCTATTCCAGACCTCAGGTTATTCCAAAACCTGTACTGACCATATTATCAGATCCATGTAGCTTCCAACCACAAAGCTGAACAAGTTTGAAGATCATGCACTTAAAATCAGTGCATACACAACACTGTTCTTCTTTTCTCCAAACTGCCTGCGACTGTAATGAAGTTCACTTCACCTTTTTTAAACTACAGAACAGATCTTCTGCCTTCACTTTTAGCCTTCTAAATAGCCAGAAAACACTAGAGATGATATCACAAGCACCAAGCAAGCTGGCGATCAACAGCAGGCTTTTCAGTTCACCTGGGCTTTTATGCCTCCTGCCAGGAAACTGGGATGTACAAATGGTTATGTGGGTCACTGTAACATCCAGAAAGCAAATGCCTGTATTTTTTTTCATAAGCACGAAATAGTGTGGACAAACAAAAGGTAGAGAAAATAACCTACCCTCTAGGGTAGACCAGTTTCGGTCTTTCCATTAGCACCACTCCCACTAACCCCATCCAGAAATACCGGTGAAGGCTCCCGAGGTGTGAAAAGCAGTCCGCCCTCTAACAGCATCCCACCTTACTCAGGGAAGCTCTCAGACAAGCACACAGAGAGAACGGCAAAAGAGGAGGCTGACGCCGAAACCTTTTCGGCAGACAGCCGCTTACCCCAAGTTCAAACGGTAAAGACCCGACCTGCTGGCAGCGCCGCCATGTCAGGCCTCCGCCTTTACTCACCCAGGTGAGCTTCTCCACAGACGGGCTCTGCGGGCCGGCCACCGCCACCCCGCAACCACGGACCGCCTCCCTCCGCCCACCAACGGCTTCACCGACGGCCGCGGACCTTTCTGGAAGGCTCCCGGCGCTTCCCGCGCCGCCGCCTCTGCGCTGAGGCGACGCCGAGCCCGCCCCGACACCCTCCCGCCTCTCGGAGGGCCGCGCCCGCCACAGCGCTCCGGGGGCAGCCGTTACCGTGCTGGCAGAGCTCGCCCTCGTAGCCCTTGGAGCAGAAGCAGGTGCCGTTGCCGACGCAGAGGCCGCCGTGCTGGCAGCGGGGGCTGCAGACCGCCACGGCCGCGTCGAGACCGAAGGGCAGGGCCGCCCGGCCGCCGCGCCACAGCCCGCACAGCGCCAGCCAGAGCAGCAGGCGCGGCCCCCCGCCGCCGCCGGCCCCCCGCGCCATGGCCCGCGCCTCGCCGGCAGCTCGCCACCCGCCGCGGCCCCCGCTCGCTGCCCTTTCTTCCCCCCCCTCCCCGGCCTTCCCACTCCGCCTCCCTTCTCCTCACCCCCGTTTTAGCGGCCCTCGGGGGCGCCCGGGCGGGCGGGGGTGGGTGGTGGTGATGGCGGGGGGCGGGCAGGGCCGGGCCGGGCCGGGCCGGTGGGGAGGGGGGGCGGGCCGGCCGGCCGGCGGGGAAGCAGCGCTAGGGAGGCTGTGCTGTGGGCCCGTCGAAGTTTTGTTTTTTAAAGGGTCGAAGTTTTGCTTTTTAAAGGCAGGGATATTGAAAGCGTAGCGCTGGCCGCAGAATTTCACCAATGCTAACTTGTTGGGGGTGGGGGGGAGGAAAAAAAGTTATTTTGAGAAAAACACGCGGTCCCAGCGTAAGGAGTGTAATGAGGGGAACGGCTAGGTAGCCGTTTAGCTGCAGTGAACCGTCCGCGGGTCGAGGCAGTGAGTCCCTCTCTGCACAAAATCTCGTCTCTGGACCAGGCCCTGCTTCTGCTGACCTGCTTTCCACCTATCTTTGCAGTGACATCGGTAGATCTTACCTGTGACTCACCATTTTAACTGACCTCCCCGTCTTTGTGATCTTTGCAGATCTCTACTTTTCTATTCCCTTCGATTTAAAGTCACTATAAGAATCAGCTGTGAATATTGTGACACAGTATTTGAAAGGCGATTTGAGGAGGAGGAGTGAAGTATTATACCGCTTGTAATCCACGCTAAATAGTAGCACTAAGCAGGATGCTCTCATTGCTGCTTCACAAATGGGAAAACGGAAAGAGGGCGAGTTTCGTGCTGCCTCCTCGCCCAGTATGCCCTCTCTGGGAACGCGCATTTTGAATGAAACTGTATGGCAAATAAAAGAGCAATGCACTTTGGTTCAAATGTGAAGATATCTTCCGCTGCAAGAACACAAAAAAAGGTTATCATAAAACCTTTTCCCCTCATTATATCCCATCTTTCATGAGCAATTTCAAATGACAATTTGAAATAGCTCCCAGAGCAAGCTTACACTTTCAGTGCCAAGACTGAGCCCAAGGAAATTTTTTCAACTGAGTTTTATTGAATAATATTGATAAAAGAATAGTAAAGACACACTTGCACAGATTATCTACAGAAGAGTGAAATACACTTCATGCTACTTGCAAAACTAGAAGAAAAATTAACGAAATAGCAAGATTTGACTTGGAACTAGTTTTCCAAGTGGCATGAAACAAATCTTAATTTGTTGTCTAGATTAAGCAGTAGCATGATCTGATAACTGAATTAACTTTAACTGGAAATTAAAATTTGCTTAGTTGCTTGAAAGACTAAAAGGCAAAAAATATTTTTTCTGCCTGAAAACTAGCTTTGATCCCCTTTTTTACCTGCACAGTGTAGAACATACAGTTCCTAGAGGGATTAAAATACAGGGTAAATCTGTTACTATTAATGAAAGGGTACTGTTCGGCTTCCTGTAAAGATTAAGGTACATGTAATATAATCTTTGCAAGACTGTGTTTTGCCTTTCAGGGAGGAAGGTAACATCTTAATCATCACATTATGTCATAGGATTAAGCAAGAAAATTTGGAAGTGCAATGCTAAGTAATTATCTAACATGGGCACAATTCTCCTCTTCCTTGTACCTAAGCAACCATAGCAGAAACTTTTATATGATACCAATACAGTTACATTAATCCTGTGGAACCGCAAGTTGCACATATCCTTTCGTGTGGTATCGATGATGTAAAAAACCAGTAATTTACTTTCTTGCGCATAATTCATCATAGACCATACATTTGCTATCTAGAATAAAAACATCCAAGCCCTGTTCATATTGGAGTTCCAGCTGTGGTAAAGAGAACAGGTCTCCTATTTTCATATCCAGTATTCACTCTTGCAAGCACAAAGGTAATTGAACTGTGCAGTAAGAGCACTCTTGGTAGAACTGCTTGCTAGGGATGCGTTGGGGAATAAATTCTCTCCACAAGGAACCGCTTGGTTTGTGCCAGCCCTACAAAGAGCAAAAGGAGAGCAAAAGAGAACAGACAAACTGTGTATGGGCTATATTGTTCTCAGGGTACACCATAATTTTACAGTTCCTTGATTTCTGCCAATAATTTTGACAATATTGAGTTCTTTACTGAATTATTTTTCTTTTTGTTATTATTGCTTTTTTCCTCTATGTGACAATTTAATGTATAAGTATATCTTTCTGATATTAATGCCTTGCAATAATTCATTCATACAGAATTCCTTTCAGGTTTTAATGGCTATTCTTCCGTATTCATGTAGAGAGTCTGCTTTTTAACTGTCTATTACTACTGCCTATTCAGCCCCATGTGCCATCTTTCCTGTTCCCAAAAAGATGACTTCTGGTGCCTCAGGTTAATTAAGAGCTGATTTATTTTATTTTATTTTATTTTATTTTATTTTATTTTATTTTATTTTATTACTACTCTCCAGGTTTCCTTTGAGGATCTTAAGTAATACAAAAGAAAATAATCAGAGTTTGAAATATGGCAAGTATCCCTTCAGTGGAGCTAATTAAATGCAAAGACTGTATTAAATAAGCTTACCCAGGTGTTTCATTGAATAAAATAAATTTGTTTAAACATTATCTTCTGTAGAAGGGATTAGGCTGCTTCACCATCGTTGTGCATCTAGATCCATCTCAGGGCTTATCAAATTTGCTGAGTGCACGTCTGCATTTTAAAGGGTTTGTGTCGTGTTAACAGAGGTTCCCACTGAAAACAGAAATGCTTCTGTGCATCAAAGATGTCTTAAAAGCGCATTCTGATAAAAAAGAGGACAGTCAATGGATATTGCTAAGTAAAGAGTTAAAGACAGAGAAAGAAAATCCTCATTCATTCATTTAGGTGCAAATTGCTGTATTTTAGTGTCAAACTAAAAACAAAGCAGTTTTAGAACAGGCTGATCACTTACCTATTCAAACAGTAGGGGAAGGAGTATCAACATCCTTCTGTTAAACTGGCTATCTGTATCATACATAGCAATATTTAATAGCTTCTTGATGGCACTGCTCTCCGTTCTGGAGAAGGTGACGGGGGAGAGGTGAAAACTGAGTTTAGACAACTTGGCAATATATTGTGGAAATAAGGATGGTCGCCTGGAATTTGGTATTCTGCTCTACATAAGGCAGAGCAAGTACAAGGACAGGGCTCTCCCGCAGCTTCATGGCGGTACCCCGCTTCTGGCTTACTGACTGATCCTGCAGTGTGTGTTTGTATTTCATTACAGCGTGAAAAATATTCAAGAAATACAGTCTTAGAACTTCACATGTTGCAGGATTTTAATATTTCGCCAGCCGTAATGCAGCACAGCCTGCTCTCAAAAGTACTGACTTGTAAGAAGATGGTAAACCTAGAAAGCAGGGTAGAAGGTTTTAACAGGGTGCTTGCGCGGTGGTGATGCACACAAATCTACTAAAATGGCATTAGCTCATTCATCGAGTAGATGTACTGGCGTGAGAGGTGATATTAGGAGTATATTGTACAGCTAACTTCCCTCCTAGCACTGTGCAGTATTATGGGCAATTCAAAGCATTGACTCAATTGTAGCTGCACTGTTACAGCTGGACCCGGTGCTGAACTTAACTGCATCTAACCAAATGGCCGTCATCCAGAGCTGACATTTTGTTTATCAATGCGGCATCACAATTACTGTTCACATGTATAAGTACTTTTTAGCATAATTTGACCTCCATTCTATCATGTATATATGAGCTGTCAGGTAATGAATGACACACGTAAGTAGCATTGGCTAAAACAAGATCCCAACTCAAGTCCATGTTGAACCTTTAAGAGAATAGAGGCTTATGACTAACATCAGTCTTTGTTGACAGTTTGAGTGCAAATCAGTCTGTCAGTGCAGTTAGGCTACAGTAGTATTTGAAAATATGAACTAAAGCCCCTATGCTATTGATAAAGAAAGGAAAAATGATACATGTCCATATATGATTACGTGAGACAACCTGTCCATGTGTGAATTGGGTGAGCAGAAATACATATATATATACTGTATGCAGGTACCTCCACAATTGCCCCACACACCTCTAATCAGTGTGCAAAATTAAGGGCACCTACAGATTGCATATACAGATTTTCCCTATTTGTGCTTGATTTCGTAACAGAAAGCCCTATATTAATTTATCTGAAACATATACTAATCTGAAGGACACTTCAGTTCACTTCACTGAATGCAACTTTCCAAACTCTTGTTCCGATAACTCTCTATATGTAACAGCAAACTCTCTGTGTGATTTTTAGTCAACAAGACTGATGTGTGCTGAAATCCTTGTTCACAGATTTATCTTCCTTACTAGATAGAAACATGGGAATGGTAATATGTTAGTGAAATATTTCAGAATTAACACTTCAATCATTGCAATTAAGTACAAAATTCTCCTATTGTCACCTTTTATGGGCATTTCCTATAGCAGTGCAGAATAAATCTCTGCCTGGGGCCTCTGGGCATCCCAAAGCAATACAAGAGTGTTGTCAAAAGATGAGCTAAGCTCACTAGAAATGCTTTAGCACTTTCCGAAGCTCTACTTTGTGCAAGCCAAGGACGCTACTGCATCTTTTGAATTCTGAATGTAAATTACATGGCAGGAAAAGAAACAATGTTCGTTTTACCTGCTAAAAGATTACTGAGGAAAATTGTGGGCATTTGTGTTACTCCCTAGCAAACAGCCCAGCTTTGAACTAAAACTCTAGTTCCTTGTTCGATCTGATATTACCTTTTGAAACATCTGGTGATGGCTAAGCTAAGAATCCTTCCATTTATACAAAGCAGACAGGTCAGTGACTCTGGTTTCAGGAACATCAAGTTGCATTCAAAGATGCGGTTTATAAAACAAGACCCTAATCTTACACTGCAGATCACCTTGGTTAGTCACTGCAACAAGGAGGGACCAAATGTTAACACAAATATTGCCTGATTCAACTCTTTTTAACAGCTGAGGGCAGTCTCATTATATTCAGAACGACTTTTCTACTGGCAGCGTAGGACTGTGATCAGCCCAGTTCTGTAAATGTCCTAAGCACCATCTGAAGATGCTGAGCAGACTACATACCCGTCAGGTTCAGTGGGAACAAAATCTGTGATTCTTGTAGAGAAATGACTCCTGAGGACTGAAGTCCAGATGAACAGAGACTCCTAAATGCTTTTAAGTATCATACCCAGCTTCCATTAGAGTCACTAGGATACTTCTTTATTGTCTTCAACTATGGTATCAGGCCCTAATCCCAGTAAGTAAGGGGCATGATTTTGCAAGATGCAACGTACCTTGAACTTTGATTTGGTGTGGAATTTAAAGCACTCAGTGTCTCAGAGAGCCATCCAAACTGAGAAATAGTTCTCCTATCATCCTATCATTTTTTTTAATGTACTACACCCTGCTGAATTGCTGAAGTGAGCTTGCAAGCAAAACAAGAGAATTTGATTTCCTCACTACTCATGGGCTCCCAACCATGTCCCTCATAAATAGCCATTTTTTTGGTCACTGAATCTTATCTTTTACCCTCAGAGAAATTTGGCATACTAAACAATGAAAAGAGTAAATTAATGGCACTTGGTGTAACTATTGAGGAAAACTCTGACACCACAGCGCTGAAAACAGTATAAATACCGTAATCCTAATGGTCTATAAATTAACTGAAGTGGAAAGTCCATATTCACGCAATCCATCCTGGTGAATTCACTTCTGATATTTTTTTTTTTTTTTTTCAGGATGAAGTAGTGAATTTTACATTGTTCCGGTAGTTAAATCTCTGCTTTACAGGATTCAGCTTTATAGCTAGCAGTTGTACTACAGTAAGTATCACACATTCTTAATCATTTTATTTTAATATAGTTGTCATTGTACCAGAATTCCCCTCCACATTTATGCTCTGTGAGCCAAAATAACCCCACTCAAGCTGCCCCAAAGCAATGCCAGTGTCTGTGGATGTAGCCATAGAATCATCCTCGGGACATAAAGAAATGACTTTGTCTGCCATGAAAATGTTGCCAACTTTAGGGTGAATGTGGCTACTGTTCAGCAGTGCACAGCAACACAACCCAGCAATGTGGAACAGGAAATGAATAAAAAAAGACCATGTCTAATTGATATTTAGATATGGTAGAACATAATTACTCATGCTGGAATTCATTCAATACATCAGCACTGTGAATGCCCCCTTATAAAAAAAGTACAATCAGTTCTTTACTGTCCACAAACAGAAGACTTTAGTTTGGCAGCTGATGGTTAGAAAATTTGATTTTATACATATTTCTGTGTTTTTCATGACATTTCTTATGTTTGTTAAGCCATAATGTCTCTAATCTGCCTCTGAGCAGAGAAAGTAGTAACTCAAATCATTAATGAATAATACTCAGAAGTTTAGCAGCACTTTACAAGTTTAAAATTCATTATAAAAGTTGCCTGATTGTGCTAATTGTGCTCACAGCACCCCTGAGGGAGAAGTAAATAACACAAGATTTTTGCAAATGGTGAGGCAGCAGAAAGCTTTGCTAGGCAACTCACATTTAGAAATAATAGCAAAACTGGAGTATACCTCATATTAATTTTTAATCTAAATTTCAAATCATGACAACATGTCTAACACAATCATCTTCAGGTGATCTATGCAAATCTCTCCAATAAAGGTATATATATGAAAAAACCAAAGCCAGTTCACTTCTAAAGAAGAATGTAATTTATTTTAACAGCCACCTGTAGACATCATTTTTCTAAACCCCATAGGTATGGGTCACATCTAATTTGGACAGAACTGGAATCTGGGTCCAGAAAAGTTAGAAAGTAAGAGTTACTAACCTAAAGTCTTAATAAGAGCAGGACAAACAGGTTGATATTGAATTAAAATTCATGTTAAGCAAGGGAAAAAAAAAAAAAGGGAATCACAAATGCATAGGCCCATTGAAAGTGTTATTTGGCAAACAGACCCCAATTTGGTCAGCAGGCCCCAGTTTGGTCAGCAGGCCCTCTGACTCGTGTGTTGTGTGGATAACAGGCAGAGGAAATGAACATATCCAGGTTTACAGGAAATTTTACCATTTGCAGAAAAAGGAGTATCTTTGTTATAGTCATCTGTCTCTGTTTAAATAATCCAGCTCCAGTGAATCAGTTCAGCTCTCACATCTGCTATTTATAATCTTTGCTTCCATTTAAACTTAACCCTTTGAAGGACACTAATCCCGACAGATGCTTCCATCTGTACTATGAAGATTCACCAGCTTGTATTCAATAGCAACTACCATATTTGTATATTTATATCATTGCCAGTTTTTGAAAGGTTTTCATAGACTTTTCCAGATTCTGGAGTCCTGTGAGTAGGTCTAAATTTCAGCTTTAATTTTAAAAACGTTTCTAATTCCTGATAGCTGTGAAGAAGAGCTTAAAAATGTGATCCTAGAAAACTCAAGCAGATAAGATTCCAACTTCTTAAAAATAATATTTAATTTTTAAACCAATGTTTCTTGTGTCTCTCTTTTGAGCTCTTAAGGTAGGTAATACTGTCCATAATTTCACTTTTTATACATGTAAAATGACAACTTTGTACTCATACGCACACCTCTGAACACCTGTACATGCAACACAGAGACTAAGGCTACCTCACATTCTAACACAATGCCGGTCCAAAAATCCTAAAGCTCAAATTTCCATAACATAAGATAATCTCCATTTGTTACCGTAGCTGTCACATCTGCCACTGTTAGCAATTCAATCCTTCGCATTACCTTAGGTAATTTTGACATTTTTTTAATCTAGTCGCTTTCTCAGGCTGTGGCTGAGCGGGAAAGCTGCTTTTCTCCCTGTTATAAAACAAGAATTACGAGTTACAGTTGAATCATGAGCACAGCTTGAGGACACTCACTGTTTCTCATTGTATCAGCTAATTATTCAGAGCCAATTTAAATGCAGCACTGACAAACAAAACTGGTCCTTATCAAAGTTTCCCTATCCTGACCACCACAACTGGCAATCAAATGTAAATAAAAATGATGTCTTTCTACGCCTGACTGTCAGCCGTGGTGAGACTTACGCAAAACTCAGAGGTCCTCGGGTGCAATGTGCCCCATGGGCACAGAGCAATCCCTTTGCGGAGCTCTGTTCTACCTCGATGATTCTGTGAGACGGCGTACAAGCAAATAGACAGCGCTTCGCTGAACGCATGGTGTATATGCTGGTCCTAACTACAGTGTAATGACTGTTGCACCACATATATAGTACTTGGGCACTGCAGAGAGGAGTGCAGAGCACACCTCTCTGGCTGAAAACACGGTGTGAAGCAACTCAGACAATTCAAAGCCAAATGTTGACTGTGTAAATCTGAGTGCACTTGATGAAAATAAGCATTATAAAAGCACAGCAGCTTAACACTTTAGGCTTTCAGCTCACACTACTCACCTGCAAAATGGCTTTTTGCTTCCAAATTTAATGTTGCTGGCTGCAGATTTATAGGTAGGCTGAATGTATGCACTGTGTCATATTTTAGGAAAGGAGAACAAACAAAACTAAATAAAAAAAATAAAATCTGAAAGCCAGCCCTAATACTACAAATAAATCATAAGGCTTTCTCTACGCAATTGCTAACATTAATGTTGATATCTTTCATTTTTACCGATTTTAGTAATGAATTGCCCACTTCTGCACTACTTAGCGTCTCCTTAGCTTTAAATGGCAATGCTACAGAATGCCAGAACAGCCCTTCACTTTTTTAGCATAGTTTTTTTGTCAGACTTTCACTAAGCGTCTTAGAAATTTTTCTAAGGCAAAATGGATAGAAACAACACAAATATGACTTAATTAATGCTGTCAGATTATTGTACCTCCCCCTGTCCCTCTTTAGAATTATGCCCCGTGGCAGGAGATTCAATTTATAAAGGTCATTTCTAATCAATAATTGCATTTCACCACAGTGACAGCTAGTAACAAACATGCCATTGATAATATTTAGCTGTAAAATCTTTCACAAAGTATCAAATCATTTACAATGTTGCCACATTCCTCTCTCATATTTAATTGTTCATGTTTGGAGACATATGGTTCTGTTTTAAGAACCTATATCGGCTGACTATAGCATTTTACAAAAATATTTCAGTAGAAGATATCAAATGTTGCTCAACAAAGATATTACAAAAATGGCCTGTTAACATAGAAGGTGGAAGGGTGCTATTTTAAGAAAAATCATTTGTAGAAGATGATTGATCTAGTTCTTTCAGGGCTGATATTTTCATGCTTTACACTGACACTAATTTATGAGCTAAAGCAAACTGCATGGTTTATGAAATGAAGAAAACTTTCTGTTTCTGCTCTCCACTACAACTTCTAAAATTAGTCACTTCCCTTGATAAACTTAGTATCCTACTGCTCCTGGTAACTTAAAATAAAGCTACGCTGTAACTGTAAATCAATATGTGTTTGCAAGCATGTAGGTGACAAAACAGCCGTGCTCTGTTCTGCACATCATATATCTTTCCATCTCACAGCCTTTCTCAGGGTGCTCCAAGGAGCAGATGGGCTGAAGAGAAGTACATTGCTCTTCAGAAAGAAGACAGAAGATATGCAAGACGTTGCCAAAGCTATAGCTGCTTACGCTTGCAAGGCATTTTCTTAGTGAAAACTTAGATAAGCCAAATAAGTCTAAGAGGGAAACATTTCCTATAATGCAAATCAAAAATACCAGTGGCTTCCTGCCAATCCAGTTTGGGAGAAGAAAAGAAGGACATCAGAAGCTTCTCCGAAGTAGCACAGTCAAAGCCATATACCAATTATTTCGGTCACATAAAATCAACCCATTGAAATCTACAGAGTGCAAATACAGCACTATTAGCAATGTACTAGCTAATAATAAGCTAACAACACTGCTATTGTTAGGTATGATGTCTGTAACTTTTGTAATTCACTTTCATTGTGACAAAGGCAGTGGGCATAATCATAGATGTAAAACAAGCAGCACACAGTCAAAACCAAATAAGATTGATTTTGAAGTAGCAGCAAAATAAGGAAAATTGCAATTATAAAAACTTTGGGTGTTTTTGTTGTTTGTTTGTTTTTGATTTTTTGTCCTATTTCCTAGTAAGACTAAACATATTCTAATACTGGTCTGAAAAAAGAAAAAATATTATATTTCCTAAGATTACTTCCATGAAATAACACCACATTCATATGTATTTTCTCTCTACCGCTATTATCTATAAGCAAGCAGAAAGTGGAAGTCAATACACAATACAGTCTAGCACTGTGAATGGAATTATTATGAGACTGTAAGAATTTTTGTCTCTTCTGCAAGTCTAGCGCTCAGTATTGGCCACTATTGATTTGCGATAGAAGACAAACCAGCAAACTGAATAGCCCGTACAGTACAGCACATTGTCTCACTGGGACTTGGTGAGCTTTCAGATCTGAGCTATTCGCAGTTTATGTATACAACAAAGCTAAACTGGAATGTAAACACCTAAATGTCTTCCTTGTGTACGTCATCCCTGAGCATTAACTCTACATCTATGAAATATTGTCCAAGCTGCTACAGATATATCTATTGAACCTATGTCTGAGCTTTTAGCTGACTGTGGCTTTTTGTCAAGTCCCATCAAACAGCCAATAATGATGTATTTTTTGGCATTCCTAAAACTGCCTCTCATGTCTCTCAATTACTTGCCTCCAGCAGAATGGCTGCACAGTTATTAGCTTTTGTTCACTATGTCATTCGTGTTATTCTAGTTCCCTGTGAAGTATGACTTCCTGCCATTTACTTGCTAATGGTGACTAGCTGTCTTTTCCCCAAGAGGTTGGTTCCCCTCCCCCCTGAGGTACTAAATTGTTTGCTGGCCAGAAGTATAATCATTCTTCATTGCCACTGCATTCATCAGTTTCCTTAGCTTCTGTTCACATCCAGCAATGTAGGTACTAGAATTACTTGGCAACAATTAAACATCTACAGTATAATTAAGAGGTATTTTCGAAGTACCAAATCCAAAGAGCTTATAAGATGCTGTCCAAAATAGACAAAAAAATACAATTTAGAAACAAGCCTTGTGTCTTGTGACTCATTTCTTGTGATCAGCTTAGATTGTAGTCTTGAATTCTGAAATACAACTCGGTATTATCATATACACAGTAATGGTGTGAACAGGGTTAGCAGGGGAGGTTTCATGCTGTTTTGTGAAGAAGAATGACTGTTTCATTAAATATACTTGGAATGAGACAAAATTAAAGCCGACAGAAATGCCCTCCTCCCTTTTTTATTTCCATTTCAAAAGTAAGATCAGAGGGTTACCTCCCCGAGCAAGCCCCAGCTCCGTAATGAGAGGAGAATGGGCCCCGCATCATCTCCCTTTCCCCTCACAGCTCCTTTCCAGATAGGGAGCAGTGGGCTCTGATCAGCTCCCTGATCCAGAAAATCATGCTACACTTATATTTCAGAATTAAATAGTGCTAGGAACTTTTACAGGGAAAATGGTAAATTCTATGTTGGCAAGCTGTCCGCATGATCTGTGGCCTGGCTGGGCTGTCCTGGGCGATTCCTAAGCACACTTACAGAGTTCAGACCCCCTGAGGACCCCTTATAGCAGGCAGTTGGTACCTCACCACGTTGTTTCGTAGGGTAAGAAAGTTTACTAGCATAGGGGCAGGCTGTGATGTGCCTGTTGGTCTCTTTGCCAGACAAAGGACCTGGTTGCTTTTACTGTCGTAGTCTGGACATAGCCCTACAGTCCTGTCATTCCTCTACTGTACCATAGAGCGTATCTGCCTTATGACCAAGGCCAAGCGGATGCACTGTGATCCAGCATACCACCATAACAGGACTTGGGAACAGAGAAAGTTTCCGATTCTGGTCTGTCTCTGGCCAAAAGAGCCTTTTAATTCAGTGAAATGCCAGACAGCAGGTAATTCTATATCAGATAGTTTAATTATATTTGTCTCTTTAAGTATATAAGCACAACACTGGGTTCTTTCAGGTCCGTGAAGTACTTCACATTATATTGTCAAGGAATTATTGCTCAGCTTTCAGATACCAAAATATTGGATAAAATATTAAAGTTAAAAGGTTAATATGATAAGAAATATTACAGCAAGTGCTCCAAGCAGATTAACAGAGAAGTATTTAGAACAACTTGTATTAAATGTAGCACCCGTGTGGATATTCATTTAATACCACTGCAGGCAATATTCTCTGCTCAAATTTTTTTTTTAGCTAAAAAAGTTCTACTTCTTTCTGGCCTGTCTATTTCACATCAGGTAGTAGGAAAAATGTTAAAAGTATATTTTTCTTTATTACCATGACAATCGGAGAAGGACTTCATGGCTTTACATGACTTGGGAAAGACAGGCAGCCCTCTAGATTGATGAAGAATAGGAGAACTCTGTTTTACTGGTTATAAACTCAACAATAAAGGCAGGAGGAAAGCCCTGTTGGACTGCTTATCCCTCCCCTCAATTCGCAGTGCATTCTGGTTATGCTATGCACCTAAAACACATATTCTGGTTATGCTATGCACCTAAAATTAGGTTTACAATCTGCAGCCTAACGTATAAACAGCACAGATTAGAGTAGTCACCTTCACAAAAGAACACAAATCACTACTCACAGCATTAATCAACTGTTCCATGTTTTACTGGCATCAAGTCATCAATGCAGAAAGTGTAGCTAAAATGCAAGCAAACAAAAGAACTGTTTCTCCAGCAGGTTCAATATGGGTAAAAAATACAGAAATGAAAAAATAAAACAAGGCATTGTGATAACTGTTTATAACTAAGATAGTTCTGAATAATGATGTCAAACAATTTAATATCTTTTTGGTGGTGGTGATAAATGGATCTCAAAGTTGCAGTAAATGGATCTGTAAGTCACATACATCTCGGGGTTCACATGTCTATCCAATTCACATAGAAATCAATGTGAAGCTCTAACCATACTTTCTGTGATTCACTGATTTAGAGAATCTCAGCAGATGGCTCACCAAAGACAAAGGCAGGCTAACGCTTTTACTCAGGAGCCTGTAATTTCAAGTAGATTGTAAACAAAATGGATACTTTCTAAAGCACTTTCTTACTCATTCCAACAAGAGCTGGAAAAAAAAAAGTGTTCTAGACCTCAGTTTGAGTGCAATCCTGCTAATCGTTGAGAAAGAAATTCTGGTGTAACCTCTGACTCAGTGTAAAATATTTACCATTAACAACAAACTTGTATCAATAGCATTTACTGTTTCGGAGAATAAAGTCATGCAACTGTTCTGAAACAAACAGCCAAACCTGAATTCACCTTTAACATACATAACAAGTACATATTATAGACTGAAATTCTTCCTTGTGATCTCGGTAGAGCAGTTTGCTTGACTCCACTTATACCCAGAGTGGGCCTGAAAGCTTCAAGCCTTTCCATTTACTGGTGCCAAGGGAGCAGCGGTTGGTGAGTGCTTCTGCACAAGCATCTCTGAATGAAGCCAGCAGGAGCTAATTACAGCCATACTAGATTAAGAGGGTCAGATGGTAAAGTGGGGACAGGTTAAATCACTTTTAAGCTGTGAAAATATGTTTTCCCAGTTCCTAAAAAGTTCTGCTCTATGAAAAAGTTGTCACACCATCACTCACCTTTAATGCTTCAAAAAATGGAATAACGTGCTCCTCCCTTAGCAAGTTATTTCAGTTGTTAGTTAACTTCACAGATAGAATTTTGCACCTTACTTTTTCTGCGATGTTTTTTTCTTAAACATCTTCTTGTCAGACCTTTTGGAGACCTTCCTCCAGGTAAAATAAAGCCAAACAAAATCTGGCTTGGTATTGATATGATGCCTAGAAAGCATAGTTGTAGGCACAGCCTCTACCCCAGTGGTATATAGAAAGAGTTAAAGGTGGGGCATCTGATCCAATGCTCCTGTTTATAGAAGACATGAAGTTAATTAAGCAAAAGGTTTAGAGCTGTGCATGAAATAATCCAATACACTTTAAGGCATGGATTAAAGTAGAAGTCAAAGTAGAGTCAGAGAATGCTGATCTGACAACCCTACAAGCCATTTCCTTTTCCCACAGCTCGCCATGTGCAAAAAAGTAACCCTACCCAGGTAATCAGTTAAAGAACAAGAACTAAAAATTTCTTGGCATAGCTCTATTGAGAACAACCAATGCAATGGTTGAACAACCAATACAATTGAGAACAACTTCGATACAATGAAGTTTCAGCCAGGAAAACTACAACTTCTGTGTGCTGCACAGGTAGGTGTGGTACCAAAAGCAAGAGGGAAGGGTGGCAGGAAGGAGACAGAGAGCTGTCCCTTGACTGGTGGTTGAAGCCCTCCTTTGCTGTTTAGGAAGCCAGCAGAAACTGAGGCATTAACTCTGAACAATGATAGTGGCTATGAAATGGCTACACCTCCTCTTGACTATGTAGGGGAGCGCTGAACACAACACACACCTTTTCCTTATTTGTTCCAAGTTGGCATGATGTAATGAAAGGACCATGCAAACGTGAGAGCAAGATTAGGAAACAGAAGTTTCCCACAGTTAACTGTAGAGGAACAAGATTTATCTTGCCTATCACTAGCATGTTAACTTTAGGATCAGAGCCTTACCAGCCCTGTGATTTTTGGCAAGGCTTTTGTTACTGTCACACATAACATCCTTGCCAGGAGGAGGTGAGACCACCAACCATGCTGAGCGGCTACCAGCGTCCCCCTGGGACGATGTTTCACACAGCGCTCTTCAGTGTTATAGCCTGCAGGTCTGCACCACGTAAGCAGCTGTCTTAGCCTCAGGGACTTGGCTGTCTTGAAGGATATGCGAGAAAATTAGACACATGCAAATTGAGGAAATAGTTTAATTTTTGTGTGTGGTGAAATTTAAACATGGAAATGAAGAATGTTTTTGTTTGTTCGTGTTCCATGGTTTGGTTGGTGTACTTCATAACTGCGGTACATCTGGCAACTTATGATGTTGCAGAAATGCAGAGTACTTGTAATTCTACAGCACTGTCAAAACAACAGCAAAGGGGTATGACATACTCTAGAAATCTGATTGCATTTCACTCGGGACTACTTCACCTCTAGCGTAGTACAGACTTGGGAAAGCACATATATGCCTTAAGGCTGCCATAGACCACTTTCCCTTGAGTGCAAATTATGTTTCTTCAAGGTGCAGCACTGAATCTCACCCATACGTCCCAAGGAACCTACTTAGAGTTCCCTTTTTAATACTAAAATGAAGAAGAGGTCTGATTAAACAGCTCCTGGTGGATTTTTTCCCTTATTTCAATGATTCAGATCCGGTCCAGCAACTATGGCTTGAAGGGTGAGAAGGAAACAGGCAGTATCTGTCGTATTTTAGGGAGACTGTGGGTCTCTTCTTCTGAAGCACCTGATATTTTTGAATTTAAAAATAAAACATGATGCCATGAAAAACATACATGTCCCACCTTACTTGATAGTGTTTCCATCATTCTATGAATACAGTAAATACTTCCAGCCCATTTACACCTTTGTGGCTTGATAATGAAAGTCAACGTGAAGAAAAAAGTAGTTAAGCCTAGGAGCTAGTCATTAGTCTTTTTGTCAGTGGCTGTTTCTTAGTGAACTTTATAAGTAATTCATGATATTCCTTTTTTTTCTTACTCCACAGCATAGTGAGACGATCCATTAAGACTGTGATTCCTTGTTGGGCTTTACAAAGGGTCAATGGATGACCAAAAAGGGACAAAGGAGGTTTGTGAATCTATGCTCAATTGAGAAGCCATTACATTTTTAACTAAATTTGAGAGGAGGAAAATGTCATCTAGAAACAAGAGGAGCATACTTAATCCATATGTCAAAGCCTAATAAATCTTGTCTTTTATTTTGTGATTTGTGAATAGGTCAGTTAAATGGATGTTACATTCCTGAATGAACTCTTGTATTTTTTATCCATTTGTGACACGAACATGCTTTCCTGAATGGAAACTAAGGGATTTACAAAGCTAAACCATGTTCATACAAAAAGCTGTTGCAGTTACTTTCATTTCCTTTTCCTAAAGGACCCGCGTTTGAAATGCTCTTCAGATGAAACCATAAATTAGGACTCCACATTTATCTGAAGTACTAAGCGAAGCCTTTCAGTAACAGGTATAGTTTGGAATTGATATGTGTGCATAAGTGATAGAAAAATATAGACAAACGCTTTGCACTTGGAGCATTTCACCAGCCTCTTTCTGTGAGGTAAGAGCCCCTCAGGAGTTGAGGGACCTTCTCATTCTACCCCTCACAAACTATAATTCTATCATGGAATAGGAAAGAGAAACCAGGTACCTCCTTTCCTTCACCAGTGCTGAGAAGGCCGAAGCTACAGACCTGGGAGCAGAGGAAAAGCCCAATGACAACACTATGTCCACAGGTCGTGATCACCTTGTCCTTGTTGCACCATGAAGTGGATTCTGGGCACTCTCACAGTGGAGGCAGCAAGCAGTCGTCAGTTCCACGGCATCGTCCCCTTCGAGTGAATAACAAGCTGCCAGTATTTCTGCCACAAAGGCCAGAGGAGATAAGCAATGCCAGGACCAGCATTAATTCCACTTCATGTGATCTGGATGGAGGAGTAGGCTTCAACTGCTACAGCTATGACTAGCAGTGACACATGTTTAGTGGATGCTGAGCTGGGATAAAAGAAAGGAAACTCGGAGGGCATTGCAGTGAGGCTCTGTGCTGAGATGCCCGCTGATGTGACCCCAAGAGCTGGGAGCTGTCTCCCTGCAGCTGCCCTGCTGCAGTGTGGTATGCACAGGAGGTCAGGGAGCTCAGGTCTGCTGAAACCAGCAGGGAGTGCAACCATTCCAAAAGAAATATTTTGTGGGTCACTAATCATGCTCCTTGCACAGTCACAATGTTTTTTTCCCTACTCTCCATTGCTAATAACACATCTCGAAGGCAGAGAAGAAGATTTCATATCCTGCTGGTTGTTGGCTCTTTACCTTCCCTTTTCATCCCCCAGTCTGGCAAAATGCCAGTCTCCTCATCTAAGAGCTGAAACTAGTACAGCATATAGATACTTCCACACTATGGTGACAAATACAGATGAACTTTAACTGTGTTTGTTTGTATGACTGTCTACTTTCGTGAATTTGTGTCATTAACAATACTTTGTGCTCTGCAGCTCCAAAAAGTTATAAAGAGAACAGGAGTTTCAGCAGTTCCCACGAGAGGCAAGCTGATCGGGGCACTGGAGAAGAAAGGTTCATCATAAGTTGCATTTACATTAGACTCTTCACAAGTGTCCAGGCACTGATAAAGGTAGCTAAACGTTTGCCCTTGCCTCTCCCTGCTTCACATATGGGAAGACTGGAATATAGAGAGTAAATGACTTTGCTGGTTAGTCTTGAGGCACAGGCGGAGGCACGTCTGGAAAGCAGATCCCTGGTGCTAGGGCTCGTTCATACCAGCCTCCTCCGCCAACGTGCAGTGACTCAGTGGTGAAGCCAGTTCCAGAAACCAGCTCCAGATCAGGTTCACCAAAGTTGCACAGCCTCTAAAGATGTCTATATATCTCAAAGATAAAAGTGTTCATTTATGCTTCCTTTATTATTGTGTCCTGCACCTGCAGGCTGCAGCACAGAGCAATTGTCAAGTTTCACACAGTCACACAGTACTCATTCACTTGACTCCTGCTTCGTGCTCTTCAGCTACTGCACTTCTTGCTCACGTGTTTAAAGCTCAGCACCATGGCTCCTTTTCCTGATTTGGGACTTTGCACGCTAGGGTCTGTCACACTGCATCTTACATGTGAGATCATGAAAGAGAGGAGAGGTTGGGAGGCTGGGCTGTGATGAGGAAAGGGAGATAAAGCAGGGCCTCATTTTGAAAGGAGCTCTGCAGGAGCTTTGCAAGGCTTCACCACTTCCACATCATGTGAATCAAAAAGATGGGAGAAGGAAACTGATACAATATGGTCTTGATAAAACAGGGGCTATTGGCTTTTAGCTCTTTTCTAGAGAAATAAGGCTTATGCATACACTCTTTGTACTCCTGTATGTCTGGCCTCAACTTGCCTATTGCCCTTCAACCTACAACCAAACATAAGAAGGAGAGAAAAGTCATCTGACATAGCAGGTCTTTACAAGTTATGTAAAAATTAATGTTGTGTAAAAGAGGGAGATCTTGAAAACGCCCCCGCTATAGGAAATACAGCTCCTCTTATGGAAGACTGAAGAATTCACATAGTAATGGCCTTGGAGATACAAATCTGTATTAGTTCCACTGCTAAATAATTTAATAGATTTTCTGATTTATTTTTGTGAGTAATTATTGTTTAAAAAAAAGGAGGGAAAACAGAAAGTTCCTGACTGAATTATAGAAGTTTTAAAGGAAGGGGAAAGAGGGGTGCCTAGGTTTCCAAACCAGCAGCCTTCTAAGAGAGAAACCCAAAGTTAGTCAGTGCCATAAATAATCTCATAAGAGCACATGTTTCTAAGATTGCTGATTCAATTATTTTTGCATGAGGGTTAGAAGAGATTAAGAGGATATGGCACAGCATTCTGATTAAGGGAAAATAGAAGTGGTTTGTGCAGCAGATGTCTTAGCAGAACCACATCCTTTAATCTGAACTATAAACACTAAAACCAGCATTTCAATGATCTGTTTTAGCCGTCAGCAGTGGGGAACATGAAAGAAGTGGTATGGTCATTATAGTGGAGAGGAACTGCAAGGTAAATGTGTTTCCACAAAGGGATAAACACAGTTGTCTAGACAGATTCCCATCAGGAAGAACTCAGGAGCCGGGCACAGCCCTTGCTGGGTGCTAACCTTGAGCAGGGAGCACAGTCACTGGGGAGGCCTCAGGGATGGGTTGATCTCACTGCAATGCCTTTTACAGAGACCATATGCATCATACAGAGCCCACAAGCCAAGCAGCAAACTGTTCACAGTGTTTGTAGCGTAACTCCACCAGTCCTACAGAAAATAAGGTAAGTCGTGGGAGGCTGGAAACAGAACAAACTCATTTCTTAGAGAAGGTGTTAACAAGTGCAGAAGCCCGACTTGCACATTAAACTTAACTCCATGGCCAAGACTTATCCGGAGAGATCTGTGGCCTGACAGGCTGAAGACAGGACTAAGAAAGAGAAAATCTTAAATTCTGTCAGTGTTGTCACTCTCATGACATGCAAACTGGTTCACATGAGAAAATCTCCACCTTTCACTGTTGCCATCTGTCAGCTGTACACAGGCACCTTTTTAAAGTGCTTAAAGATGTTTGTTCACACTAAATTAAAAATAGCCATCTTATTTTGTCCAATCACTCGATAGATTTATAATGCTATTCCATGGGTCAACAGCTCAGATGAAGCTTTGTGCAAAGTATAACTGCACAGTTAGGAACTAGAGACTGTAGAAGGTCTTTTGTAATGCTAGTTCACAGTTCAGCCATGGTGTTGGAAGCATAACGACAAGGAAAATAACTTTTAGAGACTTGAGGAAAAACAAAGCCCATTGATATATAGATGTATACAAACAACACTAGGACTTGGTTCAACTTAAGCTGGTTGTACATATGTACATAAAGATAGCCAAATGAAAGGATAGAGCCTATGTGGTGGAATGATGGATCTCTACAAACTCTTAGCCAAAGAAACATCTTTGTTTTTCCATCTAATTAAATGAAATTCCATTTACAATTTGTTGGAATTTGCCTGAAGGCTTGAATTGATGATGGGACACTAAGTCATCCAAGCATATGCTATTTAACAATATAAAATAGAGTGGGAATTGTATCCTCAGAACAAGCCCCCATAAGTCTGGGTCATTTGTCTTTCATGAAAATGAAGGTACATGACAAAGAATATGTTCTCCGCATATGGTGACAGACCCAGTATTTTCCCTACTGTATCTAACAGTGTAAAGACCTAATTCACTTGAGGGGGTCTACAAATAAAGAAAATAACCCTGTTTATGAGGGTTGTCATTTCAGGATTTTGCTTGTAATCATTTGCCTTTTCTCCAGGTTCCTGAACATTAGCTTTGCAGAAATCTTACTAGGGAGTTTGATCAAATATTAACAGCATATTATGCATACATATATTTTCCCAGCTAAACGTACAATGACCCAAGGGTATAAGAACGTGAGTGTGCATATTTGAGTGAGCAAACACATGCACAAAGTCACTGCCTTGAATCCAGGATTCAAGATTTATTAAACAAATGAATAACATCCCTCCACAGACATCAAATCTCAAAACTGACTGGACCTGACAAGTGGAGTTTGTTACACTGAGTACAGCAGTCTCCTGAGGACCGGCTTGAGGGCCTTTCCCACAGTATATGCAGAAGGCACATAGGAGCACATGTCCCCAGCACCACCCCACAGAGGTAGCACATCTGCAGGCAGGCTCCGAGCACTGCTGGGGAAAAAAAAGCAGAAGCATGCAAAAAGCCATGGACGCTCAGGAAAGCAGTACAAAGCATTATAAGACGTATCTTAAGACACTCCTGATGGGTGCTGTGGGCACCTGAAGTTGAATGGCCACTCTGATAACATGCTACGGCATGTCCTTTCCTTCAGTCCCCCCAATGGTGCAGTGCTATAGTTGACTGATAGGTTCACCAGAGGAGCGGACTTGAAGGTCCTTCAAAGAACTGCAAAGCTAAGGGCTATTTTCAAATTGTCCAACAGGACTGTCACATCTAGTGCAGGACCAAATGGAATGGGTCCGAGTGGTCAGACAGTACTTCACATTACATTACAACCTCTGTGGATAATTTAGCTCAAGCAGCATCTCCTTTTTAAAAAAGAATGTGGGAGGATCTCCCTCCTCCCCAGTTTGAGCTCTGAGCAGCGTCTGAGCAGAAAGCAAATGTTATTGCAGCCCTAGAGATGTCAGCCTTTCCAGATCATATTGAAATCATTGGCAGACTTATGAAAATTGCCTAAAACAAAAATTTAAATAAGCAGATTTATCTAATCTGCAGTGTTCATTTTTGCTTCAAAAGAAAAGAGCAACTTTTTTCTATTTAAATTATACTAAAAACTTTCAGTAATATTTTTATATAGTACCTTTTGACCAAAGATCTTAAAAAACCTTATAAACCTCACAAAACTAGTCATTTTTTCTAACAGTTATCTTGATCTTAAGAATGCTAATTGTAACAAAAAAGAATTTCCTAAATTGAAATATGGTCTATTCCAAAACTCCAGTTTAATAGAAGTCTTTCCACCGACCATATTGAGGCTGTGGACATAGTCCACAGTTAGTTTGTAATGTTAGTTAGAACATTTCATTCTCAATCTGTTGTTTAACCAGGTGTTTGCAGAATGTGACACAAAAGGGTATTTCTAACTGAATGCTATACATTTGCCAGAGGTACAAGGAATAAGTTTTGCTAACAAATAATTTATACATATTATTGATATGACATGGTGCATTTGCTTCCTGTTGCAGATCCATCCACAATCTCGGGTATAACAATATATATATTTTGAATACATGCACAGGCATACATATTCATGAGAACATATGGACACAGACACAATATGGGAAGCAAAATCTTTTAAGCAATTTTCTGCCAGCAAAATATAGAAGCATTTTCCCTGGAAATGACTTATGCTTAATGTAAGAAAAACTAGTCATACAACTGCTCTGTTGGAAAACATCACAGCACAGAGGTGAACCAGGAGGATAAAAATTTTTTTTTCAAGTCTCACTTTCTCCTGCAAGTTTGTAAATGTGCTTTATGGATATCAAGTGCTAATTCCCAGATCCTAGATATCCTTTATGCTTGTTCTTTCCTACACCACAGACTTGCTCTAGCTGTGTGCCTGTATAGCCACTACTGTTTGTCTGAAATTATCAGGTTCTTGATCTTTGTGAATTTGGCACGAAAGTCTACCTGCATGTGAAGGTGTAAGGCCTGCTGCATTGTAAGATGTATTTCATACATGAACACATGGGGAGCTTTCTTCTGGATGTCCCAAGAAAATATATGGGTTACTTATATAAAAGTCAATTTTATTCTTTACTTTTAATGGATCTTAAGTGACACTTATACTAGAAACAGTATTTCCAGCATCCTCCAGATGACATATCCACAGTTATGTCCAGGCATTTTTGTGCTTTTACTTACTATGCTTTCAGATACTAAGTCAGATGTTTCCATCACACGTGTTGTGAGCAGACACTGCACCATTCCTAGCCAGGAACGAGGTGAGAGGAAAGTGGGAAAGGCTGTTGAATAAACTACATTGGAAAATAATATGGACAGCAATTCACTAACGAGAGATGATGTATATCAAAATTCAGGACCCTCCTTTAGCTTGTTATGCTGTCATATGAAAACTTCCACCTGTATATCAGTCCAGATTGGGCCATTAGCAATTTTTTTTCCCAGTCACCTGTTTTCCAGAGGGAACATCACTTTGGAGAGAATAGGAGTTGATACAGTCCTTGTTTATGATCATGATGTCCCTCCTGGGATTGTTAACAAATGAATCCCACGTGTCTTCTGAAAAGTCTGTCAGTATATTACACAGAAGGCACACGCAGTCATTATACAATAATTACTTCCTAAGCTAGATTCAGATCGCAGGCAAAAATATAATCTAAATAATAAAATATTAAAGCCTAATAGTTTATTCATTAGCCAAAACCAGAATAATGCATAAGATACTGTTGCATATTAATGAGTTGTCTTCTACTATGAGTTTTCAGTGCTTAGGAACCAAATGTGTGTTTATGTATGTGCATACATACAGTTTTACAGGAGCCATCAGAGCTCAAAATTGCAATGCAGGTTTACATGCTGAATAAAGAGAAACAAAATCTGCAGGACAAAGTTGCCAGCATACCGAGACTATTGGTACCCTTGCTCTTCAGTGATGTAGAGAGAGACCTAGTGTCTAGTCTCATTGGTTTGTCTACTTAAAAAGTGGTCAACTGCTGCAGGCTCAGCACCTCTAAGTAACCTGCTAACGGGCAGTAACAATCATGTTCAGCTTTGTGCCATACCCACTGTTCATCGGGAAATGTGAAACTTTGACAGTAAGATACTTCCCTGTGTGCCCAGTGAAAGAGCAGTTCCCGCGCGACCTCCTGAGCCTTCCCCCGAGGCAGCCAAGGGGCTGCTCGAGGAGCCCCTGGCCCTGCCTGCCTCACCTCCCTTATGCCTTCCCCTGGGGATGATCTCAGTCCCCTGCTAATGGATCACACTTTATTCCCAAATTATTAATATATTATCAGAATGCTGTTTCCTGGAAATTTTCTAGTTTTCCTTCTACTTCCAAATAAAAACTAAATATTTCCAGGTACACCAACTTTTAGCCAGCACCGATAACTTTATGCTAAGCCTTAGGCATTTGAGAAGTAATCTATAAAATGTCTACATAAGGGAAAAATAAAGGATAAATAAACATAAGGGAAAAATAAAGGATAAATAAGCCTATAAACGAAAGAGTGAGATATTATAGTGACACAAGCCAGCTGAGTATCTGAAAATTGTGCTGGAGTTTGAGTTTTGCAGTGCACCAATAAAACAGCACTTAAAAGAACTGAATGAATATCAAACAATTTTTCAGATAAAATCCTATAGTTTGAGATTGCTTTAAGCTTTGAACTGTCCAAAACACATTTTCAAAATTCAGGGCACTCCTTTCCTAGTATCCTGATTATTTTCTATTTTTCGATAGAATCTGGGAGGCAAACATTCATAAACTATCATTTTTCTCTCCCCTGGGTAAGGGTTACGTATCTTTGTGTCCAACTACTTGAAATTCTATTACAGTTATCTTATTGCATTCCACTTCTCACTGTATTTAAATGATTGCTTTTCTCATGCATAGCACATTTAAGATTTCATTAGCAGGACTTTCCATTTTTCAAAGTGACTTAAAATCATTTCTTCTATACTTCTAATTAAATGATTAAGTTGACAAAGGAAAACACCCAGGGATTTATAACTGAGAAAAAATTACATGAGTCTTCTTTCTATGGGAGAAATACATATTAAAAAAATCCACAGTTGAAATGTGAACAGAGAATTAGACTAGCTGCTTTGCTAAACAAAGCTGTATGGTCACTGTTGTTACTGCTTCTCATTTTTCTAGTCAGTTACTTTAGTCATTAGCAGGAATTATTTGCTTTATTTAATTTGTCCAGGTTGTGTTTTTTCCTATTAACACCTACCAAATGTAGAAGTAGAACATTTAAATCTGTAAATAAGAAGTAACGTTCTTGGCCAAGAATAAAACACAGAAGCCAGCAGTTGGGTCAGACTATATGTACATATTTCTTTTATTTTTATTTTTGATTTCCAAAAATGCTACACAGCTACAAGCATCATTAGCTTTCCAGGGAATATTTGCAAAAAAACTGTTCCACCTTGTCAGTATATATCCAGCATCTCAGTGGAAATTACTAAACGCAACACAATGTCTTTTCTTCCTTCCTGCAGTTTCCATTGGGACTCTGTGTGGGCGAGTGAATGAGTGAGCATGTCTACAGCTGATATTTTGTTTTCTGGAACGGTTTAGCAAAACACTTAACACCTTATTACAATGGCAACATTAACACTGAGGTGGGTTAGGTTTTTCTTCATTTATAGAAACCTGCTTATTATTTCAGTGATTTTGTACGTACTTGCATATTCAGCTCTTTCATGAATTGTGACTATGTTTTGCCAGTCAAAGATTCAATATTTGTTATTTTTTGTTTTTTTTTCCTAGAGATACTCAGTGCTATTCAGTGAAAACGCTCATTGATAGCACTAATAACCAGTAGCGATTAGAAGAAATAAAAATCTACACTTTCTCTACTATCATCGCTTGTAAAGTCAGCTCTAACCGTACTTGATGTCAGCACTATTTAGCATTCCTGAAGTTTGAACTGATTTTGCAGAGCAAAGTTTGTTTACCTCAACTAAGGAATAGTCACAAAGAAAAATGAAAAGTAGTGCTCAGCCTTCAAATGAGAAGTTTGACCCCTAGTGTTTTATTTTTCAATAGTATCATTCTAATATTTTTCTGACCATTAATTCTCAGCACAGTATTCACAGCCTTGCGCAGACTGCAAATGCAGTGGATCAGCAGCCCACACAGGAAAGCCCACGTGCCTACACGTACACGTGCACGCACACAGGCTGAATCACCATCATCTCATATAGCTCCCGAAAAAAGCAATTGCTCTTCTTGACACTTCAGATGAGATGTGGGTCGGAGTCAGACTCAGCATCTGTACAGTCCCAGCTCATGTCTCCTGGCAGTTTCTCACACACCTCCGTGCTTCACACAACCCCCATGATTGATCAGCCACCCCAGATCACCACTGCAAAGCAATAACGCTGTCTGTGGCACAGCAGTAAGCCAAAACCCAGGAGCTTAGATATATCTGTTTGAAAGTCTCTAAAGGAATTAGTTGAAATGATCAGGTTAAGTTAAATAAATAAATAAATAAAAGGAAAAAAACCCTCCAAAACACCACAGCAAAGCACAACACCATGCCACCAAAAAACCAAAATAAACAAAGCCCCAAACCCAACTCCCCCCAGCTGCTGCACTGTAGTAATTCCCCACAGATCACAGCCTCAGTCTCTAGCAGTGTGACCATAAATGCTCTAGTCTCACAATAACACCTGCCAAACTAGATTCAGATTTTCTGAAGCCATGATAGAGAGATTTTGGCCTTCTAATAATAGTTAATTGTGCTAAGGTAACAAACAGTTATCCAGAAGTATTAATGTGTTTGAGATCCCATCCACTTACTATCGATCAGTATAGCAATATTAATAGCACCTAGACACTGCCCAGATCACTCTTCTAAAACACAGTAGATAAGAGTTACATCCACAAATTTATTTATTGAAGCTTAATGAAAGGCCATTTCACTGATAGATCAAGGCTATAGCTTTTCATACTGATTACTCTGCTAGGCAATAAATACTATGAACAGTATCTATTATTCAAGTAGTTTAGGAAACTGAAAAAGCTCAAGCAAAACATCATCCTCTCCAGCCTAAAATCTCAGACCAGGCTGTCTGTTGCACGGTCTCTGACACTGCAGAAGATGCTCTTAGTGTCATTCTTCACTGCCTTACAGCCGGGAACATGAAACACTGAAGTGTCTGCTCGTTGTATTTGATACTATATTATACATTCACTCCCTCCCAATGAATTTCCCCTCCCTCAGCTATTTGAAGTTAACCCTGTCACCCCAGACTACTTTTACTGATCAGATAACCATTTACTACAAAGCCGAATGTCTAGAGTAGATATTCAGCATTTATCACATAAACAAAGTCCCCTAAAATGTCTGCTTCTCTCCCCTGTCTGTAAAGGGACCCTAGAGAAATTTAACTGTAGAAGTACAAAGCAGCCAAAATGACTGGCATCTCAGTATTATTTAGGCTGTGAGAGTTTAACTCTATCCATAACCTCCAAAGTTGTGCTGAAACATTAATAGAAGCAACTGCCACTATACTGGTGCAAGCAACTTTTTTGTATACTGGTACAGATAACGGGTTCAAAAACGGGTTTTACTTTTAAAAATCTGCCTTGCATTAATTGACATACATGTCTTGCAGCTATTGTTATACCTTAAGAAGTCTCTCTGCATTAAAAGGGTAAGACTACCTATTTTTAAAACAGGTAAGACAGGTCATTCTCCAAAAATTTGAGATCCAGGGAATTAATTCAGGAATTTCTGGTTTCTAACATTCAGCTCAAACCATCAAGCAAAACATATGATTTTAGATTGCTAGATGCAAACTTCAAGTCTACTACGTGAGTGTACCAAGAACAGCAGAGAGACATGTGTCTGAGATATAAGTGAAACTCACAAAGATGCAAACACCTAAGCTCTATATTCTATTTCCTGGTAGCAATGAAAAATATCTTCAAGACTTAGTATTCTGTAATTATTGTACGTATTTTAAAATACTGATCAGGATACCTAGTGGAGAATAAGATCAGAAACTGATACAAAAATATATACATTTACACAACGCAAAATTGTTTTCAGCATGTTTCCTGAAGGTACGCAGCTGTCTTGGATTAGAACCACATGAAACACCGTTGCTTAGAAGAGCTAGATTTACAAAACTTTTCACTCATTTCTTCAAAATCCATTATTCTTTCCATTTCCTTTGTAATCTTAAGTGGTGCATATCAGTACTCTATAATCTGGAACACAATATATATTTACAGCTATCATTCTGACACATTAAAGGAAACATGCATAGTCATGAAATCTTTGAGCTGCTTTAGTGATAGAATAAATGCTCCTGGAGCAGAGTCCACAGCTACTGTTTTTAAACTAATAACAATTTTAAAAACAGTTTTTTTAATCTACAAGCTTGAATTTAGTATTTTATGTAAGGATCTCTGCTCTATCTAAAACATATTTGATTTTGCAATGTTCGTGTTAACATAACTGTAGTGATATTGATAACTGTGTGGTACCCTCCCCTCCCACTGATTCACAGCAAGCTTGCACGGTTCTAGGTTTAGGAACAATCCAAACCTACACTGAATTCAGAGGCAGTCTTGGATCACAGTTTCAGTAGGATACAAGGCACTACTGATCTATGGGAATTAAAATTAGTCTCCTCTAGAATTATTTTGATCTTGACATTTGTATAAATTCAACATTTCTGCCTAAAAGCAAGTGCTTTGACAATCAGTTTTAGCTATCCCCAATGTACCCATGCTGATATTCCACCTTTTCTCAAGCGCATATTTCTTGTGGGATCTTAGAGGAACACTGCGACTCCTTTCCTTTCTGAGATCTAAAGGAGGTATTTTTAGAAGGAGAGGGTAGAGAGCACAAGCAGAGAATATATTTACATATGGGCAGATCTTACAGCCATCAGACCCAAGTGAAAGTGCACACCAAGTGAGTATGAAATGGCTTGCACGCTTCTGTATAGCCATGACTTACTCCTACCTCTGAGTCCTCTTAGCACGCATTTCTGGGGAGGAGGAGAGGATGGAAGGTAGCAGTCAGCATGGACTTAACAGAGGAGAAATCATACCTGACCAACTCAATTGCCTTCTGTAGTAAAATGACTGGACTGGGGGAATGAGGAGAGAGCAGTAGATGTCATTCACCTCCATTCTAGTAAGGCTTTCAAGACTATCTCTTATCATATTCTTGTATCCAAGTTAGGACACTGTCATTCAGAGGAACTAGACACACTGGAGCAATAGGCCATGTGAACCTGACAAAATTCAGCAGGGACAAATGCGAAGACCTGCATGGGGGAAGGAAGACCCCCTTGCAATGATACAGGCTAGGACTGTCCAGCTGGGCAGCAGCTCTGCTGAAAAGGCCTCGAGGGTGTTGGCAGACAGCGAGCTTCACATGAGTCTGCAGTGTGCCCTGGAGACAAATGAAGCAGTATTTTTCTAGACTTTTTCAAAAGACTACAGGCAGCAGCACTATCACACTGCTGATATACCACAGGCTGAGAGAAAGACAGTAGGTAACGCAACCAGGCAACAACAGAAAAAACAAACAAAAAAAAACCCCAAACAAAGAAAAAAAAAAGGGGAATCCCCACCATTTCAGCTTCAATGTCAAAACAGACCCAGGCCCTCATAAAAAGAAGAGGAAGGAAAACAGATTCTGTGAATGGGCCTCTGAATGCAAGTGCTTCATACATTCAGGATAAAAGTGATGGACAGGATTTGTTAGATTAAGATTCCATTCCACCTGAAGGGTTCAACTAGAAAAGCACTGGTCTCTTCAGAAAGGCTATTTTTGTTTCTGGTTGCATTTAAACATCGATTGCGGGGGGAGGAGATGGGGGAAGTGATAGTGGGAGGAAGGGATTAGAAGCAAGAAACATATTATACTTTTAATCAGGTTCTTAAGAAATGCTCTTCAGTTCTTCAAAAATAAGATGACCTACCCCCTCACTAATGACACCGTTGGCATTGGCACATAAAGCAAGTATATGGCACCACCTGTTGAGGGAAGGCAGCAGCACATGCTTACATTTCCAAATTAGTTTTACGTTTACAAAAAATATTAAACAGCTTCAGAACGGAAGTTAAGGTGCCTTAGACTGCAATATATCAATAGTAACCAGAAAGAAATCGGAAAGAACAGTTTTTGTTTTTAAGTAAAGGGCACTTCAGCATAGTTCCCCTCCCACCAACCCCTCCCTCCGGGCTTAGCTGTTCTCAGCAAGGTTACCCAGTAACCTTGAGCTGTATTCAGCATTTCTACTGCTCTTTTAAGAAGGAATTTGAATCCCTACCGTGTTTGAGAAGCCCGTCTTTCAGTTTAAATGAGATTTTTCATATATTAGCATATCAAACAGTGTAGTTAGAATGAGACATAAGATTAGCACATTTCATTTTCTTTAAGTCTCAACTTCCTTCTCTCCTACTATTTTGTGTTTTTAATGTGAACAAACCAAAGGTAAGCTTGCTAGCCCTCTTCAGGAGCAAGACAGCGGGTATATCTGTGCAATGGCTTAATTCACTCTCTAAAGTCCAAGAGTGGCTTAAATCAGCAGGGTCCATCCCCAAACACTGCCAGCTCTCCTAAAGTCTCCAAGCCAATGCTTCAGGTCCGACCACCGAAAAACACTCATTACCACTGAAGATCTGGATCCTGGCACTCTATGCTGGGTGGCGGATATGGTAAAGTAGCCAGGATGCTCTCCTGATCATAGTGGTCCACACAAAAGTTGGGCATGCCAGGTCCCTATATGTTAGAATTGGCATAGAAATAGCAGCGCTACCCCACTTTTGGGCCAGCACCAAGTAGTTGCATGTGGCATGAATTTCATGGCAGTTGGATATACATTCTGCAAAAATATTTGGACTTCAAGTTTCTTTTGAATTCCTCCTCGCCTCCCAGTATTTTTGTATTTTGCACTTAAAGATTATGAGGAACAAAAACAATCACAAATTTAGCGTCAATATGGGAGCTGAAATAGCTGCTTAATTCATAATAGCACTGCTTGCGTCAGTTTGCTTAAACTTATTGAACATAACATTTGATTACAAGTTTACGGTGAGTTCCATCACTTAAATGGATGTCCATTCAGACAGCTGCTGACTTTACCAAAATATCAACTGATTTGTTAAGACAGACTTAGCATTTGAGAAATAAGCCTCCAAAATTGCTATGAAAAAACAGTCAGGAGGTCCTTACCTACTGTTTTTCTAGTCATTACCATCTATTGAGCTAACGCTTATTTCAGTCTTCTGACCGTTACCAGAGCAGCAGTATTGTGGAATTGCACTGTAGCTATTAACAGTCAGAAGAAAACAACGGCAAATTGTGTTCACCACCTCAACTATATTATTAGGGCTGCTAGAAATATTATTTCTTCCTAAAAGCTTTTATGAATGATTTACATCATTACCTTTGAGATACTCATAGTTAGTGAAACATTACCTTAGAGTGATGTTGAAGCTCCTTAATCAAGCTCTGGTTTGATTACATTAGGCAATTCATTGGCTCACAGAAAAGTTGCTCCATTATGGAGTGCTGTCAGCCCCATAGTGCCCATGACAGCTCATTAAACTGTGTGGCACCTGCTACCCATACACAGGAAATGCGAGTAAGCCATCTCAGCTCTCAGGCTTAAGCAGCAAGGATTTCCAGAAAAATAAACAAAGCCATAGAGGGATCTGTACCTCACCTGACATCAAGAGACTTCTAGTAAACTTACACATGTGATTTGGTATTCTTTACATTGCCAAACAGACATCATTTTCACACTGGAAAGCAATTAGTGTCACTCATCACCAGCATAGCCAGAGTCCTCTCAGGTGAGAAATGTTATCGTGCTGATACGCTCAAGTATGTGCTCAGTTACACAGTTATGTATGAAATTGGGAAACAAAAGGAGAGCAGCTTCTAGACAGCCAAGGAAACATTTCAGAGGTTTGTCACTGTCAGATCTTGCAAACTCCGTTGATGAAAAGTGTCAGACCTTTCACTAGCTGTGCACCGAAACATCTACTTTCTGCATGAAGTTCTGGAATGGAAATTTTTGGATCTTTAAACTTGTCCAAAGGCATATTTGCCTGCCTGTTTGTATTTGTCAGTGCATTCCTATTCAACCCTCTTTATTACTCTCCAAAGGGAGAAGTCGGTGTTTGAAGCTTGCCTGGTAGAAAATTGCCTTTGTGCTCTCCCCTGCTTTCTCTGGCATGTTCTGGTGAACATGAAGTTTCCTCCAACCTCAACAGCTAATTCTGAGACTGTATCATCCTCAAAAAGATGGAAGTAAAACTGTCCTTTATCCAGATTCTCATTTTTAAGCTACCTGCCCTGTTGCAGCTTGTCCTGGATCTTTCGCTGTTAAGACACCCCCCCACACACACACAAAAGACCACTCCCCACAACCAACAAACCACCCACAAACACTAAACACAACAGCAAAAACTGTCATGCCTTCTGAGCAGATGCTTGTTTTCAATACTGTTTTGAATATCTGTTAACATTAGCATAGACAACAAGATGAAACTGATTTTTTGGGAAAAAACATAGTAAAAATGCAAAGATAGACTAATTAGTATAATAAAAATATAATCTTAAATTTAACTTCATTATTTCTTGCTAGGTGACACCTATATACTCTTAAATTAAAAAATACTGTGCTAGAAGAGGGCAGTTATTTTTCTTAAATCTATGATCTTTATAATTTGTAAGCATGGGACAGGGTTATTTGAAAGACCCAAATATAAAATGAAATTAGAATATGTAATATTTAATTGATAAGTATTTCACAATAGCTACTGAATTAAGGAAAGTTTATAATCTAATATCCTTTTTCAAAAGTTTTATTATGCAATCTGGTTTTAGTAAGTTTAACTGCATGGCCTTTACACCTTAGATGTAGTAGGTCTCATTTTCTTCCATCTGGTCTAACAGATAAAGGGGAGGGGAGAAATTTAGAGGCTTCTCCACTATGAAGTTTGAATAAAGCAAAAAAAAAAAAAAAGACATTCTCCATTAGTCAGAGCAACTAAACCACCCAGATTTCAGACTCCTGCCTTGAGCTAGGGAAAGGAAGAGTTATGTGATATGAGACACGGAAGATAAGAAAGCAAGAGAGAGGACAGACAAAAAACAGAAGAATCGAAAATGTGTTGCAAAGTATTTGGATCAAGTAATTGTTCACCATTTTAGAAATTCTTTTGCATCACTTTCCCCAGACAGTGAGGACAAAAGGAGGTCTTCATGTGACTCTAAATTTTTATATATATTTATATATTTTGAGGCCAGCCTCTTCTCCGTGGTGCCCAGCAACAGGACAAGAGGCAACGGGCAGAAACTGAACCACAGGAAGTTCCACCTAAACCTGAGGAAAAAACTTCTTCCCTGTGAGGGTGACAGAGCAACGGAACAGGTTGCCCAGAGAGGTAGTGGAGTCTCCTTCGCTGGAGATATTCAAAATCCACCCGTCTGGATGTGATCCTGGGAAATATGCTCTCGAGAACCCTGCTTGAGCAGGGGGGTTGCAGTAGGTCACAGAATCGTTTAGATGATCTCCAGAGGTCCCTTCCAACCTTCTGATTAAAGGCTATGCCCCAATTTATAGTGTTCTGTAGAGGGTTTGTCCAAGCAGGAAAGTCGGTGCAACTGTCATAATGACTTGGGGAAGGAAAAAGGACTATAGGGAAGGGAAAAGAGCAAGTGTGATTATACTTGTTCATTCTCATCTAAGCTGACTATCTACATACAGTTTTTACACCCCATGAGTGATCCACTGAAAGTCATACCATAAAAGAAATGTAGCAGTCATGAAGATAAAAAGTTTGTCCAGGAGCAACCTCAAAAAAAAAAAGTAGAAAGAAACAGAAAAATGTTTCAAAGCACCTGAAATAGAATACCTGCAACAACTGAACATGTTATCTGCAGTTCAGTTTCCAGAGTTTTTAGACACTGGTGCTTAAAATAATTTCATAAATAGCCTTTTTTAACCTCACTTACTTCAGTAGCTCAAAGTCAGATAACAGTAATTCATTCATGTATGGTGCTTAGCTTTAAGATACACCAGTTCATTATTACAAACTTGGCACAATAAAACATGATTTCAACCTAAAAAAAAAAAAAAAAAGTAGGCTCCAAAGTGGCATCTTGGAATGCTAGCAGTTACAAACATTGAAAGTATACCATTGAAAATATAGGAAAACTTGCTGGCAGAGCATAATGAGACGGGGAAGGAAGAGAGAGAGATTTTGAAGTTAATTACTAAAATAAAAAGAAAACACACATGACCCAAGTTTTTTTTTTTTTCTTAAATAGAAAATTTAATACCATTCTTTCTTAAGAGTCAAACAACCCTGTCTAGAACTTCATTAGGGAAACTAGATGTATGTTTAATTCCAGGTTTTTAGTCCCTAAATAACATGATTTGTCTCATTTAATTTACATTTTAAGATAGCTTCTGGGTCCTACAAGTCATTCCCAAATACACCTTGACTTATGGAGTGTTTATTTATCATGCTTAAATTGATACAGACTCTTTGCTACACAGTTACAAGAGCAGCAGTTTACAATTTTTAAGTTACAAAAATAGTTATCACTCATTAGTATTTCTATACATATTTCAAGCTATTAAATGCATACTCTGTACAGTGGGTGTCAACAGTGGTTGTTTAATTCATTAAAGTAAAAGAAATTAGAGAATTAAATCACTCACAGTCAGATCCAAAATATTTAGGTGCCATAATATGCTTGCATGTCTGACACTAAATATCCCTATCCACACACCTCAAAAGCAGTTTCAATATCCAAAAGAGATCTGCATCCAGGTTGTAAGACCCTTATGACGTTTTGGTGGAAGAGGACAGTATAAGTATCAGTATGTTACTGCCACCTAATGGTCTGGCACTACACCATCGAGCCCAACTCAGTAACTTCAGCAGATTCCTTACAGATAATTGTTCCTGCCCTACCTACAGACAGAAAAGCAGGTTTATATGACAAAAATCATAGAAGTAGCAGAACAAGCTACCCTTCCTTACCACAGTCACTGACTAAAGATAAAATAGGAGAGTGGCTTCTCCAGTGGACAAATACTAGAAGTCTTTGCCACATCCAAACTATTGTTTCCAAGATGTTTTGGTTGTTTGTTTATTTATTTTTATTTTTTGGCCAAAGTCACAAAAACAAATCTAGATTTTTGGGGGTGATCAGGGATAACGCTAACAAGTAGTCTGCTGGTTGAAGAAGTCCACTCTTTAAATACATTGGGTTGCGCTTATTTAATTTCTGTTTCCTTTTCAGAACTAACAGTAAGCCTGGAAGCATTGATAGGGTTGGGGCATTTTGTTAGCGAGACAAGTTAAAAATTTAATTCTTGCAGCAGAATTACTGCTAGTTTTACTCGTCTCCTAACTCTAAAAGTCTAGTCTCACTGACATTAGAAGTTTTACATAGGTGCCTGACTCAGACAATTTACCCTTTTCACAAGATTCTATCTAGGAAGAGTTGGATGTCCCATTAAATGTAAAAATAACCCCACCATTCCCCCCCCCCCCCCCCCCCAAAAAAAAATCCCACCCCATCACCACAGCAACAGACATCTTTATGTGCTGAATAAGAAATCACACCACGTTTTTCAGTTTTTAATTATTTGAATCTAGACATCTCTCTCATGCCACTCCAAGCATCCTCTGTTTCACCATTAGGGCACAAGCCTTCAGTCAGATGGCTGCCAACCCTAACAGTTGAATCCAAGACGTAAAGCTTCCATGCTTAGCTAGCTTTATACACCACACACTAAAAAAAGCTCGAGTCATGTTTAAAATGTACTATTATGAAGAGATTTACTCACTCGCAGAACTTGAAGGACAATTTGTTCCACAGTTAACTAGGGCATGTACTTAAATCTGCTAACATAAGGTTGCAAGATGGAACACAACAATGTTAATACTAAGGTCATGCATGCATAAGAAAAGCATCAAGAACTCCAAAGCTGTCCCAAAGAGGAAAAGATACTTACGCTCGTTTTCACACAAGTTTAGGAATTAAGCAACAGCCCACTGAATACCAAGATGAGGAAACAAGTTATATGAATGAGTTTTTAGAGGCTTTACCCCACATCAGAAATTCAAGAGTCTCGGGAATTACACCTTTTGGACAAGGGTTCCCCTTTTAATTTCTCCAAATGGGTGTCTGAAGGTCATATCCTAGGGCTTTTAAGTGTGCCAAGTTTGTTCATTGATGTAATGCATCATAATGAAAATGTAAAAGAATTTTGTTCACCAGGTCAAAATGGCCAAATAGACATCTTTTTTTCCCCTCACTTTCAGTGTTCTATATGAATTTACCTTAATTTTGGAATTTCAGTTATTCTAGATAGTATACATTAAGTTTTGGGTTTTTTGCACCAGTATAGCACACCACCTGGATCACTATTTTAACAGAAAACTAACAGAGCTTCCATTTTAAAGTGCAATAGCTTAGCTACAGAATTGCTAGAAAAATTCAAGTGAAGAGAAGTATACCAGAAATAAATCCCTTACAACACAATAAGACATTAGTATTTGACAGTACATTAAAATTAAGGGGAAGGTGCATATAAAATATTCATCACCTCAGAAGAAACCATAAGAAAGCATTTTATATAGAGAAGAGCAAGTCAGAAGGTAAATGATGGTTCTTCAATTTGACCTTCTGAAGAGAATTTGTATTTATTGATTTACAGTGAAGTAACGCTTGCCTTTATTTTTACCTTAATTTAAACAAAAATGTGAAATAACTACGGGTCTATCACTGTATCTATCAGTTCTCATACTTGTTTACAAGCTATATTCACTTCCTGTGCCCCCTTAGCATAATGTTTTCAAGCTCAGTCACAAAAAAAAAAAAACAAACAAACCACAATTTCAAGTTAAGTATTTTAGCAGATGCCTTAATTCTTACATGAGGAAATGGTAAATAAGAATTAGTCGTTAAGTTAATCAAACTCTTGCCTTGTTTGGTTAGTCACAAGCTGACTGTTTTGCAAGGAAAAGCTCACACAAACAGAACTGTAAGCCTTTGTTTCTCCTGTAACTAATTTGAGGATTCATCAATAGGATCTTTACTCCTGCCTTCATTTTTCAGGTGAGAGCTCTTAGCCATTCAGCAAGTCTACCACAAATTAATGTCAAAGTTCACATCCATTCGATTATCCTGCATAATAACAGACACTGAAAAAATAGTACTTGTATCATTTGTTCCACACACATGGAAAGAATAATTCACTCAAAAGTCCTGTTTTCAAATTAGCCAACACCAAGCATTTTATGGCAATCTAAGACTCCTAGATTTAAGTATGCCTTTTGCTCAACACGTTGGCCAAACTTCCAAAGGTCACTTTCAGTCTCACAACACTGCATGAGCAATGCAAAATCCTCCCACACACCTGTTTAAGCAGCATTCAGTACTTCCTGAAAAACCTATGCCATTTTGCCATTCCAGTTATTTTAGATTGTTCATTCCTTTGAAGAAAATCTTTGTTTAAACTTATACAAAATATCTGTCTACAATTGTTTTCCTACAATAAAAACAATTTGAAGTTTAAACATTCAAGTCTACAGAAAAACCCCACACCACTTACCGGTTGACTTCAGATCCGACATGGTCTAAACTAGAATTCTCTCCCTACCCTCCAACGTAAGTGAAACTTATGTCAGTTAATTTAGTAGATTTTACCTCTCCGCTTCTTATCGGCTCCTCATTATTTCAATCTTTAGTTATCCGGTAGGTCCTTTCAGACCATCGGATAAGCCCTGCATGTGCTTCATCAGCCACTGAACTGAACCTACACTCCAGGAAGTTTAGAAAGTCAGTTGTAAACTACTATTCTTCCTTATGATCATAAGCCAACAAAGAACATTTAATTTTACGTGCCAAGAATAAGTTTTAGAATGTTACTGCAGCGAGTAGTTACAGAAACAAACAAACAAAACCCCAGCTATTTCAGTACCATAAGTTCTCCAAAGCTATACGCTAACATTTTCATCTTCTCAGTGAAACTCAAAGCTAATTGTTTAGATTCCAATATGCAGAGACAGATTTTTGTTAGAAGTTCAGAAATTTTTTCACAGTAGTTAGATACAAAGAGCCCGGGCTTTTTGTTTGGTTGGTTTTTTTTGTAAATCAGTCTGATGTGATGGATAAGGTTTTTCTTTTTTAAATTAGGTTCATCTGAAAAAAAATTGTTGAGGATGAGTAATATAGATGCATACCTCTACTGAAGTACTGGAGCCTAAGAGACTGTTAGATGCAAGAAGTTACTCAGCAGCCTTTTTCTTAGTGTTTATTGCCAATTAATTTTATACAGCTTATTTCAAGGAGATAGGCAGCATAAAAACTGCAACATCTGTTTAAAAAAACATTATCCATTAGTCTCAATCCTCTCTTCTTACAGATGCATCTTACCTAATTTAGAAATAAAATAGTCCTAGCCTACTTCATTAAAACATTTTGCACCTAACCCTTAGAACAACAGTCAGCCTCTAGAAATCAAGGAATTTTGGACCTGAAATTTACAGTCACCATGTTTGATCAGAGCCCCAGAAAGTCTCACTGTGCAAACTACCCTAGTGAAACTATTTGTAACAGCTTTTGTTGTCAGTCTCACGATTATATTAGCATTTATTTTTACAGAAAATCTGCTTTATTCTCACTTACGCAGCTTTGCTGTGAACTGTGAGGGCTCAGAAGATTCAGACAAGTACCACTTACTGAGCCTGCACACTAAACACACATAGCGCAACATATCAACACTGACAGGTAGCTTAGATACACAGTGTATTAAAACAATAAAAATGCTGCAAGTTCACCTCAAGCCGCCAAAACTCATGCTCAAACAACTTCCCACTTAGTTCCCAACAACACTCTCTTGAGTTTAACAGCTGTGCTTGGAAGTTGACAAAAAAACCTGGAATGACAGCGTCATAGTCTTTACCCATTCATTTTCTACAGTCTTTAATTTTTCCTTTGTCAGTAGTGATCTGGGGGATTGTTGCCCCTCCTCCCCCCCCCCCCTTTTTTTTTTTTAAAAAAAAAACCACAACTTAAACCTAACATACGTTCTCCTTATAACAACCCAGAGGTAGCAGGAGGGATATGAGCAAAAAAATGTCAGATTCTAGAAGCTGCACATTCAAGTATGCTGTCATCCATGAGAGCTTTGTTGGCTTACATAGCTCACATCACCTCTAATCAAGTATAGCAAACAAGAAGTAGAATCCTGAAACAAAGAACTATTGCCACTGGTGTACTAATAAAAGTTTTATACCCAGTTACCTCAAAGCAATCTTGTTATTTATATAGCAGTATCACAAGCTTCAAGAGCCAAATAGCAAGAACTGAAGTATAAACTTAAGTTTGTGAGTATTTGTTTTTCTAAAATGCTCATTAGTGACACACTTCACCTAAACAGACATACACATACATACATTTACTTTAAACTGATGTACCACACTGTAAGGAAAGGTCCCAGTTCAATTCAAGAATCTGATACTCCCCTTCTCCCTCCCACCGTACAACTTGATAGAAGTGTCTACATGTAATGGAAAGCAAACAGAAGGGGAAACACAATGTTTAACAAGTGCATCTATATACATTTCATACCTTCTCCCTTCTTGCATTCAAAGTGAGCAGATCGCCAGATCTGCTATGCTTCACATGCATATACTTCCCCCTTTACATAGTACCAGTCCTGTTTAAATGATCTCTGGCAGCATCAACAGCAGTCATTCCACATCAGCCAAAAGCTGCTTTTATTGTGGAGGCTGAAGTACATTTAAATATTCCGACTGGCCCAGCTGGTAGGTTGTGTTTCCTCCACAGTCCACATACTGGTATCTCTCTTGGGATATTTGTTCAGAGTGGCCAAAGTAAGATGTTGTCACTGTGACCCTTAAACACAGAACAGAGAAAAACATTTGTTTTGTAAGGTGCTTTGAATTTCCTGTTCTAAAAATCGGCATTTTTATTAGGCTACTATGTTTTTTTTAAGGAGCAAGCTTTGAAATTAAGTATGTAACACCATTACAAACAAAGCTTTAAGTAGCTGCTGCAGAAGTATTTTAAACTCAGCATCCAGTTAAAAAAAAAAAAAAAAAAAAAAAAACCAAACCACACACACTACCACAACAGCAATATCAGTTTGTACCACCTACAGATCTTGTCCATGACAGACATTTGGCCACCTGAGCACAGATTTTTCTAAAGAAAACAGTAAAGCTTCAGCTCAGGTTTACTTATTAACACTTAGCTTTGCAACGGGGAAGCAAGCATTTCCAGAAGCTACAGCCATGGTTTGTCTACACACTGCTGCTGTTCCCCCAGCTGCAAAAAACACAAACAACCCCCCCCCCCCCCCCCAGTCTGCAATTCATGAATTCAGCCATGAAAAGGAATCTGGTAAAGTACCAGAAGTACCTCTGATGTGCACAAAAAGGCAAACTCATTTTAGAGTATCTGGAGATTTTAACAGCTTCCATGCCACAGCCTAACTGCAGGGCAGATGCAGTAATAACGGTTTCACCTGTTCAAGTTCCTTCCCACTAGCAGAATCTGACAAAAGAAAGTTTCTTTACACAGTTCAGTTCCAAGAACTATGAGGCTACTAAGCTAGAAAGTAAGTTGATTTCATATTATCTAGGATACACAGATTCCAGGATTAAATATCTATGAGTAAGATTTCAAAATTACATGGTTTTGAAAGTGTCTCCTACAAATAAACTTTCCAATTTCCATACTTACTGCATCATCACTACTATGTTATGCACTTTGATAGATAATAAAGTACAGAAGTCACTGCAAAAAAGAAAACAGTTGTTAGATCCAAAGTACATCTTAACATGTAATAAGCTAAAAACAAGTAATGTTACTTCAAGTGGAAATTCTGCTATCGGGTTAATTTAAAGACTAGAGTTGCTAGTGATGACAACTTGTTGAAAAATACTTCTCATGACTATACTTGTCTAGGTCTACTTTTACACATCTTATTATAATAATGATCACATGCACTTGCTTATATATAATGCTCACCAATAAAAGTGTACTGTGAAACATTTGATTAGCTCCTGAAAGACTGAATAAAAGAAGTTAACCTGAAGAAATGCATTAAAAACACTCCATTATCACTTCTTTGCTGCTGATGAATTTTACTATAAAGATACAAGCATAATTCACTTCGCTATCAAATTCAAATATAGAAAGGAAAGTTTCTGAAAAAAGATCAATATTATGCCAACTTCAGCAACCTTTCATGTAAAAACAAGTTAATTTATCAAAAAGAAAGTCTTAAATGCTTGCTACTCTTGCTTCAAAAATATCAGGAACTTTGGAAAGACTTTTTTTTGCACTGATCCACTTCCACATTACAGCAAAGTGACCGTTAACCAATCTGCAGAAAGTTCAAACTCAGAGCTCTTGCAAGAGATTCTTTTCAGACTTCTGTTCCTCTAAATGCTACACTTTCTGATATGCAGCTACATACCAGTTGGACACAGAGCGCTACCTAAGTGCACAGTATGTGCTTATTTATTTAAACCTATTGCTCTGGATCACAAATTTATCAGCTCTGGAATGAAAGGCATGTAACAAGTGCAACAAGAGCACAAGTCAGCCACCCCCAAAACATTCATGCCATTGTTCAGCAAAATCAAAAATACAGTCAAGAATTTAGCAGTGAATCAGCACGGGTGACCAGGATTTGTATGAAAATACAAATAAAATGGTACTGTATTAAGAGTTGTTTGACTTATGTCATTATTATACAGAAGTCTAGCAATATATTTGAATCTTTTACTGTTAGGCATGATATAGGACTTAATTGGACCATAATGCGAAACATCCTCAGTTATTGCAATTTTATAATCCAAATATTGATAACTTGCACCATAAGGTAAAGCCAGCTTGAATCCAACAGTACATATTAGCCAACTAGCAGAGAATACTAGCATGCCAGTTTTCAAGTCCAGATTATCTGGAAATTAAGCTGTTTAAAAATAGCACAAAATCATAGCTAGGAAAGTGCATTAAACAAAGGTAAACTGCTGAATAGAATCCGCTCTCCAAAAACAAATGGATGGAAATACCCTGCATGATGCCGATTTCAACATACAGGTAGGCTGGATCTAGATGATGGCATACAGACACCCCAGATCTCTGTAACATCTCCTGTGCTTGACCTAAGCTGATTTTACAGGACACTTGCTCTCCAGGATCCAAATAACCATCTGGTTATGCCTAACACAAGGCCTTAGCTAACTAGCTGGGAAAACACTAAAATGCCTGCAGTATTGGGATCCACTTACGACCCAGAATATCAAGATTAATCCAGGGCCTTTCCTCCATATTACTCCAGATACTAGAGAGTTAAATAGTAGTGAGGGGGAAGAAAAAACAAATACAATAACAAATAAACTTTGCCAAGAGTACCAAAGCTATTTCGGCTGGGTATTTACACTAAAGCAGCTCACTAGCTGTCTGCAGGGTTGTTTACATTGTGAAACCAGGCTTTCAAGACTTTCAAAACAGTAAAAAAGGGCAGAAGCCTGCCAGCAGAGTTAACTGTCAACAGGTCAAGGATGTCAACTAACACCAAGTGTTTAACATGCAAGAAACCTGGAAAAAAAAATAAGAAACAACTAAAGTACTACACAGAATTAAGACAGACACACCAAACACTTTAAACAGATCACAGTTAATGAGTGCTTCTTACAATTACTAGGATCTTACTGTATCATTCTCTACAAGAAAGTAGATCTTCAACTGACATAAATCTCCATAGGTATGGATCTCTTATTACCAGTTTTGTGTGCTTAGTGTCACTTTGCTGAAGGGACAAGTGTTTTCATATGTATACAAGGCATTGTGTATTAATCTGCTTTTCCAGTAATGTTCATGGACACTCTTGCTTTCTTGAAGGAGGCAAAGTCCATATTAACAGACTTCCAGCACAGACAGATGACAACTTTTCATGACAGCATGATCTACCTCCAAGCTGGACAAGTGAGTACATCATGGCTTCACGCTATTGCCAGGACTGCAGCTCTCAAGCTGACTGGTCTAAAATCCGATCGGTTCAGGTGACAGACACAGCTTTTGCCTGTCTGCATCCCTCTACACATCCAAAGTCATTCCAATTTTATTTAAGGTTAGTGACTAGCTTGCAGTTAAAAGTTTCAGGTATTGTTGGCAACAGACTCACAGCACTACTGCTAACTTTGAGGCCACGGCACAGATCATGAAAGAGGTTTCAATACATTTTTGCACCAAGTGTTGAGAACTATTACCAAGTACGTATCAGTATAAGTTGCGTGAAGCCCTCATTTACTTTTCATATGTCAAAAGGGTGAGCAGGATCGCAGGATGTACTTTTATATAAACCTGACCTACAAGCCATTAGGATGTAATAGAAGTACAGCGCTTCCTTTTTTTTTTTTTCTTCTTTTTTTAAAGTTGGCAGCTAGTTTTGTTATTTTATACGTATTCCAATTTATTCCAACACCGCACAACTATAAGGCTCTCTCCTACCCCAAAGGGGCTGGCAGCTGCTGGAACTGCATGCAGATCTTACGTTTCAATAGTTAAAAGTTCAGAATGAATACAGAGAATTCATTTCAGAGTAAGAGAAATGACTCTTGGTTACGTCATCAAGATATACTGAGTGAAGACTCTGTGAGTCAAAACCTTCCAGAAGCTATGAATAAAATAGCTTAAATAAGGGCTTGCTATAAACACTGCTTACCATTGTATACAGTCTGAAGAGAAGATATACAAATAGGCCAATTGCCTCTACCATCAGAAAAGTCTGTAAGAAAGTTGCTAGAGAATTGCATTACAACAACACGCCTGCACTCTTCCTCTGAAGGAGCTGGTGCTAGCTATTGTTGTGGCCTAAAACACTGGGAGACAGTTATCACTCGAAGTATTGAGAGCCAGGTACAGTAAGCCACTATAACAAGCTACTGAAACAACTGTGGCTTAAGTATTTTTCGGTACTATTAAACCCACAACACAGAAGATACCATATTGTCTCTGTAACTACATTTCAGTTGATTTTGCAAAAAAAGTAGTTTTCATTAGCACCATCATTTTTAATACAGGCAATATTTAGAGGCCAGTACACTTACAACATGTAGCTCATTTCATCTTGTATGACTGTAGGCACCATATAGTCAATCTAAAAAAAAAAAAAAAAAAAAAAAAAAAAAGAGAAACACCTCAGTAGATTTAGACATACAAGATTAGCATGCACTCAGCTTTGAAAGCCTATCCCTATTTACCTGTTTCATATCCAGCGGGCCAATGTTGGTGATGTTGTTTAGCCGTGCTTTGCCAATAACTGTTTTCGAAAACTGAACTTGGGCTGTGATGTTTGCCACTTCAACTGAATAATAGTTGTTGTTTGTTATATTTAGTGTGTTCTGGGAAAAAAAAAAAAACACACTTTAAGAGATATCCATTCTGTGTATCGTGGCACGTATACATTTTGAAACTTCCGTGTATGAGACAGTAATTCCTAAAATTACACAACTATATTTTCTTGTCTTCTAGGATTTTTTTGTTTTTTATTTGTGGGACAGGGAGGGAAGGAAGAGGAAGGCTTCAGAAGAAAATATACTAAATATTTTAGAAGTGAAAAAGATACTGGACCAGCTGCCTCTTGAGAGAGCAACAGCTCAAGTTTTATGTATTTTGCATTTCCCAAGAACAACCATAATGGTATTGGGGTGCAGCCTAGTATTTTGTCTCCAACAGGCGGCTGCAAGCAGGCATATGGAAAAGGGCAAAAATTAAGTGACGCAAATCTTGTTTAACTTCCCCCAAGTACTCTCCCAGCTTCTGTCTTACTCCTAACAGAGAAGACTCCCACCTAAATTTGATGCGATTTGTCTGTTGAAGGGGTACCAAACGCCAACTGCTTGTCCAGTCTCAACTTGAACCTGTGTAAGCTTCTTGCATTAACAACACTCTTTGGTAAAGAGCTCTATGGGTTTCCTATCTACTGCATGAGGAAACAAAAAAAAAAAAAAAAAAAGCAGCTTTTTGTTCATGTTCCCCTATAGCAGCAATCACAGGAGACAGGAAAAAGACCATGTTATACTCTTCACACCATCCAGAGTTGTTGGGAGCATCAACCACTAACCTTTCCTCTCCCTCAACCCTAATCATTTATTTCCCAAACTGATAGGTCTACTCTATGGAACAGCTGCTGCATGAAGAAAATACTTTCAAGTATTGCTGTTGCGCTCTCTTTAAGCTTTTCTTATTCAGATGAAAGGAATTAAGAGGTGACAGAAGTACAGCAGTTTCTACTTTGAAGCTAGTAGCCAACTTTATTTCATACTTACTCTAATGCTCAAGAGCTACAAGGGTACCTACCTTCCATCCACAGAGCACTACCATTCACTGGCATGATAGTTCCAGGTGAACTCCAGCTCAAGATGTGGGCAAACAGTCTTTATAGGTTGGTGTAATTAAGCTGTTCTGCTATTCTGTTCCTAATGAATTCCCAGCCTTCTGTTAGCTTTTTTTGACTGCTGCCAAGCACAGAGCTAAGGTGCTCATTCAACTACCATAACCTGAATGCCTCTTGCATCTCATATAGGTTGGCCCAGGCACCCACACCACCATTTCCTGTGCATGTAGCTTTACATTTATAACGGATAAGAGCAAGGCAAACAGAATTGAATCTCTCAGTGACATAAAGTCTTTCTGCTATTCTTCATCTAGCCCTTGTCCTTAGTACTCTGAAACTACCTTATCACCTCACCACTCATCCCCTTTCCCAGGTTCGTTTGTGAATACATCGAGCAGCACAGGCTCCTGTGCAGTTTTACTGGTGACTCTCCTCTGCTGGGAGTACTGAACATTTCTTCATATCCTCAATTATTCTTTTCAGGAAATGTACCCATTCAAGGACATTCCGTCTTATCTGACGGCTGCTTAGTTTTCTTTAAAGTCATTAATGAGGAACTCTGCCAAAAATCTTTTGGCAATCCTGTATTAACTACATTACAGGAAAACATGTGGAAAGAATTCCCTGAAGTTGTAAGGTGAGTGAGAAATGTGACAAATCATTTTTCCTGAAGACCAGTTCTGACAGTTACATAATACCAGGTATGTACCTAGTAAGTTTTTTTTTTTTTTAAACACATACTACCTTTTTACCTTATTCCCCAAATAAGGCAGGCAACTTGAAAAATCACATTTTCCCTTGAAAACAGAAGATGCAATAGTAGCCTACAGCTACACCTCCGTTAGCTGTACATAGAAGAACCAGCCACAGCAAGCCCAGTTACATTTTTCAAAGCGGTCATTGTATCTGCTTGAATTTCTAAAGATATTAAGCTTAACAGCCCACAATTTATACCTATAGACATGCAGCTACAGATATTACTATAACATTTTATCCATAATAAACACGCAAACAGGTCTATAATCTTACCGTAATATTTAGATATATTATGCGTCTACTCTGTTCATAAGTGACAAATACTGACTTCACACCAATGTATTCAACGTCAATCGAGCGAGGAAACAAGAAGAACACAGCCAGCCCAGAAAGTAGTAAACATACAATTACAGAAGCAGTCACATAGAGTTTTCTGGAAAAAAAAAAGTGCATTTTGAAGTCAAAAGTGCATTAAACAAGAAAAGTAGTGTGTTATTTTCTTTGTAAGTGATAAGAAGCATAACTAGTCAACATAACTACTTCAGTCTATTTCAATTTTTCACTGCCTTCTGAAGGGGGAGGAAGCTATGCTGCACTTAACAGCTTTATTTGTACCTTAGATGTAACTCTTATACATCATATCAAGAACATATGACTACCCCAATATTCACAACCTAATGAGGAAAAGGGGATTTGGGGGGGGGGGGGGAGTGCTTTAAGGCATAAGCACTTTCTTCAATTCCCCCCCCCCCCCCCCCCACAGGCCTTACATCCTGCAAGATTCTTCAGCATACACCAAAATGCACCCAGAAAGATCATGCTTTTATACACCTTGGATGGGATTCTTTTTAATGAAATAGTCTCATGAAATTTTTCCCTGGGAAAGCATTAACAACTGGTTAAACCTGTGCTAAGGAAAAACAAATTCACAATTACCCTTCTATAAAAAGTGTGTGTGTGTGTGGGAGGGGGGAAGATGTATATGAATATAAGGCTCTACCACAGCTCTAGATTTACTCAAAATTAGAGACACTGAAGGAATATTTTTCAAGTCTGGCCTGTTACTACATCAAATCTATGATCCAGGGTAGCATTAAGTGAAATTGTTTTTTTTTTTTTCCTCCTATCTGCTAGAGTTATTTTCATAGGTACTACAGAAATATCTAAACATTTGGAGCAAAAATATTGTACGAGACCAACTAACAATAAGCCTTTAGCACTGTAATTAAACAGCTGAATAGATCCTGGGTTTTTTTTAAATACACTATATTAGAATGATGAATTTGTCTGTCATGCTAGCTAATCAGTTTTATTAATTAATTTCTTGTTGAAATATTCAGTGGTAGCCGCCCAAAGTAGTTATTGCTCCACTCAGATTTAAACTTTGACAATGCAGATGTATCTGCTTAAATCAGTCAAGATTGAGACTGAAAGACATTAACCTAAATATCTACAATAATTATGGAAGTGTGGAGGGATCATACAGTACTACTAACTTCCCCAGACATCTTGTGATGGGAGTGCATACACCTATTTAATAAATAACGTAGAGTTAAAAGTTGAGGCTAATATTTTTCATGAGCAGAGGTCTTTAAATATTGAGTGTAAGAAAACATTTCAGTGATTTTGTAGGTTTTTTTAATATATCAACTTAAAATGCTATATTTTAACCGGAAGAGAGGAATTAAGTAGCTTCACATATAACACACAGCAAGCCATTAACTTACGTTCTTCTTGGCCTCAGTCTCTGATCACTGTATGGAATTAGTGCTACAAGCTGATTTTCCTGTCCTAGAAACAAAAAACATTTTTTTGTTTCAGAATTTAAACATGCACAAAGAATTTTTTGCAGTTACTTCAAACAAAGAGTGCCTGTAACAACTTAAAAGCACCAAAGAATTAACACTAGACTAAAAATAAGTATTCAAATTCTAGTAGAAATAGTATATTTCAGCTAGCAACCCCAGTAGAATACTATAGTAGTTCATGCACCCATGTCACTTTCTCAAATAGAGTATAGCTAACATAATAAACAACAACAAAAAAAAAGATGAAGCTGAAAAAGATCAAAACAGCAACAGATTCTGCTTTTGTGCAGACCTGTACACATGTACAGGAGGTGGTATGCCTCTGGCACCATTTGCCTGAGGGAAGAAAAAAGAAGAAAAAAAAAAAAAAAGGGGAGATGAGTAGCAGCTCTTAGCTCTCTATACCAGGCCACATAAGCCATAGGAGAATACATATAGAAGCTCAGGCAGCAAAAACTGTTCCAAAAGGCATTCTTCATCTCCTCTAAGAAAAGCAGGAAGTCAGGTTTGGTTTTAAGCAAATGTATATATCAATTTGGGTGGCTTTCGTAAAGCTATTTATACAGTAGTCTAGGAATTACTGGTATATAGGACCACTGCTTATTTGACTGAACTTCAGCACTCAGGAAGTCAAAAAGAATCTACTTTAATTTCTCCAGTCAACAAGTTACTTCTCTTGACTGTGTTTTTTAAAGAGAGGGGCTATTTTAGTAGTATAATTCAAGAACACAAGCACACAAGATTTGTTGAAAATACATGGATTACATCTGCCTTTAGAGCTTTTGCTATTTGTTATACAAGAGGACGGAAAAAAAGAGAAGGCTCAAGAGCTAGTCAGATTTGTAGTTCTAGAAATCAAATAAAGAATGTGACCAGCATTACCACTTTGCTCGGCAGTCACTTAGTGACTCCAAGCTATAGTTTCACAGTACATTAAGGATTCCGTACAGGGGTCTATTTTTCTGTTAGAACTTCTGTAACCTTTACATTTTCCATGCAGTCCTAACTGAGTGTTTAGAACAAGAACAAAGCTGAACATGTTAGCAACGTATGAGAAGCGAAGCATACATATATAGTTTGAAACTACTTTAAAAAACCTGCCAATTTAAAACAGACTTGCATCTCAACTTCAGTGAGGTATCTTCAACCATTCATAAAATAGCACAGTCCTACTTTTATGCTTTATTGAACCAAAAAGCTAAAGCTGACCAAGTAGCAAGACACAACTATACAGTTTAGCCATCATAATACATGGTGTGGTCTTCCCTATCAGTCATGAAGTCATCCCGTGAACATTTTTTCTTTTTACCTCCCCTCAAGAGGAACCAAAACCATTTTTTTTAACCGCTGAGGAATAATTAAAGAGACAGCCCTATCTGTTCTAGTAACTCAGGTGAAGTTCTCCCTTTAGCTACATTATTTCATTATAAGTTATAGACAACATATTTTTAATAGTTAGTGCACGATTTTTAATAAATTACTCGCATTTGTTTAAGTGTTACATTTAAGCATCCTCCAGTTGATGAAATAAGCGTCTGAGGACAGGATCCCAATACTACAGCACTTTCATTCATGATAATCATAATAATGACAAGTTTCACTATAATCAGATATTTCAAATTAGCAAGCCAGTAGAACATAGACTCTTCCTTCTGTAGTCTTTCAGTTGAGATATTTTTAGTTGCTTGTTTTTCCCCACCACCACCAGAGTTCCTACATTTGGCAGAGGCACTCCAAGTACGTTGTATAATTAAGTTTAAGCACCTAGATGCAAAGTCTATCCTCATGATTGCCCTGCCACTTATTCCCAGGAGTAACAGAACTATTGGAGACTGAATTGCAAAAATATATCAAAACCTAACCCAACTGACACATGTGCAAAGCGACAATGTGCTTCCCCTGCCTCTGGTTTAACACAAGTGGCTTAACCAAAGAACAGCTACGGGCTGCTGGGAAAAACAGAAGCTTCAGGCAGCACAGCTACCTAGAAGTTCCTTGTAAGTCAGTGCAACTCAGTGCATTAACATGCTTAAGGAAGTCACATTTCCAAGAAAAGGCTTATTAAAATTTTTTTTAGTATTATGTTCACTAGTACATTCACTACTTTTTAGTAGTACATTCACAGAAATGCAGGTTTGAAAATGAGAACTTAAACACCATATAGCTTGACTTTCAATATTCTTCAATGAATAAATCTGAAATAGTGTTTGATCATTAAGAGATTGTTTTTTTTTCCCCCTTTTGCCCCCTTTCTCCCCGAAAAAAAGAGAGGGTTAATGCAGAAAAGACTTCTCTAGGAAGCAATGTTTTCTTACCACTCTTCCCAAGACACTGAAACCAAAACCAAGGGAAATCATAGCATAAAGGCATCAGTCAATTTTCCCAAGTTGCAGGCCAAAATCGGTCCTGAGAGCTTTTATAAAAAATAATCTGACCAATTCTAGTAAAAGTTCTAGCAAAAGCAAGGCAATCACAAAAGGCAAAGCTTTCCCACGCCCCTCACCCCTCCTCTTATAAAGAGGTCCTTGTACCTGAAGAAAAAGGTTTTGCTTTGGCATACTGCATTTGCCACTCTCTCCTTCTGCCTAATTTCGGATGCCTTGCATCCTCCTTTAAAAGATCTGTTCTAATTAGTTATACAACTGAGTCACCATATAGGGCAGGAAAGCCTGCTACACACGATCAGCGAGTAGCACTGGAGGATGGTGCTAGCACAGGTTGACTTTTTGATTTCTCAGCAGTACACACCAACCAAGTTTTCAACTTTCCCTTTTAAAAATCCAGTACCTTGAAGAATACACGAAGACATGACACTCATCTTTCAACTTAATCATCCTCAGAATAGACAGAGTTTTGCCACATGAAAGCCTGAAACTTAAAGCAAGTTACAGCTCTGAATTATATTTAGCACATACAGGGTTTGTATTTCAGAACATTTGGTTAGGTGCTGGAGAACTTTGACAATCTGAATTTTCGTTTAAAACAAAGCTGTACTGAATGCATTTTGTCCGGCAACAAAAAGACAAGGGATATCCCAGACATTGTTACGCTGCAGGAGATTATTATGCTTTTCAGTTGTATTTTTCAAACAAACCTTTCCAGGGTTTGGTGCTCAATACGTGGCTTTAAACAAGCAAGAGATTCTCCTCCAAGCATGAACAATACCTAAGCACTGCTTTCAGAATGACAACTTGATATTTTAAAACAGCAACAGGTATAATGCTAACTATGTTGGCCTTAGGGAAGCAGGCCAACGGAAATAAAAGCAACTATAGTTTTGTGGGATTTTATGTTGTTCCTCATAAGTCTTGAGATAAAAACCTTATAGAACGATTTGTTTTTTGGGTGGTGGGAGGGGAATTTAAAAAAATTGAGATCAACTTTCACTTACATAGGCCTACATATGTCTTTTCTCCCCCTATCCCAGCAACACTTAAAACGCGCTCTATATTGTAGTTATTTCTGCAGAATTAAATATTGACTCAAATGGTTTAAAAATGGTAGCTCAAAGAGACGTATTAAAGTCCCAAAAGTTTGCAAATTCAGTTTAGGAGAACTAGGGTTACGTAACTTTAACTCTGAAAAGCATGGAATTGCATAGAGAAGAGCCACCATCTCAGGTAACAGCAATTTTATGTTGATTACAGCGTAATCATAACAAAATGCTTAATGCTAGAAAGTCAAGAAGGTTACAAAGAAACTAGCTTTAGAAGCAGAGGTATTTGTTACTGATTTTGATACACGCTGTTATGAGGTAATTTTGGAGGTGAAGGGAAGACTTACCTCGGGGAATTCTTCCTGTTCCTTGGCAAGTAGGACAAGTTACACTGTCTCTCCCCGTAAACTCTACGTATGGAAACTGCGATACGTCTCCACATCGGCCATCTTCATTGTGGGATTCCGAGTGAACCAAACCATTCCGCATGTTATCAGATCCTGTACCTCCATCACAGGCATCTTCCTTACATGTGTGCATAGGCAGATGTGAAAGAGATTTCCCCATGTCTAAAATAAAAGTGAGAAGAAAGTTTTCAGGGAGGAGAATTGCAAGAGGAAAAAAAAAAAAAAACACTCTGTCCAACACTCTGTCTATCAGTTGTTCAGCTTACCCCCCATAACCCACTTCAATTATCCAACACGCAGGGACACTGAGCGCTCAATTCACAAGCGTCTTGGGGCAGGGCAAGTGTTAAAAAGAGAGTTTCTGCAGAGAAACTCTTGTGTTAAAAAGAGAGAACTGCAGTTTCTGTCATAAATGGCATTCCTTATGAGGCTGTTAGTAATTATCACACTCTGGTTCACTTCGAAAGGGAGGACTCACAGGAAGATTAAGAGGGCAACAGAAGTCAGAATATTTTAAACCTTTCTAGACAGAACAGAAAGAGATCAGAAAGACAGTGATGGTAATATGAGCACAACATCAATTCAACATAGTGCCACAAAGGATAGGTGAATGTAGGAAGGGGAAAAAAAACAAGTCACCAAATGCCTGCATCAGGTTAAAAACAAACACATAGCATTTCATTCATTACTGTAAACATTTGCAGAAACCTAGTTTTGGTCACAAAAACACTTGTGAGAAGGAAAATTATTTGTACATACACACTGTTACAGCCATTTTGAAACATTCCAAGTTTGGGAGCCTTTCAGTAACAAAAAATATAATACCACATTGCTCAGGACTAAATGCATCAAGCATAACGCAACTAACAAGTTCTCCCAGCAACTGCCAAAAAACATTGTATGCTGAAACACAATCACACAGACCATTTAAATAATCAGTACTATTACACCTATATACAGCCTTTGGCAGGTAGACTATCGCTATGGCAGCCAGCATAGTTAAAGTTTTATTAGAGACAAAAGAGCAAACACACTTTTGTGCTCATAACGCCCTTAAAAAAAAAAAAAAGAGTTTGGCAGAAACTAGATTTCCTGAAAAAAGCTGTTGCCAACTGTCCCATGCATGGTTTTTTTGCTTACTGTTTCTTCCTGTAGTCGATATATAGACTTTAAGCTATGGACCTCAAGTACTATAGCTTAGGCAATAGCTGTAACAGTTACAGGTCAGAAAGCTTAGGATCAGCCCCTTATAGTCCTTATGGGCTACCAGCACACTTAGTTTACCTGCGCTGCTGATGGCAGACTCAGGCTATGTCTACATTAACAAGTAGACACAAAACAACATAAGCACTCTGAGGAAATAAACCGCTGCTGAGAATCCAGCATCCACACTATACATATATTTGTGGATTTTATTCCATACCAGCTCTAGACTGAACACCCATGAGCAACTGAGGCACATGTTCTAGTCTTAGTCTCTTCCAAAAGGAACGCAGTTTACACATTGCTAGAGCACATCATGATATACACCAAAACGCAGCAAGTGAGGATGACTGGGAACTCATTTCAAGAGCATACCCTTGATTTGAATTGAAGCACTAATGCAGATATGTTCTCCAACACTAGCTGTACTTGAGCTTCCATAATTAGAGTCTAATTATTAGTATTCTCCTTCCCCCAATGATTTTGAAGACCCACATCTCAGCTCACAGACAAGAAAAACTGGCAACAAACTTCAAGGGAAACACGTCCCTCCAACCCGCTCCCCCCAACAGACAACAAACACTAAACCCTTATTACAGATTACCAAAACTCAAGAATACCTTGCTCTTTCATCCAGTGTTTGTTTGCCGGGCAACAGTACTTCCAAGAATGTATCATTTGCTTATTTAATAGCCTCTCTACTACCACGGCCAAAGCCCTCCTTTCTTAACTGCTATACTTTGGTGGAGCCTTTCGCTCATGGCCAACACATAAGCTTCAGTCTGCTTCAACTCGTCTAGAGTTTCCTTGAATTTAAAGCCTTTTAGAGAGGGTTTGGTATATCAAAAAAGCATTGTGATAAGGGGACTTTGTTTTTTAAGGCTGCAGCCTTCAGACAGCTGTAACACTTCAGTGTGATAAAAAAACAGACAAAACAAAGTGTTCTAGACATACAGAATAACCACATAACCACATCCTGAGTTAAGTGCAAGGCTCACGAGGATTACTTCCCATTTATAAAGTCAGTGAAGTTTTATAGAGTTAAAATAAATTGCTATAACTTCTCCAAAGAAGAAGAAGGGTGGCATTCTGACTTCTTACACACGAATACAAAGTTTGGTTGACAACGCCATTTCTTTTTCAAAATAGCACGGGATTTTTTTTTTTTTTTTTAACTTTTAAGCGTGACGATCATCTGCTCTACCAGCTGCGGTTTAGTCACCGGCACCGCAGGCTCCCCCCCTCCCCGACAGGGCCGGCAGCGGTACACAATGACTTGGCAGCAGGCTCGGCACCGACCCCTCCACCCCCGGGCCGCAACCTGCCGCCTGAAACCGCCGCTCCCGAAAACAGCAAAGTCAGGGATCTTCCCAGCTTTTCCAAATTCCCGGCCTGCAAAGCCAAGACAGCTGTGCCGCGCAGGCAGGGCCGCGCCGCGCCGGGCCGGGCCGGGGCGCCCCCGGCGGCCCCCTCCGCGCTCCCCAGCGGCTCCGGCTCCGGCTCCGGCCCCGGCTCCACCGCGGGGGCCCGCGCAGGCCACGACCCCCGCGCTGCCGCACGACGCCGCCGGGCCCCGGCGCGGCTCGCTGGCCCCCCCGCCCCCCGAACCGCCGCCCCCCCCGCCCGGCAGGACCCCGCACCTGCGGCGCTGCTGGCGGGCCGCTCGGCAGGAAGGACCGGAGAGTCCCGAGGGCGACGCGGCGGCCCCGGCGCCTAAACCCCGGATCGCGGCGTGCGCAGGCGCAGGCGCGGGGGCGGCGCCGCGGCCCGCTGCGCGGCCGGGCCGGGCCGCGCCGGGCCGGGCCTGTGGCTGTGAGGGCGGCCGCGGCCGGTGGCTTCTCCTCGGCCCGGCCGCGCTCCGCGGCGGCGGCGTGTGTCGAGGGCGGCCGGGCAGCAGGAGCGAGGGAGCCGCTCGGCCCTGCGTGTTGGGCGGGTGGTGCCTGGCCTGGGCACAGGGGTTCGTGCCGCAGCGGCGCGGGTCAGGCTGCGGGACCGATGTGCCCCAAAACTAACCCGGGCGGGGGGGGAGCATGTTAAAGGAGAGGATGAGAGGAGGGGGAAAGGGAAATGGCCAAGTCGTGCTCAGCGGCTGGCGGAGGATGGGAAGGGTTTTCTTCAAAAGCTGCAATCTCCAGTCAACAGTAGCCTGCTGCCGGGTCTTCTGATTCCCCCTCCTCCCTACAAGCTCTGCATTGCTTTAATCATGGAAATAAATAGAAGTGGGGCTTTTTTCTTTCCACTCCTGCGTTTCCTTAGTGGTATTTTAATAGCCACCACCATCGTTTTCTGTTCCCTGTTGGATGAGCTCTAGCGGGAGTCAATTACCACCCCGTGCTCCAGAGGAAATGAGATGCTTGGGCAAGAAAAGTTATGATAGGTCAGCAGAAAGAAAAGTCGTAAGAAATGAGACACAATACCAGTGTCAGGGGCTGCAGTTGTTGGTAACTCATATCACGTTGTGTGTGGTTGCTTGTGCAACTGATGTTTGTCCAGGGACGCGCGCAGTGAGATGTTCTCTGAACGTTTTGTCAGAGCAAAACATACTGAAACGGAATAAACTTAACGATTGTTGCTCTTTTTTGTGCCTACATCTGGTTTATAAAAACTTCTCCCCAGTGTCTATGGCAACATAAGGCGACTGCTCCAGGCTGTGTGGGGACAGCCAAGAGGCGAGAGGCTGTGCAGCAGGGACGCAGCTCGGCATGAAGGAGCTTGGTAGGGCTGGGGAGGAACTTGCCCTGTTCGGAGAGGGGGATGGAGCCTAGCCACAGCTGTAGCGATGGATCGGGCACGGGGCCTGGGGCTGGGGGAGGATTTGGGGCTGGACAGAGGGCCTGGGGGAGCCCTGTGGTTCAAACTACAGGGTAAAGCACAAGGGCAAGCACAGGGCCAGGGCCAGGGTAGGATGCCAGGCTTCGAGGGAGAGGATAAGGAAACAATCTCATTGCTGCTGCAGGTTGGGGTAAGCACGTGGCCAAGGCAGGGTGCTAGAGGCCGTGAGTAACATACTGCCTCCAACATTGATCTAGAGCTGGTGCAGGGATGAGGCTGAATGCAATAAATACAGCCCTGCTGGCAGTGTATCCAACACCTGGCTGTATGTCCAGGAAATGATAAGCAAATAAAATAAACCCGTGCCCCAACGTGCCCTCAGGAAGAAAGGTCTGCAAACATCGTTACTTGGACCAGTGCCAGCCCATTTATTCCCATTGTCCTTGGAACTTGCTAGTGTTTCCTGGGAATTTAAGAGGTTTGGACTCATTCTTCAGTTCAAATAAAGGAGAGGCCTATGTGCTACTTAGTGGTGAATGGGGGAACTAAACCTAGTTCTCTAGCTAGACATGATGAAGCTCCTGACAGTATGAAGAAGAAGCTACAGTCCTAGAGCTGGGTTGTAGCTTCCCTCTTGCAGGTCTTCACCTGAGCTTTTTGGCCCAACACCATTAGGGTTCTGTGAAACTCTCTGTGCAGCAGGACTGATCACGCACTTTGTGAGGTCCTAGCTGTAAAACAGCTGTAAAACAGCTGTAAAACAGCTCCTAACTGTTTAGCACCTTTACCTATACGGAGTTCAGATCTTGTTTTAGAGCACCAGCAAGCACCAAATGAGGTGAACTTGGCAGGCTGACGCCTGGCTATTGATTTTAGCGGCTGTTGGCTCTTGGCTTTGGCTCGCATCTGTGTTAACACAAGGAACACAAAGCACCATGTAGACAGTGTCATAGCTTCCAGCTGTTCAAACAGAAAGTGAGAACACAAGGTCTTTGCCTTTTAAATAGTTTTAAATAGCAATGGCAACCAGGCACCTTGCCCTGAATCGTCGTCATGTAGCACAGGACATGCAAGAAAAGGACTAATAAAAAGGTTTTCAGAACAGCCCTGGGAGATCCAGCTGAATGCTGGCTACTCAAAGTTATTCCGTCTGACGAAAACTATCCCTAGCAAATTTGAATTAGCACAGAGAGCTTAATCAACTCGGAGGTTTACATCTCTGAATACTACAGTTTTTATTCAACACTTAAGGCGCCTAAACTAATTTGTAAGGCCCTATGTGATTCCAGATGTTACATAGTTACCTGTGAGATTCTTTCCCTTGGCGTGATAGCTTGCAACAGTTGAAATCAGCATGAGCTTTCAAGATGGTTCTCTGTTACTGTAATCAGTAGAAAATGTTTCTTATTAAAGTCTTCCCAGTACTTGCTGTATCCTTTCCCTCTGTAGCTTGGATACAGCAGAAAGCTATTTTTTTCTCTTTTCTCCAAAGCTGTCAAGGAGATGGAAAAGGATATATCTCTGGCTGTCTCTTTGCTTTCTGTTATTTTCATTTACAAAGTACATGTTAAAGATATAATTTCAGAGAGAAATGCAAGCAATAGAATGATCTTGCTTACCATTAGGTGCCCTAAGCTCATGCATAGTTACCTAAAATATGATTTATTTTGTTATAGGCTGAAGTAATGCAAAACTGAGAATAAACAATAATATGAAGATCCTATAAAGTATCACACCTACTGTGCAGGCTTAAAAAACATGAAAAATATGTGATAGCAAAATGTGCACATTGGAAGCACACTTAAGCTGTTGAAAATGAGATGTGCTGTTTAAGAGCGTTACTGAACTGGGCAACTGAGCTTGGGCTAATCAAGACAGGGTACCTGTGATTATGGAAAGGGTATTTCACAATAGGGAAATACAGACTGTGCAACATCCAATATTGCCAGTTCATGAACTGAATGCATGGTGTTAATAATGATTGGATGTGGACTGCACGCAGAGAAAGTAATTAATCAGGTAGGGAATGCATGATACACAAGTAATATACAATGCTAATGGTACTACAAGGGGTATGAAATGGAAATGGTCAAATGGCATAAACAGAGAAGCTGCGATCATGAGCTTTGAACCGAGTTATGGGACAGCTGCACGTAATGTGAGCCGTTAGTTCTCATAGTTCACTAAAGTGGCACAGTTTACACTTCCTAGAATACATCAGTAAAGAAATCCTAGTGATGAATCTGGTTTCAAGTTGAGTTTTGTATCTGGGCAATGGTGAGTGAGTCCGGTCCTTGAAAGTGCTGGAATTAGAAGCAATCTCTATAGCAGCCAACCGTGCTGGTGTGTGCCAGGCTCCCGTAAGCCCCTGCAAGAGAGGTGGGCCTTAGAAGCACCAGCTAAGAATTATGTTTACTTTTCATTTTCTCTCCATGATGAATAACAATCCACAAACATCATTTATCTGCAGAAACTTCAGAGTACCTACATTTCTTTCAGCCTTCGAAAACAGAAGCCACTAGTTCTGTGAGCACTGAGGCTAGTGAAGCCCTGTTTCCTACGGATTTACCTTTTAGTTGACTGAGTATTTAACTGAATTGTAATGAGATTTTCTGGTACGATTGCATATACCTAGAATCCTTTCCTGCGACAGCTTTCAACGCTGCTGCATTTGAAAGTGGAAATCTGTACAGATTTGTTGACTGGATAGAAAGCTATTAGGTGTTAACTTCTAATGCCCTAACTGCTTGAGGTTGGTCATTATATCACTGTTTGTTTGTTTGTTTGTTTGTTTGTTTGTTTGTTTGCTTTACACAAGGAAAAGCAGGCTATGCAGAATTATTACAGTTGTCTATGTGAATTGCTTTCCTTCTGCACTGTTAAGTAGTGCAAGGAATAGGCTGGCATGTTAAAAAGACCATGGATTTTACTTCTCTCTGCCCCCAACTCATGAGGACATCCAGAAGAAAACGGTGATTTTCTATACTATGGTTTTCTTCCTGAGAAACTTCAGGAAGAAAATAAAAATTATCCTGATGAAAATAGGGACAGTCCTGTGTTTTAGTGATTTTTCTCTTCATTCAATAAAATGGCAAAAGTTCTGATTTTCTGTAAATTGTCCTGGTCTCAGGATCAACTAGGCCCGGCTACACAGTGGTCCAGGTCTGCTCACTGAAGGGTAACTAAAGTTATGCTCAGAGGATTCTGCAGGGCATGCCAAACCCAGGGGTTCGTAATCTGAAGCAACTTTACTCCAGGCACAGAGCAATAGTACAACAGCGCAAACTCATGACGCAACCTGTTACTTGATCAGCAACGTATTAGTCATTTTTGATGTTGTATCCTATGCCCTAGTGCTGCTTTGAGCAATGGCTGCACTAAATGTCAAGAATTAAATATATGTTATATACACATATATACAAATATAGATACACATACACACACACACACACACACACACACACACACACACAAATCCACTGTATTGCTTGGGTCTATTTTGATTTTTTTAAAGTTCAGGTTTTGAACCATTCTTTTTAATTCCCTTATGAGAAATTCTCTATATTTCAGTACTACCTGCCTTAGTGGTATATTTTTAGATATTCACTAATATAACACCTGAATACACATTGTCAGATACTTTCATCACTATGTATTGTCTGATAGTGTGGCCTATGCACTGAGTTGTCTTGCATGAATAAAACATAAACAATCTTCTATAAATGATGTGTTTCTGATATACTGCATAGCATATTCTTGCAAGACTCCATGGTTTTGTGCAGTGTATACTTCATAGTTTCTTTTTGTTCATTACTTGTGCACAGGCCTTAAATTCTGCATTAGCTGACAAACGAGATAATTATATTCTGTAGATAGACAAAGAAAGAATATAATTTGTGCCCGTTCCTCTGTAATTCTGATGTTATATATGAACCATGGCTTGCCTGCTGCAATATATGATTCTAGTGCTTTCCGAGAAAAATATCCCGTATTTCTCCCTGCTTACATATTCTCACCTTTCTTTGGAAAAGACATATAGTTGAATATAGATGAGGAAAAAAGCAAACCTGAAAACGATGCACAGATCCAGGTAGAGAATAGTTGTGATCAGCTGAGTGAATGACCCAGTGATTATACTTTAACATTTTTAAATATCTTCTTTCAGAACAAGGTTTTTACAAATCATGTTCAGAGCCATTCGTCTTTACCTTGGCAAAGTGGCATCTGGCTGCAGCTGTGCCTCGATTCAGCCGTGCACACTGACAGAGAATAACACCTATTGAGCAGTCCTATTGATTCTTGACTAGTCTAATTTACATGACCTGTGTTATATACAGTTGCAGAACTCTGGCAGAGGAATGTACTAATAAGGAGATTTTAACTTTATTATGTCTAATTCATGGCTTGACTAGCCTTAACCAAATGGGCTATACACTGAGTTAAAACAGCTATTGGGAGGCTTTTTCATTTGTAGCTGAATCTTCTAGGTTCCTAGTGGGTCACCACGAGCAAGTAATGGAACATTTGGCCTTTTAGCATTGGGATTTATTTTACTTCAAACAAAGAATGCATGCTTATATATGTTTGGGGAAAGCAATAACATACATATAAGCTACATAAGTCCTTGAAAAGATCTAACTTCCTGCATTCGATAAGTTGTGTGATGATAGCTCAGTCTCTCACTGACTTTACTAACACAACAGAATTATTATTTCACAAGGCAATAAATTAATATGTGTCATGCTTTGGTTTTATTTTTATTTAACTTAGTTGGTTAGCACAAAGAGAATACACTTCTACCTTAGAAAGCTCACATATTCTTTTGTTATAACATTTCAGGCAAAATCTGCTATTAATTATTCTCTCTTTCTTTCAAGATTCTCCCAACTCATTTTAAGGCTCAGGAGCCAACCTATAATAACCTTCTGCACAACTTACTCAGTCATTTATGCACAGAAACTGATTTAACCTTCTTGGCATCCGTCTAGCAAATCTAGAGAGTACAATTTTGAACCATTATTGAAATATGAGAAATGGTAGCCAGAGCAAATAAGTAAGAGATATCACCAGTGTGAACAGACAACATTGAGACAATCCTTTCATGTGCAGCCTGAAGCCAGCTTGTCCCTGGCTTTTAAGTTTACATGTTTTTTATTGCATGTATTGCAACAGTAAATAGCATATGAATCAACAGCGTATGTCAAGATATCTTCAATAACCTACGTACTGTAGCTAAATGATAGACAATGACAGACTTTTTGGCCAACTTTTAAAATGACTTCAGTGTGTTAGCCTGTCAGATAACCTACTTTCAAGTATATGGTATACATACTTTGGGCAGCAATAGTAAAATGATCTCATCTTTCCAGTCATGTCTAGCCACGCTCAGCCTTGTTGGCAAAGATTGCCAGCTGAAGTGCCAAAAGATGTGACTTCTTGATTCTTGGAAAATGGGCAGAGGCAATAAGTTCACAGAGGTAACTTAATTTTTACGAGGTATAGCTTTCAAGGGATTACAGTTTTACATATTACTGACAAGAGCAGATTCAGAAGCTTCTTAAGGGACCTAAAGATTCATAAGCATCCTAGAAATGGAAGGCCCAGAATACCCTCACCTTTCAGTACGGTGCTCCACGTAACAGGTATGGTTATTTTTCACTTTTGCCTGTTCAGCTGACTTTAATAATTTACTCACCAAACAGAAGCTTTCTTTTTTCTGACTGTGTCTACCTTTCACAACTTTTTTATTAAAGAAGTTTTTGTATTAAAAAAAAGAGTATATTTTCTAGAGGCAAATCAAACTCAAAATAAATGAATCTATTTTAAATAACTATTCAGATAAAAAAGCAGTCCTTTCCAAATACATTTTACTTATTCAGAAAAATGTTTTCATTCTAATAATCATTTTTATTTAGGGTATTTACTACTTGAAAATGCTGCCAGAGATAGTGTTTTATGTTTCTATTCAAAATAGAATAATGTGTTCTGCAGAATTTGAGTGGGCCCATATAAAGAGAGGGAATTGGGTATTAATATTTTAACTTATAATCAGAAAAATAACTTGTCATGGAAAAGATTGTCATATAATTGCATTGCAATTATCTTAATGAGTGTAATTTGTTATGACTGATTTTTGTCTACTTTTCCATTTCTTTGAAATAGGATCCTATTAAAATGGCTTTCATTATCGTCCTGACAACTGTGTCAAAATATTTTATTGAAAATTTAGTCAGCCTGTTACTGTGTAGTCTCTTATTGCAGAAGTACTCTGGCCTGGACAGACTTTTCAAGAAGAGTGTAGTCCAACGGAATAATGTGTCTAGTCAGTGCTCCATGAAAACTTATTCATTCCTGTGGTACGCTACATGATTTTATTCTTGAGAATTCCATTACAACAAAGATCAATGCCATCTTTAAACAGAATAATATCATATTAAATTATCCCCTTATTTTTTGCTCTGTAATAAGGGAAATAACTTTTATTATTGTTGTTGTTGCTGTATTTTTATGAGTGACACTATAAAGATTTCAAGAATACAGATTTAGCTGCTTGAGGATTCATATACTTTTTTCTTTTTTCTTTTTTCTTTTTAGTAATGAACTAAGCTTGTTTTAAAAGACACAGTGCTCACGGATCTCTGATTCCTGACAGAAACTGTTATTCGTTCATAACAGATTGCTTCTCCGCTGCTAGAGCTTTGGACATCAAAACCAACCTCTAGATTTTCATTCCCTTCTTTGGATGGTGGATACAAGAAATAATACTAATTGATTCAGTTGCAGCATTCGCTTCTTATCGTGCATCTGCAGATGTTAGCATCAGTTATAACTTTGCAGCGTTTGACTGACATTTCCTTTTCCCTCAGTGAGGAGTTATTAAAATTATAATTTTAATAGTTCTAAAAGGATTATAACCTTACAGCAAAAGGTTTTTCAGCCATGTCTTGGCTGAAAAAATGAATTTAAAAATAATCATTAATAGTAAGTAAATCTTAACAATTTGCTTCCCTTTCAAGCCATTTAGGTTTCCCATGTATGTACACACCTTACTTATGCCGCTGAAGCTGAAAGGCAATACAAAATAATCAGAAATAACTCAGATAGTTGTGGATGGAAGAACATCTGTATAACACTTGTATAACATCAGAAGAAGTGGCTAGCAGATGTAAAATTGACCCTTTCACTAAGTAAGTTGGTAGCGAACTTGAATATACTTAAAAACAGTCTTAATGCAGGTAGCCTGAGCACATTCAAGGGAAAATGTACAGTCACATTTATGTTCATGCAGCCCTTTGAAGGCAAACGTAACTGAATGGATGACATCAGTTGCCTTAAATTAAGCCTTGGGAGAATAAAATTTGCAGATGAGCATGTTTAAAACCATATAAAGTTACTGCTTAGTAACTTTCATTGAAAACTTACTTGAAAGAAGAAAAAAAGGAAAGGAAAGGAAAGGAAAGGAAAGGAAAGGAAAGGAAAGGAAAGGAAAGGAAAGGAAAGGAAAGGAAAGGAAAGGAAAGGAAAGGAAAGGAAAGGAAAGGGAAAAAGAATTGCCTGAAGAACAGCTTTTTTCAGCTGAGGAGTTCACAGCTTGTTTTGAAAGTGTGAACCATTTACTGATGAAACATAGTGATTTAAATCTGCGCTTCTGAGAATGTTTATGCTTATAATAGAGTGTTTGGACATATCTGTGAGCGGGTGTGAAGAACAAGAAGATTTTATTTCTTGATCAGAATTAAACATATGGAAGTTACATTACATTTCGCAGACTGCCAATTTGGTTTCGTTTCATTTGATTTCATGATCTGAGAACACTGCTCTCCAGGGAATGCACCCAGCCAGTGTAAGGCTATGTGGAAGGTAAGGATATCTAGTTTGCAAGGACATATGGCTAACAGCTATTCCGCATAAAAGACTAGGATGAGGGGCAAGAAAATTAATAAATTAAACAGTCTGATGTACAAACACAAAGGAACAGGGGATAGCAAGACAATAACAAATACTAGACTTCTTCGATCGCTGATTGATGGGCCATGGAAGGAACCACTGCAGTGTAGCCTTGAAGAGGTTCATCCAGACCTCTGAGCTGATAGGAAAGGGGAAACAAGATTTTCATGGATTTCCTGGGAAAGAGCAAACTTACGGGATACTTAAGCAGGCTTGTGAGATTGCATAAAACTTACTATGGCATATTTTAAGGGGATTGTGAGAACTCAGGAATGTGGCACACTTAGGAGAAGGGCCAAATGCGGGGAAAGGAAGAGGTAGGGGAGGAATGAGAGTGGAAAAACGGAGACGAGGCGGGATAAAAGCGGTCAGTCACATGTAAACAGGCTGCTGGTCACCACACTTGTCTGGCCAAGTCCTGCTCCTGGTCCGCTGAGACTCTCCTCTCTTCTTATCAAACTCAGTTCGTCTCAACAATTTTTCTGCGTAAGTGTGCCTGATCCTCTGGCCAGCTGCAAGATAGCCCAGCTGGCGAGCTGGCCAAGAGGTCGGAGAAACAGCACCTGCAGGCAGAGGTAGCAGCCCCAAGGACTTCCTTATATCCGCTTTTTAACCTACGTCATATCTACACCACATCTGTACTATGTAGAAATATATGGAGAGCTGGGTACTGGTAATTGCAGAAAGTATTGGATCTCTATATGTCAGCAGTTTATAGCTTTGCTTTTTAATACAGTTTCGGAGGCAGTGATGGAATGCATAAATATACATGTGCCACAGGATCGGAAAACTTTCTTTTCCAGAGAATAACTGAAGTTAATGTGCGAGTGCAGTAGATATTTCAGAAATACCTATCTGAAATGTAAGTGTATTTGGAAGAGTCCTATTCATATATTGATAGGCATATTGATTTAATATCTTTTTATTTCAAGTCCACCTCATGGATCTCTGCGAATGACATAGCTTTTGTTATTAATATGATCAGACTGAAAAGTTGCTTTTCTATCTTCATTTTTATTCCCGAATGAACAGTCTTGACACTTGATTTGTGATAGCTGACACCTAAAAGCTGATATATGTCTCAGACTTGAGAAGCACAGGGCCAGACAGAATGAGCTAGCTATAATCTCTCAAACACACAATACTCTCTGACACCAAAATGTGAAAATCATCAGTATTTGTACAGTGTTATACAGAAAAAAAAACTGAAATAAAGTGGAAAATTACTTGAGTTTTGACTCAGAGGAAGTTAAGCTTTCAAACTGTCTGCTGTGTATTTTTCATCTCTTTCTCTTTCTTTTCAAGAATAGGGAACCCAGAATTACACTCCTGCATTTCACATTTACTTTTATGTCCTTCTATCTGTGAATATCAGACAGGGGAAAGAAGGGAAGGGAAGGGAAGGGAAATGCAAAGGAGTTAAAGTCTTTTTCAGCAGCCTGCTGGCTTGCTCAGTACGACATTAGAAGATGTGGCAACAGACCTACAAAAATAGTCTTTATTTCCTATATTTGCTTTGAAAATGGTAGCTGAAATGAAAGTAGAATTTACCAGACGTTTTTAGGGGCAGGAGGACGGAAGTTGCCACACCAAACATATGCCTGTTTAAAATCAATTTGCTGTTGAGATAGTAGTTTTCCTAAAGAAGCAAGTTTTACCTCTCTTAAGAACCCAGAAGGTGACTTTTCAGGTTTGGAAAAATATAATGCCATTGTTATTGAGAGATCATATAGATGATACTTTTAACTTTTCTAGTAGTTTGTCAAACTCGAGTTTAGATAAGAACGGACCACGTTCTTCCAATAAAGCAAAAGATGGAACAGGGAGTGCAGGTAATACGTCACTGTTTGAAGCTAATACCGTACACAGCCGTATGAGACTTAGAAGAAAAGATAAATACGTGATCACAGGCATCAGTATGTGACCAAATTGCTGAATATGTTTTTAAGACTAGCAGCACTTATAGTTTAGCGAGAGAAATCTGTGTATGGAAGAGGCCATTTCAGCCTCCATGAATGAGGAAACTTGTCACAATGTGTAAAAGAGATTTCCAGCCACTAAAAGCATTACTCATGTCGGAAAGTCAAATAGCCTTTTAAAGAAGCCAAATTTAATCTCACTTCTGGTAATTAGCTGCCTCATGGGTCAGGGATCAGAGACCATATTTCATTGCTGGCCAAAATAGATCAATAAGCAAGTTTCAGCAGAAGGAGAGGTGTAAAGAGGTGTAGAGATAAGCTAAACGGTTTGCTTCAGTTAAGCATCTTTGTGCAGGCACTGAAAATGGCTATGGTGTCCGGACAAAGATTGGTTCAAGCCAGTGTGGCAGCTCTTAGCTATTTTGAACTAACAAAGCAGGAGAAGTAGTGTTCGGCTCATGAGAGTCCAGATTAGGAAAATGAGAGGTGTTATGATTCTGTCGGAAGGGTATCAAACCCTCTGCAGTTTATTACATAACAGTAGGAAGTACACTATTTTACAACCGTGTTTGAAACGTGAAGCAAATATAGCAGTATGTCCTAAAAGGTTCAGCTCTGCAGCTGACTGCCAGGTGCTGTGCGCATACATGTATTGTTAAGTTTAAGTTGTGCAGTTATTTCATTAAGTTTCTAGGTTTTACTAAGGTTTACAAAGAAGGGTGGATGTTGAACCGCTCTAGCAGGGTAGTTTTGAATATGTGTGGAACCCACAGTGACTCGCATCTGGTGAGCAACAGGCATCTCAGAGCTGAAGCAGATGCTGTTCGGGGGATCTTCCTGGTATTGGACATAAGGCCCCTCATAAAGTCTAAGTCTTATTTTGAATCTGACTGATAATTTAGGCAGTTGTTAAATTCAAAGTGTAGTTTGCTTTAAAAAATCTGAAGAGAAGCTAAACAAGCAGGAAGAGAATCAGATTACAGTCTGAAACATCTTTATTTTTTAAACCTGGAGGTGTCTGTGCAAGATATAAAGCTGAATAATCTTTTTTATATTTCAAGCTTGTTTATATACTTTTAATAACAAAGCTTCTACAGGCATATCTTTTTGTAATGATCTGGTTCTTCCCCTTTGCATTCATTAGCTCTGCCACCTGCTCCATATAAATGCATATTAAACAATAGCACAATTTGCTATTTGGTGTTAGGATCAGTTTTATTACTTGAGAATCCTCAAGTGGTGCTATGTTTGAGTATCCCATCTGAGGTATCAACTTGCACCTCTGAATATTTTCCAGCTCAGTGTCTCAGGGGTTTTTGGTTACTAATACCTCAAAAATTGAATTTATATGGAGGATTATCTTCTCCTTTCATTCTTTGTTTGTGTAAGTGTTTAAAGCTTTATAAACAATGAATTCTCTAGCTGTCTAATTGCAAGTTGTTTAAACCTGATCATGCTTGCTTTTGTGTAATAAGAAGCTCCAGTAAAGTTAACTATGTAAACATGTAAAGATGTAAAGAAATACTTTTATTAGCAGCTGGGTTGTAGCTCCAGGCAAGATTTTAAAGCCAAATAGCAATTGTGAATCAACACATGTCAATTAAATGCACATGTGGCTGCAAACTTAAATTTATTCTGCATTTATTTACTTGGGTTTGGCTGCTACCACTTATTTCACCTTTTAGCAGCTACAAGCAGCATGAACCTAACAATGAAAAATGGTGCAACTGTAATGATCCAATTGACTGAACTAGAGGCTCCTCTCCTTGTGAGAGACTGAGAACACCCACTGAAACAGAAGCTACCCAGGTAATGGACTTAGACGAGCTAAATGTCAGCTGAAACTCCCACAGAATGGAGATCATGTTATATACCTCATGAGCATATCTAGATAACACTCCATTCTTGTCAAAAGGACAGAAGTTGTACCAAAGATATGCTTCAGAGAACAGTAAGGTGCATCATAATGGCCTCCATAGCTCACAAATAACAATGAACAAAAACACAAGCGCTTTTACTTCAAAAGCATAGCTATAAATTCTCATCAGTTTTTTGAAGTAAAATGCTGAAGATAATTTACAGCTATGCTTTTCTCCAGCCTTATGGCAGGGTGCAGAGGATAAAGTCCCTCCTTCCCTACTACTTAGAGTTGCATGGCTCGCTTTTCTGGAGCTTGATTTCAGCCCTACCTGTGATCCTACACTGGGAGGGGTAGTAAATGTACCGAACTGCTCTGAACAGCAGTGCTTCCCCTCAGGAGCGAATGAGGAATCAGCACTGTCTGAACTCACTATCTGCTGGTGAATCTGCATTGCCTGTATAAATTGTTATCCTTAGTAAGTGAATAACTCAGCACCCATCTCTCTGCGATAATGTGATCATCTCAAGATTTTACTTTATTTAAAATCATTTTCCAGGCAATTGTGCAGGCATAGGAAGGTACGACCTCTGTGATGTTGATTAAGTTAAAGTGAGTGATAAGAACTTCAGCTCATAAACTAAAAACGGTCTTTCCACTTATATTTTTAAGATGTATGAAGCAGGTTTTCTTAGTTCATCTGATGATCAGTGCAAATGAAGTCTGTACTTCCTGACAGAAGAAAAAATACTTCTAGTCTCTCAATTGCTCAAAAACTGATTCATTCAACCTTCTTTAATGCTATTTGTTATATTTAACTGTAAGGTAGATATGTGTGTACATATGTCTTCCAAGCTTACTAGGTAACCGTTAGTTTTGGTGCTGCCAGCTGGCTTCCAGCTCACAGTGCTGCACTGGTTAGGGTCCATCACCCGGCCCTCTGCTAGATCAGCAGCTCTGGCTCCATTACATCATATTACCTGAAACTATGGCCCTAATCCGCTCATATTCATCCTCTATTTTTCCCCCCTGAATAAACCCTGGTCTTGTATGTCCGTTCAAGTGAGATCATTCACTTGCGCCTGCACGTCCATTCCTTTGGATCAGACAGTGCCTTCTTTCCAAACTGACAAACACCTAAAGATGGGAAGAAGCCCAAAGCGAGCAGTGGGGGCAGACGCAGCCCATTGATCACCAAGCAGGTCCACAGACCCATGGCTGGGCCATCAGCCTGAAAGTCGGGGTCCAGATCGGGGGCTGTGGCCAGGCGTAGGCTCGTCTGGGACGTGGTAGGAGCTACAGCTCAGGTGGGGACCCACATTAGATCTCAACTGAAAGCAGGGGATCAGGGGGGCCAGGTGCTTGCTGAAGTCTCCCGCAGAGCTTCATGGAAGACCTTCTCCATGTTGCCAGCTGCGCTGTCTTTGAGGTAGCCCTGAGCTTGGGTAGCCAAAACCCCAGGAGGCAGGATGCACTCAGAGTCCTGACACCTTGAGGTGAGGCGTTCTGGAGGGAAATAAGGGCAAGTTTAGCTCCTGTGTGTGAAGAGGAAGAGTTTATTTTTTGGGCATGAGTTTATTTTGGCAGAGAGGTTGAAAACACAGCTGTTCTCCTTATTTTTAATTCTTGGAATGTGCCTGGAGAAAGGATGGAACTGAAAAATGCCAAAAAAGAAAACAAAAGGTGTCTTGCTGGTACTTAAACCACTACTGAATTTCGAAGTAAATCATACCATTTCAATTTCTATCATTGACAAAATAAATTTTACTTCTTCAGTCCATTCCATGAAGTACAGTTATCATGCAAGTTGCTCTGTGCTGTGGGGAAATTTCCCCAAAGTTATAACTCTCAAAAGGGAAGTGTGCTGTGCATAACAACATGCTTATACAATGAATCCATTACCCAATACCCAGCACCTCTCATTCACAATGCATGTAGGGAATATCACGTTTTGTAATCTTCCCACTTGTGCTCTTTCCTCTATTTAGTTATTGTACCTAAACTTTATATTGCAATATGCCTGAGTATATCTGCGTGGGCAATACTTTAAGATTCTGTCTTTCTTCAAAAGTGATGTTAATCCCTGGACGAGAGAGCTTAGAACAGGTCGCTCTTTTGTCTTTCTTTCTGCCTCTTCATTAATGAGTATTATTTTTCTATTATTGTTGATATTCAATTTGAATATAAAAAAGATTGATTTAACATAGATTAGTCTGATCACAGATCAAATTAGTTTATTGGTTAGGACTAACATGAGCATAACTGACAAGTGATGCAGAGTGAATAGCCAAACTCTGCATGCTTAGCCAAACTCCGTATGCATATTTTAACCTCCAGATAGATATAACAAGCAGTTGGCTTTCATTAGCTGAAGTAATAAAAGTGACTAATATCCAAGAGGATGTAAAGACTTAGATGCACTGTTGGATGTAATGTCTGAACCTCAGATACCCCCAAAATCCAGTTTTTCAGGATTTGTTAATTCTGATTAAGCAGAACCTGGGGGCTCTGCACTGCTCTTCCCACTGTGCTCAGTCCCAGCAGGTTTATCGACTGGGTGCAAAGCCAACTCTTATCTGCATTGCAGCTTGTTTTGCACCAGAAGATGCTGGTTCTTTGGATCCCAAGAAAGGCACAAACGCTTACCAGAAAAATAACTGTTTTATTAATATCCCAGGAAAGGTAATACCCAGTTGTAAAATCTTACACTCCTTCTGATGCTGAGAACTCCAAGGACGACATAGCACCAGATAGACTTCTGGTTAGAGCACAGCACACTGCACAGACTTCTCATCTGTGGCAAGGTTCACTGGTATTGTGGTCTTTAGAGTTTTTGTAGGGTTTTCTTAGAAGTAAACAACCCTACTTATCTCTTCTACTGCTAAGCAAAGGATGTTTATATGAAACCCTGCTGCTTCACTTCAAGAGAAAGACAAGGACAAGCCAATGACATCATTGCTGGTGTCGCCTACAGGCTCCTCTCTTACGATTAGCTGGCTAAATTTATACTAAGTCAAGAGATATGTGCAGCACAGCACGGTCCTGAAGGCCAAGTATGTGCAGTACAGTATGGCACAGCACAGCATACTGTGCCTGCGCCTACTCAGCTCAACCTTTATGTGGATCAGTAACTCCTCGATGTAGAATAGCCTTCCGGCTCCTTCTTGCTTAACCATTCGATTATGACTCCTTTCCCTTTTACTCTCCATATTCACCCACGTATTCAGTTTTTTTACTTTACTTAAAAGCCTTGCAATAAAACAGATACAGTAACAGTCAATAGTCAGTCATTTAGGGGAAAGATGATTGCTGCTAAATTTTATGCCTCCTAATTCTGCGTCTCTGCTAACCCGCTGCCATTTCTTACTCTGTATATTTTTACAGTTTAGAGCCCTGCAAAAGGTCTTAATCTGCATCAGTTTATCTCCAAATTAAGAGTATAAGCATCAGACACACAGGCTATCTTTTATCTATGGTCTTTTTGAAAAAAGAAACACCGTGAATGAGGAAAGCACACGAATCATTAAAGCCCTTGTTCAGCAGTTCTTGAACTGTTGACTAGGTCATATATAACTAAGTTGGGCCTGAACATAAGTGCATGAGATTATGGACATGTGGTTTACAATTTGCTACAAAGGCCTTAGTCTGATAAGCATGAAAATTAAAACAGATAAAAAATGCTATATAACATATCAGTTTCCATTACTTAAAAATATTCTCATTCAGGACCTGGGGAAGAGCATGTACATAAATTTTATGAGCTCTATGTGAGTGTGAATATAATGATTAGAACAAAGAGGACTCGCTCTTGACTAAGACTTTTAGAGTCTGTTCCAATAAAATAGCAAATCATGCTAATGAATTGATGTTGCTGTTCAAGTGTACAAAACACGAAATGTGGGTAACCATCAACAAAACAGTATATAGGCAATTTCATACTATATTGCAAAATGTACAAAATAGATAAAAAAGAAAAAGAGAAAATACTACATCTTTGTGTTTGCTCTCTCCTAGCAATACTTATTCTGCAGTTTTGTGTGGTAAGAATAAGTCCAAAGCTTTTGACGATCATTTTCAAGTGACGATGAAGTCCATTTAAAATCATAGATCCTAACATTTGATAAACTATCAGTTTATTTTAATAAACATATAGGCAAATAATTGTATCTAGTTGTTTTATTTCTGACTAGTGTTATTTGCAACTTGCCAGGGCATCCAGTTGTCTGATTTCACTAGTATTTGCCATTTCTAGTAATGATCTCCCAAATTAATGCTTGGAATCAACTATTCATTTATGCTGTGATTACACCATTAGCTGGCAACTCACTCTTCTCCTGAAGAAAATATTTTAGCAGATGAGAGATAGAGATCAGAGATATTAAATAAGTGGCATAAGGCAATTGCTACCAGAAATCTTGCTGCTTTTTGCTGATAGGGGATGAAACAACAGGGTATCATTCTGCCAGGCCTAATTATGACAATCAGTAAATGGTAAAGGATAGTTCAAGTTTACTGATATTAATTTAGCAAATAATGAAAGACTGTTTAAATTAAAGAGTTCTTGTTTTGAAAAAAGGGGTTTAAAAAATATGTATTTGCCTTGCTAAAGGGGTGATCTGAGAAAGCGTTATTTTAAAAGCAAAGGGATAGCAGCTGCAATTTGTATGAACCTTCCAATAAATGTGTGCACCCTTTTGGAGTCCAGTAAATAAAATATGTTAAATTTCAGCTTAGGTTTTATCCCATTTTTTGCTGATTTTATTTGGTGTTTTATTTAGGTGAAGCTATAATTCAAACTAAAGACTACGAAATTTTGTACTGATGTACTTATATAAAGGTTTCCTACTGGAATAAATCACTGTGATGTACAACCCATCCTAGACCATTGTAACTCATTTGTCCCTGAGGATATAAAATGAGAATGGATTAAAGGTATATAAACTCATCTTTCTGAAATTCCAGTGAAAATTTATTACATATTTTCCATGTCCATTTATTCCATGTCTATAACTCTTGACAGATTTTTCTCCCATAAATTTGTCAAATTGCTTTTGAACTCCCATGTAAGCTTTTGGCATCCCTAACAACCTGTAGCAAAGAGTTCCTCAGAGTAATTTCTACTTTGTGAAGAAACACCCCCAACTTTTTTGAACTTGTCACTTTGTAATTTCATTTTGTTTCATTTCATTTCTTAGATTGAAAAATCATTGCCTATCGCTATGTTACTCATAATTTATGTACCTCTGTTACTCATCTATCTATTCCCTTTTTAAGGCTAAGGAGTGCTAATGTGCTTAGTTGCTTCTCCTGTATCTTTCAACACCCTTATTCCTCTTCTCTCCACTTCTAGTTCTACTGTTTTGAAAAATGTGTTCTTTAGTTGGTGACTCATTAGTGATTTGAATATTGATTCATTGCTCAGTTTATGATTTTAATCTTCAGATTTTCTCAATTTCTCAGATAGAGTGTAGAGAGCAATGTTATATCATTTTCAAAATAACATCAGTTAAAAAAAGCTCGAAATGTGTAACAACAGCAAATAATAAAACCTGCAAAGATGAACTCTGATGAACTGTCTAGCATGAGTCATGCTGCTATGAAAAGATGTAAAAATAAGGCTTACATCTTAATTACACAATAATTTATGATTCAGTTTTGAGTGGAAGCTGGAGTTTTTTATTTTCTAAGCTTTGTATGTTTTCATACTATTTTCCTGATTATTATTAGAACATACAGCTATCCCGTGCAAGACAAACACATTACACAAATCACCAGTTGAAGAATCAAATAGTTCAGTTCAGGTTTCCTTTTCACTGAATTTAGACAAATAATTTGATATTTTGGGGGCAAAGTTGCATGACTGATCTTTAGCATCTCTACTGAGTCTTAAATGGATGACACTTTGGAACCTGGCTAGTGGGTTCACGATTCCACTAAGGAAGCATGGAATAACATCATACAGAAAGACATTAAGGTTAGTGCAGAACATAATATTTACATGGCATGTTCTCAGACACAGTGTTTCGAGATTTCTTGCATATCATATACCAGATATATCTGCTGAAATAAAGTGTTTTTCTTCCTACAAAGACAATACTCTTAAACAATGTTCATCAAATGCCATGAATATCATGAGTTATAAAAATAGTATAATAATAATAATAATAATAATAATAATAATAATATCACTAGTAATAAAAAGACTTCTATTGGAGGAAGGCATTTTAGAAATGGGAGGCATGGGAAAGATAACGTTAGCAAGATAAAAAAGGGATTATAAATTATAGCAAATATAGCAAAATATAAATTATAGCAAGAAAAGTCACAAAAACATTGGTGAAGCTCTGATTCTTCCGTAGTCTATTGGGGATTTGTCATTGGCTTGTACAGGATCAGAACTTTATCCAGTGAAACTTAGAAAAACTTACCAAATGCTTAAGGCACCCATTTCATTGCATGTGAGCTTTGGGTTTCAGAAGAGCAACTTTACCTCAGCTGTGGGTGAGGTAATCATGTTAAAACATTCAAATCACATGTAAAACTTCACTGCTATAGCAAATCTTCTTTCAGGCCGGTACTCATGTATAATAGAGCTAAAATTCTAAGAATGAAATTTTCTTATACTCTGATGGATAGTTTGAAAAAAAGCTGAGTTTTTTTCTGTAGCAGGAGTTAAAAATCCGGCTGCAGAGATATTACTAACTTTGTATGTAAATGTGCATTTTAATGAGAAATGTATCCATGAGAAAACTATAGCTTCACTACTTTTTGAGAGCTGTGTAAGGGGTGGGTGAGGTTCTTTTTTAAAAATATTCTTCCATTTTCAGAGCTGTGTAAGGGGTGAGGTTCTTTTTTAAAAATATTCTTCCATTTTTTCGGAAACATTGCTTGAATCTGTGTAAAGGATGTCCTTATGCAGGAGAGGAGAAAGAATGAAGTCTGGAAGCAACCCTGTTGCTTTAACTGTTGCATTGCTAATGTAAGGCACTACCACCTCTCGTTTGCCCATGGAATACAGTAAGTATGGCCTAGACGATTTTCAATAAACCACAAACGTGATGGAATATGCTACAGACTCCCAAGGATCATTCACAGGGACATGTCCATGTACATACAAATATGGTGACAAAATGGATCTTTGTTCCTATGACTTGCACAGAGCAATGCAATCTATTCAGGTATTGGTATAATGGACATTAATCATTATTCATATATATGTAAGAAGCTTCCATTTATTGGTCAACCTGGCTTTGATAAGAAGCATCATTATTACAGCCCCTGTGAACTAATGAAATGGAAAATACTTCTGTCACATCCACTGAAAATGTAACAGTGTGGCAATATGAAGTACTGAAACTTGCACTGAACAATTCACTTTTTTAAATATCGATTTTCTAAAAATAAGATCATTTATAATTTTAAACTGTTTTCTTTCTTCACAAAATAATAATTTACATCCTCTGGTTTTATCCTCCACAATTTAGCTGCAGAACAGAACAGGACAACATTGGCAATCTGTGCTTACGCACAAATATACATACACAAACCCATCAGTGTTTCTCCAAGATGAACCCAAGAAGTCCCACACAGACGAAAGGATGGTCTAATTTTTACATTCGTTCCACTTTGGACAACTTTGCTGAGGCTGCCAACCTGCAGTCTGCCATTGCCCTAATCATAAATATGGCTTGTCTTGCTGAAGTTGGTGAATGCAAGGCCAAAACCAGAAAATCTTTTAGTCAGTGGTGCTACTCATGTGCATAAAACTGTGTGTAAACACCTGCAAAATCAGGGCCCGGAGAAGCAATTACTACAGAAGGTTTTGTGATGTGCGTATCTCTCTGTTAGGAGCTGGACTGTGACCAACAACTCATTTCACATTGGTCAATAACTAACATTTTATGTTAACAATAGTTTACTCCCGGTCTGAGCTGGACTGGAAATGAAGAAATGGAACTTGACTTCTCAATACAAACATGATATGGTAATATAAAGTTTTTTAACATAAATTTCTTTCAAATGAAATGGAAAGTAATGCTATAGCTACTATTCCTTTATTACATTTTATCATGGAATATGATAAATATGTAGTAATGATAATTGAACTCATGATCTAATGCCCAGAAGTTCTCCTCTGGTCTGAATTAGCATGTCTCTGTTTAATAACATAGACCTCTCACTGTTCAAAAAAAAGGTTTTCAGATCCTTTTATGTCAGATCAATCTTCATCAAAAGCAAAGTATAGCTGGTGTTAGAAATGAAGAGTCATTTTTTGCATGTGTGTGGCCTCTCCTTCTTGAAGGTCCAATAAGTGGCTTTTAGTCTCCAGCCTATCCCTTAGAGAACACATAGTATTTTAAAAGTATAATTTACCCAAATTAGCAGATCTTGTTTCACTAGAACTCCTGCACTAAATGAGTGCAGGGACTAATTATATGCTCACCCCCTTGAGTACAACATTGCCTGCAGAAAAAGGTTCAGATCACAGGTATAAGACTATGCGTGATTTATCTCTCCCCTCCCACCCCTTTCCTTACTAAATTGGTTATTTTATCTTCAAATGCTGATGGATTGCCAGCTTCTAAGCTGTGATGGATTTCGTGTGGGGAATGCTATGACAGTGAAGCAGATGTGTGAGAACAAAGACTGGTTTATTAGATCTACTTAGCTCTATCTGCACGGGTAATTTCTTTGGAAGGTAGCAATTTAGGTATGCAGTAATTTGGCAGATTTGCAGATATATTAAACTTATTCAGCAAATTCATGGGGGAGTAACAAAGTTAACAGTAACAATATGCAAGCAAATCTCTCCTTGTCAGTATTAAATTCACTTTTTTTTTTTTTTTTACATTATAGTGACTAGATACTTGAAAGTGAATGTAACCAAGTAAAATTGCTTATGAAGTGGATAAGCCTGATTTTAAGCAATCAAGATGACATGGAGAAAACAGAAGGTTAATTCTCAAGGCTGGTATGCTCCATGAGACTAGGACTATGCTGGAGTGCGACTGGCCCCTTAAACCCAAATAGGCACAATATTGTTAAGTATAGCTTCTTACAGCCTAGCAGGATTACTGTACTACTCTTAATTTTCAGTGCTACTTCTGCAGAGGGGATGTAGCTGTGCCTTGTGTGATTATATAAACTTATTGACAGAAAAGAAATGCAATTGAGGAGGTGAATGCAAACACAAAGTTGAGAGAGTATCTCTATATGGTCCATTTGGGGGAAATAGATTAGATACCACTGAATACATATAATTAAAAAAAAAATCTAAATTAAAATGATAAAAACTCCATTGTCTATTTAAATTAAGAGTGGTTATAGCAAAAGCAGCTTAGTACACTAAGAGCACTCTTCCAAGTAGATTGACTAATCTCTTCCCTTTTTGTTAGCACAGGGGAAACTGAGTAAGAGGACATAGATAAGAAAAGTGTGGTAAAAAGAAATGGAAAGAAGAAGAAATAGGGAATATATGAATAATCATCTGTTCAAAATATTTGGAGATTTATTTATTCTTTTATGCAAAAAAAAGTCTTCAAAGACCTTTTCTTTTGCGGTGCTTCATTTTCTGCATACAACATGGAGTCTCTCTCCTACCTGCCTGTAATTTTAAGCACCCACTATAATTGGATGGATCAGATACTTTAATGTTGATATGCTGCATTTAAAGTAAAATGCCAAACGCCAGTCCTTCCTAATACAGAAGAGCCTTAGGGCAAGCTAGTAATGAACATGTAAGAAAGGTTGCTGGGGCAAAAAAGAACCTTTGATTTATTTGCATGCTAATGAAATTTTATCAGAAGTGAATACACCTCCAAAATAATTGAAGGTACTATAACATTTACTATAACATTTTTGTTCAATATTTGGAATTATTTCTGCTAAAGATAAGGAGAAACACGTGTTCTCAGCAAACTGACATCATGTGGATTGCTTTCAGTATTTATTGTATGTAACTTACTTTTGCTCTGTAACTAATCACTTGAAAGTAAGTCCTGCTGTTAGCTGTAAAGATTAACTGGTCACAGAACTATTTTCTGTATCTGTAATACCTTCTCTGCATATGTTCTTGCTGACAAAGTATACCTAAAGATAGCAATACAGGAACTTTCTGTTTCTTTTCCTTTATGTATGACTGCAAAATTTCCATGTCTCATATATATATGATTATACCACCAGAATAAAGCTATATTAACATAAATACTATTATAGAAAAAAAAAAAGAGAAAGCCGAACAATTTATAGGGACACAGAAGAAAGTGAGGCAAGAGAAATGAATTCTTCTGACTCTCAGCACCTTTATGTGAAAGATATAAGTCCTTATTAAATGGTAATGGGCAAAAGGCAAATATAGAAATGGCCCAGAAGTCCTCTCATTCATGAGTCTTTCTGTTTCAGAAAAGTAGAAGTAATCACATTCCTTCAGTCTTTTCAGCCAGGGTTGTCTCATATCTTGACTTCAGAATCTTCTCACATGCTTTCTGTGAAAGGACATATAAATAACCAAGGCTTCATTAGAGTTAAGTACGTTTTTCTTTTAATTTAATTCAGATGGGTTATTTGATTACATATGAAGCTTACGAGCTAGTAATTTTTTGAAGAGAATGGAAATCAGGTTTAGAAATAAGTAGAGAAAAATGAAAGCAGCCTGTAAAGCCTGGGCAACAGGAAGCTTTCCAGAGATGTGTATGATCCCTGGTCTGGACAAAAGGCAGTTCAGACATCATAATCCAGAGTATTATGAAGTTTTCCATAAGTATTGCCTCCACCATTACTCGTTCCAACTGTAAGAAGCTTACAACATATTTCAATATATTTCACAGCCATGGTTATATATACAGTCGTTTATCAATTATATCTATATGTTTATTTTCATTAGACATTTAGAATTTTACCTCTTTTTGATGGCAACAAGCCAGTTGACAGAATACAACAGCCTTGGATTAAAAGATTTTTATTTTGATGTATGCAAAATTTTTGCCCACCAGGGTAATTTCATAAGATGGAATGATATTTTGCTGTAGAACTCTTTTACATGCTTGCACACACACATTGCACACAAACGTTTCAACCATTTTGTTGGCAATGCTACCTCCTTAGACATTAACACAGAAAATGAATGTGAAGTAAACCAGAAGCAAAGACTGGCCTTACCAACTTATCGCTTGAAAGATATGTGAAAAATAAATCAGAGTACACCATAATCAATTTTTTTGTCAAGAATTTGACCAAAGATTCATAGATAATAATCTGAAAAGACATTTCAGTCTTTGGATATACCTTAAAAAACAAAAACAACAAAAAAGGAAGAATAGGGTTAGAATATCTAAACCAAAATGAAAATAACCTCCATTGTTACCCTTTAGATTTTCTAATAAAAATAGTTCTTGTGCTTTTCAGAGTCCTTTTGTACTCAGAGCATGACTATGCAGTGAAACTAAAGCACAACTATACGACTCCAATAGTATTTAGACTAACATTTATTGAGGGGAATCTAGAAAGCAGCATAAATCAATTGAGGTTAATTACTGCTCTAGGACATGTTCTAGGATACAACATCTGTGGCAGCCTATGTACAAGGATGATGTGACTGCAAAGTTAAGTAAATTAAATGCATTTTCTTCAGTCTTCAATGTGTGAAGTGACAGAATAATAAAATTTAACTACAACTAATGGCTGCATTTATCTTAATTTAGAGACTGGTCAGCTTAAATCAGGCACAGTTCTATGAGATTACACAGTGTGAAAACTGACACCTAGCTTGTAAAAATATTTGATCTATAAATTCTGAAATTTTAAATAACGGTTATGTATTTGATCAGAACAGACGCTACATGTTTCCCTAAACCTAGATGCATTTTTAGGTAGGTAATGTAGATAATACATTTTTGGTTTAATATGAAATTTGAAAAATACCTTTTTTCAAGCCTAATTGGAAATATTTTCAGGATTCATTAAATTTAAAACATCAGAGAAGAAAAATGGGTCAAAGAAATGATTAGTACAGAAAGATTTTTAATTAAAAAAGAAAAAGATTTCTACATTAAGTGGAGTACTGCAGCCATTGTTTAAAAATTCTAAATTTACAAAATAGAAAAATATAAAAACCATATAAACTTGTGCAATATTCTGTCTGGCCAGGCTGGCATTATTGGCACAAGAAAGGGTTCAGCTCTAGCTGACTCATCCCTCAACAAGTCTGCGTCTTGAACCTTATAATATTTGGCCTGGCCATCAGTTATAGCAGAACATTCCTCAAAAATCCAGTTCGTGTGTGCTGCTCTGGAAGATTCCTGCTGTAGCAGTAGGGAATTTACAAAGACAGTTTAGAAGAACAAAACCCTCTCAAAATTGATTCAGAGCTAAACTCTGAAAAGCGTAAGCATTTCTGGTTTTAAAATCTAAGTTAAGAATCCAGATAGCAATAGGACAGTTCTTAACAGTTGTTTACAGTTTATTTTAAGCTACTGCTTAAATTAACTAAGAGAAATTCAGTTAACAAGGTAAAATGGACAGGCAGGCTATACAGAGGCACCTTCTTGATTTTTCTTTCTTTCACTTCTTCATAAATAAATGAATAAAATTTCAAGTTGTTTGTGCTTAGATATTTAAGACCATTTGTTATGCAAGTGGTTGCGTTTCAGATAGTATTGAGGGTAGTTTTGCCTTGGGTTTTGAGGCCAGTATTAACATTTCATAGTTCTCTTAGTAACAGAAGTCAACAATAGGGAAAACTATTATCTATCTAATGAAAAAGAATATCCAGTGATTGCTATGAATAAACCAACGAATCTTCCAAAGCGTATAATAGCAAGCTGTAGAGTTTAATGAAAGCGAGTGATGCTCGTTAGAGTCTGCTGTGACACCTAGTTAGATTCATTAGTGCATAAACAAAGGTTTAAACTGCAGAAGACAGGCATACAATTTCATCTGCAGTGGGCTGTATTTGAACAAAAGGAGAAAGGAACAATTTTGAAAGTAAATGGCACAGAAGAAGTGCCGTCTGGTATGCTAACTGATGTTACTGGTTGCTTATCCCTTAAAAAAAATCTCTTTGTGTTCCTTACATTACAAATGAGCATATAAAAGTCACAACAACCGAGGTAAAATAATCAAAGCTTGTGAACTGCCCTTCTGATCTCTAATAAGGTTTCTGCAGCAGCTTTACCTGCCTTGAACCCACAAACCAGCTCTCCACCAAGAAGCGCTCCTGCTGTTCTGCTTGCCAGCAGGGGAGCACTATGAGCAAACAGGATTGCAGCAGGATTTCCTCTCCATTTTGAAGGATGCTGCCAAATGTTCACTTATTTTTAAAACTTTTCTTCAAATCATATTGATAACAACAGTTTAACTTATTCAAATGAAAGAATATTTACATTTTAACTTCTTGGCATTATTTATGCCACTCCTTTGCTCTTTGGCCTTTACTTGGCTCGGACAACTACAATGGCCTAGATAATTTCACTCTGATTTCATTGCATTTTAACTGGCTAAAACAATGGCATTGAATTAAATAATATGGCTATGATTGCAACTCGTTATGACAGGAAGGGAGTTCCTGAGAACTCCTTCAGAATGGACTTCCTACATCCACACCCGCTTTAGCAGCCTCTGGTACACAAGCAGTCTGATTTTCTTGAGGAAGGAGAGAAGCCCAAGAGGTAGTCAGCTGCTTGATGATTTCTGCCTGTAGCTTAGATCTGGAAGGAGTGAAGAAGCCAGTAGGAGAGAAGTGCTCGGGTGAGAGAGGTGCTCTCCTCACTTGTGGCTGTCCACGAGCCCCTGATGGAGAAGCAGGAGAAGCAGAAAAGTTGAGGAAGTCCTCATACATAGCCCGGAGTCCTCTTCCAAAATGCTATCACTGCTACTGGCTGCTGAATCCCTCAGCTTCTCCGGAGAGGAAACATTTGTGCTCCTACCACAAGAAACACAAACTTCAAAGGATTCCCTTTGCCACTGGGCTGCCTTATGGTGATTAGAAACTAACGGCAGAAAGACAAGGCAGAAAGACTTGAATTTTCGTCAAAATAGTTTATAGGCTGTAATAAAAGTTTAAACTGACCTCAGTGATAAATATATTAATGATACAAACATATTTTTCTTTGACCTACTTCCTTTCTAAGGATTTTCCTTGGTATGCTGTGGCCACTTCTGGGCTCTTTGCTGTGGAAATATGCAAGAGGATCCTGGAATTATAATCAGCACTTAGAAATTTAAGACGACTGAAGGCATCCCTTACAAATGAGCTAATGTGAAGTCTTGTAGAGTTACACCACTCTTGTATGTCTGCAGGATAGTTACTCTACTCTGCAACTTGCCAAGTGGAAAGAGTTGTTGATTGGATCTCGCTATTAGTGCGAGAACCTGTTTTTCAGGGGAGTGTTTTATAAAGGTAATTAAGTAGGAACCACCTTTTTAGTGCAGTAATTCATCACGATTAACAATAACTGAATTACTAAGTCCAGCGCAACAAATCGTAGGCCTCTCCACTAGAAATAAGTTTATGTCTTTCTTAGATATGATAAATCAGCAGCATAGGCAAGGCTACAACTGAGTTTCTATCATAGCAAGACATCAAATGCTTTGAAATACTGCTATATCTCTTCCCAATCCCCTATTATCAATCACATCATTTTCAAAACTGGTAGGCTAGATCCTGGTAGGCATTAGATTTGAAGTTAGGCAAAAAATGGGTTCATAATCTCTGAAGAGGCATAGTACAAAAGAGTCTTATTTTACGCCAGTCTGCAGAAAAGCAAAGGCCAGTGACTACCCTAAAACAAAGAGAGAAGAAATTTGGATTATTGGTCTTCAAGGACTATCTAATTTAAGTGATGCGAATTATCTGAGTAATATCAGGTTAATTTCTGAAGCCATCAATGAAAGCTATGGCACATCAGCTGTGTAACCTATTGCTAACTATGAAAGACCTTCACAGACCTTAATGGAGAATTCTCCAGCTTGTAGGCTATTGAGAATAAGGCAATTTAGGCTTTTTGGCCTTTCCCATAGACCTCTTGAGCAAGAGAACCCCAGTCCTGCAAGACCTAGAGAGGGGAAATTGTGTAGGCTTCAAGCTTGTCTTTGCTCGATGAACCGCATAGCTGTTCTGAGAAATGCTGACTGCTTTCCTAATGAATCTAATACTTCTTTGGAAGTGGATCATCATCTCTTTCCCTGCAAATCTTTTACAGAGCCATAACTGGTACAAAAAACCCACAATGTCTGATTAGGCCTATTGGAATCTGAAAAGGCAGAGAAGGAAAGAAATTAAAAAAAACCTTTTTATTAACTAAAGGCAGCATGCTGATATCTTACACAAGCATGGAAAGATAAAAGTATTGCCAAAGAGGTTTTAGTGAATCCAAATGCGAGTAAGTTGTAAGAAATGCTATACTTCACTATAGCAATTAGAAACTGTACTGCACAAGACTGAGACCAATGAGCTGGAAAGTGACATTTCATTGTGGTCAACAGGCTGCTGAGAGGGCAATTAGTCACAAGGGTAAGTTACAGTGGAATGATTATAGGTCAGAGAGGAATAGGATTAGTTTTATTCATTCTAACTAACCCTCACTTCAGCGTTTTCTGAGTTCATTCAGGTCTTTTCTTCTGCGGTGGAGATTTTGGAGCAAATCCTGTGCTATATGAAAGACCCACTGATATTGGGCTAAGGATCCAGATGTTCAGCATTAGCTAAGAAGTACATATTCTTTTTGTCTCTTTGCTTCCTTGATTTTTTTCATTGACTCCCTTTAATTATTATTATTATTATTTTTACTTATTATCCCAAGCTCCCATTGACATCATGGGCCAGTCTACCAAAGATATACAGAAAAAAACGTGAATCCTGGAGTATACTGTCTGGTCAGTGCCCTGAGCTTGCGGTCTAACTTGTTGACCAGCCATACATTTAACCACTTATATGCTGAGTATGCTCATCTCTTAGCTTGGATTTTGCAATGCTGCAGTAACTGTGGGCCTAAGGAGAGCTAAACAGCCTGGCCAAGTTTAAACTGCCCTCTCTGTACAGAGCTGCACAGTAGCAAGTTATATGCATAAAACTGGCAAATTAGGCTACAGTTTTCAAGGAGCAGAAGCTTATCCTGATCTCTGCCCTCCTCTCTCCCTGTTACATAAGTCTGCTCTTCATCAAGCCAGAATTTTGCAGAAAACGATAACAATTAATAAAGAGCAAATAGACATTTTGGCTTGCTAATGCCAAAGAAACTTAATAGAAGGTAGGGCACTAGAAATGGCAGGAGGAGAAATCCTAGGAAATCACTAGCGGCAGTTTGAAGGTAGCCTAACTTAGATAGCTGAGAGGCTGAGGGTACTTTTAGTCTTTCCCTCTCAGGTGAAATCAGCCTCTGCCTGAATGGGTACCACCTCCTCTCCCTTCCAAAGCCAAGTCAAAAAGGCTAGTTTTAAAATGTTTATAGAGAGGAGAGGAAGACACGAGCTCTTGCACAAACAGGACCCACTCATAGTGGCTGACAATGCCATAATAAATATTAATTTGGTCATACTGGATCCCTGTACTTAGTCCCAGGCCAGACATACAGTGTAGATAAATACTCCAATCTTCTTCAGAGGTCTGGGAAAAAAGGATCTTAAGGCAGAAATACCATCTAGGAGTTTCAGGAAGCAATGAATGAGCCATGCTTTTGTTTGAAACATTTTTTACATATCAAGTATTTTTGTTCCAGTTTTTGTTCTAATTAACTCCTGTGATTTCTTCTTTCAAATCAAATTTGCTCATGCTAGTTGAATGTGCTATGATCATATGCTGCATTCCCGTCATAACTGAAAGTGTTATTAAAATTTACAATATTTTACAGTTAGAGGAGCTATTTTGTAAAAATGCTATCCTGATGTACGGGTGTAACCTAGGCATTAATGAAAGAGACCAAAGCTACTTAACCTTAAGCTTTAAATTAAAATAAAGGATAAATCTAAACAATGTAAAATGATTCTTATTAGCATTAAGACCATCTGAGTACTCTGTATGTAATAGTATGTAATGGTTTGTAGTAACGTGCACAGACTACTGTGTGACACAGCTGATTTAGCTGTAAGTATTGAAAAAAGGCAGCATCTAAATAAGCGGCGTAAGCATTCATTTATTCTGTGTGAGCATGAAAGCAGTAGTTGAAATGATATTACTGAGTAATATACTGAGTAACGGTATATTACAGCATTTAATGTTGAGTTTCAGCTCTATATGATATTAGTACCGAGATAAATGATAAAGCATCATTTTCTCCAGTTTAATTTCATCTTGGTCTCAGTCATTTTATGTTCAGTCATACAGTTCTCTTCTCCCTTTCTATCCTCTGAATCATTTTCGACCATTTTCCACTTTTGTCTGGCCTTAGGTTAGGGAAGAAAAAGTTGAAGAAATTTAAAAACTGCTGAACAGATGCAGCACTATTCTGGCTTTATACTCAACCCTGGAAGGAAAACGAAAGAAGTAGCCGAGCTCTGTAGCTTGGCCTCAAAAAGGCTCCAGTCCCATCACAGCTGTGTGCATGTGGCTTGCTCTGCTCATGAGTGCTGCTTGCACTAATGCGAAAACAAGTTTTAACTCAGCCTGCAAAGGATGCTAGAGACATCAGTTTTATTTTTAAGTAGATCCAGAGAAGAAAATAAAATATCCCTCATAAAGGAACGCAATATGTTTCTTTGAGTTTGCTGTGTGTGTAGTGTGCCAGCCCAGCTGCTTTGCTACTGCTTGTAGGAGGCAAGCCAGCAATGATGAACCAAAAATGGTCGTATCCCTTAGCATTCAAACACATTGCACAGTTTATTATCTATGCACTAGGGGAACAAACTGGTTAGATTTAACATATAATGCTATTGGCGTGAATCTTTTGGAATTTTCTTAAATCTGTGGAGGTGGCAGTGCCTTTGTTTGGATGTACCTCCTTCCAGACCAACCTCTAAGTATTGACAATATCTAGAAATAGCTACATAAAGGCAGGGATATGGAAAGGAGATTTTTAAACAATATCTCTATACAAAGGACAAGATCTAGGTTAAAACAGTAGGGTGGCACTCCTAGGCAAGATCTCATCAAAGAAGGAAGTATTATTCTTGAATATGTCAGGTTTAATAAGCTTTAAAATAAAGCAAGCAGACAAATTCCCTGCTGAAAACCCTGCAAGCACAGAGAAGGTGAACAGGTTTTGTTCAGTTCAGCATATCTCTGTTCATATCATGGTAAACTTAGGCTGCTGGGGTTTTTCTGCCAGATTTCAGTGCCTCTGCCCACGTGTAGTTGTCTCAGGAAGCTTCAGAGCAGCATTTATCCCCCAAGTTTCAGCGCTGACGGCCAAGGTGATGTGTGAGATCACTAGCAGTCCGAACACAGGTATGTCCTCGTGCAACGTCACGCTGGATCTACAACGCCTAAATACCTACTAAATAATACATCCTGCCGCCTGCACTGGCTAATGACAGGCCATAGAGAGAAAAGAGAGCTGCGCCTCCCTCACCATGCGACGCTGACTGCGGTGGTGAGGGGGATGCCTCGGGGCAGTCCTTTTCCAGGCTGAACCCTGAGATTTGATTATCCCATCTCTTAAGAGATACAAATGTTACAATGATACAATTATCCAGTTTCACAGGGATATAGAGGTAATTTAAGTAGACACTGTTGCACTGAGTAGGTAATGTAAGTGAATATGTAATTTAATGCAGGTAAGTGCAGGAACGAGTTGCTGACTTAATGAGACACCATTATTTCTCGTTACTGGAGAGACTCAAAAAGATGGAAGTTTATTTCTGTGTGACTCAATTATTCTCCTTTCCTCCTCTGCACAGTAAATAGCATTCTAGCTAATGGCCCTGACTCATCTGAGGATAAACAAGTGCTACCTTCCTGTCTAGTCATGTATGGTATGTAATGACCTACCTTCCAATTAAATTATTTTAAAAGCTATAGCTAAAGCCTAATTTTCAGTCTACAAGGTTTACACAAGAAAACTAAAACTGATCTTGGAGGAAATCGCATCCATGTCATCTTTTCATGTCGTTTAAAAAGAAAAGCAGCATGAAAAAAAATAATTGTTGACTATCCGGATAAAAAATAAACAACTCATCTCTAAAAGATATAAACAGCATGTGGCAACTAAGGAAACATTTTCTGTCTCGAGGACTTAAAAATAGGCTGTAAAATCAAAGGGACTTTCAATCTTCTACGAAACAGTATGCAGACTATGACCTCAATGCCGCAAACAATTATAAACATACTTTACCTTACACATTTGAATAGTCTCATTGTAGTCAATCACCAATGGAAAACTAATGCATATTTGTAAGCACAACTGTTAATAGAATTTGACCTATGTTTATCTTGACCATGGCATTAGATATTGTAACTTATTGTTTCTTTATATATCAGCAGACTATCTTCCAGAACATCAACAGAAAGTTTGGCAGCTTAGAGTGTGAAGGTGCAGTTAGATGCAATAGCCCACAGATGGAGATGGTGCTTTCTTTTGAAATTAGTTTGTCATTTTCAGAATTAATAACTTAAAAAAAAGGCATATCTTTATAGATGGAGATTTAAAAAAGGAGAAGGTCTTAGCAGTTATCAGGAGATGAGTTTTTGTTAAGAAATGCAAAGTAAAACCTGCTGTAATATGTTTCCTTTGAAGCTTTATTAAAACCACTAATGTGTTCCAAAAAGATGAACTGAAAGATGAATTGGACTGTGCAGATATTATTTTCAGCTCTGGGTACAGAAAATGACATTTAATTTTAATCTTCAGAAGTAATAATTTAAATATCAGGGTCTTTCATTGTTGAATGGTCATACAAGTTTGAAATGTTTAAGACTAAAACATTCATTTTCAAAAAAACAAAGAAATGATAGGTGTAGCAGTTATGCATAGGTTAATATTTGTATATTTATTCTTTATCAGCCCTGCTGAGTTTATCCTCTTTTCATTGCACTTTATATCCTTCATGCCTTGTAGCTCTGTCTCATAAAGTCCTCTGTCATCTATCCTCAGATAAATATTACCTTGTGGATCATTACACGCTTTTATGATTTTTCTGCATGAAAAAATGATTCTTGATATATTTCTACTTTCGTTTTATGCCATCTACGGCTCTATAATTCAATTAAGTCCTTTTTAATCACAGTGTTACTATGAGAGGGTAAGTTTCCTCTGGTTTATTTAAATTATGCTTTTAATTTTGCTCTTCTCTTACTCTCAGAAGTCTCCAAATCCATAGCTGATATGGGAAGGAAAGGTAACCTGGTATAGGCAAAGTTTTACATGAGTTAAGAGAAACAACTTTCATGCTAGCAATACTGTTTCAAGAAAACCTGTATTAGCAGTCTTGGGAATCCCAAGGGAAGTAGTACAGAGTATGCCTACACCATTTTCTACACAAACTTTGTAACTTGGAAAGCAGGAAACTTGGGGGGAAGGAGACTGAGGAGGGCATGTTAGTAAATGATTTAAAATGTCTCACACCAGAGCTGGGATTCCAAGAAAAAGCATTGTATTAGTCATCTACCTGGCACTTCACACTTTGGGTCAGGTATTGTCCTTGCAGCAGATCTGAAGTTGAACTTCCAGTGTTTTAGGAGGAGTTTTGGACTGGTTTTTGAAGGGAGTTTTTCAAAGACGTTGCTTGAAGATCTCTCTCTCTTTTTCTCTGTCTTCCTCTTTCTCTCTCTCTCTCTCTCTCTCTCTCTCTCTCCTTTTTTTTAACCTGAAAAGGAACTGGTAATTATATCATGTATCAACAAAAAATTCCTTCTGTGGTTAAAGCAGCAGAAAGTGGGACAAATCATCAGAACTATAGCATGGAAATAAATAACTGTGTTGTGGGTAATAAGAGGACATGACTACAGACCTCAGGGAAACTTAGCTAGAATCTCAAGCGTAGTGAATTAACTTATTTTCACTCTTGTTAGTTTGATCATTAAAATGTTATGCCAAAATTTGTTAATTTTTGTAAATGAATAAGCTCTCTATATTAAGCTTTAAGTAAAATCCCCAAGTAAAGTTTTGAAACAAGCATTAACAAGCAGTTAGGATATAGATATTTTACAACCTATATGACCTTAACTACAGATTTAGAAAATCAGCCATTCTTGTGAAAGCTCCTTTACCAAGGTTTGACACCAGTAATAATTTTCTATTTGCTGCTTGCTCAGAAGACTATGTTCCTGCATGACTCTAAAATGGTGGAGCGGAATAGCAGCTGGAGGGAAAGCGCAGAAAACCACATGAAAGTTAGTCATGCACCAGCATGTTGTCCATTATGCAGTGACCATTTCACTCCCAGGACTTGAAAGCACACTATTAAAATTCTTTACAAAAACTAAGTGACCAAGCCTGACAATGGAAATAAATGAGGAAATGACTGCAGCTGGTTGCTAAGATATAAAAAGGTTTTTGCTAACTGGTGTACATAAGTGGAGGGCATAAATAGCAGCATCTCTGATATACTAAAGCTACTAATTACATTATTCGTTCTCTGCAGATGCAATTCAGGTTGTCTTTATAAAGAATACATTTGCTTGTGGTTAAAGGGTAGTGATAATGAGAGTGCTTAGTGCTTGCAGCTCTTTATATTCTACTAAAGGCTGTTCCTCAGATGTAGTACAATGAATTTTTTAAGGGGCAGAATAGCTCCTTAAAAATAGTCTTTTGTGCTTGGAAGCTAATTTGAGTTGAAGACTAATGTCCAGAGGTTTCTAGATTTCTATGTAAGCCTTGTATCTTAAGCAAGAGTATTGTTTCCAAAATACAAAATGTGGTTAATTGTCAAAACTTCAGACAATAACAAATGCCCTGAAATCTGACTGATGAATTACATTAAGTCAATGTTATCATAGATACGCACATTGTCTAGACTACATGAAAGGGAGAAGGAGCTACTTCAGCTGAGCAAACCCCCATCTCTTTTTGTGAATCAGTTCTCCTGCGTGCTCACTGGAAGAGCTCTGTCTGCCTTGGTTCAGGCCCTGTCCTTTTGCTTCACAGGGAAAGGCAGTTGGCTTGACAGCGTTAGAATACCTCTATTTCATCCCTCACGGCATAGCAAACCCATTTGCTGAATAATTTACAGATTATCTGTACTGTCCTACTGGCTACTGAGAGTACTGCTAAAGAGTTTTTGCTGACTAGCGGAGAAAGTGTTCCTCCTCTCCACTACCTGGCTTAACTGCTCTGATGGTTTTCTCCAGGTGCAATAATTTGTGCTGCTACTTCACACCGTTCTGGAAGGCCAGAATCCACCAAGCGACTCTGCGGCTGAAATGCACCCACTTGCTCAAGGTAAATGCACTCGCGTTCTCTGCAGTTTGTTGCTTTAAGGGTGAACTGGAGCATATCATCAGTGCCATACTGCCTTTTATTTTCCCCATTGTTTTATTTTTCCAACAAAGTGAGTGCTTTATTTTTAGATATTTTTTTAAGGAAACACACCACATCATAGCATTACAATACATACATAGCATACAATACCTAGCACTAAGCATTAAGCTAAAACATGTTTTCAAATATCTCTATTTTACAAGCTGGTCTTTTAAGCAGTATTGCTGAAGGACAGCTGTTTGGAAAGCTACTTTAAGGAGCTTTCAGTTCTGTAAATCAGAATGCAAAGATAGAGTCAAAAATTAAGGTTTGAAAAATATTATAGTTCTAATAACCCAGAAGGTCCTTCAAATAAGTAATGCTAGAAATTGACTTATTTTTCTTATTCTTCTTCAAGAGAATCAAATGTAATCAGCAAATTCATCTCTGCAGAAAATAAAATTAGAATTGATCAGGATTGTATGAGAGAGACGGTGAGTCATAGTACTGCCTAAAGTTATGGGAAGCTCTACTCCTGTTTCACACTAATTAACAGAGCATCTGCGCCCCTACCTTTCTGCAGAAACAAAATGTGCTTTAAACAACTTCCTCTTGCTCCATTTGACTGGCAGAGATGTGCATATTGCGTGTATTACTTTTTTATTGACAAAATACAACAGATGTTTCCCCCATCTTCTAGGAGGGGAAAGTAATAAATCTGTTATAATAAGGTAAGGAGCCTGCAAAGGCTTAATACTAGGTAAAACAGTAAGATTTTAAAGATATCCAGTCTAATGAAGCAGGATCTGCTGTGTTTGCTTGCGCATAGAAGTTCTTCCAAGATTAGCATGTTTTCTAATCACAGTTCCTTCTCCCTATTACTAAGACAAAACACTATACTGTACCAGGTTCCATCTTTTTTCTTTTTTTCTTTCTTAAGTGTAAGACTTTGTTGATGCCTACATCAGCTGCTGCCCTACAAGAAGAAGTGACCCGGACAGGTAAGTCTGTGTAGCGGTGGTTTTGCTGACGAGGAATCAGCTACCTGAAAGCACACCTGCTGTGTTTCTCTTGGTAAACTATTGGTCTGATTGTAACATAAATAGTAATAAAAAGATACAGGCTCAGACCCTGGCAGTTGAAAAGTACCGGATTTTTGTGGTGGCCAATTCTTTTTTTTTTTTTTTAATAAAGTCGATACCTCCCTGCAGACAATCCGATTAGCTTTCATGTTTTGGAGAACTTCTATTCCTTATCTTAGCTTGGTAACTGAGGGAGATACCTGAGATACGTCTCTTGAAGACAAAGATATTTCTCACTAGGCAAAGGCAGATGGGATTATAAAGGGGAAGACTGGAGAAAGAGACAGAGAGTTAAAAGAAATGAATACATCACCAGGAACGAGCGAGAATGAGGTCCAAAGGTTGCTGATGGAATTTTTAGTGAATGGATAGAAGAAAACATAAAAAAACTTTGTTATGGTGAAAAAAACAGAAAACATCAGAGTGCTAAGTCACAGGTAAAAAGCAGCAGGATGGAGTTTACAAATGAAATGCAACAACTTAATATTGTCTTTTACTTACCATAAAGTCTGTATATGCATGACAGCATGTAGTCTGTCTTCTAAAAGAATGTCAGGAATGCTCTAGTACGCAGGCAGGTTTTGCTGGAGCAACTAGCCTAATGCGCACTGAACGTTTAAGACCTGTCTTGAGTTCATTTTATAGTTTAAGCATGAGAAAGAAAGAATCTGAAGATCCACGTTTTATGTTTTTACTCGAAGGATCTTTTAAGGCCAGAAACCTTGAGGAACATAGATATCGTGTTCTATGTCAAGACCGACTGCGTAGCAGTAGGGTAGTCACATCAATTCTGATCTGCAGAGATTTTCACTGCGACCATATCTGGATCTTTAGCTTATTCTGGAAACACTTGTTTGCACTATGAAGTAAGCTCATCTCACTTTGGCCAAGTAACACTTTAACTGCAGATCTCTAAACCCATACAACTACTCTAACGGTATATAAAGAATGGACTTTTGATAATAGTTACAGGTAAAGAATTGATGTTATGTATAAAATCTAAGAGCAGCACTACACCATGAGATATAAGCCAAAACCTTTAAGACTTAAGCTTCTAGCATTAGGCACATAGGCTTGAAGTTTGTTTCAGTGACAGGCAGAATTTTGCATTTTGTCCGCGTTTATACCAATTTCTCTTGTTTTTTTTCTTTCTGCATTTTTCATTGTATTTGTCCCACAATTTACTCCTTTGGTATAACTTGACATTTTGAGAGGAAAGCAGAGAGATCAAGAAAAGAAGAGAACTCGCCACTAAAGGTACCCTTAAAGGATAAGCAGGTTCCTGAAGGCTAACTTATCTTTTCAAATGCCTTTATGTAGCCACACATCTACATTTCTGCTTGCATTGGTAAAATCATAAATTAGAACTACTAATTCTAATTTTTAGAATTCTAGCTTTTAGAACTAGATTTTTAATTTTAGAATTCTAATGAGTAATTAATTAGACTTCACATCTGTATGTGAATTTACTAAAATAAAAACCCTGAGTTCATGTAGGAGCACATTTCCTAGACTGATTTTTTGTGTATGTCATTCTTTTTTCTTCTCTCCCATGTTATCAAAAGCCATGCTGGTATGACAATGTTGTATGCCTTCACTGAAAACAAAAGGAAGAACTCTCTGAAGACAGTAAGCTGGAGACAAGATTTGCTTTTCTTTGTTTTTTTTTTTTTTAATCTGGTCATTGCTTTCTGATGAGGGATAATGAAATGAATTATCGTTACTAAAGAACAGTCTGCAACCAACTCTGTGAATATAAGGAATTTGACCAGATTAAGCTGTGGAAGCATAGTCAGCAAACTTCCCTGATAGAAAATGAATTGGTCAAAGCAAAGCAAACTAAGTCCTCTTCCACAGGAAGAAATATTTAAATTATATCTGCAATTACAGGGTGGCTTCTTAAACTATATCTATCTTATCTTCAGGGATAAATTACCAACGGGAATACTTGACATACTGTCATTTCTTTCCCTCCCTGTATCTTCTCTGGGAAGGAGACTAACTTGAGACTTTATCTCTTCACATGCAATGAAAAGACTTGATTTTCAGACTAGGTCAAAGGGAGTCACCTATGAGAGGCACTTGCATGCCAATGCAACGAGTCTGCCTGTACTCATAAGCCAGCATCTGCTTTTGAAATTGGCTAATTTTGTGTGCAAGCAGATATTCACTAATTAGGGGCTCAATTATCCATTTTGTTCAAACAACGCCATTTGCATGTATAAAATGAAAGGTTTTATGGACAGCTAGCTCATCCCCTGGTAATGAGCATTAAGCAGGGACCATCTTGAAGATATCCATCAACATTTCAAGGCTTCAGGGAAGTCTGGGGGCCTGAAATTCTCTTATGAATAAGCATTGCGTAGTATTGCCTAACAAAGAAAGTATATATGTGGCAACGTTAATATTAGAAAGTAGCAGAACCCAATATAAATGATAATTAGGAAAAATGACAGCTCTGCAAAAAGGAGCGATAGCATCATTAGTGCCACTAGGGGCTTTGTGAAGCGTTCTCTCACTGTTTAGCTAAAGAAAAGGGAAGGGGGTTGGGAAGCAGCTGTTTTTGATGAGGTCAGATAGTTTTCAGGAAATTTAAACCATTGCTTAGACAGATTGATACAGTTTTCTCATTTGCGGAAGTGTCTAAGTATGGCGTTCCAAAGGGTTTTCTATTAACCTTCGTAAGTGCTTTCGAAAATAGG